>NW_027206512.1:25789849-26429849 GCF_024711535.1 Dipodomys merriami
TAAATAAAACCAACCTGCCCTACTGGGGCTTGTTATATCTGAAAACAGATCTGTACAGTTCATGGGAAAGTGGCCACTGTCTACTGAAAAATACATGTAGCACCATTAAAATTGAGGATCCTTTCAGCAGCCATGTGCCATATGTACTACAGGCCAGCTCCATTCCTACATTTAAAGATTTTCCCCCATTATAGATCATAACTTGAGATGTCAGTATCATAAATTTTTGACGAGACAAGCAGAAACAGTCAGATATGTTGATGTTAGGAGAAATGAACCTCAAGATAAGGATTCAAATGGTTTTTCTTTCTTGCTATTGTTTCTAACATATTTATAAGATGATTTCTTTGTTGCTTTGTATGTCCCTCCTCCATAGTATAACCCCTGTTTTCACTGTATTTAATGTTGGTATAATTTGTGGAGGGGAAGGGAAGAAACAAATTGTTTAAATAGGGATACAAGTGGACCCATTGCAACAATGAGATGTACAAGACATTATGTTGAAAAACGAACTTTACAACTTTGGTGGAGGTGGGAGGAGGTGGGAATGGGAGGGCAGGAATGGTAAGGGGAAACAAAGGAGGAGGCAACAATGTTTGATAAGAAATGTACTCATTACCTTGCCCATGTAATTGTAACCCCTCTGTATGGTATTTTCACAATAAAAAAAACTAATTAATAAAAAATTTTTTTGAAGACAATTCAGCCTGCAATTCTCCTACACATCTCTACTAATAATTTGTAAGATAAAACTAGTTTTATGTAATTACTCAAAAAATCAATTGATTTATCATAAAGAATTGGCTACATAGACTTGAATGAGTTTGTCAGAAAAGGTTGTACAAAAATGACATTTGTTCATGTGCTGATCATGAATCAGAAGGTGCAGCCTTAAGAAACAGTACAACAGTGTGAGTTGTTGATCTGGGTGTGCTATGGAAGGGCCCTGTCAGCAACCCCATTATTGGTTCTAGGGGCCATTTGTCTGTCCATCCAGATAAATGTGTCAAGGTTGACAAACTCTCAGGGAGGCTAGTTTTGTGGGGCCATTCGTAGTATGAATAATAAGGGGGAACATGTATACAGTCCATAGTGCTGAGTATTATGTAATATAATCATTTAATAAAACAGTGTAGTGCAGTACAAAGTATGGAGTAGTTTGACTCCATTTCTGGTTGGTAAAGCATGACAGCATCTTTTTATAGAACTTCTCTCCAGGGAGAACTGTGGATGTAAAGTATTTGGCACTAATAGGCAGTTAAGCAACAAATGAAAATTGTTAAATTAAAATGAAATCTGACAGACTGAGAGAATCTTACCCTAATATCACTTTATAAAGGTTAATAGATAAAATCAGGAGAAGAGAGCTAGTTCAGTAAATATTTATATGTAAAGATGTAAATCTTAATAATATACTATAATTACCTGAGGTAAAAGCTATTGTACAACAGATCTATGATTATAACTACATAAAATTTGTTGAATGCATTCATTTGTCATTTATCACATCATTTTTAATACTGTGAAAATTTTTGATGATATTTTGATGATATTCCATCTTATTCAATATGAAAATAATTACAGACAATGTTGATGTTCTTTTTCTTTCAGTACTACAAAAGTCCTCATTAATTAATACCTTTTCTGTTTTCTTCATTCATTCTATGAACGAAACCATCAGTGTGATCTCTAAATTTTGAAATGTTACATTTTCAAAAGTTACATAAAGCGTGTCTTTCCCTAACAGATTCTTTGGAGATTTAATGGAAAGAAACCAGACACCTTAGGACCGAATACTCGGCTGTACAAGTGGCTCCCCTAGAATGAACTCCTAGGTAAGACTCTGAAAAACACATACTGAAAGCATGAGTAATTATAAAACTAGCATTACTAAAAATTCAAAGATGAAAGCTAAATTTTAGATTTATAATCCCTCCTAAGGAAAATCAGCCTTACCAGATGAAATGTTTGTTATACTCTATCATACATTTTATGATCAGTTTATCTTTTTTCAAAGTATACTTACCATTGACAAAGAATTTACTATAATTACCTGAGGTTATCTCTCTGTCCCTTAATTCAATCATTACATTATCCATCCTCCTAAAGTAGGGCAAGTATTTGCAATGCCACTGAAACATAAGACTTTGTTTTATTTTAAATGAATCTGCATTTTATGTGGGAAAAATTAATGTTTAATATGAAATGATAACATACTCTGTTTCAAGCATACCTCCTTGGTTAAATTATTGTACTATTTTTAAGTTTATGAGAGCTAATCTAACATGAATATTTTCTTGCTTCAGGATTTGCTCTCTATTATCCACAATGTGTTTTCCTATCTGTTTAAAAGGAAATGGTATATTTGTTTTCAAATCTCAAGTCACACAAAACTTAAGGCACATACCACAATATTTTTATTTACCTCTCAAATCGACTATGTGGTACTTGTGGTGAGCTATGCAGGACAGTTAAATCTAACTTCATTGGTTCAATAGTTGTTATTTGGAAAAGACTGTTCCTTTCACTTGCTTATGATATACATTTCTCCTTTTATGTGTAATGTTTAATGAACAATTTTATTGAAGTGCACCTTAATCCTAGGTCATCTCAAAACTAAAGCTTTTATCACACATGGTAAAACTAATGGCATCTATGAGGTGATCCATCATGGGTTTCCCATGGTGGCTTTTCTTTGTTTCGTAAGCAATGTGATAACATTGCTCACATGGTGGCCAAAGGAGCAGCTGTTCAACTGGATATAAGAGCAATATCAAGACTTGCTCAGAGTACTGGAAGCAGTCATTAACACTCTTTGTGAGTCTAACTTGCAGTGTGTGTGTGTGTGTGTGTGTGTGTGTGTGTGTGTGTGTGTGTGTGTGTGTGTGTGTCTGTCTGTCTGTCTGACTGTGTGTCTGTGTCAGTGTCTGTGTTGTAACATTGTCATTCTATAGGAAGCCAAGATGGCCTCAAATTCATGATCATCATCCTTCAGCATTTGGAATGCTGAGATTTCAAGAATCCACTGTCATTCCCAACCATAAGTTATTTTGATTTCAGTGCAAAAGAATGATCAGAACCTTGAGAATAGTATGAAAGCCTGAAACAGGGCAAACATGGACTAAAAGGAATCTCTAAGGATGAAAACAGATGATCACTAGGAAGATGAGGAAAGCAATGAATTAGGGACACATGAACGCTCCCTCCATAAATGACACTACTCCAGCTCAGCATAACTTTCTTTCAACCTAAGATCTCACTATTACTCTTAATAAAATAAAAATCAGTGTGTTTGAAAAAATAGAGCATTAAGTTAAGATGGTTGAAATCTTACTCTTGTGAACTGCATGAACATGTCTGTCCTTTCAGTTTACAGTTTGCTTTACTTCAAAAAAAATTCTAAATGGTTTAGTTTGTTAAATGGCAAAACCACAATCAAATCTCCAATTCCTGTTATATTTATGCATATTAATGCTTTGGTTCTATCACTGGTAACTAAGACTTTTAAATTTTCCTGACTAATCCTGTTAGAACAAGAGAACTTTATTTTGAAATGTATACATATTCTTAGATACTAAGGGCTATGATTATCTTATTCAGAACAATCATAAAAAAGCAATCACCTTCAAAAGTACCAGTGAAATATAGCTGTTTATTATCCAAACTATCTGGAACAAGAAATATTTGTTACTCAAATTATTTCAAAAAAGATATTTATTTCATTTATACTATTATCAATTTTGTCTTATGATCTGTAACATTGTGTATGTATTTCTTCCCCTTTTTCATGCTTGCATAAATAAAGCACTGTATTTTTTTAACTGTACTGTATATGAGTATAGCAGACACATTGTGAAGAGCATGTTACTTTGATATGTTTTGGAGGCACTGGGTTTGAACTCAGAGCTTAATATTCAGCTGGTTTGCTTTTTCAACGGGCATTCTACCACTTGAGCTATGACCCCCATCCTACTTTTTTCAGGTTATTTTTGTTTTTGTTTTTGTTTTTGTTTTTGGGTCCGGTCGTGGGGCCTGAACTCTGGGCCTGGGCGCTGTCCCTCAGCTCTTCAGCTCAAGGCTAGCGCTCTACCACTATGAGCCACAGCGCCACTTCCGGCTTTTTTCTTTTTGCTTATGTGGTGCTGAGGAATCGAACCCAGGGCCTCGAGCATGCAAGGCAAGCACTCTACCACTGAGCCACCTTCCCAGCCCTTTTTCAGGTTATTTTAAAGCAAAAATCTTGGGACTTTTCTGTCATGTCTAGCTCAGGCTCCTGGGGTAGACAAGTTTATAGGAAGAGCCACCAACATCTAACTCTTATTGATTTTCCTACAAACATTGAGCAAACTAATCAGTATTTCGTGAGCTGTATTTTCTCTTCCAGAGTTTGAAAATCAGTGTATTGGGCTGAGAACTTGGCTGAGTGGTAAAGTGCTTGCCTTGCATGCATGTGGCCCTGGGTTCAATTCCTCAGCACCATAGAAGCTGAAAAAGATGGAAATGGTGCTATGGCTCAAGTTGTATAGCACTAGCCTTGAGCTGGAGCTGAGGGACAGCACCCAGGCCCAGAGTTCAGGCCCCACGACTGGACCCCCCCCAAAAAACCCCAAAAAATCTTAATAAGAAAAATATGTGATAGATTTAGTCTCATATCCAAGAAGACTATCAAAAATACACCTTTTTTTGGGAGGGGGTCCAGTTGTGGGGCCTGAACTCTGGGTCTGGGCACTGTTGCTCAGCTCTTCAGCTCAAGGCGAGCGCTCTACCACTTGAGCCACAGCGCCACTTCTGGCTTTTTTCTTTTTGCTTATGTGGTGCTGAAGAATCGAACCCAGGGCCTCAGGCATGCAAGACAAGCGCTCTACCGCTGAGCCACCTTCCCAGCCCCTGTTCTTATTAAATTTTAAACATATACAATGCTGATTCTGAGAAATGCAGGGGATGTCTTAATTAGATAATGTATGCTAAATCTTATGATGCAACATACATTTCCCTAGTTTTTGATGCACTTCAGTTTATTTTTACCTGGTGTATTACAAAAGAATACTAAGATTTGTATTACTAGGTCTGAAAACAGCCATGTAAGTGAGGTTTTTAAATCATAAAGAGAAAAGTCACTTCAATTGCAATTGCTACAAGCTCATCCTTTGTTTTTATTGTGAGAATACCATACAGAGGAGTTACAAGTACATGTGCAAGATAACAAGTACATTTCTTATCAAGCATTGTTGCCTCCTCTTTGTTTCCCCTTCCCATCCCTTCCCATACTCGCCCTCTCCCCCCACTCGATCCTACCCGCCCCCAACCAAAGTTGTAAAGTTCGTTTTTCAACATAACTACTTGTACATTTCATTGTTGCAATGGGTCCACCTGTATCCCTAGTTAAACGATTTGTTTTTTTCCTTCCCCTCCACAAATTATACCAACATCAAATACAGTGAAAACATGGGTTATAAATGTGTTAGAAACAACTGCATGAAAGAAAAAAAACAAAAAACATTTGAATACTTATCTTGGGGTTCATTCCCCTAACATCAACTTATCTGACCTTTTCTGCTTGACTCAGACATGTACTAGTTATTGCAAATAAGGGAAACCACATAGGCTCCTCCTTTAGCACTTTGGAATTTACACTTAATTGCCTAGGTATGCACATGTTCACATTACCTATTGGACATAATCATTTCAACACAAATCGCATGTGCCTGCAATGCCTGAATGCAAACAGAGATAAAACAATATTGACAAACACCTTTGAGATTCTATTTGAAAATGTGAATAATTAAAACTGTTCAAATTTCAGTACATTACTTCTCACAAGGCAAGAAGAACTCAATCATTTTTACTTTTCCATTTCTTGTCCTTTGGTTATGTCATAGTAAGCAGGTAAAATGGAGAAGTTTCAAAAGTGGTTCATAAAAGGAAAAGGCAAGCCATAGGGTAATAGTGGAACAAGTAAGTGATAGGGTCAAGACATAAAAGGAGAGGTGGGTGTCATTGGCTGATGCCTGTGATTCTAGCTACTTGAGAGTCTGCCATCTGAGGATTGTGGTTTGTGGTCAGGCCAGGTACCAAAGTCCACAAGACTCTAATTAACATCCAGAAAGCCAGAATGGAACTGTGGCTCCAATAGTGGACCTCTTCCCTTGCGCAAAGAAAATTCAAGGACAGTGCCAAAGCCCTTAGTTCAAGCCCTAAAACCAGGCCAAAAAAAAAAAAAAAAGGGAGGTAGAGAAATTTTATAGTCATATAAAAGTTAATCAATGATAAAAGATAAATACAAATCCTTGTGGGGAAAGCTGTTTCATCAAATTATTTTTTTATCTCTAAATTACAACACAATTCTGAACTTTGAACAACTGGTGTATCAATGATTACTTACTGAATAAGTTGAGCTTTGCTTCTTAGAAATTTCCCACTTTCTACTTCAGAAATTCTCGTTTTTAACAAGGTTTTTTTCAAATGATTAAATCCAGTGTCATTTAGAAGGGCTTGCCTTTTATACTAACAAGTCCATAAATACAGCAGAAGAAAAGTATTTTCTTTTCTTTCCAAATTTTATAGAATCATTTTTATCAACTACAGAATAGTACAGTATCTATCTTTTCTAGTTCATTCCACATATCTATGTCAATTTGGTTTACCTTTAGTTATAAAAAGAACGCGGTGTGGTTGGCAACCATTCACGATGATCAGCCTATGAAGCCACTGGATCGAGCTGTCTTCTGGATCGAATTTGTCATGAGCCACAAAGGAACTAAGCATCTGAGGCGACTTTCCCACAACCTCACCTGGTACCAGTACCACTCTCTGGATGTCATTGGATTCCTACTGTGGGACTATTACTACTTTCCTTGTCTCAAAATGTTGCTTGCTTGTTTACCAAAAGTTTCTTAAATTGGGAAAGAAGAAAAAGAAGGAGTAGAGCTTTCAACACCTCAGGGAATGGACTAAGACCATACTAAGCAAGACCATCCTAATGATTTTGAGCACAGTCTAACTGGGAGATTCTTCCCCACATTTTACCTATGTCTTAGGTATTTTCAAATGGATCTTACTCCTGACTAAACATGAAGTAATGTACAATTTTAATTTCAGAATTTCCCCAAAAGGTACTTGACTGGTTTATGCAGTTATTATAAGTGAATTAACCAAGACCCATGGAAATTTGAGCATGTTAAGTTGAGAGAAGCATAAAATCCAAAGTTTCGTTGTGCATTTCCAGAATGGGAATATTTTGGTAAACTGCAATCAAATGAAGTATTTGCTTGTTTGTCCAAAGAAAAGGAGAGAGAGAGGTTAAAAAGGGTGACAGGTTTTATTCTGACTACTGAAATATGGGAGAGAGTTGACAATTAACTGAAATGAACTTCTGGTGAGTCAAAGTCATCTAGATTTTCATAAACATAAAAAGTGAATGACGGGGCTGGGAAGGTGGCTCAGTGGTAGATTGTTTGTCTCACATGCATGAGGCTCTGGGTTCGATTACTCAACACCACATAAGTAGAAAAAGCTTGAAGTGGCGCTGTTGTTCAAGTGGAAGAGCACTAGCCTTGAGCTGAAAGTCTGAGGGACAGCCCCCCTGGCCAAGAGTTCAGGCCCCATGACTGACAAAAAGAAAATGAATGAGAGGAAATGAAGGGATAATTAGAGGGGATGAGAGATTTATCTGAAGATAGCCAATTCCAAAAGAAGTGGAAAAACATTGAAAATGGTCTGCCCTTGGTGGAAGAGTTAGAGGGTGTGCATTGTACATAGTTGGTGAGACATGATTATTGCTTTTGATCTATGGACAGATTTTATGGCACTGTGAATAAAGAAAATTAGATTCCAGACCATAGTGGCTGATGCCTGTAATCCTAGGTACACAGAGACTGAGATCTGGTTCATGAATGCAAATGCAGGACTTTTTAGGAGGGGATCAGCAAAATGAGGAAGAGAAAAAGAATGGGCTCCTGTGGAGCACAGAGAATAAAAGGACATTAAACACGCACATCTATGACAGTGTCATGATAAGATGAACCAAATGCTATTTAAGAAAGGAGGAGAGAGAATTGAGAGGAATAAGCACAGAGTGGAAGAGGAAACTACATTCAAAGTACACAACATGTTTATATGGAAATATCACAACAAAAGCCCCACATGGTAGAAAGAAATGGTAACTTAAAAGTAAAATTTTAGAAAAGAACACAATGACAGATCCTGACCAGTAATAGGGGAAAGGAAATGTTATATACTGTTGGTAGACATGCAAATCAGTGCATCTCTTTTGGAAAGGAGCATGGAAGTTTTTTAACAACCTGGAAATAGAACTATGAAATGATCTAACAATATCACTCTTAAAGTAATGTAATTGTGCAGTCAGGTGTTTATTGCAGCATTATTTGCTAATAGCCAAGCTATGAAGTCAGTATAGCTGTCTTTGCCTTTTTAATGGATGACAAAAATATATATATGTGAAAATCAGTAGATGGAAATGCATATATATATATATATTAGAGTATTACACGGCGATAAAAATATATCATTTGTAAGAAAAATGTGTACAACTGGAGATTATTATGTCAAAGAAAGTAAGGTTCAGAATAACAAAGATTACATTGTTTCTCTTACATGCAGAGTAAACAGAGTGCATATATATAATATGTATAGTATATTTGCATACATAGTACAATATTTGTATACATAATACCATATATAGTATGGGTATATCTATAATTATATATGCCATATATATGTCATTGTTTTATCACTATGTATGTATATTTGTTTATGTGTATATTACCTATATATAAATATATAATGTGGTTGTAATTATTGGACAGTTTGAGGGAAAAAAGGTGAAAACAAAAGAGAATGAGTTGGGATAAACAATATTAAACTATATTGTCTATGCTTGGAAGTGGCACATAGAACCTATTGAAAGATTTTCAAATACGGGGGTTGGAGGAAATAAGAAGCAAGAAAATTTTAATTAATAGAGGGGCTTAATTTAATGAACATGCACTACAGTAGTATGTGGATGAGTGATTACATGATGAAATAATATACACAAATACAAATTATTGAAAGTATACATCCATTTCAATTATACATTGAAATTATATGTCTCATTACGTGAGATGAAATGGGACAGAATGAATGAATGAAAAAATAAATAACTAGCATAACCAGAAGAGGAGAGATTCTAGATTTTGGAGCAAATTGAGTAGAAGAGCCCACAATGAAAATGACCTGAGTGCTCCAGAGTAGCAGTTAACAGGCAAAACGCTGTATTTTTAATATCTTATATTAGTCCTCTCTTTCCTTAACATACTCTTAGTTCCTACTATTTAGTGAGTAGCAGTTAACAGGCAAAACGCTGTATTTTTAATATCTTACATTAGTCCTCTCTTTCCTTAATATACTCTTAGTTCCTACTAGTGAGATATAATTACTAATTTGTTGCATTATGGAACTGATTCAGATTACTTTCATTTTGCATTGATTTTGTCTTAACTCTTGCCATTTGCCTTTAACAATTCTAATGGACAAATGTTTCCAAATCTAACCTTATTTGGCTGGAATTACTTTTTAACTACTGCCATTTTTCTAACCTTAATCTCATCTTTGCCAGTCACTCTGGGCCACTGTCATTAAGACTCAGCTGTCCAACTCTTTTACAAAAACAAATTTACTTTTCTTTCTTGTCTCTGAGAAAGTGGAGATTTTGTAAAAGTGAAATTGAGAGCTCATGCCTGTAATCCTGGTTCAAAGCCAGCCCAGACAAGAGAAGACTCTTCTCTCCAATTACACTAAAACTAGAAGTGGACCTCTGGCTCAAGTGCTAAAGATCTAGCCTTGAGGAAAATAAGAAGAGAAAAAAAAATCTTAGGGACAAATGTCTAGGCCCTGAGTTCAGGCCCTTGAATGACAGGTAGATGATAACCTTCAAAAGATAGTCAATCACATTAATAAATTGTGATTTGCCACACTAACTAATGATACGCTAAATAATGATACATTTTCCAGTTCTATGTAATGGGTAAAACAAATATCCACCAAAGATGGGGTCCCAATAAAGTAACCACTGCAGTACTGCTTTGATGGAGTTATACATGGAAGACAAAAGAATCTTTTCCACTGGAAATGAAAAGTTAACAAAACAAAGCAAAGTATATTTGCCTTTTATTTGGGGGGGGGTCCGGTTGTGCGGCCTGAACTCTGGGCCTGGGCGCTGTCCCTCAGCTCTTCAGCTCATGGCTAGCACTCTACCACTTGAGCCACAGCGCCACTTCCGGCTTTTTTCTTTTTGTTTATGTGGTGCTGAGGAATCGAACCCAGGGCCTCGAGCATGCAAGGCAAGTGCTCTACCACTGAGCCACCTTCCCAGCCCCAATATTTGCCTTTTTTGTAGTGCCCATCCACAGAATCACTCCTTAGTGAATTTAGTTTAAAAAACAATTTCCAGACCACACTGGCATCAAGTGGGGTAGCTGGCTGCCTTCCCATAGTCTGGGTGTGGAATCTCTTCCTCAATGGAAAACTGAGGGTTTCTAGAATAGAAAAGAAATGTATGGCATGGACAGAGTTATCATTTGAACCCTGTGTCTTTGGACACTGTAGCCAACAATGTGGAAATGTCTGTGAATTGCAGCTGAGTTTATGCATAAAAACTGCACACAACAAATGGACAATCCTTCACCAGATTAACCATCACTAAAGTAAGCAAAAATCACATAAAATGACAGATACACCTCTACTGATACTTAAGAAATGCAGCTATAAAGATGGGTGCTTTTCACCCATCTTCAAACAGCCTAGAAGTGAGATGGGCCATTCTTCGAACTGCAGATATCATGTTCTTTATCCCTTGAGCTCCTCTAACTGGAAAGTTATGCTCACTCCTGAGTATTCTCCTATATTGTTTGGTTCTGTTGGGCTGTTTCTTTTTTATCACAAACATATATATATAGGTTTCAAAAGCTTTGTGCTGACAGTATTCTTGCTAATAGTATTCTGGCTTTCCCAACATGGCTTCCTCAATGCTTTGAGCTTGCAGATCCCAAGAACCATGATTCCATTCTTTCAACATTTCTTGTAATGTCCAGTCGGGTATGTATACACTACATTAGGTAACCCTGAATGTAACCTTGAGATTAGGCATACAAGTGCCTCCTGATGCAGTGATAGTTGGCCAGATGCAATTTTCTCAAAGAAGAAATAAACAGAAACTCCTGAAAGAGAGTGACAGGGTAAGGGGCAGAATGCAGTGGTGCTAGTGGACAGAGATGAACCTATGAACACATGAGGTGAATACTGTTGTGCAGAGTTTCTGGGTCTGTGCTGAGATGGGCCTTGAATAGTGTCCTGTTATGTTGTATGCTGCTACTAATGATGATGATGATAAGTCTGAAAACAGACAGCTTTGAATAAAGCATGATCATCCATCCATCAGGCCTTGAATTTTTCTTTGGCTTGCTCAAATTGAGAATCACTTGCAACATACTTTGCTATTGCTAAATCAGGCAGATTGCTAATCATGATGAAAGAAGGTCATTTGAAAGAAATAATACCACGTAATATTAGATGAAATGGTAATGATTAACCAGAATTTCTAAGCCAAAGGAAGTGATATTTGGACATGATTTATTTATCATAATGAGTACATGCATATTGCAAGGCTTATGGCAGGATAAAATCAATATTTAGACAAACATTGAATCCGTTCAGAAATATGTATGTAATATATAAATTAGTTGATTATGGCTGAAGAAGTAAATGGAAACAATAGAGGCTTTTGAAAATCAAAATTAGGGAATGAAGAGTTGACTAATGTCAACTGCTCACAATGACACTTATAATCCACTTTATTGGTAATGTGTAGCACATTAGATGATTTCTATTAGTCACTGTTGGATACAAATTTTCCTAAGAAGACAGAAAATTCACTAAGATTCTCCACTGATCTTTTTTTTTTTTTTTTTTTTTTTGTCGGTCGTGGGGCTTGAACTCTGGGCCTGGGCGCTGTCCCTCAGCTCTTCAGCTCAAGGCGAGCGCTCTACCACTTGAGCTACAGCGCCACTTCCGGTTTTCTGGTGATTTATTGGAGATAGGAGTCTCACAGTCTCTCCTGCCAGGGCTAGCTTTGAACCGTGTTCCTCAGATCTCAGCCTCCTGAGTAGCTAGGATTACAGGCATGAGCCACCAGTGCCCGGCTCCACTGATCTATTCTTAAAAGTCGCTTCTATTTTCGTGTGTGTGTGTGTGTGTGTGTGTGTGTGTGTGTGTGTGTGTGTGTGTGTGTGTGTGTGTGTGTGTGTGTGTTAGATGTATTTTTCTGGGTATGTTTTTCTATGTTGCTTCCTCTTTAGAATGTGTTTATGTTTGGAGCAGAAGTAGTAGGCAACAGTTAACACTGATCACCTTAGTCCATTGCATTTCACGGAACTCAACAATGCAGGGATTGGGAACAGGCAGTATATCCCACCCTTCTTTATATCACTCCCTTGATTTCCTTTCTCTGTAATCTGATTTATGTCATATGAACATGCTAAGACTTGCTGAGATTTCATCTGTGGCCTTCCCACAGGGAAATGATAGGAAATGTACACTTGAAGAGAATACATATTCTCTCACATAGTGCTCTACAGCTTTAGGAGACAACTTTGTTTGACTGGAAGATACACCCAGCCTTACCACCAACTTGTCTCTTTCAGTCAAATCACCATCAGTAGGAAGAACATTGAATTAGAAATACTGCCGCTGTTATTTACTTATATTATTGAGAATGAGGGCAAGGCTTGACTCTCATTAACTTCTTTTCTACTGATAACTGCAGTCTGTCTAACCAAACTTAGTAAAATGAGAGATAGTAAATAGATTTGAACATTTTAGTTTACCAGGGAGGCCATCCATGTAATTTATATACATTATTGTTATTGTTAGTACTAAGAAGACATACAAAGAGGATACGGTTTGATAAGTCAGGCTAGATATGAGCACAACATTTCTTGGTCATTTAATCCCTTTCATCACTCTCTCCCATGCTTACCCTCAAATTACATAGTTTGTTTTTTTACACCAAGTACATTGTATGTAATGCCCCATTCTCCCTCCATCCTGTGCTCCTCTTTGCCCATTCCCAATACGAGTAAATAAAATCACAGCATTCTCCTAAGTGCTGTATATTTATCTTCCTGAAAATAATCCAGGTTGAATAAAAAAGAGTTGTCTTTTCAGGTAAAGACCATCATCTGAGCCTTAAAATTATTTTTATAGGTAAAAGGAAGACTATCATCTGAGACTAGAAATGATATTTCTACCATAAGGCATGAATTTATTCAAGGCATAAATTAAAGCATTGTTGCTAGGAGAACTGCAAGGATGGTTTACCACAGAGCTTTCAACAAAAATCTATGTAGATACTTGACACAGCTTGAGATGAAAACAGAGGAAGTACAGTGCAATAGAAGATAATAACATTAAATCGTGCATATAAAGGAAAAATACTTTCATTTAAACTTATTTTGCAAAATATGTTACAAAGGATATGAGTTACCTATCAGACTTGGATCCAAATGTAAAACACTCACCAGAACCACAGACAATCTGATCTGAAAATTGATGAAACAAATGAGAAGCAAAAATGACCAATAACATCAAAGTAGATGATCTTAGTCACTCATATCTGCTTCTTAGAAGGCCTTTGAAAAAATTCAGTGGCCCAAATTCAGCCTTCCTTTCATTTCACTTCCACCCCCAGAAAAAAAATTCCAATTTCGCAATAAAAGTGATAAATCAATAGAATTATGGTTTCCTAATTATATATTGTAGTTCTATAGTTATGTTATATTGTTATATTCATATTTATATTTCATATATTTTTCTAATTATATATCATAAATTTATATGAACTTTTATGAAAAGAATAAAACCCAGAATGAATGTATAAAAATTAAAAAATCTATGGGCTGGGAAGGTGGCTCAGTGGTAGAGCGCTTGCCTTGCATGCCTGAGGCCCTGGGTTCGATTCCTCAGCACCACATAAGCAAAAAGAAAAAAGCTGGAAGTGGCGCTGTGGCTCAAGTGGTAGAGTGCTAGCCTTGAGCTGAAGAGCTGAGGGACAGCACCCAGGCCCAGAGTTCAGGCTCCATGACTAGACCCCCCCCAAAAAAAATTAAAATATATGGATATCTCTGGGTGATGCATATGGGTGAATCTAATACCTTTTTAATACATTTAAAATTTTTCTAATACTGAGTTTTGTTTACATTCAAGAAAACATCACGAAGGACCTGTTGCAACAATGAGAATTGTAAAACCAGTTTTACAATGTTGGTGTGGGGGGGGGAGGGGGGTACAATTGGGTGGGGGGAGGGGGGAGGCTGGGAAGGGAGGTGAAGGGTAAACAAAGGAGGAGGCTGCAATGCTTGGTAAGAAATATATGCATTATCCTGCCCATGTAATTGTAGCCCCTCTGTATAGTATGTTCTCAAATAAAATAAAATTAAATTAAAAAAAAAAAAGAAAACATCACCGAATGAGTCCAGATATCCACATTATTCATCAATATGTCAACCGAGAGGTAGTACTCTACTCCCTAGAGGCTTATCATCTGCTGCATCAATAGAGGAGGTGTTTCTGTCCAGACGGCAATGAAACCAAACACTGATCACAAGTTACTTTCAATGGTGATATAGGTCTCTAGGCTCACTTCAAAGCTCCATGAGTCACAGTGTTTAGGAGTCATAGGGATAATGCAGTAATCTTCCCATAAACTAATGTCACCAGGTTAAATGCAACTTTGAAAGAATGTTTAAGATAGCAATATACAGTCTGCATGTTAAATTTGTGGAGGTTAGATCTAAAAGGCAACTATGCATATAACATAAACAAGGTTCAATGCATTTACACACACATACACACACACACACACACACACACACACACATACAAAACTGGCTAACAGAATATATACTTAGTGGAGGAATTCAGAGTCATAACTCCTCTGAACAATTAAAGTATTGTTTATCAAAACAAACACTAGGCAGTAACTCGTGTTTTGGGAATGGGTAAAGGAGAGCACAGGAATGGAGGGAGAAGGGACATTATATACAATGTACATTGTGTAAAAAACGAACTATGTAATTTGAGGGTAAGCACGACAGGGAGAAAATGGGAGAGAGTGATGAAAGGATAAAATGACCAAGAAATGTTTTGCTCAGGGCTGGGAAGGTGGCTCAGTGTTAGAGTGCTTGCCTTGCATGCATGAGGCCCTGGGTTCGATTCCTCAGCACCACATAAGCAGGAAAAAAAAAGCTGGAAATGGCGCTATAGCTCAACTGGTAGAGTGCTAGCCTTGAGCTGAAGAGCTGAGGGACAGCGCCCAGGCCCAGAGTTCAGGCCCCACAACTGGCAAAAAAAAAAAAAAAAAAAAGAAATGTTGTGCTCATACCTAACCTGACTTATCAAACCATATCCTCTTTGTATGACTTCTTAGTACTAACAATAGTAACAATGTATATAAATTACATATATGGCCTCCCAGGTGAAAATTTGGAAATTTATCTTTTTTCAGATTTTTAAAAATCTTTTAAATAAAAAATTTACACAATTAGTTTTTTTTTGCTTTTTTTAAATTTTTATTTTTTGTGAACACACTGTACAGAGGGGTTACAATTACATGGTCAGGTTAATGCATACATTTCTTATCAAGTATTGCAGCCTCCTCCTTTGTTTACCCTTCACATCCCTTCCTAGCCGCCCCCCCACCCGCTGCCCCCCCAACATTGTAAAGCTCGTTTTCGACATGACAACTTGTACTTCTCATTGTTGCAACAGTTCCACCTGTATCCTTAAACGACTTTTTTTTCCCCATCTCCTCTACAAGTTATACTGCCATCAAATATAGTGAAAGCAGGGGTTATACTGTGGGGGAGGGACATACAAAGCAACAAAGAAATAATCTTATAAATGCATTAGAAACACATGCATGAAAGGGAAAAAAACATTAAAATACATATCTCAGGATTCATTTTCCTAACATCACATTATCTGACCTTTTCCGCTTGACTCATACATATACTAGATATTGCAAATAAGGGAAACCATGGGACCTATGTTTCTTTGGGTCTGGCTTACTTCACTTAATATAATTTTTTCCAAGTTTTTCCATTTCCTAACAAATGGGGCAATGTCATTCTTTCTGATGGAGGCATAGAATCACATTGTGTATATATACCACATTTTCTTGATCCATTCATCTACTGAGGGGCATCTGGGCTGGTTCCATATCTTAGCTATGGTAAATAATGCTGCAATAAACATAGTTGTGCTGGTAGCTTTAGTGTAGTCTTGTTTGTAAACATTTGGGTAAGTGCCCAAAAGTGGGATTGCTGGGTCATAGGGGAGCTCTATGTGAAGTCTTTTGAGGAACCTCCATACTGCTTTCCAAAGTGGTTGAACAAGTTTACATTCCCACCAACAATGAAGTAAGGTTCCCTTCTGTCCACATCCCCTCCAGCATCTTTTGTTGTTAGAGTTCTTGATTTTTGCCATTCTAACTGGAGTGAGGTGGTATGTCAATGTTGTTTTGATTTGCATTTCTTTTATGGCTAGGGATGTTGAGCATTTCTTCATGCATCTATTGGCCATCCGTTCTTCTTCAGAGAAGTTTCTCTTTAAGTCTTTAGCCCACTTATTTATTGAGCAGTTGTTTCTTTGAGGATTTGTTGTTGGGGAATTTAATTTTTTGAGTTTCAGGTTTATTTTAGATATGAAATCCTTGTCTATTGTATGGCTAGTGAAGATCTTCTCCCAGTCCGTGAGCTTTCTATTGAAGCCATAGTAATCAAAACAGCTTGGTACTGACACAACAACAGACCTCAGGACCAATGCAATAGAATTGAAAACCCAGAAATGAACCCACAGACCTATAGCCATCTAATCTTTGATGAGGGAGCTAAAAAATTAGAATGGAAGAAAGACAGCCTCTTCAGTAAATGGTGCTGGCAAAATGGGTTAACTACTTATAGAAAACTAAAGCTAGATCTTTATATGTCACCCTGCACCAGAATCAACTGCAAATGGATTAAAGACCTCAGAGTCAAAGCAGACACTCTGAAAACGTTACAGGACGGAATAGGAGAAATGCTAGGTTTCCTTGGCACAGGCCGAAATTTTCCTTTTCTTTCTTTTTCTTTTTTTTGGGTCCGGTCATGGGGCCTGAACTCTGGGCCTGGGCACTGTCCCTCAGCTCTTCAGCTTAAGGCTAGCGCTCTACCACTTGAGCCACTGTGCCACTTCTGGCTTTTTACTTTTTGCTTATGTGGTACTGAGGAATCGAACCCAGTGCCTCAGGCGTGCAAGGGAAGCGCTCTACCAACTTCCCTGCCCTGAAATTTTCTTAATAGAGACCTAGAAACACAACAAATCAAAGAAAGTTTGGACAAATGCGATTTCATGAAATTGCAGAGCTTCTGCTTAGCAAAGGACTTAGCTAGCAAGATCAATAGAAAACCCATGATTGTTTATATTTTTTATGTCATTCAGAGCAGTAAAAAGACTTTCCTGTTCACAATGGAGTGCCAGGCAAAAAAATTATTGTTTTTGTTTCAAATTTATGTTTGTTAAATTTATTTTCACTTGTTTTGTTTAATCAGTACTTTATTACTTTGAATTAGCCTGTTACAGGTTTATATTTTCTTTCTTTTTCAGTAATGGTAATTGAATGCAGTCTACTTTCCTACCAGGCCATCATAGTACTCATTTAACATAATACACAGATCTTGTGGTATTCTTTAATTTTTAAAGAAAGTCTCATGTATTTTCTATGATCTGACCTCAAAGTCTAGATTTTCCTCCACCAGCTTCACCAGTCCCTGCATTATCGATTTCAGGTATTATGCATACTTGACTATAAATGTTCCTTTTTTAAAAAAAAACACTGTTTATCTTTAAGTAGCTATACAAAGCACTTGCCATTCATTGTGAGGGTTACTTAAATGAGGCCCAAAAGCATGAAAATTACAGGCATATAAAGGGTTGGCAAATAGGGAGACTGAGAAGCACAAGCAATTCACAAAATAAAATGTTTCTAATGTAACTTCTGGGTATTTAAAAATTTGCACAAATAACTTCCTTAAATTAAAAATATTGAAATTTATAACCTTGAATTTACTTTTCCCGGAGTTGCAAAATTTTTGTAAATAGAAATCGTTGAATTTTGTAGTTACTGTGAATCAACCTCTTGTTTTAAGACTGAAGGTTAACAGTTAGAATGTACCCTTGTTCTGAACATGTTAATGGATGGCAAAACCCAAGTAAGCAGGTAACAGTCCTTAAGTGTTCATGTGCACTTCACAATACAGAGTAGGGATATGAAATTGGTTCTTCCTTTTTTCCTGATCCAGCCTGGACTATGATGGCTTGCACTATGGTTCCCTGGGAACGGGGATGACAGGTGAATACACTCACATCCAGCTTCTGATGTTGGTTTGGGGCTTTGTGATCTTTTCTGACCTGTGTCAACTCTGATCTGAACTTTTCTGCTCCATGTGAACAACGATATGAACTTTTCTGACTTTGAGCCATAATAAATCCGGAAAGATTGGATATAATTCTACAATTAACAGGAATTGGTTTTTCCTATTCTTTTGTATTCAACTGTGTTCTAAGAATGCAGAGCAGCAAGGCACCTGTGGATAACACTTGTAATCCTACCTCCTGAGGAGGCTGAGATTAGGGGATTATGGTTTGAAGACAGCCTGGGCAGGAAAATCCCTGAGACTTTTAACTCCAATTAACCACCAAAAACCTGGAAAGGATCTGTGGCTTGAGTGCTGAAAGCTCAGGGAGATTCTGAGTTCAAATCCCAGGAACACAACACAAAACAAGAGAATATAGATTTAAAAACCAAGTACAAGATATTATTTTATTGGTTTGAAGTTGAATTATAAGATGAATATCAGAAAAAAGGAAAGGTTAAAGATGAAAAAGATTACTAGAAGGGTGAAGCTGATCATGAACTTTCTAGGTATAACTACTGAAAGATAATGAAAATATTATTTAAAATAAAGTAGTATGGATTTGAGATGTGAAGTGAGAACACTTCTTACATATTCTGGAAAGATAATCCCAACAGCTGACTAAAGAGTAGAATGATTAGTAAAAGTTTGACTAGATTACACCAATAAAGATCATGTGCACATTTCCCCATGGTATTGCAAGCTTAGCATGTTGGATGCAGAAAAGTGATGTTGAGGGCCCTTCATACTTAGTTATATGCAACATATTTTGCTGGTACTCTGATTTGACAGTATTAAGATTTAGTTATGTGTGAAAATATACCATGCATAAACAATGACAAAGCAATAAATCCTTCAAACAAGGAACTAGATATACATACATTTGGGGCCTAAATACAACTCACATGAAATTTGACTGAGAGTCTAATCTCCAAC
Organism: Dipodomys merriami; assembly: GCF_024711535.1. Taxonomy (NCBI): domain Eukaryota; kingdom Metazoa; phylum Chordata; class Mammalia; order Rodentia; family Heteromyidae; genus Dipodomys; species Dipodomys merriami. The sequence goes on from NW_027206512.1 coordinate 25,809,292, forward strand.
TTTATAATTTAAAAATCACCAGTAAAGCCACTGGGAACTTTTGACAAAATTTAAGATAAACTCTAAAGGAGAAAGAATTAAGGCACAGAGATACACATTAATATTATAAGTATGCAACTCCTCTGTATGCACTTCATAACCAAGAAACAAACTGCTACAAACGTAAAATAATTGCCCAGAATAAGTGCATTTTGCAACTATCCCATTAAAACCATAGTAATACGTAAATAAACATGGATTCAAACCATATAGAAAGTCTCCTGTTGAGATATTTTAAATAATAGCTTTGTAAGTGGCATGGATGAGTGAAGTATTTTCTTCATATATCTACTTTATTGCTGTTGAATTTTTTTTTAAAAACCAAACTATTCAAAACTCCTCCCGAAGACAGAGAATTGGGGTTTCCTGAAGATGATCACTCTAGGTATGTCACCCACTGGAACCCCCTGTCTTCAGGAGGGGAGAGCCATGGTGTAAATAAGACTTGTCCCACTTGCAGTCATATTCTTAGCAAAGAAAAGCAGCTGTAATATTTTGATCATTTCAGACTTGGGCCAGCATGCAAGGGGTGTGATACATGAAGAGAAGTTCCTCTTGCTCATGACCCTAATGATAAGGAAATCTAGAGGGTGTGGTGCAGGTAACTGGTGAAAGTCCTCATGTTAATCCTAAGGCAGCATATACTACTCTAAAATAATATTTTACCCAGGTGATTTATGAATGCAATATTGGAGAATGAGTCTTAAGAAAAAGTTATCGCATAAGGCTGAGTATCCAAGCCCTGTTTATTCTCTTGGAATTGTGATTGCATTGTGCATACTTTATGGATCTATGAAAGGATGTAGTTATACTTTAACATCCTGGTTGAATTTTCCATGAATATAAAGTGAGGGAAAATTTAGTGAGGAAGACCAAACCAAAAAGACAGCTGACTCTTACCAAGATGTCTTTGAAATGGATGTCCCTTCTTCTGCTGATACAAGTGATGTATTGCTTTAATGCTGGAAGTTGTGGGAAGGTGGTCGTGTTGCCCATGGAGTACAGTCATTGGCTCAATGTGAAGATGATGCTGGATGAGCTCGTGCAGAGAGGCCATGAGGTCACTGTCCTGACATCCTCTGCTGCCATTCTTGTGGATTCCGGAAAATCATCTCCTTTTAAATTTGAGATTTTCCCTACGTCTTTGAATACACAGGAGTTTGAAAGTCTTTTCAAACATTGGATCAATGAATGGACATATGAGTTCCCAAAGTATTCAATCTGGAATTTACATGCAAGAATGCAAGACATATTTGAAGAATATTCTGATGCTTTTGAAATCCTCTGCAAAGACATGGTTTTAAACAAGGAACTTATGAAAACTCTACAAGAATCAAAGTTTGATGTCCTACTAACAGACCCTGTGGTTCCCTGTGGAGAACTTCTGGCTGAGCTACTGAAAATTCCTCTTGTGTACACTCTCCGCTTCTTCCCTGGCAATGAATATGAGAAACAGTGTGGAGGACTTCCATTTCCACCTTCCTATGTGCCTGTTGCTCTGTCTGAGCTCAGTGATCGCATGTCATTCATGGAGAGGGTGAAGAACATGATGAATGTGATTTTTTTTGACCTCTACTTTCAAACATTTAATGAGAAGAAGTGGAATCAGTTTTACAGTGAAGTTCTAGGTAAGCTACCCCTTAAATTATTATGATTTAATCCTAACTATTCTGTTCCTTTGAAGATGAGCTGAAGTAAATATCAAACTAAACACCTGAGGGAAATACAGATCAATGACATGAAAGGCTTACATTAGAGAAGCAGTTAAAACTCTGGCCATCTCCTTTTCAGAAACATTTCCAGAAAACAATAACTCTGCCACTTGAACCACGGACAATTTTTAGAAAGCATTATGTATGCATTTTACTATAGTCTTATTTCAGCTAAAAAAAGAATAATATTCCAGACACCAAGAGCTCGCATGTGTTATCCTAGCTACTTGGGATTCTGACAGTTCAAAGCTAGCTCAGGCAGAAAAGTCCTTGAGAGTTCATCTTCAATTAAACCCCCAAAGACCAGAAGCAGAGCTTTGATTCAATTGTGGTACAGTGCTAACCTTGAGCCAAAAGAAGCTCAGAGAGAAGAAGGGGTAACATGGTCTTAAAAGAACTCTACTCATTACCTGACTTGTGCAATTGTAAAACACTGTACATCACTACTATAATAACATTAAAAAATAAAAATTTAATAAAAACCTCGAGGACAGTACCCAGATCTGATCTTAACCCCAGGACCTGCACACAAACTAAAACAAAGAACATGACATGTGCTGGGAAGGTGGCTAAGTGGTAGAGTGCTTGCTTTGCTTTCATGAGGCCCTGGGTTCGATTCCTCAGCACCACATAAGCAAAAAGAAAAAATAAAAAGAACATGATGGCATAAAACCCATTAATATCATAATGTCTTCAACTATGTAGATTTAGTCCTTATTTATCACCAAAACTATGTAGCATCAAGAAAATTGTTCCATCTTTTTAGCTTAGTTTTCTTACTTACAAAGAAATCATTTACCAATAGTTCTAGGCATGATCTTTCACAATTATTAAATAATGTCTATCCCCCACAGAAAATGCTTTAATTACTGTAACTAGCTCTCTCTATTTGTCTCTGTGTACCTCTCTCTTTTTCTTCTGTCTCTCTCTGTCTCTCTGTCCTCCTAGAGAGCAGGAGAGTAATATGATTAGCTTCTCAATATGAACCGCATGCAGTAGCACCACTCAGAATTTAGTTAGACTCTCAAAAACCTACTGTTCTGGAAAATCAAGGATGAACAAAATTCATGTTAAACTGTGGAAACCTCCTGAGATAGCTTCCTTAGAGTATGTGATATTCTTAATTGATTCTGGAAATCCAAATCTTTCTTAATTGTATTTGATGCTTGTACCACTTTGAGAGAATATATTTTATATACAGAGTAATACATGCGTCATTATAAACAAATATCCTTTATCAAAACACAGCATGAAAATGTCTTACCTGCATTATTCCAACTTATTTCAGCAAATCACATGCTTTATTTCTGGGCAAAGTTTTTACATCCTTCCTATTATGTTCTTTTCTCCACTTAGGAAGACCCACTACAGTACTTGAGCTCATGGCCAAAGCTGATATATGGCTCATTAGGACCTACTGGGATTTGGACTTCCCTCGCCCACTGTTACCAAATTTTGAATTTGTGGGAGGACTCCACTGCAAACCTGCCAAACCTCTGCCTGAGGTGAACCTGTCCCTGTGGACTTGGTGTTCCCTTTCCCTCTTTCTCTCCCTCTCCCTCTCCCTCTCTTCGCTTTCTCTTTTCCTCTCCCTCTCTTCCTTCTGCTATTTGAAATGGCTTTGCATCCTCTCTTAGGAGTCTCCATCAGAAAAATAGGTGTGAGAGAGGTGATCCTGTTGATTGTGGACTAGTGTATTTCCGTTCAGCACTCTATGTTTTATGACTATCCAGAAAAAGCTAAGATAACTGGTATCTTTGGAGAATATGGTCAGTTAAATTGAGCCTTTATTGTTGAAATCATGTGGAGGAATACAAGATTCATGCAAACATTGTTTATTACATGACTACAATATTCCCCAGGCAAAAGTTGGCTATCCTGAGAAAGAAGCAGAAACAGATTCTGAACATAGATCTTCATTCCATTGGGGTAGGGAAAGTAGAAAATAAAAACCGTCTGAAAGTGTTTTCATAAGGAGTACATAAGGGAAGCATAAACATAGAGTTCAATTGCTATCACTGCTGATACATAAATACAAAACAATACCATAAAATTTTGTAAATTTGGACAGTTTGTTTTTTTCTTAGGCTTTTGTTTATTGGGAGGATTTCTATTGTTTCAATTTCATGATGATAATGTAATTTTTATTTCTTACAGATTAAATTTTGTAGTAATTGTTCTAGATTATAAATGTCAGTTTGAAAACTCTGTGTGTGTGTGTATATGTGTGTGTGTATGTGTGTGTGTGTGTGTGTGTGTGTGTGTGTGTAAAAGTGTTGGAGCTTGAACTTAGGGGACTTTACATTTTCCTTAGGTTTTTCCATTCAAGTCTCATGCTTTATAACTTGAGAGAAACCTCCATTTCGACATTTTACTGGTTAATCAAAAAGTCTGTCAGATTTGTGTGTTGTGACTAGCTTTGAACTTTGATACTCAGCTTTCAGTCTCCTGAGCACATAGGACTACAGGCATAAGCCATTGACAACCAGTGTGTGTGTTTTATTATGTGTGATTAATATTACCTAGGGATGTTCTGCATTACAATGGAATCTTTTATACATTATATCATCTTTCAACTCTAATTTTACTCATGGGTTTTCTCTCTTTTCATCAGTATAACTAAGTATTTTTAATTTGACCTTTTCAAAATACTATCTCTTGGTTTCATCGATTCTTGGTATTCTTTGTTTATCTGTAGCTCATTTCATTTTTGTCCCTGCTCTCTACCATATTTTTCTACACCTGATTTTGTGTTTTGTTTGCACCTTTTTACCTAATATGTTGAGATTCTTCATTTGGTAATTTTTTTATGTGTCTTTGTTTTAATGCAGACTCTCAAAGTTGTATATTTTAATTTAGTATTGCTGTTTCCCACAAATACAAGTATTTGGGATTCATCATTTTCTTTGGTGCTGGTAATATTTTATATGTCATATTTTGTTCCCTCATTGTTCTACTATTTTTTCTAATGTCTGTTGTTTGTTCATATGTGTTTGTGCAAACTTAGTTACTAGAGGTTAATTATCACTCTTTTTAAAATAAGTTTTTTATTGTGAACATACTTTACAGAGGGGATACAGTTACATGACAAGGTAATGAGGACATTTCTTATCAAGCATTGTTGCCTCCTCCTTTGTTTTTCCCCTACCATCCCTTCCCTTCCATATCCACAACTACATTCCTCCTGATCCTGTAATTATCACTTTCATTCCATGATAATTTACTAAGATACAAAAGTTTATTTTACTAGACTTTGTACTTGCTTTTTAGTCTTGTGTTTTAGCTTGATGTATGATTTAATTTGTTAACGAATAAAACAAAAGTGTATTCTACTACTGTGTGATGGGATATACTAATATGTCTATTAAGTCTATTTGAGCAATAGTTTAGTTAAATCTGTTCTTTGTTGGACTTTTCCGCAGTGATTTACCTATTAATGAGTGTAGAGCATAAAAATCAAATTACCATCATTATATCAGAATCAATTTTTTCCTGTAAGTTTAGTAATACGTATTTTCAGAAATCGATGTTGCATTATGGTGTATATCTATCATTATATATTCCTGATGGATACTTTCTCCTTCATAGTGTTCTTCTGAGGCTTGAAACCTATGTTTTAATTATGAGCAAGTAGCTTCTCCTGATTCTTTTTGAATACTGTTTGCTTAGACTGTCAATGTCAATATATTGCTTTCCCTTTGTGTATGTCTTTGATAATGGGGTGAGATTTTTTTCCAGAAGACAAGTGTTAGATCTCATCATTCAGATTCCATCATTTAATTGGAGAATTAAGATCATGTAACTCCAGGGCTAGGAAGTGGCGCTGTAACTCAAGTGGTAGAGCACTCGCCTTGAGCTGAGGGAAGAGCTGAGGGACAGTGCCCAGGCCCAGAGTTCAAGCCCCATGACCGACAAAACAACAACAACAACAACAACAAACAAAACAAAAATCCAGGGATAATACTATAAACTATGCACTTAAAGTGTTTTCTGGGGTTTTGTGCATGAGATAATATACTCATGTCTATTTTCTTTAATACTGGAAAACTAATGATAGCTATTATAAGTAAAGCCCAATTACAAACTCCCTGTACTTTTAATTGAAGGCAACTACATTAGCAATTAATACAATTATAAACTAAGAATCTAAGTAGAGTAATTTCCAAGGCCATTTACCCCAATCAGTATATGAGGGTTCTATTTCTCTTCTTCTTGTCAAACACATAAGCAATGCATACACACTTGCATAACCGGACATACTACAATCTTATTATTCCATATTATATATCTCCTTCCAAATAAAAGTTGCTAATGAGTGAACTGATCAGATACTATAATAACATCAAATGTGTTTTTCTGCAGTTGTTCTTTTGTGATAGAGAACATTCTTTCTTCACAGGAAATGGAAAAGTTTGTCCAGAGCTCTGGAGACCAGGGTGTGGTGTTGTTTTCTCTGGGTTCAATGGTCAGTAACTTGACAGAAGAAAGAGCCAACACAATTGCATCAGCTCTTGCACAGATTCCACAGAAGGTAAAGTAAAGCTCCCTCTGGTGGATACTGACAGAATAATACTTTTTCTATGTGAAAAGAAAACTAATTTACAAACCCCAAATAAATTATATGCTTCAAGAACACTACTGAAAACATTATACTACCTTTTATTTAATGTTATTTTATTATAAAGATGCTGTGTAGAGGGGTTACAGTTACATGAGTAAGGTAATGAGTACATTTCTTGTTGAACATTGTTACACCCTCCCTTGTTTTCTTCCTACTATGCCTTCCTTCCCCCTTTCCCCTCCCCCCAATCTGAAGTTGTAAAGTTCATTTCCAACATAGTATCTTGTGAGTATCACTGTTGCAATGGGTCATCCTGTGTCCTTGTTTCAGCATCTTATTATTCTCCTTGCTTTCCCCAAATGAGATAAGTGTACATACAAGATGCATGGTACCAATATCAAATACAGTGACAACAGGGGATATACCATAGGGGGGAGAACATACACAGGAAACAAAAAAATCACATAATACATTAAAAACAACAACAACAATTAAAAATCTCTTATGTCCATATCTTGGGGTTCATTTCTCTTAGCATCATCTTATATGGCCATATGTACATAGATTTTGAGCTTTTCTGGTCATTTGATAAGATTACCCTAGACATATACTAGTTATTACAAAGAAGGGAAACCATGGGACCTGTATTTCTTTGGATCTGGCTTACTTCACTTTATATGATTTTCTCCAAGTCTTTCCATTTCCTAACAAATGGGGAGCTGTCATTCTTTCTAATGGAAGCATAGAATATATATATATATATATATATATATATATATATATATATATATATATATCACATTTTCGTGTTCCATTAATTTACTGAGGGGCATCTGGGTTGATCCCATATCTTACCTATGGTGAATAATGCTGCGATAAACAGAGTTGTGCTGGTAACTTTAGTGTGGTCTTGTTTGTAAACATTTGGGTAAATGCCCAAAAGTGGGATTGCTGGGTCATAGGGGAGATCTAAGTGAAGTCTTTTGAGGAACCTCTATACTACTTTCCAAAGTGATTGAACAAGTTTACACTCCACCAACAATGAAGTAAGTTTCCCTTCTGTCCACATCCCTTCCAGCAACTGTTGTTATTAGAGTTCTTGATTTTTGCCATTCTAACTGGGGTGAGGTGGTATCTCAATGTTGTTTTGATTTTCATTTCTCTTATGGCTAGAGAAGTTGAGCATTTTTCCATGTGCTTATTGGCCATTCTTATTTCCTCTTCAGAGAAGTTTCTCTTTAAGTCTTTAGCCCATATATTAATGGGACAGTTGGTTCTTTGGGGATTTGTTGTGGGGGATTTAATTTTTTGAATTCTAAGTATATTTTAGATACGGGCCCTTGACATCAGACTGCCTCTGCCTATTTGAAAAAGGAGAGTTGAAGACCCAAGAGGCTATAGGTATGGGATAGGAAAGAATTCAAAAACTTCCACAACAGTAAACATTATTAGTAACTTCCTTTTATGATAAATAGAAAATAGTTCGGTATGCTTGTGCAAGTTGGGCTTTTATGGACTGTACTTTCGTTTCCCATCTGATGTAGGTCACTTCTAATTAAATAAGTTAGATTCATCTGCAAGCACAGTTACAGTAATGTTTGCATGAATCCTGGAACATAATACTATCGAATCATGTTTATGAGGAGAGTTTGCAGCTTGGCAGATTTAAAAATCAACATTATCATCAAGGTATTAGAAAAGAGTTGGACAAACTTTCCCAACATCACAATTAAGGGGCCTTACTGTTATAAACCAAGTGACAATAAATTCTTCTGTTTTTTTATTATTATTATTATTATTATCTTGTATTATTATTATTATTATCTTATTATTATTATTATTATTGTAGAAAAGAATTAACAAAGCAGCTAATGAATGCAGTATATATTGATCAATGTCACTCCTTTGGACATTCTCATCCACCCCTCTACTACATATCTTTTTCCTTGCTCTACTTAATTGTGCAGGACATACATTGGATTCTTGACTGCATTTTCTACCTCTTCTCTTCATCATTTGTCTACTCTGCTCCCTTTAACCCCACTCCACACCAAGTCTTTCTTCTCAATACTCAAAATCATTTCTAATTCGAAACCGGATGCTGGTAGCTGACACCTGTAATCCTAACTACTCAGAAACTCAAGGTCTATGGATTTAGGTTCAAACCAAGCCCTGGCCAGAAAGTCCTTCAGACTCTTAACTCTAATTATCCACCAAAAAAAAAAAAAAAAAAAAAAGTGGATCTTCTGATAGAGTAATATCCTTGAATAAGAATCCTTGAGTATGCTCTGGGATAGTGCCCAACCTCTGAGTCAAGCCTCATTGCTGGAATACATATAAAATATATAACTCTAGTTATATTTGCAACATCTGGATTAAGACTAAAAACTGACAGTCATATTTTTTGTTTTGAGTAGTGCTTGTTTGTATTTAAAAGAAGTTGTAAGGTTTTCTAGTTGGAATAGTTAAAATAAACTTATTCTCAAAAGTAACTATTAGGGATGGCCTAGCGTGCTAGCAAGTAGTGGAGCTGTGAAGTCAGTGGGCTCTGGGATATTGGGCCAGGGGTGGAGTGCTCCAGGTGGCTGAGGGACTTTGATGTGAGTTTGGGTGGAGAGGAAATTGCCGGGGGGGGGGGGGGCGGGGGCAGTAGTCAGGGAGAATCACTTATAAAAGGCACCCAAGCAGGACCCAAAACCTCAGTTCCAGCAGGATGAGCGAGTGCCCTGCTTTCATGGACCTCTCCTTTAAGAACAAAGTATGCCTAGGCTGCCCAGAAAGGCAAGCAAGTGAATGGCTGTATGCATTACAGCGATTAAATAAAAATTGGATGAGTGGGTTCCAGACATCACGGTACTTATGGACGTGGACACCAATCCGCAGAAGCCACTTGAACTTCAAAAGGACAATCAGGAGCAGTAAGCACAGGGGAAGATGAGAGGGGCGGCAAGAAAAGACCTGCGGCCGACTGCAGATGAGCTTTGACAAAAAAAAAACAAATAGGAATAAGCAGGAAACATCTGGCAGTGGAGATGGTGGCTGTACCAGCCTCCTCGGGAGAAAAGGGCCCCCGGTGGATCGTACTGTGGAAATGCTGAACTATTTATGCGCAGAGTGGAAGTTAAAGTGAAGATGGTGGAAGAGCTTAAGCCATGGCTTCTTTTTTTTTTTTTTTTTTTTGTCGGTCGTGGGGCTTGAACTCTGGGCCTGGGCGCTGTCCCTCAGCTCTTCAGCTCAAAGCGAGCGCTCTACCACTTGAGCTACAGCGCCACTTCCAAGCCATGGCTTCTTGATGATTGCGACTTAATTACGAGACAGAAACAGTTCTTTTATCTTCCTACTGAGAAGAATGTGGATTCCATTCTAGACGATTATGGAAATTAAAAGCAAACTGGAGAAAACACAGGTAATGACAATGAACTTCTGGCCAGGATTAAAGAGGACTTTGATGTGATGGTGGGCACCTGACTGCTCTACAAGTTTGAGAGGCCTCAGTAAGCACAGATTCTCACTGCAGGGACCACCCCGACACGCCCATGTCCCACCAGTGGGTTGCTCCCCACTCCTGCGACTGTTGGTTCGCTTTGGCGCGATGATGGGTGACACCCTGCTGGATGAGAAGCGCCTGGCTCTGTTACTGACCTCTCTTCACGATTTCCTCAAAGCCCTGGCCACGAATTCTGGGATCTACCTTTGTGCCAGCGATTACGAGGACCGCTGGAAGGTCGAGTGAGCACTGGCATGGGGTCTGTGGAACACGTGCTTGCAAGTGCGCGCGTGAGTGGATGTGTGTGACCCGACGTTCCTCCTCCCTCTCTTGGACAGATGGTGCACTCTGAAGATGGTGGCTTGCCAAAGAATTGCACGTTGTGTTGTTCATTTTAAGCAGGGAAAATAAAAGGGGTCACCACTGCTTTTCTTCTTCTTCTTTCCTTCATTTCCAAGTCGCTACCAGTGGACCCCTGGACCCAGTGACAGACAAGAGACAGCTGTCGCGCTGTTGCCCAGGTGACAAATCGACTTCCATGCTGGTGATCTCTTCCTCTGACATGACTCTCTTTGATAATGCATTCCTGTTAATGCCATGTCACCAAGCTGACCCAGTCCCAAAGGCCAGGATTTGTGCAAAGCCGCACCTTGCCTAGGATGCTTAGTTGGGTTTTCCTGGTGCTTCACGCATAGCCCCATCCTCACAGCCCTCCTCACTCCCTACACATGCCACCTGCTCCCTTGCCAAGATTGCTGGCTTGCTTCACTGGTTTTGTATTTTGTGTGGAATGTACCTTTACCATGGTAGATGCAAGTCATTTTGTAGCTACAGTTTTCAGGAAATGTCAGATTCTTTTACCACTTGTTTTTCAGACTTTCAATCATAATTTTACTTTAAAAGGTAACTATTAGATTTTTTGACAGATAAAAAGAGGCAAATTATAATATATAAAGTATAAATGGACACAAGTAAACAGGTTCTAATATGAATATGAAATTCTTAACATCAGAGTTAGGATAAACTACATAAAAATAGGTAATTGAGTAATTTCCACAATATAATCACATGACTAACTTACATTTTTAATATTCATGGCTATACTTATTTCATTATAATGTCCATGAAGTATAGATATAATCTGTTACAGACCTTTGACAATAGTTTTTTTAATAATATATTCCATTTTAATTCTTTAAGCTATGAAAATGTTCAGCTTGATACTCTGTTCAATTCTTCTAAAAGGTCCACTTCAAGGAGAGGACTCCTCTCTCTTAGAATTCTTAGGAATCAAGCATGCTATAACTTGACATCTGAGATATTGCATAATATTTTTCTCTACCTAACAGGTTTTATGGAGATATGAAGGCACCACACCAAAAACCTTAGGATCCAATACTCGGCTCTACAAGTGGATCCCTCAGAATGACCTCCTTGGTAAAACTCTGTAGAATAAACAGTAAAAACATAGCACTCTATGAATATAATAGTCCAATAAGAAACAAACGTGTTATCTCAAACTCATATACTAAAATTTGTTCATAGTTTAGTATGAATAACTTACAAAGTTGTCATGTTAGGGTACACAGCCATTCTCCCTGGGTAGAGAGGCGCTTCGTGATTGACCTATCTATCTTTTATTTTAGCTTTCTTTATTTTCCAACGGCAGATGGATTTCAAATGTCATTGAGAATGACCTCTTCTCTTGTATTGCATGGGGCTCTGCACTTTTCACAGTGAAAATACACAAATGTTATTGTGATGCAGTAGCACATTATTCAATGAAGTGTGGCCTGTATTTCTATTGACACCAGTACTGCAGCCATCCCAGTCCAGCATGCCCTCCATATCACATGCCATGACCTCACTAGGTTTTCATATGAACATGCTACACATGTCTCCAGAGTTTCTTCAATTAAACATGATAGATCTTTTATAAAATTTTTTTTATAAAATCATTTGGGTTTGTTCTCCTTTGTCAATCATCTGTGCATTTTTCAAGTCTCAAGCCACACAAAATGTGTTCAGAGTCTTCCCTTGTCTCTCCGGTGAACTTTGGTTCTTGTCGCTCTGAGGTTTAAAAGCTTCATGACTGTAAAGAGCACTCACATTGAACACACTGTATTGTACCTTTTTCATTTCATTCCTAAAACACACCTGATCACTTTGTGGAATTTCCCCAAATGCAGGTCATCCCAAAACCAAGGCCTTCATCACTCATGGTGGAACCAATGGTGTCTACGAGGCCATCTACCATGGAGTCCCAATGGTGGGCATTCCTTTGTTTGCGGATCAACCAGATAACATTGCTCGGATGAAGGCCAAGGGAGCAGCTGTTAGACTAGACTTTACCAGGTTTTCAAGTGAAGATCTCCTCAATGCTTTGAAGACAGTCATTTACAACCCTTCGTGAGTTTAACTACCTTTCCATTAGATCCTATTTAGAGAAGGATTCTTCCCATCAGTGACGATGCATCTTACCCCTTCAAGGGAGCTTATTACTTAATAATTTAATTGAGATTCTCTTGATCTGTGTTTTTGTTTTGTATTGTTCTGGGGCATGAACTCAGGGCATAGTTGCTATCCCTGAACTTCTCACCTAACCTAGCACTCTACCACTTTGGGCCACTTATGGTTTTCTAGTTGCTAATTGAGATAAGAGTCTCAGGGACTTTCCTTCCCAGACTGGCTTTGAATGGTGATCCTCAGATCTCAGCCTCCTGAATAGCTAGAATTCCAGGCATGAGCCACCAGTGCTCAGCTTTCTAGCATGTTTTTATATTCAACTACAAAGTAATTTCAGAGTTGTACTTGATCTCACAGATTAATTAGGTCAGCAATTATTGAAATCATTTCTACATATACAAATAAGAAATGGTTTAATCAAATAACGAAAATGTCTCTTTTTTGCATTTCCTGAGACTTGAACTCTGGACCTGTGCACTGTCTTTGAGCTTTTTCACTTAAGGGTATTACTCTACCACTTGAGCTACAGCTCCACTTCTGGCTTTTTTGGTAGCTACTTGGAGCAAGAGTCTTAGGGACTTTCATGACTGTGCTAGCTTTGAGACATCTTCAGATCTCAGCCTCCTGAACAGCTAGGGCTATGGGTATGAACCACAAAAACCTGTCTTCAATCAAATATTCATTTGCCAGAAAACTCATTTTATTGTCATTGTGTTAACAGATGTAATTAATTACCTATAATGCAGATATCATAAAATAGCATGTTTAATTTGGAAAATTCAAATATACACTGTATATTTTGCACATATATAATAGTATATATATTCTATCTTTATAATCATAAAATTTACTTGGCTTTCCAGAGTTGTCAACAGACAACAGTACACTTATGAGACATGTGTAACAGCACAACACAGCAAGAAGGGCCAATCATAGCATAACACAAATGGAAAGGCTAGTTCAGCTAATTGAACTTTTTAATTTTGGTGGTACTAGGGTTTGAGCTCTGGTTTGTTAGGTAAATACCCTATTATTCAAGTCATGCTTCAAGTTCTAGGAAACTTTTATATAATTCACATAATGTTTTTCTAATAAACAATGTGATATGGCCTTTTATTTCCCATGTTTAGAGTTGCTATGTTAATAAGATAACTAAAAGCTCCCTGACTGTTGACCTTAAAGAAACTCCTCCTGTAATGAGATAAAAGCAAGCTCCATGACATAGAAGGGAAGAATTGTAAGGAAAAAGAAAAAGAAAATTAAACATCAAAAAGAAAACAATTGACTACATGGTATGGGAAGACATGAAGTGACAGGAAAATATTGAGAGTTTCTATGGCTTTAAAGTTAACCAGTTCAAGAAGCAAAATAGATGCCTTTGAATATGAGATACTATACTTTGATCAAAGTAATATTATTATGTGAGCCTTTCTATAAAAATTGCAGGTTTGAGACTAAAAATAAAAACAAAAGGCAGAAGGGGGAATGAGAGATCAGCAGACATTTCACCTACAAGGGTGAATTCTTTAAAAACTTATAACTTCTCAAATAAATATTACTCATTTAAGAGTATCCATTTCAAATGCAAATACTGTGTGTGGGCAAATGAAAATGAAACACTAAGGTAGTATGTCCATTTGGTTTAACTTGGGTTATTTCTATGGCAGTTTACTAAACTTTGTTAGGATTAATATAATCAGCAACATTAAATCCCTTTAAGATAGGTATCTCTGTGTTTTTCTTTTAGCTATAAAGAGAATGCAATGAAGTTATCAAGAATTCAACATGATCAGCCAGTGAAGCCTCTGGATCGAGCTGTCTTCTGGGTGGAGTTTGTCATGCGCCACAAAGGAGCCAAACACCTTCGCCCGGCTCTCCATGACCTCAACTGGTTCCAGTACCACTCTCTGGATGTGATTGGCTTCCTGCTGGCCTGTGTGGCAGCTCTCATCTTCATCTTCACAAAATGTTGCCTTTTTTGTTGCCGGAAGTTTCCTAAAAGTGGAAAAAAGAAAAGAGAATAGTTGTAAAACCAAGTGGCAGCTGGTAGTTCTGTTAATTACTCCAGCAAGATGACTTTGTAATGGATTGGGATCTTTCCTAGTGTGGCAAGAAAATCTTTAACAAGTTACTTGCTCAAGTCAGATTTTGAAATTTCTAGCTGAATGTCAGAAAGGAACTCCTACATTTTCTGAGCTTACCTAAGTTTCCCAAGTTTTATGTGGACATAGACCATTAAAAGTCTCTTCATAATATAAATAGGTTTTGAAAATATTTAACCTCCTTTAACTTCATTTTGGAGTACCATGTATTTTTTTATTTATAAGAAAGATGTACTGTAGTGAAGCTTGTGCAGCAATATTTACCTTCTCAATTTGTGACCAATAATACATCACTGAGATGTTTATTTCCCTACAAAGTCATTCTCAATTTAATTAGGAATGAAATGATTTCTCCCTGTTCTTCACTATATAATTAGAATAGTTTGGAAACCCTTTGCGTTGATGAACACATTTCTTTTTGTCTTAGACATTTATAAATATTGAAGTGAAGGTTCTCATTTCAGCTTTTGAGAGTAGATGCACACTCAATTGTTCAATTGTTCCTCTCTCCAAATAAACTCATGCACATATTGGTGCAGGATTTGCAGTTTAGTGTACAGCTTCACTTAGTTCCATCACAGCTATGTGATAAGGTTTAGACAGTTTATTGTAGACCTTTGTTTTCACTCAGAGCCTTGGCACTGTCCTGAGCACTTTTGCTCATGGCTAGCGCTCTACCACTGCCACAGTGCCATTTCCTATTTTGTTCTGGTTAATTTGAGAAAAGAGTCTCATGGACTCTCTTGACAGGTTGGCTTTGAACCATGATTCTCCAGTCTCAGCTTCCTGATTACCAGCTCCTGGCTGTGTCTACAGAAGAATTTTTAAATAATGAGTATTCTAAATTTCCCACTTTTCAAATTCCAGTATTATATTCTCCTTTCTATTCTAGTCTTCACAGGAAAAAATAAATAAATCACTCAAATAACTTGAAGTAGCCATTTTCCTTAAATGCTAGAACACTATGTCCAAGTTACACAGGAGATTGAATTCCACAAGATTACTCTTCAAAGCCAGGAGAAAATCAATTTCCACGTTAACCAGGAAAAAGTAGGGTTAGTGCCTTGGCTGAAGTGGTAGATTTCTAGCCCAAGAGGTAATAATTGTTGAGACATGAACTGTGACTGTCTCACAGGGCAATTATATGATATATGTACACTTGAAAAGAAAAAGTGTTGTCTAACACATCCTTTTACAAATTTAGGAGGCAAATTGTGCAATTTACTGTTAGATACATCCAGCCTTAGCACAAACAGATTCTTTAGCACCATTCAGAATTTAGTTATACTCTCATAATCCCACTGTTCTGGAAATCAAGGATTTGCTAAAATATAGAAACCTCCTGAGATAGCTTTCTTAGAGTATGTGATTTTATCAATTGAGTCTATAGATCAAAAGGTTTCTGAATTTTTATTTGATACTAGAAGTATCAAACAAAAGTATCAAATAGATTTCAAAGAATGCATTTTATCTTCAGAATGATATGTCTCAATATAAATAAATATTCTTGATCAAAACACAATATGTAAATGTCTTGCCTACTTTATTCCAACTTTTTTCAGAAAGTCACATGATTTGTTTCAGATCAAATGTCTTCATGATCCTTCCTATTATGGTTTATTCTCCGTTCAGGAATACCCACTACATGTGTGAGCTCTTGGCCAAAACTGATGTCTGGCTCATTAGGATCTACTGGGATTTCCACTGCCCATGACTACTGTTACCAAATTTTGAATTCATGGGAGGACTCCACTGAAAACCTGCCAAACCTTTGCCTGAGGTGAACCTGTCATTGTTGGCTTGGTGCTCCTTGTCCTTCTTACTCTCCCCCTCTCTTTCTTAACTCTTACTTTCCTATCCCTCTCCCTCTCTTTTTTTCTTTTCTTCTTTTGAAATAATTTTGCATTCCTTGCTCAGGGGTCTGCATCAGCATAGTAGACATGAGAGGGGAGACCAAGTATCCTATTGAATATGGACCACTGCAATTATCTATGTTTCATGACTGTCAAGGAAAAGTGTAGGATAACTGGAATCTTTGGAGAATACTGTCAGTTAAATTGAGTTCATTGTTGAAGTCACAAGGAAGAATAATTGATTCATTCAAAGAATGTTTACTAAGCCGGGCGCTGGTGGCTCACGCCTGTAATCCTAGCTACTCAGGAGGCTGAGATCTGAGGATCGCGGTTCAAAGCCAGCCCGGGCAGGAAAGACCGTGAGACTCCTATCTCCAATAAAACCACCAGAAAACCGGAAGTGGCGCTGTAGCTCAAGTGGTAGAGCGCTCGCCTTGAGCTGAAGAGCTGAGGGACAGCACCCAGGCCCAGAGTTCAAGCCCCACGACCGACAAAAAAAAAAAAAAAAAAAAAAAAAAAAAGAATGTTTACTAAGTGACTACAACATTCCAGAGGCAAATGCTGCCTGTCATGAGAAAGGAAGTAGAAACGGATCCTGAACCCACATCTTAATTCTATTTGGATAGGGAAGCTAGAAAATAAAAATTGTCTGAAATGTCATCATAAGGAATACAATGGTGTTCAGTAAACACAAAGGAAATATGAACATAGGATTCCATCTCTACTATTGGCAACACACAAATACAACACAATACAACTCAATATAATACACTGCAATACAATAAAATCTTGCATAAATATTGCATTTTGTTTGTTCTTGGGTTTTGTTTAGAAAGATTTTTCCTATTTATTATTTGTTCTTGGGATTTTGCTTATTGGGAGGATTTTTATTGTCTCAATTTCATTGTGTGCTGTTTTTATAATTAAGTTTGTATTAATTCTTGATTAAATTTCATAAGAATGTCATAATTTTCCCAAGTGTTCTAGATTATATATGATCAGTTTCAAAACTCTGTGTGTGTTAGATGTGTGTGTGTTGGGTGTGTGTGTGTGAGTTGGGTATGTGTGTGTGTGTGTATGTGTGTGTATGTGTGTGTGTGTGTGTAATAAAAGTTAGTGGTCTTCTCATTACAATGCTGTCATTTATATATTATGTAATATTTCATCTGCATTTTTATTTATGGGTTTTCTGTTTTCATTAATATAACTAAGGCTTATTAAATTGACCTTTTCAAAGCATCAACTCTATTCTATTGAATATTCTATTCTATTCTATTGAATATTGCTGTATCAGACAGATAAAAGTATTTGATGTTGATCATTTTATTTGGTGCCATGAATATTTTATATGTCATATTTGATTCCTTCATTGTTTCACTATTCTTCCTAATGTATATTGCTCTGTCCATATGTGTTTGTACAACCTTACTTATTCTTCTGGTTAATTACCACTTTTATTCCTTGATGATTTGCTAAGATAAGAACTTTATTTTACCACATTTATATATATATAGTCATATATATATATTCATATATATATATATATATAGAGAGAGAGAGAGAGAGAGAGAGAGAGAGAGAGAGCATTACATTTTAGCTCAATAAGTGATTGGCTTTGTAAAATGGTTTAGGTAATCAGCAAAACAAAAGTATATTCTGCTGTTGCAGGTTGGAATACACTAATATGTCTATTAAGGCTACTTGATCTCTAGTTTAGTTAACTCTGATCTTTGTTGGACTTTGAATGATTTTCTATTAATGAGGGTAGAGCATGGAAATCAAATCCCTACCATTCTATCAAAACATAGTCTCCTCTTTAAGCGTAGTTATATATATTTTAGGAAGTCAGTGTTCTGTTATGGGATGTATTTATCATTAGATATCCTTGATGGATTCTTTCTCCTATATAGTAGTCTTACTGTCTTCTGAATGATTTGGACTTGCAACCTATTCCTCAAATATGAGCAATTAGCTACTCCTGATTCTTTTTAAGTACTATTTTCTTGGACTATCAATATCAGTATATAATTTTCAGTTTATGTATGTCATGATATGTCATTCAGATTCTATTGTTTAGTTGGAAAATTAAGATTATTGACATCTAGGTTGATTACTAAAAGTGTACACTGCTACTGGTAATCTATTGCTCTTTTCTGGGGTTTTGTGAGTGATCTATACTCATGTCTTTCTTCCTTAATTTAAAAAAATAATCATTAGCATTGTAAGTAAAGTGCAATTACAAACTCACTCTAATTCTAACTGGAGGAACCTACACTAACAAATAATACAATTATAAACTAAGAGACTAAGTAGAATAATTTCTCAGGCCATCTATGCAAATCAAAGTATGAATTTTCTGTTTCTCTTCTTCCTGTCAAATACATGAACAATTATATGTACACTTACACAAATATACATAATAGAAGCTTATGTTTCATATTTTACATCTTCCAAATAAAATGCACTATTGAGTGAATTGAGATACAGATATTTTAACAATTTCACAAATTGTTTCTCTGTAGTTGTTCTTTTGTGATGAAGAATATTCTATCTTCACAGGAAATGGGAAAGTTTGTCCAGAGCTCTGTAGATAAGGTGTGGTGGTGTTTTCTCTGCGCTCAATGGTCAGTAACATCATAGAAGAAAGAGCCAACACAATTGCATCAGCTCTTACACAGATTCCACAAAAAGTAAACTAAAGCTGCTGGTGGATATTTATATAATGAATTTGTTAAACAGAAAAGGATTTGAGTGCCAAAACTTGCTATATGAAAAGGAAATGAATTTATAAAACACAAATAAATTCTATCCTTTAGGAACTCTACTTAAAACACCTCAGACTGCCTTTGTCCTATTTGAGTAAGGAGAGTTGAAGAACCAACATAATATATGTATAGTGCAGGAAAGAATGCAAAAAAAATCCTCTAAAAGAGTAAATGGATATTAGTAACTTATTGTCCAATACATAGAAATTAGGTCAGTGTACTCATGTCATTTGAACTTTTATAAACTACATTTTAGGTTCCTGTTTGATGTAGGAAAGTTCTAATTAAACAAGTTATGTTTTTCTGAAAAAGCAGTTACATTAATATTTGCATTGCACATGGACCACAATATAACAATTCATATATACTTATGAGGATAGTTTATAAAATAGAAATCAGTTTATTATTTTTGACCATATGTATGAAAAAAAATTAGAAACCTCTCTCAAAAGAAGTGGTGCTGTGGCTCAAGTGGTGCAGCACTAGCCTTGAGCTCAGGGACAGCACCTAGGCCCTGAGTTCAAGCTCTACAACTGACCAAAAGAAGGAAGGAAGGAAGGAAGGGAGGAAGGAAGGAAGGAAGGAAGGACAGAAGGAAGGAAGGAAAGAAGGAAGGAAGGACAAGTGAACAAATACATCTTAGAAAATCCACTCTTAGTGGCCAATACACAGGGCAAGACCACTCAACTTTCTAAACAAAAAAAAAAAAAAAAAAGGAAGAAAAAAACTCTCTCAAACTTTGCAGATTTTAAAATCAACATTATCATCTAGGTATTAGCAAACAGTTGAATAAAATTTCCCAACGTCACAATGGGTTAAAATGGCCATATTGTTATTATCCAATAAGCTCTTCTCTTTATTATTGTTATCTTTATGTAGTTCTACAGAGGAGTTAACAAAGCAGTTTCTGAATACATTATATCTTGATCAATGTCACTCCTCTCAACATTCTTACCCATCCCTCTCCTACATACCCCTTCCCTTACTCGACTTAGTAATTTTGCCGATATACATTGGATTCTTTTTTTGCATTTTTATTATTATATCTTTAAGTAGTTGTACAAAGACGTTTCCATTCTACAAACTATGTACAAGGTGTCTGACAACATTGTCATCCATTGCTGCTAACCTATCTCTTCTCTCCCTTTTTTTTTTTTTTTACAATTGAGACTAGGTGATTACATAAATTTCACATATTTTACATTGGATTCTTGAATGCATTTTCAACCTTTTCTCATCATTTATTTACCTCTGTCTTCTTGATCCTACTCCACCTGAAGCTCTTCCACTTAATACTTAAAACATTACTAATTCTGCAAGTTGCTCTGTGGCTCAAGTGGTAGAGTGCTCACCTTGAGCTGAAAAGCGCAGGGACAGTGCCCAGGCCCAGAGTTCAAGCCCCATGACCGACCAAAAAAACACAAAAAAACACAAAACAACAACAACAACAAAAAAAAAAACCTTACGAAAACCTTACTAATTCTAAGGTGGGTGCAGGTGATTGATGACTGTAAACCTAGCTACTCAGAATCCCATGGTCTGAGAATTGAGGTTCAAAGCCAGCCTGGGCAAGAGAGTCCTTCAGATTCTTATCTCTAATTAACTACCAAAAGCCAGAATTGGAGCTGTGGCTAAAGTGGTATGAGGAGCTCAGGGACTGAGCTAAGATCAAGTCCCAGGACTGGCACACACACAAGAAATTCTACCTTTATCTACTAACCTTCTGGATGAAGGGTTAAAACTTATATTTCATTTTTTGTTCTTGTGAGTAGTGCATATTTGTGGTTACTAGAAGTTTGAAGCATTTCTTACTTGAAATAGTTAAATTTATTTTTAACATTAACTATCAATTTGCTTTTTGACAGATAAAATGAGGTATCTTGCAATAGATAACTTAAGCTACAAACGATCATAATTAAACTGCTTCCAATAGAACCCAAGCTGAAAATAACAATATAATACTAAATGCTTATACTCACAGTTAAGATAAACTATATAAAAATGAGTAATTGAGTAATTTCCACCATATATTCACAATGAATGATTTACTTTAAATTAATACTAATAATTATATTTTTAGATTATAAAGTCTATCAAATGTAGCTATTCTCTGTCATAGATCTTTGGCCATATTTTCATATTAAAATATTCTTTCTTAATTCATTATCTAGCCAATTGGAAAATTTTCAATTTGATAATCTCTTCAGTTCTTCTAAAGGGTCCACTTCAAGGAGAAGTCTCGTCTGCCTTTGAATTCTGTAGGAATCAAGCATGTTATGACTTGACATTTGAGATATCAAATAATATTTTCTCTACATAACAGATGTTATGGAGATATATAGGCAAGATACCAAATACCTAGGATCCAATACTCGGCTGTACAAATAGATCTCCCAGAATGACCTCCTTGGTAAGACTCAGGGGAATAGTCAGTAAAACTATGAAAAAAGTCACATTATGAAGATAATAGTTCAATAGGAAACAAATGTATTGAACCTTTATTATCTCAAGTCTCTAAAAATAACATTGAAGTTTTGTAGTAAATAAATAACAAAATTGTTATGCTAGGGTATATAATCCCATTCTTCCTGGGTAGAGAGGTATGTTATGAATGTCCCTCCTTCTCACAGTTGCTTATTTTTGAACTGCAACAGAATTTCAAATGTCATGGCAAGTGACTCCTTTCCTTGAAGTACTAGAAGCCCTGAACTTTTCATAGTGATAAACACACAAACATTATTGTGAGGTGGTAGCACGTTATTTGATGAAGCGTGGCCAGTATTTCCTTTCATACCAGCACCAACCACAGCCATTGCATTCCAGCAGTCTTTGGATGCCCTTGTATCACACGCCATGACCTCACTAGCTCCTCATGAGAACATACTACAACATGTCTCCCAGACTTTTCTTCAATTGCCACAAACTACATCTTTCATACAAATATTTTTGTGAAAACATTTGGCTTTTGCTCTTCTTTTAATTCTTTTCATTTTTCAAGTCTCAAGCCACACAAGATGTGTTCACTGAGTCTTCCCTTGTCTCTCCAGTGAACTTTGGTGCTTGATGCTCTGAGGTTTAAAATTCAGGGGAGTTTCATGAGTAAAGTGTATGCTATGTCGAGAGCACTCACATTGAACACACTGTATTGTACCTTTCTCACTTCATCTAAAACATACTTGATCACTTTGTGGAAATTCCCCCAAATGCAGGTCATCCCCAAACCAAGGCCTTGAACAATCATGGTGGAACAAATGGTGTCTATGGTGGGCATTCCTTTGTTCGTGAATCAACCTGATAACACTGTTTGGATGAAGGCCAAGGGAGCAGCTGTTAGATTGGACTTTACCACATTTTCAAGTGACGCTCTCCTCAATGGTTTGAAGACAGTCATTAATAACCAACCCTTCTTGAGTATAACTACTTCTCCATTGGACAGTTTACAGACGCATTCATCAGTAACAGTGCATCTATGTCATCACCTTTCATAGGAGGATTATTCTTTAATAATTTAAATGAGTTTAATGTGAGCTGGTTTGTAGTTTTCTTTTGGTTTTATCTTTTTATCATGCAGCTTGAACTCATGGCTGCCCCTAAATCTTCTCCATGCAAGACTAGTGCCCTACCACTTTGAGCTACTTCTGGTTGTCGGTTGTTTAATTGGAGTAAAAGACTCAGGGACTTTCCTTCCCAGATTGGCTTTGAACCAAGTTCCTCATATCTCAGCCTCCTGAATAGCTAGGCTTACAGGCATGAGCTATCAGTACCCAGCTTTGTAAGACTTTTAGTGTTAACTACAAAGTAATACCAGAGTTGAACTTGATCTCACAGATTAATATGTAAGCAATTAGTGAACTCATTTCTACATATATAAACAGTGCCAAAGGTATACAGCAATTTGTAATGACTTCAAAATGTGACAATCTTTAGAGAAATGATAAATGAAGATTAAAGAAATTGTTTAACTGAATATCTGAAATTACTCATTCAAATAATCTGTTTATCTATTTTTTTCTTTGTTTACCCTTTTCTGGGGCTTGAACTCATGGCCTGTGCACTATTTCTGAGCATTTTTACTCAGAGTTGTCACTCTACAACTCCACTTCTGGTGCTTTTTTTTGGTGGTTAATTAGAGATTAGGGTCTTAGGGACATTTCTGGTGGGCCAGCTTGCAACCAGCATCTTCAGAGCTCAGGCTCTTGAGTAGCTAGAGATATGGGTTTTAGCCAGTGAAACGTGGCTTTAATCAATAATCTTTTACCAAAAAACTCATTTTATTATTATGCTTTCTGATATAATTAAGACATATGATACAAATACCATAATAGTTACATTTTAATTTAGGAAATTCAAGTATATGGTATATATTATATATATTCTATCCTCATAATCATGAAATTTATGTGGTTTTCAGACCTTTAAACTGACAACAGTACATTTAGTAGGCAGGTGCTCGACCACTTGAGTCACAGATCAGCACAGTAGAAAGGGCAATCATAGCATAACACAAATGGGAAGGCTAGTTCACCTAATTGAACTTTTAAATTTTGGTGGTATTAGGATTTACATTTTAGTTTGTTAGGTGAGCACCCTATTGGGCTGTTGAACTTAAAGCTAAAAAAAACCCAGGTATTCCCTCAATAATAAGATAAAAAAAAAAGCAGGCTTCATGATCTAGCAAGGAAGAGTTGTAATTTAGAAAAGGAAGTGAAAATTAAAAGTCAAAAGAGAAAGACATTGACTACATGGGATGGGCAGAGGTGAAATGACAAGAGAACACTGACAGCTTTACAGCTTTGAAGTTATCAAGTTCAAGAAGAGAAATAGATATTTTTTTATCAGGTAATGTTTTGAGCAATGTAATATCATTTGAGCAGGTCTGTAAAATCTAATTAAATGTTTGCAATTAAAAATAAAAACAATAAAAGGTAAAAGTGGAAAGAGACTCATTAGGATGCCTTTTACCTACTAGGACAAGGTAGGTCTTTAAAATTTTAACTTCTCAAATAAATATTGCTCAATTAGAGTATCCATTTAAAAAGCAAATATTGTATGTGGGCAGTTGACAACAAACACTGGTGCACTGGGTCCATTTGCCTTAACTTGCATTATTTATATGACACTTTAATAAACTTGGTTAGGCTTAATATATTCAGGAAAATTAAGTTCCCTTAAGGTAAGTGTCTCTGTGTTTTCCTTTTAGGTATAAAGAGAATGCAATGAGGTTATCAAGAATTCACCATGATCAGCCAGTGAAGCCTCTGGATCGAGCTGTTTTCTGGATGGAGTTTGTCATGCGCCCCAAAGGAGCCAAACACCTTCGCCCAGCTCTCCATGACCTCAACTGGTTCCCTTACCACTGTCTGGATGTGATTGGCTTCCTGCTGGCCTGTGTGGCAGCTCTCATCTTCAGCTTCACAAGATGTTGCCTTTTGTGTTGCTGGAAGTTTCCTAAAAGTGGAAAAAAGAAAAGAGAGAGTTGTATCCAAGTGGCAGCTCGTAGTTCTGTTAATTATTCTAGCAAGATGACTGTGTAATGGATTGGGATCTTTCCTAGTATGACAAGACAAACTTTAAGAAGTTTCTTGCTCCAGTCAGATTTTGAAATTTGTAGCTGAAGGTCAAAAGTGAACTTCCACATAATTTTCTGAGCTTAACTAAGTTCCTCATGTTTTCTGTGAACATAAGACCATTAAAAAAATCCCCTCTTAATTTGAATAAGTTTTGTAAATATTTAACCTCCTTTAATTCACTTTGGAGTAACATATTGCATTTTTAAATTTTTAAAATCTTTATTGTGAAGGTGATGTACAGAAGGGTTATAGTTACTTAAGTCAGGTAATAAGTACATTTCCTTTTGAACAATATTACCTTTTCTTATTCTCTTTTCTTTCTGTTCTTTTTTTAACTGATACTTAAAATATATATATATATATTATTGTAAAGATACTGCATCAAGGGGTTACAGTTACATGAGCAAGGTAATGAGTCCATTTCCTCTGGAGCATTGTTACATCCTCCTTTATTTTTTCCCTACCATCCCTTTACTCCCCACCTCCCCAACTCCTCCCTCTTCTCCCCTCCCCCTGCAAAGCTGTACAGTTTGTTTTCAACGTTCTGTCTTGTACACCTCATTGTTACAATGGGTCATCCTATATCCTTATTTTAGAATTTTGTTATTTCCCTTCCCCTTTCCCTCCCCAAATTAGGAAAATGTATATACAAGATGCAGTACACATGGCTGTGAAGGTGGCTCAGTGGTAGAGTGCTTGTCTTGCATATATAAAGCTTTAGGTTCAATTCCTCAGCACCACATAAGCAGAAAAAGCCGCAAGTGGTGCTGTGGCTCAAGTGGTAGAGCACTAGCCTTGAGCTGAAGAGCTGAGGGACAGTGCTCAGTCTCAGAGTTCAGGCCCTATGACCAGCCCTCCCCCCTCAAAAAATAAGATGTAGGACACTGGAATCAAATACAGCCACAACAGGGGTTGGACCATGGGGGAAAACATACAAAGAAACAAAAAAATCACATAGTACATTAAAAAGAACAACAACAAAGATAAAACCTCTTGTGTCCCTATCTTGGTGTTCATTTCAATTAACATCATGTTATATGGTCATATGTACATAGCTTTTGATCTCTTCTGTTTGTCCTAGACATATACTAATTATTGCAGATAAGGGAAACCAAGGGACCTATGTTTCTTTGGGTTTGGCTTACTTCACTTAATATAAATTTTTACCAGATTTTTCCATTTCCTAACAAATGGGGCAGTGTCATTCTTTCTGATGGAGGCATAGAATTCCATTACACACACACACACACACACACACACACACACACACACACACACACACACATCACGTTTTCTTGATCCATTCATCTGTTGAGGGGCATCTGGGGCATCTTGGCACAGGCCAAAATTTTCTTAATAAAGACCCAGAAACACAACAAATCAAAGAAAGGTTGGACAAATGGGATTGTATGAAACTGCAGAGCTTCTGCATGGCAAAGGACATAGCTAGCAAGATCAATAGAAAGTCCATGAATTGGGAGAAGATATTCACTAGTCATAAAATGGATAAGGGTCTCATATCTAAAATATACTTAGAACTCAAAAAAAAGTAAATCCCACAACAACAAATCCTCAAAGATACAACTGCTTGATTAATAAGTGGGCTAAAGACTTAAAGAGAGACTTCTCTGAAGAGGAAATAAGAATGGCCAACAGACACATGAAGAAATGCTCAACTTCTCTAGCCATAAAAGAAATGCAAATCAAAACCACATTGAGATTCCACCTCACCCCAGTTGAATTAAATGATACTTTTAAGCCTTTAAAACATCAGCCTTCCTCTGGATTTATTAAAAGATACATTCAAAAGAATTCTAGTCTCCCAATTATATAACATTTATGTGCATTAATTTTATGAACAGAATAAAATCTAGAATAAAAGTATTACAAATTTAAAGTGGTGAAATCTCTGAGCATGGATATGGGTGAACCTAATACCTTTCCATATATTCTAAGTTTTTATCTCAAACTTTTTGTTTTCATTCATAAGGATATCCACATTATTGATCACTATGCAGAAAGAGGTTACACTACTTCACTCTGCAGAGACTTACCAACTGTAGCATTAACAGAGGAGTACTTTTTCTCCTACCATCCCTTCCCAAGGAGGAGGCAACAATGCTTGATAAGAAATGTACTCATTACCTTGCTCATGTAACTGTAACCCCTCTGAACAGTATTTTCACAATAAAAGACATTAAAAGAGAGAAAAAAGAAAAGATTTTATAAAAGGTAAAAAAAAATTAGAGGAGTAGTTTTAGTCAATTTGCCTATGAAATGAAACACTGATTCCAAGGTACTTTCAATGATGATACAGATCACTAGGCTCACATGACAGCTCCCATGAGTCACAATACTTTAAGAATCTTCCTATGAAATAAAACCCTCAGGTGAGATCCCCTGTAGAAGACTATTATAGACAGTAATATACAGGCTGAGGGGTCATCGTTTGGAATTTTTATCCTATATTTTTTTACAAAATACTTTAAATATTAACTTTTAACATTGACTAGGATTTTAAAGTGTATATTTAATGTTCAAAAGTTTGGTCATGATTTTATAGGAAAAAAAGAATAAATAGTGGATCAGCTGTGATAATTGTCGCAATAATTGATGATTGCACCTTTCAAAAAATTGTTTTCCCTAAATTTCTCTTTAGAGGGAAGAGTACTATAGTTTGCATTTTACCTGTTCCCTTAAAGACTTGTGTGCTGAAAGCTCACTCCCTGACTTTTAGCACTATTGGTTGGTGACATATTGAAGGAAGAGAGGCACAGAGCAAAGTAGTTGTAACACAAGAGATGTGGCCCTGAAGAGGATATTGGAAACCTATCTCCTTCATGCTGTGTGCCTCTGGGTTTCCAGCCTTAACCTAAGGGACTGGCTATGGTGCATATTCCCAATATGATATCCTCCCTCACCACAGCCCCTACTCCACCCAAAAAACAGAATCATAAAACAAAAGAGTCATGCCATGTCACCAGAATCATGCCATATGACTGTGAAGTGAAACCTCCAAAAGGGTGAACCAAGTAAATCTTCTCCCCTCATGAACTAATTATCTGAATTAGTTTGTTATTATAACAGAAAACTTACACATAATGGGTGGAGTACTTGAGCAAAAAAAGGACAATAATTGTACAATTGACAATTCAACTTCGAAAGTGGTATTCATTGAGGATCCAGAAAGAGAAGAGTTCGTTCTCAAAGCATTCGAAGCAACCATGCTCTATCCAGGGGCTTTCAAAAATGATGTGATTTTATCAAGAGTTTGTCCACATCTATATTGGTGAAATTTCTGTTGGACATTTCCCCTGTAAAAATCCCCTGTAAGATACAGAAAGGTAATAATGAGGGTGCCTCACAACCAGTTATATACAACATATTCTTCTGGACAATTAACTTAGTATGAAAATAAATGACATGCCACCATACATAAATATGTAAATGTGTATGTTTACTAACTGACTCTTTAATACAACATCTTACCTATATTATTCCATCTTATTAAGAAAATACATGGTATGCTCAAAATATAGTTTTTTTATTGCCCAGTCTTTTATCTTGTTTACTCTATGAAAGGATACTCACTACACTGAGACAAGGAGGAAGGCCAATAGATAGATTATTTGAACTACAAAGATTTGGAATTTCTACGTCTTACTCCTGGAAAATTTTGAATTCATGAAACAGAAAACCTGCCGAAACTCTGCCTAAGAGAAATCTATTCCTGCTATCTTGGTTTTATCTATTCTGTATTTTTTGTGTGGAGATGACTCTGTACCTTTCACTTAAGGTAAGGGAGATAGGAGTACTTGAGTAAAACATCCTGTCAGTTACCAACTCAAAGATTCATTCATTCAGCCGGGTACCCATGGATCATGCCTATAATTATACCTACTCAGGAGGATGGGATCTGAGGATCTTGGTTCAACACCAGCCAGGGAAGGAAAATCCCTGAGACATTTTCTCCAATAAACCACCAAAAAACCAGAAGTGGCGCTGTGGCTCAAATGGTAGCATGCTAGCCTTAAGCTGAAAAGCTGAGGGACAGCCCCCAGGACCAGAGTTCAAGCCCTGTGAACAGCCCCCCCAAAATAGATACATATATTCACATAAGTGTCTTCATTTTGTTATTGTCATAGACAAAAGCAGTATCTAGCACCATTTTTCATTATGAGCAGGTAAATCAAGGTCTTTGTAAACAAACATATCACAAATAATCATTCATTGATTCAAAATACATTTCACTTGCAATAGTATAATGGAATTAAGTGCTGAATATTTAGAGAAAAAGTTGATACAAAGAATGTTTCAAGTAGTAACACTGATAAAGATGCATTGTACTCAGAAAATAAAGTGTTTAAGTAAATTATTGATATTTTAATTTTATTTTATTGTAAAGATGCTGTTCAAAGGGGTTAGTTACATGAGTAAGGCAATGACTACATTTCTTGTCAAGCATTGTTACCCCTTCCTTTTTTGTTCTCCTACTATCCCTTTCCTCCCCCTAATTGAATTATTTTTATACAACTACTGAAGAAAATTAGAATATAAGTTTATAAAGTACTATATTACATTGGTCAAAAAATTCTGCTTAAATGGAAACGCTACAACAAGTAATAAATATTGTTTAAAAAGTTATTGCAAGTAAAGATGACAAGCATAGTTATAGAAATTATCCAAGTTTCATTCATTGACTTGCCATCTACACAATGTGCCTCCTACACAATGATTAGATCACAAAATGAGAGGAAGACACAGCATGAAAAGCAGTTAGTCACAAGGACAGTTCCCAGAAACTCCAAGGGCAGCTAAACAAGATCAGGCTCATTAAAGAGCAAAATCCAATTGGAGAGGGAAGCTGGAGCCAGATACTTATGAGGAGTTTGAAGCATCAGCACAGGGTACTGGAGGGCAACAGAGTGAAATGTAAGAGAAAAAGGATCAGATTTCTTGTTTTACTAAAAAAAAAAAAATCTCAAAATGCATTTAGCATATTTAAATGCCATGAACAAAGTCATGAAAAGGGAAATTATTCAGAAGGTAGGTACCAGAGTTCATACAACAGATGAAGGAATCTAGCCTAGCAGGTTCATGGTAATGACTGTGCTTGTATAATACTAATACCACTTGGTACCATAGTTCTGAAAACACACAACAATATCAATAAAACACTTAACATATCCATGAACAAGAAAAAAATAAACAGATATCATATAAGCCTGTGTTCACCCAAATCCTGTTTATTCTCTTGCAATTGTGATTGCATTGTGCATACTTTATGGATCTATGAAAGGATGTAGTTATACTTTAACATACGGATAGATTTTTCCATGAGTACAAATCAGAAAAAATTTAGAGAGGAAGACCAAACCAAAAAGACAGCTGACTCTTACCAAGATGTCTTTGAAGTGGATGTCCCTTCTTCTGCTGATACAAGTGATGTATTGCTTTAATGCTGGAAGTTGTGGGAAGGTGGTTGTGTTGCCCATGGGGTACAGCCATTGGCTCAATGTGAAGATGATCCTGGATGAGCTCGTGCAGAGAGGCCATGAGGTCACTGTCCTGACATCCTCTGCTGCTGTTCATGTGGATTCCGGAAAATCATCTCTTTTTAAATTTGAGACCTTCCCTACACCTTTGACTACAAAGGAATTTGAAAGATATTTCAAACATTCTGTCAATATATGGACATATGAGTTCCCCAAATACTCAATCTGGAAATTGTATTCAAAAATGCAAACCATGTTTGAAGAGCATTCTGATGTGTTGGAAAGCTTATGCAAATACATGATTTTCAATGAGAAACTTATGAAAACGCTACAAGAATCAAAGTTTGATGTCCTGCTAGCAGACCCTTTGGTTCCCTGTGGAGAACTTCTGGCTGAGCTACTGAAAATTCCTTTTGTGTACACTCTTCGCTTCTTCCCTGGCAATGAATATGAGAAACAGTGTGGAGGACTTCCATTTCCACCTTCCTATGTGCCTGTTGCTCTGTCTGAGCTCAGTGATCGCATGTCATTCATGGAGAGGGTGAAGAATATGATGAATGTGATTTTTTTTGACCTCTACTTTCAAACATTTAATGAGAAGAAGTGGAATCAGTTTTACAGTGAAGTTCTAGGTAAGCTACCACTTAAATTATTATGATTTAATCCTAACTATTCTGTTCCTTTGAAGATGAGCTGAAGTAAATACCAAAGCTAAACACTTGAGGGAAATACAGATCAATGACATGAGAGGCTTACATTAGAGAAGCAGTTAAAACTCTGGCCATCTCCTTTTCAGAAACATTTCCAGAAAACAATAATTCTGGTACTTGAACCACAGACAATTTTTAGAAAGCATTATGTATGCATTTTACTATAGTCTTATTTCAGCTTAACGAATAATGTAACAGGTACCAGGCGCTCGTACTTGTCATGTAGCTACTTGGGAGGCTGACAGTGCAAAGCTAGCCCAGGAAGGAAAGTGTGTGAGACTTTTTTCTCCAGTGAAACACCAAAAGACCAGAAATAGAGCTGTGACTCAAGTGTAATAGAGTGTTAACCTTGAGCAAAAAAAAAAAAAAATAGCTCAGGGAGAGAAGGGGTGACATGGTGTTAAAAGAAATGTACTTATTACCTTATTTGTGCAACAGTAACCCCTCCTTATATCACACTTACAGTAACCTTAAAATTCAAATCTTTTACAAAGCTCAAGAACGCTGCCCAGACCTAAGTTCAGCCCCATGACCAGCACAAAAACAAAAAGAACACAAAGAATAAATCTCATTAATATATTAATGACTATAGCTATGTAGATTTAGTCCTTACAGCTATGTAGATTTAGTCCTTATAGTTGATGATTAATTACCAAAACTATGTAGCATAAAAGACATTTTCCCAACTTTTGCAGATTAGTTTTCTCACTCACAAAGAAAAAATTTACCCATAGTTGCAGGCATGATCCTTCATAATTGTTAAATATTGTCTATCTCCCAGAGAAAATGCTTTAATGACTGAAAGTCTCCTCCCTCCCCCCCTCTTCCCCTCTCTCTGTTCCTGGAGAGCAGGAGAATAATATTTTCAACTTCTTAATATAAACAATATGCTGTACCACCACTCAGAATTTAGTTAGACTCTCAAAAACCCACTGTACTGGAAAATCAAATTGGAGAAACCTCCTGAGATAACTTTTTAGAGTATTTAAATTATTAATTGATTCTGGAGATCAGAACGTTTCTAGATTTTATTTGGTACTTTTCTAGCTTTGGAAGGATGTATTTTTATATACAGAGTATTACATGTGTCATTATAAATATCCTTTTTCAAAACACATTATCTAAGTGTCTTGCCTACATTATTCCTACTTATTTCAGAAAGTCACATGATTTGTTTTAGAGTAAATTTTTTCATGAGACTTGCTATTATGTTCTTTTCTCGACTCAGGAAGACCCACTACAATACTGGAGCTCATGGCCAAAGCTGATATATGGCTCATTAGGACCTACTGGGATTTCGACTTCCCTCGCCCACTGTTACCAAATTTTGAATTTGTGGGAGGACTCCATTGCAAACCTGCCAAACCTCTGCCTGAGGTGAACCTGTCCTTATTGGCTTGGTGCTCTCTCTCTCTCTCTCTCCTTTTCCCTCTTACTTTCCTTCTCCCTCTCCCTCTCCTTCTTTCTGCACTTCTTAATGGCTTTGCATCCTCTCTCAGGGGTCTCCATTAGCAAAATACATTGAGAGAGGGTTGAAGTGTCCTGTTAGTTGTGGACTCGTGTATTTCCATTCAACTCTCTATGCTCATGACTATAAAGATAAAGGTAGGAAAATTGGAATCTTTGGAGTATATGATCAGTTAAATTGAGCCTTCATTGGACATCATAAGGACGAATATATGATTCATACAAAGATTATTAACTAAGTGACTACAATATACCCAAAGAAAATGGTGGCTATACTGAGAAAGAAGCAGAAACAGATTCTGAACACAGAGCTTGATTACATTTGGATAGGGAAACTAGAAAATAAAAATTGTCTGAAAATATTTTCATAAAGTATTGAATAATGTTAAGTAAACACAAGGAAAGCATGAACATAGAGTTCAATCTCTACTACTGCTGTTACATAAATCAGAATAATACAATACAAATCTTGTAAAATTTGGAAACCAAATCCCTACCATTATAGCAGGATCTATTTTTTTCCTGTAAACTTAGTAGTACATATTTTCAGAAATCTCTGTTCCTTTATGGGATTTATTGATCATTAGATATTTCTGATGGATCCTTTCTTCAATATAGTGAGTGATCTGACTGTGTCTTCTGAATGAATTAGGCTTGAAACTTATTTCTGAAATATGAGCAATTAGCTACTCCTGAGTCTTTTTAAATACTGTTTGCTTAGACTGTCAATGTCAATATATCACTTTCAGTGTATGTCTTTGACAGAGGGGTGAGACCCTTTCCAGAAGACAATTGTTAAATCTCATCATTCAGATTCCATCAGTTAATTGGAAAATTAAGATCATTTACATCTAGGGTTAATATTCAAAAGTATACACTTGAATTGGTTTCTGGGGTTGTGTGAATGATCTGGTATATTCGTGTCTATGCTTCTTAATTTTTGAAAAATAATCATAACTATTATAAGTAAAGACCAATTATATACTTCCTCTACTTCTAGCTGGTTACATTAGTAATGTAATTAATTATATTAGTAATGAAGATAATTATCATCTAAGACTCTAAGTAGAATAATTTCTAAGAACATCTACCCCAATTGATGTATGAGGATTCTATTTCTCTTCTTCCTGTCAAAAACAAAAACAGATTATACATCTTCTTCCAAATAAAAGGAGCTAATGAGTGAACTGAGATCAGATATTATAACAAGTTTAAGCTTGTTTTTCTGCAGTTGTTCTTTGGTGATAGAGAATATTCTTTCTTCACAGGAAATGGAAACGTTTGTCCAGAGCTCTGGAGACCAGGGTGTGGTGGTGTTTTCTCTGGGGTCAATAGTCAGTAACTTGACTGAAGAAAGAGCCAACACAATTGCATCAGCTCTTGCACAGATTCCACAAAAGGTGAACTAACGCTCTCTGGTGGACATTAACAGAATAATACTTTTTTTTGTATTTTATTTCTTTTTTAAAAATTTTAATGTCAAATTAATGTACATAGGGATTACAGTTACATAAATTAGTGAGTACATTTTTTCTCTAACTTGTTATCCTTCCCTCATTTTTTCTCCCTCTTTCCCTCCTTCTCCACTTGCTCCCCAAGTTATACATATCATTTTCAACATATTCTCTTGTTAGTATCAATGCTGCATTGGATTCCCCTTTGTCCTATGTCTCACCATTATACAAAGTAAACCAATTTACCAATTCCAAATAAATAATATTCTTCAAAAACCCTTTTGAAAACACATCAGACTACCTTGTCCTACTTCAGAAAGGACAGTTGAGGAGCCCAGAGACTAAAAGTGTGGCAAAGAAAGTATTTTTTTTTAATCCAGAACAGTAAAGAATATTAGTAACTTCCTTTTCTGATACATAAAAAATAGTGCAATATGCTTGTGCAATTTGGGTTTTTAAGGACCTGTCAGATACAAAATAAATAAGCTTCTCAATAAATACATTAAGTTGATCCAGAAGCACAATTACACTCATTTTTTGAATCATGGAATATAATAATATCAAACCTGTTTATGAGGAAATCTCTCAAATTACAAAATCAATCATTATTTTTTATTGTATGTAGGAAAATAGTTTTAATATACAATTAACTTTCTTAGAAACCTCTCTCAAACTTGGCAGATTGTATTATTTTTTTGTTTTGTTTTTTTGTCGGTTGTGGGGCTTGAACTCTGGGCCTGCGCGCTCTCCCTCAGCTCTTCTGCTCAAGGTGAGTGCTCTACCACTTGAGTCACAGCGCCACTCCAGCTTTTTCTGCTTATGTGGTGCTGAGGATTCGAACCCAGGGCCTCACACATGCAAGGCAAGTGCTCTACCACTGAGACCTTCCCAGCCCCAAACTTGGCAGGTTGTAAAAACAATTTTATCATCAAGGCATTCCCAAAGGGCCGGACAAAATTTCCCAACATGACAGTTGTTATTAACCCAGTGCCAATAAGCTCTTCTGTTTTATAGTATTATTATCATCTCTGACTCTGAGTAGTTTTACAAAAGAGCTAACAAAGCAGCTAATGAATTCATTATATCTTGATCAATGTCATTCCTTTCAACATTGTAAGCCATCCCTCTCCTATATACCAGTTCCTTTACTTAATTTTGCAGGATATACATTGGATTTTTGACTGCATTTTCTACCTCTACCCTTCATCATTTGTCTACCCCTGTGCCCTTGATCCCACTCTACCCCAAGACTTTCTTCCTTTTGTTAATAAGTTTTTTATTGTGAAAATACTGTACAGAGGGGTTACAATCACATGAGCAAGATAATGAGTACATTTCTTATCAAGCAATGTTGCCTTTGTTTTTCCCCTCCCATCCCTCCCTCCCATCTCCACAACTACATACCCCCCATCTCAACAACTACATCCCCCCCCTAAATTGTAAAGTTCACTTTTAACAATACTTAAAAAAAATTCTCATTCTAAGCTGGGCACTGGTGGCTGATGCCTGTAATCCCAGCTACTCAGGAGCCCAAGGACTAAGGATTGAGGTTCAAAACCAGCCCAGGCAACAAAGTACTTCAGTCCCTGATCTCTAATTAACCACCAGAAAAGCCAGGAGTGGAGCTGTGGCTCAAGAGGTAGAGTAATATCCTTGAGTATGAATTGCTCAGGGATAATGCCTAAGCTTTGACTTAAAGCCCCCATTCTGGCACACACAAGAAATTCTAACTCTATCTTCAAACCTTTTGTATTAACAGTTAAAACTGACATTTAATATTTTTTGAATAATGCTTATTTGTATTTATAAGAAGTTGTGCGTACTTTTTAATTGGAATAGTTGCAATAAACTAATTTCTCAAAAGTATCCATTGGGGGTAGAGCTGTGTGGTAAGCCCGTGGTGGCTCTGTAAGGTCAACCAGCACTGGGAAATTTGGCCCAGGGTACAGAGCCCCAGGTGGCTGAAAGCCTTTGATGGGAGTTTGGGTGGAGTGGAGAGTGGGGGCAGTAATGGGTAGGAATCACTAATAAATGGCTCCCAAGCAGGACCCCAAGCCTAAGTTCCAGCAGGGTGAGCGAGTGCCCTGATTTCATAGACCTCTCATTTATGAACAAAGTGGGCTAAGGTTGCCATAAAGGGCAAGGAAGTGAATCGCTTTATGCGTTACAGTGGTTGGAGTAAGAATTTGGATGAGTGAGTTCCTGATAGCAGGGTACTGGTGTACTGGACACCAATCTGCAGAAACCACTTGAACTACAAAAGGAGCAGTATACGCAGGGGAAGATGAGAGGGGCCCAGAAAGAAGACGTGCAGCCTGCAGCAGATGAGCATTGAAGTGAAAACCAAAATGGAATAAGCAGAAAACATCTGGCAATGGAAATGGTGGCTGTACCCGTGAGACACTCCAGTCTCCTTGGGAGAAAAGGGCCCCGGGTGGATCCTATTGTTGAAAACCATGAACTGTTTGTGCACAGAGTGGAAGTTAAAGTGAAGATTGAGGAAGAGCTTAAATCATGTCTTTTGATCATTGTGACTTAATTACCAGACAGAAACAGCTGTTTTATTTTCCTGCCAATTAGAACATAGATTCCATTCTGGAAGATCATGCAAAATTAAAGAAATCTGAAGAAAACACAGATAAGGAGTACCCTGTGAATGAAGTTGTGGCCGGGATTAAAGAGGACTTTGATGTGATGGTGGGCACCTGACTGCTCTACAAATTTGAGAGGCCTCAGTAAGCACAGATTCTCACTGCAGGGACCACCCCGACATGCCCATGTCCCACCAGTGGGTTGCGCCCCACTCCTGTGACTGTTGGCTCGCCTTGGGGTGATGATGGGTGACACCCTGCTGGATGAGAAGCGCCTGGCGCTGTTACTGACCTCTCTTCACGATTTCCTCAAGGCCCTGGCCACGAATTCTGGGATCCTCTTTAGTGCCAGCGATTACGAGGACCGCTGGAAGGTCGAGTGAGCACTCACGTGGAATCTGTGGTGGAACACATCCTTGAAAATGCACACAGGAGAGGGAAGTTTATGACATGTCCTCCTCCACCTCTTGTTCAGATGGTGCACTTTGAAGATGGTGCCGTGCTACAGAATTGCACATTGTGTCGTTCATTTTAAGCAGAGAAAATAAAAGGGGTCACCACTGCTTTTTCTCTTCTTTTTTCCTTCATTTCCAAGACGCTACCAGTGAACCCAGTGACAGACAAGGGACAGCTTGTCGCGTTGTTGCCTAGGTGACAAATCGACTTCCACGCTGGTGATCTTTTCCTCTGACATGACTCTCTTTGATAATACATCCCTGTTAACGCCACGTCACCATGCTGACCCAGGGCCAAAATTCTGATGGTGTGTAGATTATTGCCATCCCTGTGATGTTCAGTTTGGAATCATGGTGCTTCACCCAAAGACCCTTCCCCAAGACCCTGATAGGTTCCTACACATTCCATCTGCTCAGTGGAGGAAGATTGGTGGATTGCTTCATGTGTTTTATATTTTGTGTCCAATTCAAGTTTAACATGATGGATGTAAAGCACTATGTAGCTACTATTTGGGGTAAAAGGCAAATCTTTTTTTTTTTAAAGTCAAATCTTTGATGAGTTGTTTTTAAGATCCTCAATAAAATTTTTTCTTTTAAAAAAGGTAACTATTAGACTTTTTAAGAGATAAGATGAGGCAAATTACAATAAATAATTTAAGGTAGAAATGAACACAAGGAAACTGCTTCCAATATGAACACAGAGGGAAAAAATACAATAATAAATTCTTAAAATCAAAGTTAGCATAAACTTTATTAAAAATGTGTAATTAAGTAATCTTCACAATAAGATCACAAAATAAATTTTCATTAATATTAATAATTATATGTCATTTATTATAAAGTCCATGAAATGTAGATATTGTCGTTACAGACCTTTGGCAATAGTTTATATTAAAAATTATACTGCAGTTCCTTATCTAGCCTGTGGAAAATGTTCAACTTGATAATTGCTTCAATTCTTCTAAAAGGTTTACTTCAAAGAGACGACTTATCTGTGTCTAAATTCTTAGGAATCATGCATACTACGACTTGACATTTGAGATATTGAATAACATTTTCTCTACCTAACAGGTTTTATGGAGATATGAGGGCCCCAAACCAGAAACCTTAGGATCCAACACTCGGCTGTACAAGTGGATCCCTCAGAATGACCTGCTTGGTAAAACTAAGGAAACTAAAGAGTAAAAATGTGAATACAAAAAAACACCTAGCACACCATGAAGATAATAGTTCAATAAGTAACAATGTATTGAATATTAATTATCTCAAATTTGAACACTAACTTTTCTTCATATTTTTAGTATGAATAAATTACAGAGTTGTCATGTTAGGGTACACAGTCACATTCTGTCTGGGTAGAGAGGCACTCTCTGAATGGCCCTTCATCTCCTATGTTAACTTTTCTTATTTTCCAACTGCAGATGGATTTCAAATGTCATTGAGAATAACTGCTTCCCTTGTATTGGTAGGGGCTCTGCATTTCTCATAGTGATAAAAATGCAAATATCATTCAATGAGATGCAGCCTGTATTTCTATGGATACCAGCACCACAGTCACTGAATTCCAGCATGCCCTCCATATCACATGCCACGATCTTACTAGGTCTTCAGTAGACCATGCTGCACTTGTCTCCAGACTTTCCTTCATTTAAACCCACTGTATCTATCATAAAAATGTTTTTGTAACATTATTTTGGTTTTGTTATCCTTTTCTCAATATTGTTTTCATTTTTCAAATCTCAAGACAAACAAAATGCTTTCACGGAGTCATCACTAGTCTCTCCAGTGTTGCTCTGAGGTTTAAGATTCAATGGAGTTTCATGACTAAGGTGCATGCTATGTGGAGAGCACTCACATTGAACATACTGTATCTCATTTAATTCCTAAAGCATACCTGATCACTGTGGAAATTTCCCCAAGTGCAGGTCATCCCAAAACCAAGGCCTTCATCACTCACGGTGGAACCAATGGTGTCTATGAGGCCATCTACCACGGAGTCCCAATGGTGGGCATTCCTTTGTTTGTGGATCAACCTGACAACATTGCCCGGATGAAGGCCAAGGGAGCAGCTGTTAGACTGGACTTTACCAGGTTTTCAAGTGAAGATCTCCTCAATGCCTTGAAGACAGTCATTAACAACCCTTTGTGAGTTTACCTACCCTTTCATTGGACCCGATTTAGAGAAGGATTCTTCTCATCAGTGACAATGCACCTCACCTGCTTTCTCAGGAGGCTTATTACTTAATATTTAAGTGAGCTTCTCTGTGATCTATGTCTTTTTTTTTTGTATTGTTTTGGGGCATGAATTCAGGCCCTGGTTGCTGTCCCTGAAATTCTACACCCAAGGCTAGCACTCTACCACTTTGAGCTACTTTTGGTTTTCTGGCTAATTGGAGAAAAGTCTCAGGAACTTTTCTTCCCAGACTGGCTTTGAACTGTGATCCTCATATCTCAGCCTCCTGAATAGCTAGAACTTCAGGCATGAGCAATCAGCTTGCTAGTGTGCTTTTTATTTTCAACAACAAAGTAATTTCAGTCTTGTACTTTAACTCACAGATTAATTAGGTAAGCAATTACTGAAAACATTTCTACATATGCAAATAATGCTGAAGATATATAACTATTTGCAATGACTCTATTTTCAAAATATGCTTAAACTTTATAAAAATGATAAACTTGAAAACAAAAGAAATTGTTTAATCAAATATCTAAAATATCTCATTCTAATCATTTTAATTTTAGCCTTTTCTAGAGCTTAAACTCAGGGCCTATGCACTGTCATTGAGCTTTTTTTACATAAGGGTATCACTCTACCACTTGAGCTATAACTACACTTCTGGCTTTATTGGTGGGTAATTGGAGAAAGAGTCTTAGGGACTTTCCTGAATGGGCTGGCTTTGAACCAACATCCTCAGATCTCAGCCTCCTGAACAGCAGAGGTTATCTATGTGAGCTATGAAAATCTGGCTTCAATCAAATAATCATTTGCCAAAAACTCATTTTATTGTGGCTATGTTTACAGATTTAATTGCCTATAATACAGATATCATAAAAGTAACAGGTTTAATTTACAATATTCAAATATATGATATATATTTTGCACATACATAATATCATACATATATATATTCTATCTTCACTATCATGAAATTTGTTTGGTTTACCAGAGCTTGAAACTGACCACAGTACACTCACTAGAGAGGTGCTCTACCATTTGAGTCATAACACAGAACAGCTAGAAGGGCCAAACATAGCATGGAATTGAAAGGGCAGTTCAACTAATTGAACATTATAATTTTGTTGGTGCTAGGGTTTGAGCTCTAGATTGTCAGGTAAGTACCTTATTATCCAAGTTCTATGAAGCTTTTATAATTTTGTCTAATAAACAATGGGATATGGACTTATACTCATTTCCCATGTTTAGGGTTGCTATGCTAATAGGATAACTAAAAGTTCTCTGACTATTGGCCTTAAACTGACTCCCTCAGTAATAAGATAAAAGTAAACTTTATGATATAGAAGGGAAGAATTGTAAGGAAAAAGAAAGAGAAAATTAAATGTCAATAAGCAAACCATTGACTACATGGTATGGGCAGAAGTGAATGACAAGAAAAAATTGACAGTTTCACAGCCTTAAAATTATCAAGTTCAACAAGAGAAATAGATACTTTTGAGTACAATAGATTGTAACGAAAATAATAATATTATTTAAGACTTTCTGTAAAACTAATTGTAGCTTTGAGGCTAAAAATTAAAACAATAAAAGGCAGAAGAGGGGAAAGAGATATTCAGAATCAGACCTGTCACCTACTAGGGTAAGAGAGATCTTCAAAAACTCCATAACTTCTCCAATACATATTGCTCATTTAAGAGTATTCATTTCAAATGCAAATACCATATATAGGCAAATGAAAATAAAACACGAAGGTAGTAGGTCCATTTGGTTTAATTTGCATTATTTCGATGGCAGTTTAGAAGAACTTTTTGGCTTAATATAGTTATCAACATTAAATTCTTTTAAGTAAGATGTCTCTGTGTTTTCCTTTTAGCTATAAAGAGAATGCAATGAGGTTATCAAGAATTCACCATGATCAACCAGTGAAGCCTCTGGATCGAGC
This sequence comes from Dipodomys merriami, assembly GCF_024711535.1. Lineage (NCBI taxonomy): Eukaryota > Metazoa > Chordata > Mammalia > Rodentia > Heteromyidae > Dipodomys > Dipodomys merriami. The sequence goes on from NW_027206512.1 coordinate 25,850,137, forward strand.
TGTCTTCTGGGTGGAGTTTGTCATGCGCCACAAGGGAGCCAAACACCTTCGCCCTGCTCTCCATGACCTCAACTGGTTCCAGTACCACTCTCTGGATGTGATTGGCTTCCTGCTGGCCTGTGTGGCAACTGTCATCTTCATCTTCACAAGATGTTGCCTTTTTTGTTGCCAGAAGTTTCCTAAAAGTGGAAAAAAGAAAAGAGAGTAGTTGGAAGCTGGTAGCTCTGTTAATTATTCCAGCAAGACAAATTTTAATAGATTAAGTTCTTTTCTACTTCCTCATTACAAGCTTCTTCTTTCTCTCTGTTTTGTATTCAGTATTAATGAAGCAGCCCTGTGTCATTATGGTTGCTCACCATGAGGTTTTAACTCCACACAAATTCACAGGGATGTGACCAAGTAACCATGGACTGAATTATCTGAAATTATGAAGCTCAATAAAAACTTCATTCCTTCTACATCTAAGATATATATGATTAACATATATGGTTAACATATTTAATATATGGTTAACACATATAATACATAATGTATATGATTAACATACTATCTCATAGAAAGTTGTGTTGTGTCATAATTATATACAGAGGAATTTAAGTATTATACAATTACAAAGAGTTTATTATTATACTTTTCTTATACTTAGCACAATTGTCATTATTTAATTCTATTGTAATAATTATAATAGATCAGCTTATATTATATAATATTCTATATTGTATGTATTATATTTGTGATCTTCTTATTGTGAACATCCCTTTTCTTTCTTCTTATTTGTTCTTTTCCTGAAAAGACTATGGTTGCATCTTTCTAATTTTGCTAATGAAGACACAGAAAATTTTGGGCAAGAATATTTTTTAAAGATAAGGTCATTTTTATCCTAATCTAAACACAGGCTGCTTGACCTTGATCAGTAACAAAAGAAGGGAAAAAAAGACACATGTAAAACTTCTAATTTCTGACATGTGGGATATGCTTAAATAAAATCACAGGAATCTCTAGGCCATCCTGAATCTTTCATGTTTAGGAAGCATTTTTTCACCATCAACACAGTCCAGATTGAAGGAAAGTTAACTGCTTTTTCAGGTAAGAAAGACATGATCTGCAATCTAAAACTATTCTCCAGCCTTGAGCATGAATTTATTCAAACAATAAATTAAAGCACTGATTCTAGCAGAACTACAAGTTTGGTTCACCACGAAAATGTCAAAAAAAAACTTATGTAGATAATTGACACATCTTAAGAGAAAAATAGAATAAGTACAGTGCAAAATAAAATGAGAACATTAAATCATGCATAGAAGTGAGAAATACTTTCAGTTCAACTTCTTTTGATACATCTGTTAATACATGTTAATACATTTTTCACTTGAGCCCAAGTGCAAATTACCAACCAAACCTAGAGGCAATCTGATATGAAAATTGATGAAGGATATGAAAGGATAATGAAAGAAACAAAAAGGAACAAGAAAATAAAAAATAGGGGCTGGGAAGGTGGCTCAGTGGTAGAGCACTTGTCTTGCATGCCTGAGGCCCTGGGTTTGATTCCTCAGCACCACATAAGCAAAATAAAAAAGCTGGAAGTAGCACTGTGGCTCAAGTGGTAGAGCGCTAGACTTGAGCTGAAGAGCTGAGGGACAGCACCCAGGCCCAGAGTTCAGGCCCCACGACCGGACCAAAAAAAAAAAAAAAGAAAAGAAAAGAAAAGAAAAAATAGATGATCATAATCACTGATACATTTTTTTTGTCAGTCATGGGACCTGAACTCAAGGCCTGGGTGCTGTCCCTCAGCTCTTCAGCTCAAGGCTAGCACTCTACCATGTGAGCCACAGGACCACCTCTAGCTTTTTCTGCTTTTGTGGTGCTGAGGAATCGAACCCAGGGCCTCATGCATGCTAGACAAGCACTCTCCCACTGAGCCACCTTCTCAGCCCCAGTTATTGATATGTTGAACTTCATTACTTTAATTGAGCCTTCCTCTGAATGTATTTAGACACTGAGAAAATAATGTATTTCAAGTTCACAATATACCTTCACAAAAGTATATTCAATTGAATTCTTGTCTTCTATGTATATATATATATCATAAATGTGTGTTGATTTTGAAGAACATAATAAATTCCAGGATGAAAGTATTAAAATTGTACAGTGGTGAAATCTCTGAGAGGTATATATGGATTAACTTAATATACTCTTTATACATTCAATTTTTCTTAAACTGATTTTGTTTTCTATTCATAAGGATAATCCAGATGGGGAAAAGCTATCCACATTATTGATCAGTATGCAGAGGTGGTAGAACTCTACTCTGCAGAGACATAACAAATGCAGCATCAACAGAGGAATAGTTTTAGTCAGTGAAGCTATAGAAGCACTGATCACAAGTTACTTTCAATGCTGGTACAGGTCATTAGGCTAGCTCAACATCTTCAAGAATCACATTGCTTTGGGAGACAGCAGTAACACAGTAATCTTTTTACAAACTAATTCCATCACATTACATCCTATTTGAAGAGTGTTATAGACAGAAATACAGAGTCTGTCTTGTCTTGTTTGGAATTTTTATCTCTACAATTTTTTACAAAATTCTTTCAAATATGTACTTTACAACATTGACTAGCATTATAAAGTATACATTTAAGTTTCAAAGGTTTGGTCATGATTTCATAGAAAAAGAAGAATAATTAATATCAAATGTGATGGTAATTGTCTCAATAATTGATAATTGCAACTTTCAAAATGCCAAAAAAGTTTTACCTCCCCTAAATTTCTCTTTAGTTGGAAGAGTACTATAGTTTGCATCTTGTATGTCCCCTTAAAGACCTCTGTGCTGAAAACTCACTGACTTTGTAGCACTATTGGCTTGTAGCTTAACTTGAAGGAAGAGAGGCACAGAGCAAAATAGTTATAACACAATAAATGTGGCCCTGAGGGGGATACTGAAAACCCATGTCCTTCACACTATGTTCCTTTAGGTTTCCTGAGGGACTGGCTATGGTGCATACTCCCAATATGATATTCTCCCTCACCACAACCCCTACCCCACCCCAAAAACAGAATTATGAAACAAAAGAGTCATGCCATGTCACCAGAATCATGCCATATAAAATCTTCCCCACACATAAACTAATTACCTCAAGTATTTTGTTATAATAACAGAAAACTTACACATAATGGGAGGAGTAATAGAGCAATAAAGAATACTAATTGTTAAACTAGCAATTCAACATCCAAAGTGGTATGCACTGAGGACCCAGAATGAGAATAATTCTCAAACCATTCCAAGCAAGCACGTTTGGCCAGGGGCTTTCAAAATGATGTGATTTAATCAAGGGTTTGCCCACATCTCTACTAGTAAAAGGTCTGTTGAGCTTTTCCCATTGTTGTATAAGAATCCCCTGTAATACACAGAAAGGAAGTAACAAGGTGGCCTCCCAGCCAGTTATACACAGCATATTCTTCTGGACCATTAACCTTGTATGAGGATAATTGGCACGTTCAATAATTTAAGAAATAGAATTCTCTAAGCATGTAAATATACATGTAAACATCTGGATTATAAACAGGACACTGTGGTCTATTTCAATGAAATACTAAATTCTAGCACCATAAACCAGAAAAAAAAAAAAAGCATTTCTTGACTTCCTGCAACTCCCCCCCAAAACACGCCATAAATCATGATAGTTAAGAAACACAGTTTCAACTGCACAATGACTTCATCTATATTTCTATGGAAAGGAGATTCCCTATAAAAGCTTCCTGATTGCCCCTTATTTCCACACTACTCTAAAAGATAATACATAACTAATAATAAATGGAATGTACTTATTAGGGTCATCTACATTTTTATATGTCTTTCTGCCAATTACATGATCAGATTATAATTTGGAGTGTAAGTGACACATTAACCTCCTGGTTGATTTATCATTGGAAAGAGCAACATTAGATCTGGGCACAGGTAGCTCAAGACTGTAATCCTAGCTACTCAAGAAGCTAGATCTAAAGGTCATGGATGGAAGCCTGGGCAGGAAAGGTAAGAATGTTAACCCAAATTAAGCACTAGAAAACCAGAAGCAGCCATGTAGCTTAAATGGTACAGCACTAACCCAGAGCCAAAAAGCTCAGGGACAGCACCCAGGTCCTGAGTTTAAGCTCCATGATCAACAAAATAAACCATCAGATTGCAGTAAGATTATATATGCAGTGCGTTACCATTTTCTACTGAGGCAACATATGTGTTACTTTAAGTCTACACGTTTTAGGAAAATACTCTTTTGGACATCAGAATACAGTCCCGGCACCAAAATGAGCACTGTGAATGAACTGATATGGAATAGTCATGAGGTGACTGTCATCATGAATATACATTCTCATCCATTCCACCAAAGCAGCTACTATTAAATTTGAGGTTTACTCTCTATCTTTACGTGGAGATGCTATGAAAGATTTCTTCGTAAAACAGACCTAGAAACTGGCAAAAGAATTTCCCAAATATTCATTGTGGAAATTTTATCTCAAAGGCTCGATTTTCTTTAGAAAATATTCTGATGTTCTCAAAAAACTCTTGAGAGGTGTAGTCTGTAGTGAAAGAATTGAAAAAAAATTACTTCTCCTTGAGTAGATTAACTTCTACCTCACGAAATTAAAATATTTTCCTATATTGACAAGAGCATTCCTTCATATTTCTGACAATAGCAACTCCATACTAGGCCAAAAAATAGTTATAAATTCAATGTTTCCCTTGTTTCCACATTTTTTTAATTGAAAATAAGATGAGGTGGGAGGCATGTGACAGTTACATAGGTAAGACAATAAGTACAGTTATTTTTAATCATTGTTACACCATCTTTCTTTATCTCCCACTTACCTCTCCCTATCCCCCAATGAAGTTGTAATGTCCATACCCAACATAGTATCAAGTGAGTATCAGCATTACTGTGGTTCATAATTGTTCTGCTATTTCTGTTAGTCCCTTTCCCTTTCACATAATATACATATTGCATGTATATTATGCAAAGTATGAGGAACAAAAACCAAGAGAAATGAAGAAAGAAAAAACAATAGAGAAAAAAGAACCAGTTATATGCCAGGTCTAATGAGAACATCTTGTTGCCATAAATTGGAATTCATGTTAATATGCTTCATTTTATATATAGTCCTTTGGACTACATACTTGGGTTGTTGAGATCCCCTGTTAAGAATATCATATACATATTCTAGTTCTTACAAATGAGGGTACTCATGCAACCTCATTTCGTTTGGATCTGGCTTACTTCATTTAATATAATTTTTTCCAATTTCCATTTCCTTATGTGTAGAACAATGTTATTCTTTCTGATTGAAGTATAGAATTCCACTGTGTATATATGCCACATTTTCTTGATCCATTTATCTACTGAGGGGCATTTGGGTTGGTTCCATGTTTGGGCTATGGTAAATAATGCTACGATGAACATTGTCATACTGGTGGGTTTAGTGTGGCCTTGTTTGTCGTCATTTGGGTAGATTCCCAGAAGTAGGATTATGTGTAGTTTTTTGAGGAACCTCCACACTGCTTTCCAGAGGTGTTGAACAAGTTTGCACTCCCTCCAACAGTGTAGTAGCATTCTCTTTCAGTCACATCCTTGCCAGCATCTGTTGTTAGATTTCTTGATTAGGGACATTTTAATTGGTGTAAGGTAGAATCTCAATGTTGTTTTGATTTACATTTGTTTTCTAGCCAGAGATACGTCTGTTGGCCACTTGCATTTCCTTTTCAGAGAGGTTTTCCTTAAGGTCTTTAGCCCATTTTTTAATGAGGTGGTTGTTTCTTTGGGGGTTTGATTTGCGGGAATTGAATTTCTTGAGCTGTTAGTATATTTTAGATATGAGACCCTTGTATGTTGTATGTGTGGTGAAGATCTTCTCTCAGCCTGGTGGGTTTCAATATATTTTGCTAGCTATATCCTTTGCTGTGCAGCAGCTCTGCAGTTAATGCAATCACATTTATCCAGCCTTTCTTTGATTTGTTATGTTTCTGGATCTTTATTAAGAAGGGTTGACTTGTGCCAAGGAGCACTAGTGTTTCTCTTATTTCTTCTTGTAATATTTTCAAGGTATCTGCTTTTACCTCAGGGTCTTTGATCCATTTGGAGTTGATTCTGGCGCAGGGTGATATATAGGGATTTAACTTTAGTTTTCTATTTAAGCAATACTGCCAGCACTATTTATTTTTATATGTTTTTTATTGTAGAAATACTATACAGAGGGGTTAGAGTTACATAAGTAAGGTAATGAGTACATTTCCTATTGAGCATTGTTACTTCCTTTGTTTTTCCCCCCACATCCCTTCCCTCCCCATCTTACCTGCTCCTCCTTCTCACTCCCAGTTATAAAGTTCATTTTCAACATAGTGTCTTGTACATCTCATTGTTACAATGGGTCAACCTGTATCATTATTTCAGCATTTTGTTATTTCCCTTCCGCTCCCCAAATTATAAAAATGTATAAACAAGATGCAGGGCACCAAATCAAATACAGTGAAAACAGGGGTTACATGATGGGGGAAGAACATACAGAAGAAACAAAAAAAATCACATAGTACATTTTAAATATGTTAAAAACAATAGCAAGAAGGAAAAAAAAACTTGTGTCCCTATCTTAGGGTTCATTTCACTTAACATCATCTTATAGCTTTTGACCTTTTCTGCTTGTCCTAGACATGCACTAGGTATTACATATAAAGGAAACCATGAAACTTATTGTTTCTTTAGGCCTAGCTTACTTCACTTAATATAATTATTTCCAAGTCTTTCCATTTCCTAACAAATGGGGCAATGTCATTCTTTCTGATGGAGGCATAGAATTCCATTGTGTATATATACCACATTTTCTTGATCCATTCATCTCCTTAGGGGCATCTGGGTTGGTTCCATATCTTAGTTATTGTCAATAACGCTGCAATAAAAATAGTTGTGCTAGTAGTTTTAGTATAGTCTTGTTTGGGATCATTTGGGTAAATGCCCAAAAGTGGGATTGCTGGGTCATAGGGGAGCTCTATGTGGAGTCTTTTGAGGAACCTTTACACTGATTTCCAGAGTGGTTGAACAAGTTTACACTCCCACCAATAGTGCAGTAGGGTTTCCTTTTGGCCACATCCCCTCCAGAACCTGTTATTAGATTTCTTGGTTCTAGCCATTGTAACTGAGGTGAGGTGGAATCTCAATGTTGATTTGATTTGACATTTCTTTTATGGCTAGAGAAGTTGAGCATTTCTTCGTGTGACTATTGGCCATTCTTATTTCCTCTTCAGAGAAGTTGCTTTTGAAGTCTTTAGCCCACTTATTATTGGGCACTTATTTCTTTGAGGATTTGTTCAAGGGGAATTTAATTTTTTGAATTCTAAGTATATTTTAGATATGGGAACCTTGTCCAATTGTATGGCTAGTGAAGATCCAAGTCCGTGGGCTTTCTGTTGATCTTGCTAGCTAGGTCCTTTGCCATGCTGAAGTTCTACAGTTTCATGCAATCCCGTTTGTCCAACCTTTCTTTGATTTGTTGTGTTTCTGGGTCTTTATGAAGAAAAATGTGCCCTATGCAAAGGAGCCCTATAGTTTGTCCTACTCCTTCTGTAATGTTTTCAGGATGTCTGCTTTGACTTTGAGGTCTTTGATGCATTTGGAGTTGATTCTGGTGCAGGGTGATATATAAGGACCTAGCTTTAGTTTTCTACAGGTGTCTAACTAATTTTGCTTTTACCATTTACTGAAGAGGGCCAGCACTATTTATAGAAGAGGCTGTCTTTCTTCCATCCTATATTTTGGCTACCTTTTCAAAGATTAGGTGGCTGTACATCTGCAGGTTCATTTCTGAGTCTTCCAATCTATTCTAGGTCCTCAGACCCATTCTTGTGCAAGTACCAAGCTGTTTTGAGTCTTAGTGCTTGGTAATAAAGTTTGAGGTTCGGTATTGCAATTCCTCCAGCATTGTTCTGCCTGCTAAGGATTGTTTTTGCTATTTGGGATCTTTTGTTGTTCCATATGAATTTTTGGACTGTGTGTTCTATTTCATTGAAGAAAGAAGTTGGGATATTGATGGGTATTGCATTGAATTTGTATATTTTTGGCAATATTACCATTTTCATAATGTTAAGCTTTTCAATCCAGGAACATGGAAGGTTATTCCACTTCATGACGTCTGCATTAATTTCCTTTTTCAGATATTTGAAGTTTTCATTTCTTTGGTTAATTTGGTTCCTAGGTATTTTTTTAGGATATTGCAAATGGAGTTGTTTTCCTTATTACAGTCTCTCTCATCTCACTGTTGGCATAGAAAAAAGCTACTGATGTTTATGAATTGATTTTTCTTAATTTTATTTTATTTTATTTGTGAACGTACTGTACAGAGGAGTTACAATTACATGGGCAGGATAATGCATACATTTCTTACCAAGCATTGCAGCCTCCTCCTTTGTTTACCCTTCACATCCCTTCCCAGCCTCCCCCTTCCCCCCCAATCCCAATCCGTCTCCTTCCCCCCCATTCCCCCCCTCCGCACCAACAATGTTATGCTCGTTTTGGACATGACAACTTGTACTTCTCATTGTTTCAACAGGTCCACCTGTATCCTTAAACAACTGGTTTTTCCCCATCTCCTCCACAAGTTATACTGACATCAAATATAGTGAAAGCAGGGGTTATACTGTGGGGGAGGGACATACAAAGCAACAAAGAGATAATCTTATAAATGCGTTAGAAACACATGCATGAAAGAAAAAAACATTAAAATACACATCTAAGGGTTCATTTTCCTGACATCACATTATCTGACCTTTTCCGCTTGACTCATACATATACTAGATATTACAAATAAGGGAAACCATGGGACCTATGCTTCTTTGGGCCTGGCTTACTTCACTTAATATAATTTTTTCCAAGTTTTTCCATTTCCTAACAAATGGGGCAATGTCATTCTTTCTGATGGAGGCATAGAATTCCATTGTGTATATATACCACATTTTCTTGATCCATTCATCTACTGAGGGGCTTCTGGGTTGGTTCCATATCTTAGCTATGGTAAGTAATGCTGCAATAAACATAGTTGTGCTGGTAGCTTTAGTGTGGTCTTGTTTGTAAACATTTGGGTAAATGCCCAAAAGTGGGATTGCTGGGTCATAGGGGAATTCTATGTGAAGTCTTTTGAGGAACCTCCATACTGCTTTCCAAAGTGGTTGAACAAGTTTACATTCCCACCAACAATGAAGTAAGGTTCCCTTCTGTCCACATCCCCTCCAGCATCTTTTGTTGTTAGAGTTCTTGATTTTTGCCGTTCTAACTGGAGTGAGGTGATATCACAATGTTGTTTTGATTTGCATTTCTTTATGGCTAGGGATGTTGAACATTTCTTCATGTGTCTATTGGCCATCCTTCTTTCTTCTGCAGAGAAGTTTCTCTTTAAGTCTTTCACCCACTTATTTATTGGGCAGTTGTTTCTTTGATGATTTGTTGTTGGGGTTTAATTTTTTGAGTTCCGAGTATATTTTAGATATAAGACCCTTGTCCGTTGTATGGATAATAAAGATTTCTCCCAATCCGTGGCCTTTCTATTGATCTTGCTAGCTATGTCCTTTGCCATGCAGAAGCTCTGCAAATTCATGCAATCCCATTTGTCCACCCTTTCTTTGATTTGTTGTGTTTCCGGGTCTCTATTCAGAAAATGTCTGCCTGAGTCAAGGAGACCAAGGGTTTCTCCTCTTCCATCCTGTAATGTTTTCAGAGTGTCTGCTTTGAATTCAAGGTCTTTGATCCATTTGGAGTTGATTCTGGTGCCGGGTGATATATAAGGATCTAGCTTAAGTTTTCTACATGTAGTTAACCAATTTTGCCAGCACCATTTACTGAAGAGGCTGTCTTTCTTCCATTCTATTGTTCTAGCTCCCTTATCAAAGATTAGATGGCTATAGGTCTGTAGGTTTATTTCTGGGTTTTCAATTCTATTCCATTGGTCCTGAGGTCTGTTCTTATGCCAATACCAAGCTGTTTTGATTACTATGGCTTTATAGTAGAGTTTGAAGTTTGGTATTGATATTCCTCCAGCAGTGTTCTTTCCATTGATGAGCGTTTTTGCTACTCGGGGTCTTTTATTGTTCCATATGAATTTTTGGATTGTCTCTTCTATCTCCTTGAAGAATGAGGTTGGAATTTTAATAGGTATTGCGTTGAATTTTTAGATAGCCTTGGGAAGTATTGCCATTTTCACGATGTTAATCTTTCCAATCCAAGAGCATGGAAGGTTTTGCTATTTTTTAAGTTCTGTGTTGATTTCCTTTTTTAAGATTTTAAAGTTTTCATCATAGAGGTCCTTCACTTCTTTAGTTAAGTTAATTCCTAGGTATTTTATTTTTTGTGGGGCTATTACAAATGGAGTTGCTTTCCTAATTTCAGCCACACTTTTCTCATTGTTGGCATATAGAAAAGCCATTGATTTTTGGGGGTTAATTTTGTAACCTGCTACTTTGCCAAAGTTTTGAATCAGCTTGAGTAACTTGGGAGTGGAGTCTATGGGATTCTTTAAATACAAGATCATGTCATCTGCAAAGAGGGAGAGTTTTATTTCTTCTTTCCCTATTTGGATCCCCTTTATGTCTGCATCTTGTCTTATTGCTGTAGCTAGGCATTCTAATACTATACTGAAGAGAAGTGGAGAGAGTGGGCATCCTTGTCTTGTTCCTGAGTTAAGAGGAAATGGCTTTAGTTTTTCACCATTGAGTATAATGCTGGCTGTAGGTTTGTCATATACAGCCTTTATTGTATTGAGGAATGTTCCATGGATTCCTAATTTTTCCAGAACCTTCATTATAAAGGGGTGTTGAATCTTGTCGAATGCTTTTTGTGCATCTATGGAGATAACCATGTGGTTCTTATTCTTGCTCCTGTTGATGTGATGAATAATATTAATTGATTTGCATATATTGAACCAGCTTTGCATCCCTGAAATGAATCCTGTTTGATCATGGTGTATGATTTTTTGGATGAATTGTTGAAGTCGATTGGCCAAAATTTTGTTGAGAAGTTTTGCATCAATGTTCATCAAAGAAATGGGTCTATAGTTCTCTTTCTTTGATGAGTCCCTGCCTGGTTTTGGGATGAGGGTTATGATGGCTTCATAGAATGTGTTCGGTAGTGAGCTTTCTCTTTCAATTTCATTGAAGAGTTGGAGGAGTATTGGTGTGAACTCTGATTTGAAGGCCTTGTAAAATTCCACTGTAAAACCATCTGGTCCTGGACTTTTCTTAGCTGGGAGGTCTCTTATTGCTGTTTCTATTTCAATGCTTGATATGGGCCTGTTAAGCTGGTTTAACCCATCTTGGTTTACTTTTGGCATGTCAATATTTGCTAGGAAAAAGTCCATTTCTGACAAGTTCTCAAACTTATTAGCATAAAGTTTTGAGAAGTATTCCCTTATAATGTTCTGAATCTTGATTGTTTCCGTGGTGATGTTTCCATTCTCATCTCTGAGTTTATTAATTTGGGTGTGTGCTCTCCTTTTTCTGATAAGGTTTGCTAAGGGTCTGTCAATTTTGTTAAGTTTTTCGAAGAACCAACTCTTGGTTTTGTTGATTCTTTCTATAGTTTTTTTGGATTCTAATTCATTTAATTCTGATTTAATTTTGATTATTTCTTTCCGTCTAGTGGATTGGGGTTTATCTTGCTGCTCTTTTTCAAGGAGATTTAGATGTGTCATTAGATTGCTAGTTTCAGATCTCTCCAATTTGTTGATGTAGGATCTCAGAGCTATAAACTTGCCTCTGAGTATTGCCTTTGCTGTGTCCCAGAGGAGCTGGTAATTTGTGTGTTCATTTTTGTTGAATAGCATGAACATTTGAATTTCCTTTCTAATCTCTTCCATGACCCACTCTTGATTCAGCAGTGTGTTGTTCAGCCTCCATGTGATACCGGACTTTCTTAGGTGGCTTTTGGTGTTGAGTTCTAATTTTATTCCCTTGTGGTCAGAGAGAATGCAAGGTATAACTTCAGTGTTTCTGAATTTAGACAAGTTTGCTTTGTAGCCTAAAATGTGGTTAATTTTAGAAAACATTCCATGTGCTGCTGAGAAAAACGTGTATTCTGATGCTGCTGGGTGAAATGTTCGGTAGATGTCTGTTAAGTCTAGTTGAACTATGCAGCTGTTTAGATCTGCGGTTTCTCTGTTGAGTTTTTGCGGAGTTGCTCTATCTAGGGGGGAGAGTGGTGTGTTAAAATCCCCAACAATTAATGTCTTTGGATCTATATGGGATTTGAGGGAAAGTAGGATTTCTTTGATAAATTTGGGTGCTCCATTGTTTGGCGAATAGATATTTAGAATTATAATATCCTCCTGAAGGAGAGATCCTTTAAGTAGTATGTAGCGACCTTCTTTATCTCTTCTCACGAATTTTAATTTGAAGTCTATTTTACCTGATATTAGGCTTGCAACTCCCGCCTGTTAATGGGGGCCGTTTGCTTGGTAGATTTTGTTCCAGCCTTTAACATTGAAAATGTGTTTGTTTTTACTGGCAAGATGTGACTCCTGCAGGCAGCAGATAGAAGGGTCTTGTTTTTTAATCCAACTAGACAGTCTATGTCGCTTAATTGGAGAGTTCAGTCCGTTAACGTTAAGAGATAGGGCTGAGAGGTATTTGGGAGTTCCTGCCATGTTATCCACCTTCTTGGGGGCTGCAAAATCTGGGTTCTTCCTATGGTTCTTGGATTCTCAGTTTGGGTGCAGTTTCTTGGCCTTTGTTGCGGTCTTGTTGGTTTTCTATGTGTAGGACATCTTTAAGAATCTTTTGTAGGGCTGGTTTGGTGGATATGTATTGTTTCAATTTTTCTTTGCTATGGAAGGTTTTTATTTGGCCTTCAGTTATGAAGGAGAGTTTAGCTGGATACAGTATTCTTGGTTGATAGTTGTTTGTTTTTAGGGCATGGCATACATCATTCCAGGCTCTTCTTGCTTTGATTGTCTCTGCTGAGAAATCTGAGGTGATTCTAATTGGTTTCCCTTTATAGGTGATTAACCTTTTCTCCTTGACAGCTTTAAGGATCTTTTCCGTGGTCTGAGTTGATCCTGTGTGGATTATAATGTGAAGGTGGGATGTCCTATTCTGGTCTGGTCTATTTGGGGTTCTAAAAGCTTCTTGTATCTGAATAGGCCTATCTTTTTGTATGTTTGGGAAGTTCTCTGCTAGGATCCTGTTAAACAAATTTCCTAGACCATTAACTTCTGTTTCTAGGTGCTCCTCTACACCCATTATCCTTAGATTAGGCCTTCTGATGGTGTCTTCCAGGTGTTGGATAGATCTATCATATTTCTTGGACTTGTCTTGGATGGTTGTATGTTCTTTCTCTATAATATCTAGGTTGTCTTCAATCCCTGAGATTCGATCTTCTGCATGGTCTAACCTGCTGTCAAGACTCTCTACTTTGTTTTTTATCTCTTTACCTTCTAATTGGTCAGCTTTTATGGCTTCAAGTTCTTTGTTGAAGCTCTGTTTTAGGTCTTGTATGAATTTCTTTACTTCCTTAATTTGGTGTTCAGTGTTTGTTCTCAAATCACTTAGTTGATTGGTTATGGTTTCTTTGGACTCCCATTCCTTCTGTTGGGTTCCATTCAGCATTCCCTTTGTGGTCTCCCTGACTTCCTTCAGCTCTTTGTTAATGGATTCCATGAATGCCTTTAGTGATCTTTGTGTATTCTCTACCTGGTCTCTCAATTCCTGAATTACTCTTTGATTAGCTTCCTCCCGTTTGTGGGATTCCTGCAGTTCTCTTTGAGTGTTCTCAGCCTGCTCACGCCATTCCTCCCTTTCTCTTTGAGTATTCTCAAGTTGTTATCACAAATCCTGTATCAGTTTTTAAGTAGCTTCCTCACGCTTATGATATTCCTGTATAAACTTTTGGGATGCCTCCTCTCTCTCCCTATCACGCTCATACAGAGTCCTTTGTACATTGTCAAACTTCTCATTTATCATGTTTGCTATTAGTGTTTGTAGAGCTATTTGGAACTCTCCTCTGGATTGTTCATTATCTGATCTGACCCCTGATTATCAAGATTGGGAATTGAGATGCCCGGATATGCCATTTTTCTTGTGTTTTTCCGGCTTACTCTGCCCATTTGAGATGAAAATAGCACCAGTTTTGTGCTAGAACACTATCTTAAGGCAACCATCAACCAACGTTTGAATTTATACAGTCAATAGTCTACAGATACAATCTAGTTCAACAGATACATCTATTCAACATCAAACAACTATATGTTAATGGGCTTCGAACCGCAGAGAAGAATTTGGAAAACCAGAAATTTTTAGCGTTAGGGAGAGATGTGGGTAAAAAATAGGAATAGATTGGTGTGGGGAGGCACAGGGAGAGTTAACTATGTCCTAATCTCAATGCAGGAAATAGGTTGGGTAGGATGCAAGTAGAGAGAGAGAGAAAAAGAAGAAAGGGAAATGAAAAGAGACCAGAAAAAAAATAGAAACATAAAAATTAATATAGTTATGGAGATTGAAAGACCATCTATTTCGAGAGGAATGTGAATATATTGAGAAAACTAGGAGGGAGATAGAGGAGATGTGAAAAACTTTTAAAAATGCTTAAAATATTATATAGGTATAAAGAGGTAGTACTGCTATTAAGGAATTTAAGTCTCAGAGGTTTTGGATTGAGTAATAAATTTGTGGATTAAGTGTGTACACAATGGGGGATAGGGTCTACTAGTTAACTATGGGTTTATCTGAGGATGTGCAGGACAAGAGTTAAGTCACATACAGAAGAACAAAAGAGAGGAAAAGGTGAAAAGGATAAGAAAGGGAGAAAAAGAAGATTAGAAGTTCAGTAGAGCTAGACAAAAAACAAAAAGATAATTAAGAAAGAAAGAAAAAAAGAAAGAAGCCAAGAAAAGAAAGGAAAACGCACATTCACGTATTCCTAAAATAAAAATTATAAGAGGGAAAAAAAGTTACTGGAAAACAATTATTTTTTCAAAAAAGGCAAAAATTAAAGATTAATAAAAGTTGTAGAA
This sequence comes from Dipodomys merriami, assembly GCF_024711535.1. NCBI lineage: Eukaryota > Metazoa > Chordata > Mammalia > Rodentia > Heteromyidae > Dipodomys > Dipodomys merriami. The sequence goes on from NW_027206512.1 coordinate 25,865,173, forward strand.
AAGGAAAAAAAATTATATATATAAGGTACCAAAAAAAAAAAAAGAAAAAGAAAAAAGAAAAGAAGAAGAAGAAGAAAAAAAATTCTTTGATTTTTTTTTTGATTGTTTTGGAGGGGTGGGAAGAATCCTGTATCTCCCTTTTGTCTGTAACCAGCCTCTTGTTGGAGTCTCTGGTCAGCTTGAGGTCCTGTGGCTTGATTGGTTTCTTGAGTCAGTTTGTTCGAACAGGCAGAAAAATGCTCTGCTTTACCCAAGATTTTGAGATCCCCCTCCCAGATTAGTTTACTGGGAGGGTGATCTGCTTTGAGAATCACAAAAGAGGGGGATGCAGTGGTGAGGCTAGGTTCTGGGTAGGGTTGAGGCCTTTCAACAATCAGTAGCTTTTTCCTGGGGCTAACACAGAGCCCAGCCTGGAGCCGTTCTCAATGTTTCTGTTTTTCAATTGATTGTGGAGGCTGCTAGAGGGACGGCAGCCTCTAGCTCTGGTTACCCAGTGAGGAAAGCCACTCCAATGGCTGGTGCCTGAGCTGGGTGACTTTTCCCTGGATGGAGCCGAGTCTGGCAGGTCACTTCGCCGTTAAGTTCTTGTGACCTGCTTAATGACTTGTTTTATTCCAAGGCCTGAGTTGGAGCTGGCAGCTCCTCCGAGCTTTGTCGGTATCCAAGATGGAGATCACCGGTGCTGGGGGGGGGAGGGGTGGCATTCCCTCCTCTGCTCCCTGAGAAGGAGTGAGGACGTCGGGCTTGTACTCACGCCGAGTCTTGGATCCTGGGTCGTCTCTGTTCTGCAAACTGCAGGATGAAGATGTCCGCTCCTTGTTGGTTCTTGCTGGTGTTGAGTAGAATCCTCTCGCCCGCTGCGTCTGGCTCCTTCGTCCTGGACTCTCTGTGTGAGCGCTCAGGTATGGCCGAGGCTGCGGTCGCCACTGTGACCCTGCTGCCGCCGCAGCGGCTGCTGGCAGGCGCTCAGATGTGTCTCCTTGTCTTGGCTTCCCCTCTCTTGTCTAACTCTCTGTCCTGTGATGGCACACTTGGTGTGATTCTCTGGCTTAGGACTGTTCACTGGAACTCTAAAACTGCTTTCTATGCGAGAGCTTGGTCAGATTCCAGCTTCTCCTCCGCCATCTTCCCGGAACTCTTATGGATTGATTTTATACCCTTCTACTTTGTCAAAGTTTTGAATCAGCTCAAGTAACTTGGAAGTGGAGTTTATGGGATTCTCTAGATATAGGATCATATCATCTGGAAAGAGGGAGAGTTTTACTTGGTCTTTTCCTCTTTGAATCCCCTTTATGTGTACCTCTTGCCTTATTTCTCTAGTAGGAATTCTAATACTATATTGAAGTTGACTGGAGAGAGCAAACAGCCTTGTCTTGTTCCTGATTTTAGAGGAAATGGCTTTAACTTTTCACCATTGAGTATTGTCCTGGCTGTAGGCTTGTCATATACAGCCTTGATAATATTGAGGAATACTCCATAGATTCCTAGTTTCTCCAGAGTGTCATCATAAGGTTTGTTGGATCTTGTCAAATGCTTTTTCTGCATCTATGGATAATCATGTGGTTCTTGTCCTTGGTTCTATTGATATGTGAAATATATTAATTGATTTGCACATATTGAACCAACTTTGCATCCCTGAAATGAATCCTGTTTGATCATAGTGTATAATTGTTTTGATTAGTGATTGAAATCTATTGGCCAGAATTTTATTGAGAAGTTTTGCATCAATGTTCATCAGAGAAATGTGTCTATAGTTCTCTTTCTTTAATGAGTCTCTGTCTGGTTTTGGAATGAGGGTTATGAAGGCTTATAGAATTTGGCTGTGAATCCTTCTGGGCCTGGGCTTTTCTTGGATGGGAGGTCTCTTATTGATGTTTCTATTTTGTTACTTTATATGTGTCTAGTTAGTTGGTTTAAATCTTGATTTAGTTGGGGAATATCAATTTTTGCTAGAAAATTTTCCATTTCTTCCAGATTCTTTAATTCATTACCATAAAGTTCTGCAAAGTATTCCCTTATCATGTTCTGAATCTTGGTAGGTTCTGTGGTCATGTTTCTGTTCTCATCTCTGATTTTGCTTATTTGAATGTATCTTTTTTTTCTTGCTGAGGTTTGCTAAGGGTCTGTCAATTTTGTTGATTTTTTTTTGAAGAACCAAGTCTTTGTCTTGTGTTAATTTTTCTATGGCTTTTTGGTCTCTAATTAATTTAACTCTTATTTAATTTTAATTATTTCCTTCTGTCTACTGGATTGGGGCTTGGCTTGTTGCTTTTTTCCAAGGAGCTTAAGGTGTATAATTAAATTGTGTGTTTGAGGCATAGGTACTCAGAGCTATAAATTTTTCTCTGAGAATTGCCTTTGCTATTTCCCAAAGGAGCTGGTATTTTGTGTGCTCCTTTTTGTTAAATATCGTAAAAGTCTGAATTTACAATCTGATCTCTTCTATGACCCATTGTTGAATCAACAATGTGTTATTGAGTCTTCATGTGTTGCAGGATTTTCTATTGTGGCTTTTGGCATTGAGCTTGAATTTTATTTCATTGTGGTCTGAAAAGATGTATAGAATAGTTCCAATATTTCTGAATTTGCATAAATTTGCATTATGCTCTAAAAATTGGTCTATTTTAGAGAATAATCCATGAGCTGCTGAGAAGAATGTAAATTCTGGTGTTGTTGGATGGAATGTTTTTCTATTGATCCTATACAGATTATAGTGTTGTGGTGGGATGTCCTATTCTGGTCTGGTCTATTTGTGGTTTGAAAGGCTTCTTGTATCTGGATGGGCCTATCCTTCAGATACTTGGGAAGTTCTCTGCTAGTATTGTACCTAATCCTTTGGCCTTCCTCTCCAGGCCTTCCTCCATACCTATTAGCCTCAAATTAGGCTTTCTGATAAAATAGGCTTTCCTGCTACAAGAATGGTTTGAATATCTGTGTGTGTTTTTTATGCAGTCTAAACTATCTTCTTTCAGAGATTCTGTGTCCTGCCTCCTCTCTCTGTTCTGCTTTCAAAACTTTATACTTTGCTATTTATCCCCCTTCCCTCCTGTTATTCAATCTTGATGGTTACCAGCTTTTTATTAAGCTTTTCTTTTAGGTCTCTTATGGACTGCTTTACCTCCTGGGGTTGCTTTTCAGTCTTCTCTTTTCATTCCTTTAACTGGGTGGCCATGTTTTCATTGGACTCTTTCTCCTTCTATTGGCGTTCCTTCATTTTTTTGGGGGGGGGAGGGGTAGAAGTCTGGTCGTGAGGTCTGAACTCTGGGCCTGGGCACTGTCCCTCAGCTCTTCAGCTCAAGGGTAGCAAACTACCACTTGAGCCACAGTGCCACTTCTGGCTTCTTTTCTTTTTGCTTATGTGGTGCTGAGGAATCGAACCCAGGGCCTCATGCATGCAAGGCAAGCATTCTACCACTGAGCCACCTTCCCAGCCCCAGTTCCTTCATTTTTTCATTTGTGGAATCCATGAATTCCTCTATTTTTTATTTTTTGTTTTTTTGGTCAGTCATGAGGCCTGAACTCTGGGCCTGGGTGCTGTCCTTCGGCTTTTTAGCTCAAGGCTAGCACTTTAGCACTAGAGCCACCGTGTTACTTCTGGCTTTTTTTTTTCTGCTTATGTGGTGCTAAGGAATCAAACCCAGGGCCTCACTCATGCAAGGCAAGCATTCTACCACTGAGCCACCTTACCAGCTCTTTTATTAATTTTTGATTGGCCTCATCATATTCTTTTTTTATTATTGTGAAAATACTGTACAGAGGGGTTACAATTACATGGGCAATATACTGAGTACATTTCTTATCAAGCATTGTAGCCTCCTCCTTTGTTTCTCCTCCCCATTCCATCCTTCCCCAACCCCCTCACCCAACCCTCCTCCCCCCATCCCGACCAAAGTTGTAAAGTTCAGTTTCAACAAAACGACTTATACATCTCATTGTTACAATGGGTCCACCTGTATCCATATTTAAACGATTTGTTTTTCCCCTTCCCCTCCACAAAGTATAACAACATCAAATACAGTGAAATCAGGGGTTATGCCATGGGGGAGGGACATACAAAGCAACAAAGAAATAATCTTATAAATGTGTTTGAAACAATTGCATGAAAGAAAAAATAAACATTTGAATACATATCTTAGGGTTCATTTCCCTAACACCAATTTAACTGACCTTTTCTTCTTGACTCAGACATATACTAGTTATTGCAAATAAGGGAAACCATGGGACCTATGTTTCTTTGGGCCTGGCTTACTTCACTTAATTTAATTTGTTCCAAGTCTTTCCAAATCCTAACAAATGGGGCAATGTCAATCTTTCTGATGGAGGCATAGAATTCCATTGTGTATATATACCACATTTTCTTGATCCATTCATCTACTGAGGGGCATCTGGGTTGGTTCCATATCTTAGCTATGGTAAATAAGGCTGCAATAAACATAGTAATGCTGGTAGCTTTAGTGTGGTCTTGTTTGTGATCATTTGGGTAAATGCCCAAAAGTGGGATTGCTGGGTCATATGGGAGCTCTATGTGGAGTCTTTTGAGGAACTTCCATACTACTTTCCGAAGTGGTTGAACAAGTTTACACTCCCACCAACAATGCAGTAAGGTTCCCTTCTGTCCATATCCCCTCCAGAATCTGTTGTCATTGGAGTTCTTGATTTTAGCCATTCTAACTGGGGTGAGGTGGTATCTCAATGTTGTTTTGATTTGCATTTCTTTTATGGCTAGAGAGGTTGTGTATTTCTTCATGTGTCTACTGGCCATCCTTCTTGCCTCTTCAGAGAAGTTTCTCTTTAAGTCTTTAGCCCACTTATTTATTGGGCAGTTGTTCATCATATTCTTGTATAGTCTTGTGCTGGGTTTATTTACCAGCCATGCTTTTAAATTATTTTGAGCATTATCCTCTAGGTCATTCCCTGACGACTCTATTGCCTATTTATGTGGAGTCAAAGTTGGGATTAGTTGACTGGCCATGTTTCTTGTGTTTCTGTGGTTATTTCTATCCATCTGGAGACAAGAGATACTCTGATATGATGACTCTTTAAGGACAACCCAGAACCATGTAGATGTATAGAGTATTTGACGTTCATAATTTTATTTGGTTTTGTGAATATTTTTCTTCATTGCTTTACTATTCTTCCTAATGTATATTGCTCGGTTCATATATGTTTGTGCAACCTTAATTAGCCTTCTGGTTTTTTACCACTTTTATTCCTTGATGATTTGCTAAGATAAGAACTTTATTTTACCACATTATATATATTTTTATCATTGCATTTTAGCTCAATAAGTGATTGGCTTTGTAAAATGTTTTAGATAATCAGTAAAACAAAAGTGCATTCTGCTTTTGCAGGTTCGAATACACTAATATGTCTATTAAGGCTACTTGATCTCTAGTTTAGTTAAATCTGATCTTTGTTGGACTTTGTCTGAATGATTTTTCTATTAATGAAGGTAGAGCATGGAAATCAAATCCCTACCATTCCATCAGAACATAGTTTTCCCCGTACACTTAGTTGTATATATTTTAGGAAGTCAGTATTCCATTATGGGATGTATTTATCATTAGATATACCTGATGGATACTTTCTTCTATATAGCAGTCTTATTGTCTTCTGAATGATTTGGACTTGCAAGCTATTCCTCAAATATGAGCAACTAGATATTCCTGATACTTTTTGAGTACTATTTTCTTGGACTTTCAAAACAAGTATATAATTTTTAGTTTATGTATGTCATGTTATGTCATTCAGATTCTATTGTTAGTTGGAAAATTAAGATCATTTACATCTAGGGTTATTACTAAAAGTGTACACTTTTACTGGTAATCTATTGCCCTTTTTTGGGGTTTGTGAGTGATCTAAATTCATGCCTTTCTTGCTTAATTTTTAAAAAATAATCATTAGCATTGTAAATAGAATGCAGTTACAAACTCACTCTAATTCTAACTGGAGAACCTACATTAACAATTAATACAATTGTAAACTAAGAGACTAAGAATAATTTCTCAGGCCATCTACCCAAATCAAAGTGTGAATTTTCTGTTTCTCCTCTTCCTGTCAAATACATGAACACTTGTATTACACTTACACAAATACACATAATAGAATTGTACTGTTTCATATTTTACAAATAAAATACATTATTGAGTGAATTGAGATACAGATATTTTAACAATTTCACAAATTTTTCTCTGCAGTTGTCCTTTTGTGATGAAGAATATTCTATCTTCACAGAAAATGGAAAAGTTTGTCCAGAGCTCTGTAGACCAGGGTGTGGTGGTGTTTTCTCTGCGCTGAATGGTCAGTAACATGATAGAAGAAAGAGCCAACACAATTGCATCAGCAAAATGTGTGAATGTCTGTCTCTCTGTCCTTTTTTGGGCATTAAACCCAGGGGAGTAACTCATAATTGGTAACAATTCTGCTCTAGCTGTTTGTTAGTCTGATTGTTGTTTTATTAAATACTGGTTACAGATAATTTCTCACATGAATCTGACCATGAAAGTTACCCTCAGTTTAGACTTCCTTAATTCTGGAAGACTTCAATTTACAAGTCAGAATAATATTTTTGTATGCTGGTCTGCATGTGTTTTGTGTGTTTATGTGTGTGTGTTTCTGTCCAACTGTGTGTCTGTGTCAGTGTCTGTGTTGTAACATTGTCATTCTATAGGAAGCCAAGATGGCCTCAAATTCATGATCATCATCCTTCAGCATTTGGAATGCTGAGATTTCAAGAATCCACTTTCATTCCCAACCATAAGTTATTTTGATTTCAGTGCAAAAGAATGATCAGAACCTTGAGAATAGTATGAAAGCCTGAAACAGGGCAAACATGGACTAAAAGGAATCTCTAAGGATGAAAACAGATGATCACTAGGAAGATGAGGAAAGCAATGAATTAGGGACACATGAACGCTCCCTCCATAAATGACACTACTCCAGCTCAGCATAACTTTCTTTCAACCTAAGATCTCACTAATTACTCTTAATAAAATAAAAAATCAGTGTGTTTGAAAAAATAGAGCATTAAGTTAAGATGGTTGAAATCTTACTCTTGTGAACTGCATGAACATGTCTGTCCTTTCAGTTTGCGGTTTGCTTTACTTCAAAAAAATTCTAAATTGTTTAGTGTGTTAAATGGCAAAACAACAATCAAATCTCCAATTCCTGTTATATTTATGCATATTAATACTTTGGTTCTATCACTGGTAACTAAGACTTTTAAATTTTCCTGACTAATCCTGTTAGAACAAGAGAACTTTATTTTGAAATGTATACATATTCTTAGATACTAAGGGCTTTGATTATCTTATTCAGAACAATCATAAAAAAGCAATCACCTTCAAAATTACCAGTGAAATATAGCTATTTATTATCCAAACTATCTGGAACAAGAAAGATTTGTTACTTGAATTATTTCAATAAAGATATTTATTTCATTTATACTATTATCAATTTTGTCTTATGATCTGTAACATTGGTATGTATTTCTCCCCCTTTATCATGCTTGCATAAATAAAACACTGTATTTTTTTAACTGTACTGTATATGAGTATAGCGGACACATTGTGAAGAGCATGTTACTTTGATATGTTTTGGAGGCACTGGGTTTGAACTCAGAATTTAATATTCAGCTGGTTTGCTTTTTCAACGGGCATTCTACCACTTGAGCTATGACTCCCATCCTACTTTTTTCAGGTTATTTTAAAGCAAAAATCTTGGGACTTTTCTGTCATGTCTAGCTCAGGCTCCTGGGGTAGACAAGTTTATAGGAAGAGCCACCAACATCTAACTCTTATTGATTTTCCTACAAACATTGAGCAAACTAATCAGTATTTCGTGAGCTGTATTTTCTCTTCCAGAGTTTGAAAATCAGTGTATTGGGCTGAGAAATTGGCTGAGTGGTAAAGTGCTTGCCTTGCATGCATGTGGCCCTGGGTTCAATTCCTCAGCACCATAGAAGCTGAAAAAGCTGGAAGTGGCGCTATGGCTCAAGTTGTATAGCACTAGCCTTGAGCTGGAGCTGAGGGACAGCACCCAGGCCCAGAGTTCAGGCCCCACGACCGGACCCCCCCCCAAAAAAAAAAAACTTAATAAGAAAAATATGTGATAGATTTAGTCTCATATCCAAGAAGACTATCAAAAATACACCTTTTTTTGGGAGGGGGTCCAGTCGTGGGGCCTGAACTCTGGGTCTGGGCACTGTCGCTCAGCTCTTTAGCTCAAGTCTAGTGCTCTACCACTTCAGCCACAGTTCCACTTCTGGCTTTTTTCGTTTTTCCTATGTGGTGCTGAGGAATTGAACCCAGGGCCTCAGGCATGCAAGGCAAGCGCTCTACCACTGAGTCACCTTCTCAGCCCCTGTTCTTATTAAGTTTTAAACATATACAATGTTGATTCTGAGAAATGCAGGGGATGTCTTAATTAGATAATGTATGCTAAGTCTTATGATGTAACATACATTTCCCTAGTTTTTGATGCACTTCATTGTATTTTTACCTGGTGTATTACAAAAGAATACTAAGATTTGTATCACTAGGTCTGAAAACAGCCATGTAATTGAGGTTTTTAAATCATAAAGAGAAAAGTCACTTCAATTGCAATTGCTACAAGCTCCTTTTTTTTTGATTGTGAGAATACCATACAGAGGAGTTACAAGTACATGGGCAAGATAACGAGTACATTTCTTATCAAGCATTGTTGCCTCCTCTTTGATTCCCCATCCCATTTCTTCCCATACTCACCCTCTCCTCCCACTCGATCCTCTCCCCCCACCCCGCCCCCCACCAAAGTTGTAAAGTTCCTTTTTCAACATAACTACTTGTACATTTCATTGTTGCAATGGATCCACCTGTATCCCTAGTTAAACGATTTGTTTATTTCCTTTCCCTCCACAAATTATATCAACATCAAATACAGTGAAAGCAGGGGTTATACTGTGGGGGAGGGACATACAAAGCAACATAGAAATAATCTTATAAATGTGTTAGAAACAATTGCATGAAAGGAAAAAAAAACAAAAAAAAACATTTGAATACTTAACTTGGGGTTCATTCCCCTAACATCAACTTATCTGACCTTTTCTGCTTGACTCAGACATGTACTAGTTATTGCAAATAAGGGAAACCATATAGGCTCCTCCTTTAGCACTTTGGAATTTACACTTAATTGCCTAGGTATGCACACGTGCACATTACCTATTGGACATAATCATTTCAACACAAATCACATGTGCCTGCAATGCCTGAATGCAAACAGAGATAAAACAATATTGGCAAACACCTTTGAGATTCTATTTGAAAATGTGAATAATTAAAACTATTCAAATTTCAGTACATTACTTCTCACAAGGCAAGAGGAACTCAATCATTTCTACTTTTCCATTTCCTAACCTTTGGTTGTGTCATAGTAAGCAGGAAAACGGAGAAGTTTCAAAAGCGGTTCATAAAAGGAAAAGGCAAGCCATAGGGTAATAGTGGAACAAGTAAGTGATAGGGTCAAGAAATAAAAGGAGAGGTGGGTGCCAGTGGCTGATGCCTGTGATTCTAGCTACTTGAGAGTCTGCCATCTGAGGATGGTGGTTTGTGGTCAGGCCAGGTACCAAAGTCCACAAGACTCTAATTAACATCCAGAAAGTCAGAATGGAACTGTGGCCCCAATAGTGGAGTTCTTCCCTTGCGCAAAGAAAGTTCAAGGACAGTGCCAAAGCCCTTAGTTCAACCCTGAAAACCAGGCCACAAAAAAAAAAAAAAGGGAGGTAGAGAAATTTTATAGTCATATAAAAGTTAATCAATGATAAAAGATAAATACAAATCCTTGGGGGGAAAGCTGTTTCATCAAATTATTTTTTTGTCACTAAATTACAACACAATTCTGAACTTTGAACAACTTACTGAATAAGCTGAGCTTCGCTTCTTAGAAATTTCCCACTTTCTTTTTTTTTGGGGGGGGGGTCCGATCATGGGGCCTGAGCTCTGGGCCTGGGCATTGTCCGTCAGCTCTTCAGCTCAAGGCTAGCGCTCTACCACTTGAGCCACAGCACCACTTCTGGCTTTTCTTTTTGCTTATGTGGTGCTGCGGAATCGAACCCAGGCCTCATGCATGCAAGGCAAGCACCCTACCACTGAGCCACCTTCCCAGCCCAAATTTCCCACTTTCTACTTCAGAAATTCTTGTTTTTAACAAGGTTTTTTTCAAATGATTAAATCCAGTGTCATTTAGAAGGGCTTGCCTTTTATACTAACAAGTCCATAAATACAGCAGAAGAAAAGTATTATCTTTTCTTTCCAAATTTCATAGAATCACTTTTATCAACTACAGAATAGTACAGTATCTATCTTTTCTAGTTCATTCCACATATCTATGTCAATTTGGTTTACATTTAGTTATAAAAAAAATGCTATGTGGTTGTCAACCATTCAACATGATCAGCCTATGAAGCCACTGGATTGAGCTGGGTTCTGGATCAAATTTGTCATGCGCCACAAAGGAGCCAAGCATCTGAGGCCACTTTCCCACAACCTCACCTGGTACCAGTACCACTCTGGATGTCATTGGATTCCTACTGTGGGGCTATTACTACTTTCCTTGTCTCAGAATGTTGCTTGCTTGTTTACCAAAAGTTTCTTAAGATGGGAAGGAAGAAAAAGAAGGAGTAAAGCTTTCAACACCTCAGGGAATGGACTAAGACCATACTAAGCAAGACCATCCTAATGATTTTGAGCTCAGTCTAACTGGGAGATTCGTCCCCACATTTTACCTATGTCTTAGGTATTTTCAAATGGATCTTACTCCTGACTAAACATGAAGTAATGTACAATTTTAATTTCAGAATTTCCCCAAAAGGTACTTGACTGGTTTATGCAGTTATTATAAGTGAATTAACCAAGACCCATGGAAATTTGAGCATGTTAAGTTGAGAGAAGCATAAAATCCAAAATTTCGTTGTGCATTTCCAGAATGGGAATATTTTGGTAAACTGCAATCAAATGAAGTATTTGCTTGTTTGTCCAATGAAAAGGAGAGAGAGAGGTTAAAAAGGGTGACAGGTTTTATTCTGACTACTGAAATATGGGAGAGAGTTGACAATTAACTGAAATGAACTTCTGGTGAGTCAAAGTCATCTAGATTTTCATAAACATAAAAAGTGAATGACGGGGCTGGGATGTTGGCTCAGTGGTAGATTGTTTGCCTCACATGCATGAGGCTCTGGGTTCGATTCCTCAACACCACATAAGTAGAAAAGGCTTGAAGTGGCGCTGTTGTTCAAGTGGTAGAGCACTAGCCTTGAGCTGAAAGTCTGAGGGACAGCCCCCCTGGCCAAGAGTTCAGGCCCCATGACTAACAAAAAGAAAATGAATGAGAGGAAATGAAGGGATAATTAGAGGGGATGAGAGATTTATCTGAAGATAGCTAATTCCAAAAGAAGTGGAAAAACATTGAAAATGGTCAGCCCTGGGTGGAAGAGTTAGAGGGTATGCATTGTACATAGTTGGTGAGACATGATTATTGCTCTTGATCTATGGACAGATTTTATGGCACTGTGAATAAAGAAAATTAGACTCCAGACCATAGTGGCTGATGCCTGTAATCCTAGGTACACAGAGACTGAGATCTGGTTCATGAATGCAAATGCAGGACTTTTTAGGAGGGGATCAGCAAAATGAGGAAGAGAAAAATAATGGGCTTCTGTGGAGCACAGAGGATAAAAGGACATTAAACACACACATCTATGACAGTGCCATGATAAGATGAAACAAATGCTTTTTAAGAAAGGAGGAGAGGGCTGGGAAGGTGGCTCAGTGGTAGAGCGCTTGCCTTGCATGCTCGAGGCCCTGGGTTCGATTCCTCAGCAACACATAAGCAAAAAGCCGGAAGTGGCGCTGTGGCTCAAGTGGTAGAGCACTAGCCTTGTGTTGAAGAGCTGAGGGACAGTGCCCAGGCCCAGAGTACAGGCCCCACGACCGGACCCCCCCCAAAAAAAAGAAAGGAGGAGAGAGAATTGAGAGGAATGAGCACAGAGTGGAAGAGGAAACTACATTCAAAGTACACAACATGTTTATATGGAATTATCACAACAAAAGCCCCTCATAGTAGAAAGAAATGGTAACTTAAAAGTAAAATTTTAGAAAAGAACACAACGACAGATCCTGATCAGCTAATAGGGGAAAGGAAATGTTATATACTGTTGGTAGAAATGCAAATCAGTGCATCTCTTTTGGAAAGGAGCATGGAAGTTTTTTAACAACCTGGAAATAGAACTATGAAATGATCTAGTAATATCACTCAAAGATGTCTAAAGTAATGTAATTCCCCAGTCAGATGTTTATTGCAGGATTATTTGCTAATAGCCAAACTATGAAGTCAGTATAGCTGTCTTTTCCTTTTCAATGGATGACAAAAATAAGTACATGGAAATGCATATATATTAGAGTATTAAACAGCGATAAAAATATATCATTTGTAAGAAAAATGGGTACAACTGGACATTAGTATGTCAAACAACATAAGGTTCAGAATAACAAAGATTATATTGTTTCTCTTACATACAGAGTAAACAGAGTGCATATATATAATATGTATAGTATATTTGCATACATCGTAGAATATTTGTATACATAATACCATATATAGTATGGGTATATCTATAATTATATATGCCATATATATGTCATTGTTTTATCACTATGTATGTATATTTGTTTATGTGTATATTACCTATATATAAATATATAATGTGGTTGTAATTATTGGACAGTTTGAGGGAAAGAAGGTGAAAACAAAAGAGAATGAGTTGGGATAAACAATATTAAACTATATTGTCTATGCTTGGAAGTGGCACATAGAACCTATTGAAAGATTTTCAAATACAAGGGTCGGGGGAAATAAGAAGCAAGAAAAATTGAAGTAATAGAGGGGCTTAATTTAATGAACATGCACTACAGTAGTATGTGGATGAGTGATTACATGATGAAATAATACACACAAATACAAATTATTGAAAGGATACATCCATTTCAATTATACATTGAAATTATATGTCTCATTACGTGAGATGAAATGGTACAGAATGAATGAATGAAAAATAAATAACTAGCATAACCAGAAGAGGAGAGATTCTAGATTTTGGAGCAAATTGAGTAGAAGAGCCCACAATGAAAATGACCTGAGTGCTCCAGAGTAGCAGTTAACAGGCAAAACGCTGTGTTTTTAATATCTTATATTAGTCCTCTCTTTCCTTAACATACTCTTAGTTCCTACTATTTAGTGAGTAGCAGTTAACAGGCAAAACGCTGTATTTTTAATATCTTACATTAGTCCTCTCTTTCCTTAACGTACTCTTAGTTCCTACTATTTAGTGAGATATAATTACTCATTTGTTGCATTATGGAACTGATTCAGATTATTTTCATTTTGCATTGATTTTGTCTTAACTCTTGCCATTTGCCTTTAACAATTCTAATGGACAAATGTTTCCAAATCTAACCTTATTTGGCTGGAATTACTTGTAAATTACTGCCATTTTTCTAACCTTAATCTCATCTTTGCCAGTCACTCTGGGCCACTGTCATTAAGACTCAGCTGTCTAACTCTTTCACAAAAACAAATTTACTTTTCTTTCTTGTCTCTGAGAAAGTGGAGATTTTGTAAAAGTGAAATTGAGAGCTCATGCCTGTAATCCTGGTTCAAAGCCAGCCCAGACAAGAGAAGACTCTTCTCTCCAATTACACTAAAACTAGAAGTGGATCTCTGGCTCAAGTGCTAAAGATCTAGCCTTGAAGAAAATAAGAAGAGAAAAAAAAATCTTAGGGACAAATGTCTAGGCCCTGAGTTCAGGCCCTTGAATGACAGGTAGATGATAACCTTCAAAAGATAGTCAATCATATTAATAAATTGTGATTTGCCAAACTAACTAATGATACGCTAATTAATGATACATTTTCTGGTTCTATGTAATGGGTAAAACAAATATCCACCAAAGATAGGGCCCCAATAAAGTAACCACTGCAGTACTGCTTTGATGGAGTTATACATAGAAGACAAAAGAATCTTTTCCACTGGAAATGAAAAGTTAACAAAACAAAGCAAAGTATATTTGCCTTTTTGTAGTGACCATCCACAGAATCACTCCTTAGTGAATTTAGTTTAAAAAACAATTTCCACATCACACTGGCATCAAGTGGGGTAGCTGGTTGCCTTCCCATAGTCTGGGTGTGGAATCTCTTCCTCAATGGAAAACTGAGGGTTTCTAGAATAGAAAAGAAATGTATGGCATGGACAGAGTTATCATATGAACCCTGTGTCTTTGGACACTGTAGCCAACAATGTGGAAATGTCTGTGAATTGCAGCTGAGTTTATGCATAAAATACTGCACACAACAAATGGACAATCCTTCACCAGATTAACCATCACTAAAGTAAGCAAAAATCACATAAAATGACAGATACACCTCTACTGATACTTAAGAAATGCAGCTATAAAGATGGGTGCTTTTCACCCATCTTCAAACAGCCTAGAAGTGAGATGGGCCATTCTTCGAATTGCAGATTTCATGTTCTGTAGTCCTTGAGCTCCTCTAACTGGAAAGTTATGCTCACTCCTGAGTATTCCCCTATATTGTTTGGTTCTGTTGGGCTGGCTTCTTTTGATCACAAACATATATATATATATATATATAGGCGTCAAAAGCTTTGTGCTGACAGTATTCTTCCTAATAGTATTCAGGCTTTCCCAACATGGCTTCCTCAAAGCTTTGAGCTTGCAGGTCCCAAGAACCATGATTCCATTCTTTCAACATTTCCTGTAATGTACAGTCGGGTATGTGTACACTACATTAGGTAACCCTGAATGTAACCTTGAGATTAGGCATACAAGTGCATCCTGATGCAGTGATAGATGGCCATTGCCATTTTGTCAAAGAAGAAATAAACAGAAACTCCTGAAAGAGAGAGTGTGACAGGGTGAGGGGCAGAATGCAGTGGTGCTAGTGGACAGAGATGAACCTGTGAACACAACGAGGTGAATGCTGTTGTGCAGAGTTTCTGGGTCTGTGCTGAGATGGGCCTTGAATAGTGTCCTGTTATGTCATATGCTGCTACTAATGATGATGATGATAAGTCTGAAAACTGACAGCTTTGAACAAAGCATGATCATCCATCCATCAGGCCTTGAATTTTTCTTTGGCTTGCTCAAATTGAGAATCACTTGCAACATATTTTGCTATTGCTAAATCAGGTAGATTGCTAATCATGAAGAAAGAAGGTCATTTCAAAGAAATAATGCCATGCAATATTAGATGAAATTGTAATGATTAACCAGAATTTCTACGCCAAAGGAAGTGATATTTGGACATGATTTATTTATCATAACGAGTACATGCACATTGCAAGAGTTATGGCAAAATAAAATCAATATTTAGATAAAAATTGATTCTGTTCAGAAATATGTATGTAATATATAAATTAGTTGATTATGGCTGAAGAAGTAAATGGAAACAATAGAGGCTTTTGAAAATCAAACTTAGGGAATGAAGAGTTGACTAATGTCAACTGTTCACAATGACACTTATAATCCACTTTATTGGTAATGTGTAGCACATTAGGTGATTTCTATTAGTCACTGTTGGATACAAATTTTCCTAAGAAGACAGAAAATTCACTAAGATTCTCCACTGATCTATTCTTAAAATCGCTTCTATTTTCGTGTGTGTGTGTGTGTGTGTGTGTGTGTGTGTGTGTGTGTGTGTTTACATGTATTTTCTGGATATGTCCTTCTACGTTGCTTCCTCTTTAGAATGTGTTTATGTTTGGAGCAGAAGTAGTAGGAAACAGTTAACACTGATCACCTTAGTCCATTGCATTTCACGGAACTCAACAATGCAGGGACTGGGAACAGGCGGTATATCCCACCCTTCTTTACATCACTCCCTTGATTTCCTTTCTCTGTAATCTAATTTATGTCATATAAACATGCTAAGACTTGCTGAGATTTGATCTGTGACCTTCCCACAGGGAAATGATAGGAAATGTACACTTGAAGAGAATACATATTCTCTCACATAGTGCTCTACAGCTTTAGGAGACAACTTTGTCTGACTGGAAGATACACCCAGCCTTACCACCAACTTGCCTCTTTCAGTTAAATCACCACCAGTAGGAAGAACATTGAATTAGAAATACTGCCGCTGTTATCTACTTATATTATTGAGAATGAGGGCAAGGCTTGACTTTCATTAACTTCTTTTCTACTGATAACTGAAGTCTGTCTAACCAAACTTAGTAAAATGAAAGATAGTAAATAGATTTGAACATTTTAGTTTACCAGGGAGGCCATCCCTGTAATTTATATACATTATTGTTATTGTTAGTACTAAGAAGACATACAAAGAGGAAAGAGGATACAGTTTGATAAGTCAGGTTAGGTATGAGCACAGCATTTCTTGGTCATTTAATCCCTTTCATCACTCTCTCCCATGCTTACCCTCAAATTACATAGTTTGTTTTTTTACACAAAGTACATTGTATGTAATGCCCCATTCTCCCTCCATCCTGTGCTCCTCTTTGCCCATTCCCAATACGAGTAAATAAAATCACAGCATTCTCCTAAGTGCTGTATATTTATCCTCCTGAAAATAATCCAGATTGAATAAAAAAAGAGTTGTCTTTTCAGGTAAAGACCATCATCTGAGCCTTAAAATTATTTTTATAGGTAAAAGGAAGACTATCATCTGAGACTAGAAATGATATTTCTACCAGAAGGCATGAATTTATTCAAGGCATAAATTAAAGCATTGATGCTAGGAGAACTGCAAGGATGGTTTACCACAGAGCTTTCAACAAAAATCTATGTAGATACTTGACACAGCTTGAGATGAAAACAGAGGAAGTACAGTGCAATAGCAGATAATAACATTAAGGGGCTGGGAAGGTGGCTCAGTGGTAGAGTGCTTGCCTTGCATGCCTGAGGCCCTGGGTTCGATTCCTCAGCACCACATAAGCAAAAAGAAAAAAGCCAGAAGTGGTGCCGTGGCTCAAGTGTTAGAGCTCTAACCTTGAGCTGAAGAGCTGAGGGACAGTGCCCATGCCCAGAGTTTAGCCCCCACAACCGGACCCAAAAAAAAAAAAAAAGAAGATAATAACATTAAATTGTGCATATAAAGGAAAAATACTTTCATTCAAACTTATTTTGCAAAATATGTTACAAATGATATGAGTTACCTATCAGACTTGGATCCAAATGTAAAACACTTACCAGAACAACAGACAATCTGATATGAAAATTGATGAAAGATATGAGAAGCAAAAATGGCCAATAACATCAAAGTAGATGATCTTAGTCACTCATATCTGCTTCTTAAAAGGCCTTTGAAAAAATTCAGTGGCCCAAATTCAGCCTTCCTTTCATTTCACTTTACCCCTAGAAAAAAATTCCAATTTCACAATAAAAGTGATAAATCAATAGAATTATGGTTTCCTAATTATATATTGTAGTTCTATAGTTATGTCATATTGTTATATTCATATTTATATATCATATATTTTTCTAATTATATATCATAAATTTATATGAACTTTTATTAAAAGAATAAAACCCAGAATGAAAGTATAAAAATTTAAAAAATCTGGATATCTCTGCATGACCCATATGGGTGAATCTAATACCTTTTTAATACATTTAAAATTTTTCTAAAACTGAGTTTTGTTTACATTCAAGAAAACATCACCGAATGAGTCCAGATATCCATATTATTCATCAATATGTCAACGGAGAGCTAGTACTCTACTCCTTAGAGGCTTATCATCTGCTGCATCAATAGAGGAGGTGTTTCTGTCCAGATGGCAAGGAAACCAAACACTGATCACAAGTTACTTTCAATGGTGATATAGGTCTCTAGGCTCACTTCAAAGCTCCATGAGTCACAGTGTTTAGGAGTCATAGGGATAATGCAGTAATCTTCCCATAAACTAATGTCACCAGGTTAAATGCAACTTTGAAAGAATGTTTAAGATAGCAATATACAGTCTGCATGTTAAATTTGTGGAGGTTAGATCTAAAAGGCAACTATGCATATAACATAAACAAGGTTCAATGCATTTACACACACACACACACACACACACACACACACACACACATACAAAACTGGCTAACAGAAGATATACTTAGTGGAGGAATTCAGAGTCATAACTCCTCTGAACAATTAAAGTATTGTTTATCAAAACAAACACTAGGCAGTAACATGTGTTTTGGGAATGGGTAAAGGAGAGCACAGGAATGGAGGGAGAAGGGACATTATATACAATGTACATTGTGTAAAAAACAAACTATGTAATTTGGGGGTAAGCACGACAGGGAGAAAATGGGAGAGTGATGAAAGGATAAAATGACCAAGAAATGTTGTGCTCATACCTAACCTGACTTATCAAACTGTATCCTCTTTGTATGAGTTCTTAGTACCAACAATAGCAACAATGTATATAAATTACATGTATGGCTTCCCTGGTAAAAATTTGGATATTTATCTGTTTTCAGATTTTTTAAATCTTTTAAATAAAAAATTTACACAAATAATTAGAATGGTCATGATTTCATAGTAAGAAAAAATACATAAATATCAGAGGCAAGGAAAATTGCCTCAAAATTGTTTGTTGTTGCATGTTTTTGACAAAATGAAAATGAAAAAAATTTGCCTTCCCTAAAATTTTCTTTTTTTTTTCTTTTTTAAATTGTTAAAATACTGTACAGAGGGGTTAAAAGTACATGGGCAAGATAATGAGTACATTTCTTATCAAGCATTGTAGCCTCCTCCTTCGTTTCCCCTTCCCATCCCATTCTCCCCCTATACCCCTCCAACCCTCCTCCCGCCCTACACCAAAGTTGTAAACTTAGTTTTCGACATATCGACTTGTACGTCTCATTGTTGCAATGGGTCCACCTGTATCCCTATTTAAAAGATTTGTTTTTCCCTTCCCCTCCACAAATTATACCAACATCATATACAGTGAAACCAGGGGTTATACCGTGGCGGAGAGACATACAAAGCAACAAAGAAATAATCCTATAAATATGTTAGAAACAATCACAAGAAAGAAAAAAACATTAGGGTTCATTTCCCTAACATCAACTTATCTGACCTTTTCTGCTTGACTCAGACATTTACTAGTTATTGCAAATAAGGGAAACCATGGGACCTATGTTTTTTGGGCCTGGCTTACTTCACTTAATATAATTGTTCCCAAGTCTTTCCATTTCCTAACAAATGGGGCAATGTCATTCTTTCTGATGGAGGCATAGAATTCCATTGGGTATATATACCACATTTTCTTGATCCATTCATCTACTGAGGGGCATCTGGGTTGGTTCCATATCTTAGCTATGGTAAATAATGCTGCAATAAACATAGTTGTGCTGGTAGCTTTAGTGTGGTCTTATTTTTGAACATTTGGGTAAATGCCCAAAAGTGGGATTGCTGGGTCACAGGGTAGCTCTATGTGAAGTCTTTTGAGAAACCTCCATACTACTTTCCAAAATGGTTGAACAAACATATACTCCCACCAACAATGCAGTAGGGTTCCTTTATGTCCACATCCCCTCCAGCATCTGTTGTTATTAGAGTTCTTGATTTTGGCTATTCTAACTGGGGTGAGGTGGTATCTCAATATTGTTTTGATTTGCATTTCTTTTATGGCTAGGGAGGTTGAGCATTTCTTCATGTGTCTATTGGCCATCCTTCTTTCCTCTTCAGAGAAGTTTCTCTTTAAGTCTTTAGCCCACTTACTTATTGAGCAGTTGTTTCTTTGAGGATTTGTTGTTGGGGGATTTAATTTTTTGAGTTTCAGGTATATTTTAGATATGAGACCCTTGTCCATTGTATGACTAGTGAAGATCTCCCATTCCATGAGCTTTTTATGGAAGCCATAGTAATCAAAACAGCTTGGTACTGACACAAGAACAGACCTCAGGATCAATGCAATAGAATTGAAAACCCAGAAATGAACCCACAGACCTATAGCCATCTAATCTTCAACAAGGGAACTAAAAAAATAGAATGGAAGAATGACAGCCTCTTCAGTATATGGTGCTGGCAAAATTGGTTAATCACTTGTAGAAAACTAAAGCTAGATCCTTATATATCACCCTGCACCAGAATCAACTCCAAATGGATCAAAGACCTCAGAGTCAAAGCAGACACTCTGAAACGTTACAGGACAGAATAGGAGAAACACTAGGTCTCCTTGGCACCAGCTGAAATTTTCTGAATAGAGACCCAGAAACACAACAAAACAAAGCAAGTTTGGACAAATGGGATTACACATGAAATTGCAGAGCTTCTGCATGGCAAAGGACATAGCTAGCAAGATCAATAGAAAGCCCATGAATGTTTATATTTTTTATGTCTTTCAGAGCAGTAAAAAGACTTTCCTGTTCACAAAGGAATGCCAGGCAAAAAGATTATTGTTTTTGTTTCAAATCTGTTTGTTAAATTTATTTTCACTTGTTTTGTTTAATCAGCACTTTATTACTTTGAATTAGCCTGTTCCAGGTTTATATTTTCTTTCTTTCTTTTTCAGTAATGGTAATTGAATGCAGTCTACTTTCCTACCAGGCCATCATAGTACTCATTGAACATAATACACAGATCTTGTGGTTTTCTTTAATTTTTAAAGGAAGTCTCATGTATTTTCTTTGATCTGGCCTCAAAGTCTAGATTTTCCTCCATCAGCTTCACCAGTTCCTGCATTATCAATTTCAGGTATTATGCATACTTGAATATAAATGTTCCTTTTTTAAAAAAATACTGTGTATCTTTAAGTAGCTGTACAAAGCACTTGCCATTCATTGTGAGGGTTACTTAAATGAGGCCCAAAAGCATGAAAATTACAGGCATATAAAGGGTTGGCAAATAGGGAGACTGAGAAGCACAAGCAATTCACAAAATAAAATGTGTTTGTTCAGTCATTAAGATGTTTCTAATGTAACTTCTGGGTATTTAAAAACTGCACAAAAACTTCCTTAAATTAAAAGTTTTGAAATTTATAACCTTGAATTTACTTTTCCTAGAGTTGCAAAATTTTTGTAAATAGAAATCATTGATTTTTTTTGTAGTTACTATGAATCAACCTCTTGTTTAAAGACTGAAGGTTAACAGTTAGAATGTACCCTTGTTCTGAACATGTTAATGGATGGCAAAACCCAAGTAAGCAGGTAACAGTCCTTAAGTGCCCTTCATGTGCACTTCACAGTACAGAGTAGTGATATGAAATTGGTTCTTCCTTTTTTTCTGATCCAGCCTGGACTATGATGGCTTGCACTATGGTTCCCTGGGAACGGGGATGACAGGTGAATACACTCACATCCAGCTTCTGATGTTGGTTTGGGGCTTTGTGATCTTTTCTGACCTGTGTTAACTCTGATCTGAAATTTTCTGCTCCATGTGAACAATGATATGAACTTTTCTGACTTTGAACCATAATAAATACCTGAAAGATTGGATATAATTCTACAATTAACAGGAATTGGTTCTTCCTATTCTTTTGTATTCAACTATAGTCTAAGAATGCAGAGCAGCAAGGCACCTGTGGATAACACTTGTAATCCTACCTCCTGAGGAGGCTGAGATTAGGGGATTATGGTTTGAAGACAGCCTGGGCAGGAAAATCCCTGAGACTTTTAACTCCAATTAAGCACCAAAAACCTGGAAAGGATCTGTGGCTTGAGTGCTGAAAGCTCAGGGAGATTCTGAGTTCAAATCCCAGGAACACAACACAAAACAAGAGAATATAGATTTAAAAACCAAGTACAAGATATTATTTTATTGGTTTGAAGTTGAATTATAAGATGAATATCAGAAAAAAAGGAAACTTTAAAGATGAAAAAGATTACTAGAAGGGTGAAGCTGATCATGAATTTTCTAGGTATAACTACTGAAAGATAATGAAAATATTATTTAAAATAAAGTAGTATGGATTTGAGATGTGAAGTGAGAACACTTCTTACATATTCTGTAAAGATAATCCCAACAGCTGACTAAAGAGTGAAATGATTAATAAAAGTTTGACTAGATTACACCAATAAAGATCACATGCACATTTCCCCATGATATTGCAAGCTTAGCATGTTGGACGCAGAAAAGTATGTTGAGGGCCATTCATACTCAGTTATATGCAACACATTTTACTGGAACTATGATTTAACAGTATTAAGATTTAGTTATGTGTGAAAAGATACCATGCATAAACAATGACAAAGCAATAAATCCTTCAAACAAGGAACTAGATATACATACATTTGGGGCCTAAATACAACTCACATGAAATTTGACTGAGAGTCTAAACTCCAACTTTATAATTTAAAAATCACCAGTAAAGCCACTGGGAACTTTTGACAAAATTTAAGATAAGCTCTAAAGGAAAAATAATTAAGGCACAGAGATACACATTAATTTTATAAGTATGCAACTCCTCTGTATGCACTTCATAACCAAGAAACAAACTGCTACAAACGTAAAATAATTGCCCAGAAAAAGAAAACCATAGTCACAAGTAAATAAACATGGATTCAAATCATATAGAAAGTCTCCTGTTGAGATATTTTAAATAATAGCTTTGTAAGTGGCATGGATGAGTGAAGTATTTTCTTCATATATCTACTTTATTGCTGTTAATTTAAAAAAAAAACACCAAACTATTCAACTCCCTAAGACATAGAATTGGGGTTTCCTGAAGACGATCACTCTAGGTATGTCACCCACTGGAACCCCCTGTCTTCAGGAGGGGAGAGCCATGGTGTAAATAAGACTTGTCCCACTTGCAGTCATATTCTTAGCAAAGATAAGCAGCTGTAATATTTTGATCATTGCAGACTTGGGCCAGCATGCAAGGGGTGTGGTACATGAAGAGAAGATCCTCTTGCTCATGACCCTAATGATAAGGAAATCTAGAGGGTGTGGTGCAGGTACCTAGTGAAAGTCCTCATGTTAATCCTAAGGCAGCATATACTACTCTAAAATAATATTTTACTCAGGTGATTTATAAATGCAATATTGGAGAATGAGTCTTAGGGAAAAAGTTATCACATAAGCCTGAGTATCCAAGCCCTGTTTATTCTCTTGCAATTGTGATTGGATTGTGCATACTTTATGGAGCTATGAAAATTAGTAGTTATACTTTAACATCCTGATTGAATTTTCCATGAATATAAAGTGAGGAAAAATTTAGCGAGGAAGACCAAACCAAAAAGACAGCTGACTCTTACCAACATGTCTTTGAAATGGATGTCCCTTCTTCTGCTGATACAAGTGATGTATTGCTTTAATGCTGGAAGTTGTGGGAAGGTGGTCGTGTTGCCCATGGAGTACAGTCATTGGCTCAATGTGAAGATGATGCTGGATGAGCTCCTGCAGAGAGGCCATGAGGTCACTGTCCTGACATCCTCTGCTGCCATTCTTGTGAATTCCGGAAAATCATCTCCTTTGAAATTTGAGATTTTCCCTACATCTTTGAATACACAGGAGTTTGCAAGTCTTTTCAAACATTGGATCAATGAGTGGACATATGAGTTCCCAAAATACTCAGTCTGGAAATTTTATGCAAGAATGCAAAACATATTTGAAGAATATTCTGATGCTTTTGAAATCCTCTGCAAAGACATGATTTTAAACAAGGAACTTATGAAAAGACTACAAGAATCTAAGTTTGATGTCCTACTAACAGACCCTGTGGTTCCCTGTGGAGAACTTCTGGCTGAGCTACTGAAAATTCCTCTTGTGTACACTCTCCGCTTCTTCCCTGGCAATGAATATGAGAAACAGTGTGGAGGACTTCCATTTCCACCTTCCTATGTGCCTGTTACTCTGTCTGAGCTCAGTGATCGCATGTCATTCATGGAGAGGGTGAAGAATATGATGAATGTGATTGTTTTTGACCTCTATTTTCAAACATTTAATGAGAAGAAGTGGAATCAGTTTTACAGTGAAGTTCTAGGTAAGCTACCACTTAAATTATTATGATTTAATCCTAACTATTCTGTTCCTTTGAAGATGAGCTGAAATAAATATCAAACCTAAACACCTGAGGGAAATACCGATCAATGACATGAGAGGCTTACATTAGAGAAGCAGTTAAAACTCTGGCCATCTCCTTTTCAGAAACATTTCCAGAAAAAAATAATTCTGCTACTTCAACCAAAGACAATTTTTAGAAAGCATTATGTATGCATTTTACTATAGTCTTATTTCAGCTAAAAAGAATAATATTCCAGACACCAAGAGCTCGCATGTGTTATCCAAGCTACTTGGGATTCTGACAGTTCAAAGCTAGCTCAGGCAGAAAAGTCCTTGAGAGTTCATCTTCAATTAAACCCCCAAAGACCAGAAGCAGAGCTTTGATTCAATTGTGGTCCAGTGCTAACCTTGAGCCAAAAAAAACTCAGGGATAGAAGGGGTAACATGGTCTTAAAAGAACTCTACTCATTACCTGACTTGTGCAATTGTAAAACGCTGTACATCACTACTATAATAACATTAAAAAATAAAAATTTTTAAAAAACCTTGAAGACAGTACCCAGACCTGATCTTAACCCCAGGACCTGCACAAAAACTAAAACAAAGAACATGACGTGGGCTGGGAAGTTCGCTCAGTGGTAGAGCGCTTGCCTTGCTTTCATGGGGCCCTGGGTTCGATTCCTCAGCACCACATACGCAAAAAGAAAAAAAAAGAACATGATGTATAAAACCCATTAATATCATAATGTCTGCAGCTATGTAGATTTAGTTCTTATTTATCACCAAAACTATGTAGCATCAAGAAAATTGTTCCATCTTTTTAGCTTAGTTTTCTCACTTACAAAGAAATCATTTACCAATAGTTCTAGGCATGATCTTTCACAATTATTAAATAATGTCTATCCCCCACAGAAAATGCTTTAATTAATGTAACTAGCTCTCTCTATTTGTCTCTGCATAATTCTCTCTTTTTCTTCTGTCTCTCTCTGTCTCTCTGTCCTCCTAGAGAGCAGGAGAGTAATATGATTAGCTTCTCAATATGAACCGCATGCAGTAGCACCACTCAGAATTTAGTTAGACTCTCAAAAACCTACTGTTCTGGAAAATCAAGGATGAACAAAATTCATGTTAAACTGTGGAACCCTTCTGAGATAGCTTCCTTAGAGTATGTGATATTCTTAATTGATTCTGGAATCCCAAATGTTTCTTAATTTTATTTGATTCTTGTATCACTTTGAGAGAATATATTTTTTATACAGAGTAATACATGCATCATTATAAACAAATATCCTTTATCAAAACACAGCATGAAAATGTCTTACCTGCATTATTCCAACTTATTTCAGCAAATCACATGCTTTATTTCTGGGCAAAGTTTTTCATATCCTTCCTATTATGTTCTTTTCTCCACTCAGGAAGACCCACTACAATACTTGAGCTCATGGCCAAAGCTGATATATGGCTCATTAGGACCTACTGGGATTTGGACTTCCCTCGCCCACTGTTACCAAATTTTGAATTTGTGGGAGGACTCCACTGCAAACCTGCCAAACCTCTGCCTGAGGTGAACCTGTCCCTGTGGACTTGGTGTTCCTTTTCCCTCTTTCTCTCCCTCTCCCTCTCCCTCTCTTCGCTTTCTCTTTTCCTCTCCTTCTCTTTCTTCTGCTCTTTGCAATGGCTTTACATCCTCTCTTACGAGTCTCCATCAGAAAAATAGGTGTGAGAGAGGTGATCCTGTTGATTGTGGACTGGTGTATTTCCGTTCAGCACTCTATGTTTTATGACTATCCAGAAAAAGCTAAGATAACTGGTATCTTTGGAGAACATAATCAGTTAAATTGAGCCTTCATTGTTGAAATCATGAGGAGGAATACAAGATTCATGCAAAGATTGTTTATTACATGACTACAATATTCCCCAGGCAAAAGTTGGCTATCCTGAGAAAGAAGCAGAAACACATTCTGAACATAGATCTTCATTCCATTGGGGTAGGGAAAGTAGAAAATAAAAACCGTCTGAAAGTGTTTTCAAAAGGAGTACATAAGGGAAGTATAAACATAGAGTTCAATTGCTATCACTGCTGATACATAAATACAAAACAATACCATAAAATTTTGTAAATTTGGACAGTTTGTTTTTTTCTTAGGCTTTTGTTTATTGGGAGGATTTCTATTGTTTCAATTTCATGCTGACAATGTAATTTTTATTTCTTACAGATTAAATTTTGTAGTAATTGTTCTAGATTATAAATGTCAGTTTGAAAACTCTGTGTGTGTGTGTGTGTGTGTTTGTGTGTGTGTGTGTGTGTGTGTAAAAGTGTTGGAGCTTGAACTTAGGGGACCTTACATTCTCCCTAGGTTTTTCCATTCTAGTCTCATGCTCTATAGCTTGAGAGAAACCTCCATTTCAACATTTTGCTGGTTAATCAAAAAGTCTGTCAGATTTGTGTGTTGTGGCTACCTTTGAACTTTGATACTCAGCTTTCAGTCTCCTGAGCACATAGGACTACAGGCATAAGCCATTGACAACTAGTGTGTGTGTTTGTATGTGTGATTAATATTACCTAGGGATGTTCTGCATTACAATGGAATCTTTTATACATTATATCATCTTTCAACTCTAATTTTACTCATGGGTTTTCTCTCTTTTCATCAGTATAACTAAGTATTGTTAATTTGACCTTTTCAAAATACCATCTCTTGGTTTCATTGATTCTTGGTATTCTTTGTTTATCTGTAGCTCATTTCATTTTTGTCCCTGCTCTCTACCATATTTTTCTACACCTGATTTTGTGTTTTGTTTGCACCTATTTACCTAATATGTTGAGAGTCATCATTTGGTAATTTTTTTTATGTGTCTTTGTTTTAATGCAGACTCTCAAAGTTGTATATTTTAATTTAGTATTGCTGTTTCCCACAGATACAAGTATTTGGGATTCATCATTTTCTTTGGTGCTGGTAATATTTAATATGTCATATTTTGTTCCCTCATTGTTTCTTTCTAATGTCTGTTGTTTGTTCATATGTGTCCATATGTGTTTGAGTAAACTTAGTTATACTAGAGGTTAATTTTCACTCTTTTTAAAATAAGTTTTTTTATTGTGAACATACTTTACAGAGGGGATACAATATATGAGCAAAGTAATGAGGACATTTCTTATCAAGCATTGTTGCCTCCTTCTTTGTTTTTC
This sequence comes from Dipodomys merriami, assembly GCF_024711535.1. Lineage (NCBI taxonomy): Eukaryota > Metazoa > Chordata > Mammalia > Rodentia > Heteromyidae > Dipodomys > Dipodomys merriami. The sequence continues at coordinate 25,892,365 of NW_027206512.1, forward strand.
CCCTACCATTCCTTCTCTCCCATCTCCACAACTATACTCTCCCTGATCCCGTAATTATCACTTTCATTTCATGATAATTTGCTAAAATACAAAAGTTTATTTTACTAGACTTTGTACTTGCTTTTTAGTCTTGTGTTTTAGCTTGATGTATGATTTACTTTGCTAATGAATAAAACAAAGTATATTCTGCTGCTGTGCGGTGGGATATACTAATATGTCTATTAAGTCTATTTGATCGATAGTTTAGTTAAATCTGTTCTTTGTTGGACTTTGCTGCAGTGATTTTCCTATTAATGAGTGTAGAGCATGGAAATCAATCATTACATCAGAATCAATTTTTCCCTGTAAGTTTAGTAATACGTATTTTCAGAAATCGATGTTGCATTATGGTGTATATCTATTATTAGATATTCCTGATGGATACTTTCTCCTTCATAGTGTTCTTCTGAGGCTTGAAACCTATGTTTTAATTATGAGCAAGTAGCTTCTCCTGATTCTTTTTGAATACTGTTTGCTTAGACTGTCAATGTCAATATATTGCTTTCCCTTTGTGTATGTCTGATAATGGGGTGAGATTTTTTCCAGAAGACAAGTGTTAGATCTCATCATTCAGATTCTATCATTTAATTAGAAAATTAAGATCATCAGAAGTGGCGCTGTAGCTCAAGTGGTAGAGCGCTTGCCTTAAGCTGAAGAGCTAAGGGACAACGCCCAAGCCCAGAGTTCAAGCCCCACGACCGACAAAAAAAAACAAAGAAAAGAAAAGAAAATTAAGATCATGTAACTCCAGGGCTAGGAAGTGGCGCTGTAACTCAAGTGATAGAGCTCTCACCTTGAGCTGAGGGAAGAGCTGAGGGACAGTGCCCAGGCCCAGAATTCAAGCCCCATGACCGACAAAACAACACAACAACAACAACAACAACAAACAAAACAATAAATCCAGGGATAATACTAAAAACTATGCACTTAAAGTGTTTTCTGGGGTTTTGTGCATGAGATAATATACTCATGTCTATTTTCTTTAATACTGGAAAACTAATGATAGCTATTATAAGTAAAGCCCAATTACAAACTCCCTGTACTTTTAACTGAAGGCAACTACATTAGCAATCAATACAATTATAAACTAAGAATCTAAGTAATTTCCAAGGCCGTCTACCCCAATCAGTATATGAGGGTTCTATTTCTCTTCTTCTTGTCAAACACATAAGCAATGTATCCACACTTGCATAACCAGACATACTACAATCTTATTATTCCATATTATATATCTCCTTCCAAATAAAAGTTGCTAATGCGTGAACTGATCAGATACTATAATAACATCAAATGTGTTTTTCTGCAGTTGTTCTTTTGTGATAGAGAACATTCTTTCTTCACAGGAAATGGAAAAGTTTGTCCAGAGCTCTGGAGACCAGGGTGTGGTGGTGTTTTCTATGGGGTCAATAGTCAGTAACATGACAGAAGAAAGAGCCAACACAATTGCATCAGCTCTTGCACAGATTCCACAAAAGGTAAAGTAAAGCTCCCTCTGGTGGATACTGACAGAATAATACTCTTTTAAAAAAAATTGTGAACATACTGTACAGAGGGGTTACAATTACATGGGCAAGATAGTGAGTACATTTCTTATCAAGCATATCAGCTTCATCCTTTGTTTGCCCTTCACATTCCTTCCCATGCTCCCCTTCCCCCTTCCCCCCCCCACCGCCAACGCTGTAAAGTTCGTTTTCGACATGACAACTTGTACTTCTCATTGTTGCAACAGGTCCACCTGTATTCTTAAACGACTTGTTTTTCCCCTTCCCCACAAATTATGCCGACATCAAATACAGTGAAAGCAGGGGTTAGACTGTGGGGAGGGACATATAAAGCAACAAAGAAACAAATGCATGAAAGAAAAAAAAACATTTAAATACATATGTAAGGGTTCATTTTCCTAACATCACATTATCTGACCTTTTCTGCTTGACTCATACATATACTAGATATTGCAAATAAGGGAAACCACGGGACCTATGTTTCTTTGGGCTTGGCTTACTTCACTTAATATAATTTTTTCCAAGCCTTTCCATTTCCTGACAAATGGGGCAATGCCATTCTTTCTGATGGAGGCACAGAATTCCATTGCTACCAGCACAACTATGCTTATTGCAGCATTATTTACCATCGTTAAGATATGGAACCAACCTAGATGCCCCTCAGTAGATGAATGGAGCAAGAAAATGTGGTATATATACACAATAGAATAATACTTTTTCTATGTGAAAAGAAAACCAATTTACAAACCCCAAATAAATTATATGCTTCAAGAACACTACTGAAAACCTTATACTATCTTTTATTTAATGTTATTTTATTATAAAGATGCTGTTGTATAGTGGTTACAGTTACATGAGTAAGGTAATGAGTACATTTCTTGTTGAACATTGTTACACCCTCCCTTGTTTTCTTCCTACTATGCCTTCCTTCTCCCTTTTCCCTCCCCCCTCATCTGAAGTTGTAAAGATCATTTCCAACATAGTGTCTTGTGAGTATCATTGTTGTAATGGGTCATCCTGTGTCCTTGTTTCAGCATCTTATTATTCTCCTTGCCTTCCCCAAATGAGATAAATGTATATACAAGATGCAGGGCACCAAAATCAAGTACAGTGAAAACAGGGGATATACCATAGGGGGGTAGAACATACAAAGCAAACAAAAAAAATCACATAGTACATTTAAAACAACAGCAACAATTAAAAATCTCTTATGTCCATATCTTGGGGTTCATTTTACTTAGCATCATCTTATATGGCCATATGTACATAGCTTTTGAGCTTTTCTGCTAATTTGATAAGATTACCCTAGACATATACTAGTTATTACAAAGAAGGGAAACCATGGGACCTGTATTTCTTTGGGTCTGGCTTATTTCACTTTATATGATTTTCTCCAAGTCTCCCACCAACAATGAAGTAAGGTTCCCTTCTGTCCACATCCCCTCCAGCAACTGTTGTTAGAGTTCTTGATTTTTACCATTCTAACTGGGGTGAGGTGGAATCTCAATGTTGTTTTGATTTGCATTTCTTTTATGGCTAGAGAAGTTGAGCATTTTTCCATGTGCTTATTGGCCATTCTTATTTCCTCTTCAGAGAAGTTTCTCTTTAATTCTTTAGCCCACATATTAATGGGAGAGTTGTTTCTTTGGGGATTTGTTGTGGGGGATTTAATTTTTTGAATTCTAAGTATATTTTAGATATGAGGTCCTTGATATCAGACTACCTCTGCCTATTTGAAAAAGGAGAGTTGAAGAGCCAAGAGGCTATAGGTATGGGATAAGAAAGAATTCAAAAACTTCCACAACAGTAAACATTATTAGTAACTTCCTTTTATGATACATAGAAAACAATTTGGTATGCTTGTGCAAGTTGGGCTTTTATGGACTGTACTTTCTTTTCCCATCTGACATAGGTCACTTCTAATTAAATAAGTTAGATTCATCTGGAAGCACAGTTACAGTAATGTTTGCATGAATCCTAGAACATAATACTATCAAATCATGTTTATGAGGAGAGTTTGCAGCTTGGCAGATTTAAAAATCAACATTATCATCAAGGTATTAGAAAAGAGTTGGAAAACTCTCCCAACATCACAATTAAGGGGCCATACTATGATAAACCAAGTGACAATAAATTCTTCTGTTTTATATTATTATTATTATTATCTTAAGTAGTTGTAGAAAAGAATTAACAAAGCAGCTAATGAATGCAGTATATCTTGATCAATGTCACTCCTTTGGACATTCTCACCCACCCCTCTACTACATATCTTTTTCCTTGCTCTACTTAATTGTGCAGGACATACATTGGATTCCTGACTGCATTTTCTACCTCTTCTCTTCATCATTTGTCTACTCTGCTCCCTTTGACCCCACTCCACACCAAGTCTTTCTTCTTAATACTTAAAAACATTTCTAATTCTAAGCCGGATGCTGGTAGCTGACACCTGCAATCCTAACTACTCAGAAACTCAAGGTCTAAGGATTTAGGTTCAAACCAAGCCCTGGCCAGAAAGTCCTTCAGACTCTTAACTCTAATTATCCACCAAAAAAAAAAAAAAAGAAGAAGTGGATCTTCTGATAGAGTAATATCCTTGAATAAGAATTCTTGAGTAGGCTCTGGGATAGTGCCCAACCTCTGAGTGAAGCCTCATTGCTGGAATACACATAAAATATATAACTCTAGTTATATTTGCACCTTCTGGATTAAGACTAAAAACTGACAGTCATATTTTTTGTTTTGAGTAGTGCTTGTTTGTATTTAAAAGAAGTTGTAAGGTTTTCTAGTTGGAATAGTTAAACTTATTCTCAAAAGTAACTATTAGGGATGGCCTAGCGTGCTAGCAAGTAGTGGAGCTGTGAAGTCAGTGGGCTCTGGGAAATTGGGCCAGGGGTGGAGTGCACCAGGTGGCTGAGGGACTTTGATGTGAGTTTGGGTGGAGAGGAAATTGCGGGGGGGGGGGGGCAGGAGTGAGGGAGAATCACTTATAAAAGGCACCCAAGCAGGACCCAAAGCCTCAGTTCCAGCAGGATGAGCGAGTGCCCTGCTTTCATGGACCTCTCCTTTAAGAACAAAGTGTGAGAAGCCAGCCAAAAAAGGCAAGCAAGTGACTCGCTGTATGCATTACAGCGATTGAATAAAAATTGGATGAGTGGGTTCCAGACATCAGGGTACTCATGGACGTGGACACTAATCCGCAGAAGCCACTTGAACTTCAAAAGGACAATCAGGAGCAGTGAGCACAGGGGAAGATGAGAGGGGCGGCAAGAAAAGACGTGCAGCCAGCTGCAGATGAGCTTTGACAAAAAATCCAAATAGGAATAAGCAGGAAACATCTGGCAGTGGAGATGGTGCCTGTACCAGCCTCCTCGGGAGAAAAGGGCCCCCGGTGGATCGTACTGTGGAAATGCTGAACTATTTATGCGCAGAGTGGAAGTTAAAGTGAAGATGGTGGAAGAGCTTAAGCCATGGCTTCTTGATGATTGCGACTTAATTACCAGACAGAAACAGTTCTTTTATCTTCCTACTGAGAAGAATGTGGATTCCATTCTAGACGATTATGGAAATTAAAAGCAAACTGGAGAAAACACAGGTAATGACCAGTACACTGAATGAAGTTGTGGCCAGGATTAAAGAGGACTTTGATGTGATGGTGGGCACCTGACTGCTCTACAAGTTTGAGAGGCCTCAGTAAGCACAGATTCTCACTGCAGGGACCACCCCGACACGCCCATGTCCCACCAGTGGGTTGCGCCCCACTCCTGAGACCGTTGGCTCGCCTTGGGGCGATGATGGGCGACACCCTGCTGGATGAGAAGCGCCTGATGCTGTTACTGACCTCTCTTCACGATTTCCTCAAGGCACTGGCCTTGAAGAATCTACCTTGAGGGATCTACCTTAGTGCCAGCGATTACGAGGACCACTGGAAGGTCGAGTGAGCCCTGGCGTGGGGTCTGTGGAACACGTGCTTGCAGGTGCGCGCGTGAGTGGATGCGTGTGACGCGACGTTCCTCCTCCCTCTCTTGGACAGATGGTGCACTCTGAAGATGGTGGCTTGCCAAAGAATTGCACGTTGTGTTGTTCATTTTAAGCAGGGAAAATAAAAGGGGTCACCACTGCTTTTCCTCTTCTTCTTTCCTTCATTTCCAAGTCGCTACCAGTGGACCCAGTGACAGACAAGAGACAGCTGTCGCGTTGTTGCCCAGGAGACAAATCGACTTCCATGCTGGTGATCTCTTCCTCTGACATGACTCTCTTTGATAATGCATCCCTGTTAACGCCGTGTCACCCAGCTGACCCAGTCCCAAAGGCCAGGATGTGTGCAAAGCTGCACCTTGCCTAGGGTGTTTCGTTTGGTTTTCCTGGTGCTTCACGCATAGCCCCATCCTCACAGCCCTCCTCACTCCCTACACATTCCACCTCCTCCCTTGTCAAGATTGCTGGCTTGCTTCACTGGTTTTGTATTTTGTGTGGAATGTACCTTTACCATGGTAGATGCAAGTCATTGTGTAGCTACAGTTTTCAGGAAATGTCAGATTCTTTTACCACTTGTTTTTCAGACTTTCAATCATAATTTTACTTAAAAAGATAACTTTTAGATTTTTTAACAGATAAAAAGAGGCAAATTACAATATATAAAGTATAAGTGGACACAAGTAAACAGGTTCTAATATGACCCAAGGGAATATGAAATTCTTAACCTCTGAGTTAAGATAAACTACATAAAAATAGGTTATTGAGTAATTTCCACAATATAATCACATGACTAACTTACATTTTTAATATTCATGGTTATACTTATTTCATTAGAATGTCCATGAAATATAGACATTCTCTGTTACAGACTTTTGGCAATAGTTTTTTTATAATATATTCCATTTTAATTCTTTAAGCTATGAAAATGTTCAGCTTGATACTCTGTTCAATTCTTCTAAAAGGTCCACTTCAAGGAGAGGACTCCTCTCTCTTAGAATTCTTAGGAATCAAGCATGCTATAACTTGACATCTGAGATATTGCATAATATTTTTCTCTACCTAACAGGTTTTATGGAGATATGAAGGCATCACACCAAAAACCTTAGGATCCAACACTCGGCTCTACAAGTGGATCCCTCAGAACGACCTCCTTGGTAAAACTCAGGAGAATAAACAGTAAAAACATAGCACACGATGAATATAGTAGTTCAATAAGAAACAAATATGTTATCTCAAACTCATACACTAAACTTTGTTCATAGTTTAGTATGAATAACTTACAAAGTTGTCATGTTAGGGTACACAGCCATTCTCCCAGGGTAGAGAGGCGCTTCGTGATTGGCCTTCCATCTTTTATTTTAGCTTTCCTTATTTTCCAATGGCAGATGGATTTCAAATGTCATTGAGAATGACCTCTTCTCTTGTATTGCATGGGGCTCTGCACTTTTCACAGTGAAATACGCAAATGTTATTGTGATGCACTAGCACATTATTCAATGAAGTCTGGCCTGTATTTCTATTAACACCAGTACTGCAGCCATCCCAATCCAGCATGCCCTCCATATCACATGCCATGACCTCACTAGGTTTTCATATGGACATGCTACACATGTTTCCAGACTTTTCTTCAGTTAAACATGATAGATATTTTATAAAAATGTTTTTATAAAATCATTTGGGTTTGTTCTCCTTTGTCAATCATCTTTGCATTTTTCAAGTCTCAAGCCACACAAAATGTGTTCAGAGTCTTCCCTTGTCTCTCCAGTGAACTTTGGTTCTTGTCGCTCTGAGTATTAAAATTCAATGGAGCTTCATGACTGTGTAAAGAGCACTCACATTGAACACACTGTATTGTACCTTTCTCATTTCATTCCTAAAACATACCTGATCACTTTGTGGAATTTCCCCCAAATGCAGGTCATCCCAAAACCAAGGCCTTCATCACTCATGGTGGAACCAATGGTGTCTACGAGGCCATCTACCACGGAGTCCCAATGGTGGGCATTCCTATGTTTGTGGATCAACCTGATAACATTGCTCGGATGAAGGCCAAGGGAGCAGCTGTTAGACTGGACTTTACCAGGTTTTCAAGTGAAGATCTCCTCAATGCGTTGAAGACAGTCATTTACAACCCTTCGTGAGTATAACTACCTTTCCATTAGATCCTATTTAGAGAAGGATTCTTCCCATCAGTGACAATGCATCTTACCCCTTCAAGGGAGCTTATTACTTAATAATTTAATTGAGATTCTCTTGATCTGTGTTTTTGTTTTGTATTGTTCTGGGGCATGAACTCAGGGCATAGTTGCTATCCCTGAACTTCTCACCTAAGGCTAGCACTCTACCACTTTGAGCCACTTATGGTTTTCTAGTTGCTAATTGAGATAAGAGTCTCAGGGACTTTCCTTCCCAGACTGGCTTTGAATGGTGATCCTCAGATCTCAGCCTCCTGAATAGCTAGAATTCCAGGCATGAGCCACCAGTGCTCAGCTTTCTAGCACGTTTTTATATTCAACTACAAAGTAATTTCAGAGTTGTACTTGATCTCACAGATTAATTAGGTCAGCAATTATTGAAATCATTTCTACATATACAAATAAGAACAAATAAGAAATGGTTTAATCAAATAACTAAAATGTCTCTTTTTTGCATTTCCTGAGACTTGAACTCTGGACCTGTGCACTGTCTTTGAGCTTTTTCACTTAAGGGTATTACTCTACCACTTGAGCTACAGCTCCACTTCTGGCTTTTTTGGTAGCTATTTGGAGAAAGAGTCTCAGGGACTTTCATGACTGTGCTAGCTTTGAAACATCTTCAGATCTCAGGCTCCTGAGCAGCTAGGGCTATGGGTATGAACCACAAAAACCTGTCTTCAATCAAATATTCATTTGCCAGAAAACTCATTTTATTGTCATTGTGTTAACAGATGTAATTAATTACCTATAATGCATATCATAAAATAGCATGTTTAATTTGGAAAATTCAAATATACACCATATATTCTGCACATGTATAATATTATATATATTCTATCTTCATAATTATGAAATTTACCTGGTTTTCCAGAGTTGTCAACAGACAACAGTACACTTATGAGACATGTGTAACAGCACAACACAGCAAGAAGGGCCAATCATAGCATAACACAAATGGAAAGGCTAGTTCAGCTAATTGAACTTTTTAATTTTGGTGGTACTAGGGTTTGAGCTCTGGTTTGTTAGGTAAATACCCTATTATTCAAGTCATGCTTCAAGTTCTAGGAAAATTTATATAATTCACATAATGTTTTTTCTAATAAACAATGTGATATGGCCTTTTATTTCCCATGTTTAGAGTTGTTGTGTTAATAGCATAACTAAAAGCTCCCTGACTGTTGACCTTAAAGAAACTCCCCCTGTAATAAGATAAAAGCAAGATCCATGACATAGAAGGGAAGAATTATAAGGAAAAAGAAAGAGAAAATTAAACATCAAAAAGAAAACAATTGACTACATGGTATGGGAAAACGTGAAGTGATAGGAAAATATTGAGAGTTTCTATGCCTTTAAAGTTAACCAGTTCAAGAAGCAAAATAGATGCCTTTGAATATGAGATACTATACTTTGATCAAAGTAATATGATTATGTGAGTCTTTCTGTAAAAATTGCAGCTTTGAGACTAAAAATAAAAACAAAAGGCAGAAAGGGGGAATGAGAGATCAGCAGACATTTCACCTACAAGGGTGAATTCTTTAAAAACTTCATAACTTCTCAAATAAATATTACTCATTTAAGAGTATCCATTTCAAATGTAAATACTGTGTGTGAGCAAATGAAAATGAAACACTAAGGTAGTATGTCCATTTGGTTTAACTTGGGTTATTTCTATGGCAGTTTACTAAACTTTGTTAGGAATAATATAGTCAGCAACATTAAATCCCTTTAAGATAGGTATCTCTGTGTTTTTCTTTTAGCTATAAAGAGAATGCAATGAGGTTATCAAGAATTCACCATGATCAGCCAGTGAAGCCTCTGGATCGAGCTGTCTTCTGGGTGGAGTTTGTCATGCGCCACAAAGGAGCCAAACACCTTCGCCCGGCTCTCCATGACCTCAACTGGTTCCAGTACCACTCTCTGGATGTCATTGGCTTCCTGCTGGCCTGTGTGGCAGCTCTCATCTTCATCTTCACAAAATGTTGCCTTTTTTGTTGCCGGAAGTTTCCTAAAACTGGAAAAAAGAAAAGAGAATAGTTGTAAAACCAAGTGGCAGCTGGTAGTTCTGTTAATTACTCCAGCAAGATGACTTTGTAATGGATTGGGATCTTTCCTAGTGTGGCAAGAAAAACTTTAACAAGTTACTTGCTCAAGTCAGATTTTGAAATTTCTAGCTGAATGTCAGAAGGGAACTCCTACAACATTTTCTGAGCTTACCTAAGTTTTATGTGGACATAGACCATTAAAAGTCCTTTCGTAGTATAAATAAGTTTTGAAAATATTTACCCTCCTTTAGCTTCATATGGGAGTGCCATATATTTTTTTATTTATAAGAAAGATGTACTGTAGTCAAGTTTGTGCAGCAATATTTACCTTCTCAATTTGTGACCAATAATACATCACTGAGATGTTTATTTCCCTACAAAGTCATTCTCAATTTAATTAGAAATGAAATGATTTCTCCCTGTTCTTCACTATAAAATTAGAATAGCTTGGAAACACTTTGCGTTGATGAACACATTTCTTTTTGTCTTAGACATTTATAAATATTGAAGTGAAGGTTCTCATTTCAGCTTTTGAGAGTAGATGCACACTCAATTGTTCAATTGTTCCTCTCTCCAAATAAACTCATGCACATATTGGTGCAGGATTTGCAGTTTAGTATACAGCTTCACTTAGTTCCATCACAGCTATGTTATAAGGTTTAGACAGTTTATTGTAGACCTTTGTTTTCACTCAGAGCCTTGGCACTGTCCTGAGCACTTTTGCTCATGGCTAGCGCTCTACCACTGCCACAGTGCCATTTCCTATTTTGTTCTGGTTAATTTGAGAAAAGAGTCTCATGGACTCTCCTGACAGGTTGGCTTTGAACCATGATTCTCCAATCTCAGCTTCCTGATTACCAGCTTCTGGCTGTGTCTACAGAAGAATTTTTAAATAATGAGTATTCTAAATTTCCCACTTTTCAAATTCCAGTATGATATTCTCCTTTCTATTTTAGTCTTCACAGGAAAAAATAAATAAATCACTCAAATAACTTGAAGTAGCCATTTTCCTTAAATGCTAGAACACTATGTCCAAGTTACACAGGAGAGTGAATTCCACAAGATTAGTCTTCAAAGTCAGGAGAAAATCAATTTCCACGTTAACCAGGAAAAAGTAGGGTTAGTGCCTTGGCTGAAGTGGTAGATTTCTAGCCCAAGAGGTAATAATTGTTGAGACATCAACTGTGACTGTCTCACGGGGCAATTATATGATATATGTGCACTTGAAAAGAAAAAGTGTTCTCTAGCACATCCTTTTACAAATTTAGGAGGCAAATTGTGAAATTTACTGTTAGATACATCCAGCCTTAGCACAAACAGATTCTGTAGCACCCTTCAGAATTTAGTTATGCTCTCAAAATCCCACTGTTCTGGAAATCAAGGATTTGTTAAAATATAGAAACAGATTCTGTAGCACCATTCAGAATTTAGTTATGCTCTCAAAATCCCACTGTTCTGGAAATCAAGGATTTGTTAAAATATAGAAACCTCCTGAGATAGCTTTCTTAGAGTATGTGATTTTATCAATTGAGTCTATAGATCAAAAGGTTTCTGAATTTTTATTTGATACTAGAAGTATCAAACAAAAGTATCAAATAGATTTCAAAGAATGCATTTTATCTTCAGAATAATGTGTCAATATAAATAAATATTCTTGATCAAAACACAATATGTAAATGTCTTGCCTACTTTATTCCAACTTTTTTCAGAAAGTCACATGATTTGTTTCAGATCAAATGTCTTCATGATCCTTCCTATTATGGTTTATTCTCCATTCAGGAATACCCACTACATGTGTGAGCTCTTGGCCAAAACTGATATCTGGCTCATTAGGACCTACTGGGATTTCCACTGCCCATGACTACTGTTACCAAATTTTGAATTCATGGGAGGACTCCACTGAAAACCTGCCAAACCTCTGCCTGAGGTGAACCTGTCGTTGTTGGCTTGGTGCTCCTTCTCCTTCTCCCTCTCCTTCTCTCTTTCCTAACTCTTACTTTCCTCTCTCTCTCCCTCTCCTTTTTTCTGTTCTTCTTTTGAAATAATTTTGCATTCCTTGCTCAGGGGTCTGCATCAGCATAATAGACATGAGACGGGGAACCAAGTATCCTATTGAATATGGACCACTGCAATTATCTAAGTTTCATGACTGTCAAGGAAAAGTGTAGGATAACTGGAATCTTTGGAGAATACCATCAGTTAAATTGAGTTCATTGTTCAAGTCACAAGGAAGAAAAATTGATTCATTCAAAGAATGTTTACTAAGTGACTACAACATTCCAGAGGCAAATGCTGCCTATCACGAGAAAGGAAGTAGAAACGGATCCTGAACCCACATCTATTTGGATAGGGAAGTTAGAAAATAAAAATTGTCTGAAAGTGTCATCATAAGGAATACAATGGTGTTCAGTAAACACAAAGGAAATATGAACATAGGATTCCATCTCTACTACTGGCAATACACAAATACAACACAATACAACTCAATATAATACACTGCAATACAATAACAATCTTGCATAAATGTTGCATTTTGTTTGTTCCTGGGCTTTGTTTGGGAAGATTTTTCCTATTTATTATTTGTTCTTGGGATTTTGCTTATTGGGAGGATTTTTATTGTTTCAATTTCATTGTGTGCTGTTTTTATAATTAAGTTTGTATTAATTCTTGATTAAATTTCATAAGAATGTCATAATTTTCCCAAGTGTTCTAGATTATATATGATCAGTTTCAAAACTATGTGTGTGTTGGGTGTGTGTGTGTGTGTGTGTGTGTGTGTGTGTGTGTGTGTGTGTGTGTGTGTGTGTGTGTGTGTGTGTGGTGTCTGTCAGTACTGGAACTTGAACTCAGGATTACTTCATTCTTACTTGGCTTTTCCACTGTAAGGCTAAGTCTCTTTTATTGGGGACATACCGCTATTTACAACTTTTGCTGGGTAACCAAAAATTTTGTCAGAATGTGTGTCATGACTGGCTTTGAACTTTGATACTGAGATCTCACCCTCCTGTGCATTTAGGACTACAGGTGTATGCCATTGTTTATGTCTTCCTGCGTGTGTGTGTGTGAGTGTGTGTGTGTGTGTGTGTGTGTGTGTGTGTGTGTGTGTGTCTAATAAAACTTAGTGGTCTTCTCAATTACAATGCTGTCATTTATATATTATGTAATATTTCATCTCCATTTTTATTTATGGGTTTTCTGTTTTCATTAATATAACTAAGGCTTATTAAATTGACTTTTTCAAAGCATCAACTCTGTTTTAATGATTCTAACCATTCTGTTTTTACCTCTAGTTCATTTTTTTCCTGCTTTCTAACATAGCTTTTCTACAACTAATTTTGTGTTTTGTTTGTACCTATTTACCTAAAAAAAATTGAGAATCTTCAGTTGGTAATTTATTTGTTTGGGTCTGTTATTAAGGTAGGCACTCAGATGTATAAAATTCTATTGAATATTACTGTATCAGACAGATAAAAGTATTTGATGTTGATCATTTTATTTGTTGACATGAATATTTTATATGTCATATTTGATTCCTTCATTGTTTTACTATTCTTCCTAATGTATATTGCTCCGTCCATATGTGTTTGTACAACCTTACTTATTCTTCTGGTTAATTACCACTTTTATTCCTTGATGATTTGCTAAGATACGAACTTTATTTTTACCACAATATATATATATATATTTATTTATTTAGCATTACATTTTAGCTCAATAAGTGATTGGCTTGTAAAATGGTTTAGGTAATCAGCAAAACAAAAGTATATTCTGCTGTTGCAGGTTGGAATACACTAATATGTCTATTAAGGTTACTTGATCTCTAGTTTAGTTAACTCTGATCTTTGTTGGACTTTGAATGATTTTTCTATTAATGAGGGTAGAGCATGGAAATCAAATCCCTACCATTCTATCAGAACATAGTCTCCTCTGTAAGTGTAGTTGTATATATTTTAGGAAGTCAGTGTTCTGTTATGGGATGTATTTATCATTAGATATCCTTGATGGATTCTTTCTCCTATATAGTAGTCTTACTGTCTTCTGAATGATTTGGACTTGCAACCTATTCCTCAATATGAGCAATTAGCTACTCCTGATTCTTTTTGAGTACTATTTTCTTGGACTATCAATATCAGTATATAATTTTCAGTTTATGTATGTCATGATATGTCATTCAGATTCTATTGTTTAGTTGGAAAATTAAGATTATTGACATCTAGGTTGATTACTAAAAGTGTACACTGCTACTGGTAATCTATTGCTCTTTTCTGGGGTTTTGTGAGTGATCTATACTCATGTCTTTCTTCCTTAATTAAAAAAAATAATCATTAGCATTGTAAGTAAAGTGCAATTACAAACTCAATCTAATTCTAACTGGAGGAACCTACACTAACAAATAATACAATTATAAACTAAGAGACTAAGTAGAATAATTTCTCAGGCCATCTATGCAAATCAAAGTATGAATTTTCTGTTTCTCTTCTTCCTGTCAAATACATGAACAATTATATGTACACTAACATAAATATACATAATAGAAGCTTATGTTTCATATTTTACATCTTCCAAATAAAATGCACTATTGAGTGAATTGAGATACAGATATTTTAACAATTTCACAAATTTTTCTCTGTAGTTGTTCTTTTGTGATGAAGAATATTCTATCTTCACAGGAAATGGGAAAGTTTGTCCAGAGCTCTGTAGACCAGGGTGTAGTGGTGTTTTCTCTGCAGTTAATGGTCAGTAACATGATAGAAGAAAGAGCCAACACAATTGCATCAGCTCTTACACAGATTCCACAAAAGGTAAACTAAAGCTGCTGGTGGATATTTATATAATGAATTTGTTAAACAGAAAAGGATTTGAGTGCCAAAACTTGCTATATGAAAAGGAAATGAATTTATAAAACACAAATAAATTCTATCCTTCAGGAACTCTACTTAAAACACCTCAGACTGCCTTTGTCCTATTTGAGTAAGGAGAGTTGAAGAACCAACATAATATATGTATAGTGCAGGAAAGAATGCAAAAAAAATCCTCTAAAACAGTAAACGGACATTAGTAACTTATTATCCAATACATAGAAATTAGGTCAGTGTACTCGTGTCGTTTGAACTTTTATAAACTATATTTTAGGTTCCTGTTTGATGTAGGAAAGTTCTAATTAAACAACTTATGTTTTTCTGAAAAAGCAGTTACATTAATATTTGCATTGCACATGGACCACAATATAACAATTCATATATACTTATGAGGATAGTTTATAAATTAGAAATCAGTTTATTATTTTTGACCATATGTATGAAAAAAATTTAGAAACCTCTCTCAAAAGAAGTGGTGCTGTGTATGAAAAAAAAAAAAAAGAAGTGGTTCTGTGGCTCAAGTGGTGCAGCACTAGCCTTGAGCTCAGGGACAGCACCTAGGCCCTGAGTTCAAGCTCTACAACTGACTAGAAGGAAATAAGGAAGGAAGGAAGGAAGGAAGGAAGGAAGGAAGGAAGGAAGGAAGGAAGGAAGGAAGGAAGGAAGGAAGGAAGGAAGGAAGGAAAGAAGGAAGGAAGGAAGGAAATAAGAAAGGAAGAAGGAAGGAAATAAGGAAGGAAGAAGGAAGGAAGGAAGGAAATAAGGAAGGAAGGAAGGAAGGAAGGAAGGAAGGAAGGAAGGAAGGAAATGAGGAAGGAAGGAAGGAAGGAAGGAAGGAAGGAAGGAAGGAAGGAAGGACAAGTGAACAAATAAATCTTAGAAAAACCACTCTTAGTGGCCAATACACAGGGCAAGACCACTCAACTTTCCAAACAAAAAAAAAAAGGAAGGAACTTTGCAACTTTGCAGATTTTAAAATCATCTAGGTATTAGCAAACAATTGAACAAAATTTCCCAACGTCACAATGGGTTAAAGTGGCCATATTGTTATTAAGCAATAAGCTCTTCTCTTTATTATTGTTATCTTTAAGTAGTTCTACAAAGGAGTTAACAAAGCAGTTTCTGAATACATTATATCTTGATCAATGTCACTCCTCTCAACATTCTTACCCATCCCTCTCCTACATACCCCTTCCCTTACTCGACTTAGTAATTTGGGGGGTATACATTGGATTCTTTTTTTGCACTTTTTATTATTATATCTTTAAGTAGTTGTACAAAGAATTTCCCATTCTACAAACTATGTACAAGGTGTCTGACAACATTGTCATCCATTGCTGCTAACCTATCCCTTCTCTCCCCTTTTTTTTTTTTTTACAATTGAGACTAGGTGATTACATAAATTTCACATATTTTACATTGGATTCTTGACTGCATTTTCAACCTTTTTTCATCATTTATTTACCTCTGTCTTCTTGACCCTACTCCACCTGAAGCTCTTCCATTTAATACTTAAAACATTACTTATTCTGGAAGTGGCTCTGTGGCTCAAGTGGTAGAGTGCTCACCTTGAGCTGAAGAGCGCAGGGACAGTGCCCAGGCCCAGAGTTCAAGCCCCTTGACCGACCAAAAAAACACAAAACAAAACAAAACAACAACAACAACAAAAAAAAACCTTACTAATTCTAAGGTGGGTGCAGGTGATTGATGACTGTAAACCTAGCTATTCAGAATCCCATGGTCTGAGAATTGAGGTTCAAAGCCAGCCTGGGCAAGAGAGTCCTTTAGACTCTAATCTCTAATTAACTACCAAAAAGCCAGAAGTGGAGCTGTGGCTCAAGTGGTATGGGGAGCTCGGGGACTGAGCTGAGTTCAAGTCCCAGGACTGGCACACACACAAGAAATTCTACCTTTATCTACTAACCTTCTGGATGAAGGGTTAAAACTTATATTTCATTTTTTGTTCTTGTGAGTAGTGCATATTTGTGGTTACTAGAAGTTTGAAGCATTTCCTACTTGAAATAGTTAAATATATTTTTAAAATTAATTATCAATTTGCTTTTTGACAGATAAAATGAGGTATCTTGCAATAGATAACTTAAGCTACAAACGTCCATAATTAAACTGCTTCCAATAGAACCCAAGCTGAAAATAACAATATAATACTAAATGCTTATACTCACAGTTAAGATAAACTATATAAAAATGAATAATTGAGTAATTTCCACCATATATTCACAATGAATGATTTACTTTAAATTAATACTAATAATTATACTTTTAGATTATACAGTCTATCAAATGTAGCTATTCTCTGTCATAGATCTTTGGCCATATTTTCATATTAAAATATTCTTTCTTAATTCATTATCTAGCCAATTGGAAAATTTTCAATTTGATAATCTCTTTTGTTCTTCTAAAGGGTCCACTTCAAGGAGAAGACTCGTCTGCCTTTGAATTCTGTAGGAATCAAGCATGTTATGACTTGACATTTGAGATATCAAATAATATTTTCTCTACATAACAGATGTTATGGAGATATATAGGCAAGATACCAAATACCTTAGGATCCAATACTCGGCTGTACAAATAGATCTCCCAGAATGACCTCCTTGGTAAGACTCAGGGGAATAGTCAGTAAAACTATGAAAAAAGTCACATCATGAAGATAATAGTTCAATAGGAAACAAATGTATTGAACCTTTATTATCTCAAGTCTCTAAAAATAACATTGACCTTTTGTAGTAAATAAATAACAAAATTGTCATGCTAGGGTATATAATCCCATTCTTCCTGGGTAGAGAGGTACGTTATGACTGTCCCTCCTTCTCACAGTTGCTTATTTTTGAACTGCAACAGAATTTCAAATGTCATGGCAAGTGACTCCTTTCCTTGAAGTACTAGAAGCCCTGAACTTTTCATAGTGATAAACACACAAATATTATTGTGAGGTAGTAGCATGTTATTGGATGAAGCGTGGCCAGTATTTCCTTTCATACCAGCACCAACCACAGCAATTGCATTCCAGCAGTCTTTGGATGCCCTTGTATCACACGCCATGACCTCACTAGCTCCTCATGAGAACATACTACAACATGTCTCCCAGACTTTTCTTCAATTGCCACAAACTACATCTTTCATACAAATATTTTTGTGAAAACATTTGGCTTTTGTTCTTCTTTTAATTCTTTTCATTTTTCAAATCTCAAGCCACACAAAAGGTGTTCACTGAGTCTCTTCAGTGAACTTTGGTGCTTGATGCTCTTAGGTTTAAAATTCAGGGGAGTTTCATGACTAAAGTGCATGCTATGTCGAGAGCACTCACATTGAACACACTGTATTGTACCTTTCTCACTTCATCTAAAATATACTTGATCACTTTGTGGAAATTCCCCCAAATGCAGGTCATCCCCAAACCAAGGCCTTGAACAATCATGGCGGAACAAATGGTGTCTATGGTGGGCATTCCTTTGTTCGTGAATCAACCTGATAACACTGCTTGGATGAAGGCCAAGGGAGCAGCTGTTAGATTGGACTTTACCACATTTTCAAGTGACGCTCTCCTCAATGGTTTGAAGACAGTCATTAATAACCCTTCTTGAGTATAACTAATTCTCCATTGGACAGTATTTACAGACACATTCATCAGTAACAGTGCATCTATGTCATCACCTTTCACAGGAGGATTATTCTTTAATAATTTAAATGAGTTTAATGTGATATGGTTTCTAGTTTTGTTTTGGTTTTATCTTTTTATCACGAAGCTTGAAACAGCTGCCCCTTAATCTTCCCCATACAAGACTAGTGCCCTACCACTTTGAGCTATTTCTGGTTGTCAGTTGTTTAATTGGAGTACGAGACTCAGGGACTTTCTTTCCAGATTGGCTTTGAACCAAGTTCCTCATATCTCAGCCTCCTGAATAGCTAGGCTTACAGGCATGAGCTATCAGTACCCAGCTTTGTACCTTTAGTGTTAACTTTTAGTGTTAACAACAAAATAATACCAGAGTTGAACTTGATCTCACAGATTAATATGTAAGCAATTAGTGAACTCATTTCTACATATATAAACAGTGCCAAAGGTATACAGCAATTTGTAATGACTTCAAAATGTGACAATCTTTAGAAAAATGATAAATGAAGATAAAAGAAGTTGTTTTACTGGGTATCTGAAATGACTCATTCAAGTAATCTGTTTACCTATTTTTTTCTTTGTTTAACCCTTTCTGGGGCTTGAACTCATGGCCTGTGCACTATTTCTGAGCATTTTTACTCAAAGGTGTCACTCTACAACTCCACTTCTGGCTTTTTTTTGGTGGTAATTAGAGATTAGGGTCTTAGGGACATTTCTGGTGGGCCAGCTTGCAACCAGCTTCTTCAGAGCTCAGGCTCTTGAGTAGCTAGAGATATGGGTTTTAGCCAGTGAAACTTGGCTTTAATCAATAATCTTTTACCAAAAAACTCATTTTATTATTATGCTTTCTGATATAATTAAGACATATGATACAAATACCATAATAGTTACATTTTAATTTAGGAAATTCAAGTATATGATATATATTATATATATTCTATCCTCATAATCATGAAATTTATGTGGTTTTCAGACCTTTAAACTGACAACAGTACATTTAGTAGGCAGGTGCTCGACCACTTGAGTCACAGATCAGCACAGTAGAAAGGGCAATCATAGCATAACACAAATGTGAAGGCTAGTTCACCTAATTGAACTTTTAAATTTTGGTGGTACTAGGATTTACATTTTAGTTTGTTAGGTGAGCACCCTAATGGGCTGTTGACCTTAAAGCTAAAAAAAAAAAACCCAGCTATTCCCTCAATAATAAAAAGCAAGCTTCATGATCTAGCAAGGAAGAGTTGTAATTTAGAAAAGGAAGTGAAAATTAAAAGTCAAAAGAGAAAGACATTGACTACATGGTATGGGCCGAGGTGAAGTGACAAGAGAACACTAACAGTTTTAAAGCTTTAAAGTTATCAAGTTCAAGAAGAGAAATAGATATTTTTATCAGGAAATATTTGGAGCAATGTAATATCATTTGAGCAGGTCTGTAAAATCTAATTAAATCTTTGCAATTAAAAATACAAACAATAAAAGGTAAAAGAGAAAAGTGGAAAGAGACTCATTGGGATGCCTTTTACCTACTAGGACAAGGTAGGTTTTTAAAATTTTAACTTCTCAAATAAATATTGCTCAATTACAGTGTCCATTTAAAAAGCAAATATTGTAGGTGGACAATTGAAAACAAACACTGGTGCACTGGGTCCATTTCCCTTAACTTGCATTATTTATATGACACTTTAATAAACTTGGTTAGGCTTAATATATTCAGGAAAATTAAGTTCCCTTAAGGTATGTGTCTCTGTGTTTTCCTTTTAGCTATAAAGAGAATACAATGAGTTTATCAAGAATTCACCATGATCAGCCAGTGAAGCCTCTGGATCAAGCTGTCGTCTCTGGGTGGAGTTTGTCATGCTCCACAAAGGAGCCAAACACCTTCGCTGGGCTGTTCATGAGCTCAGCTGGTTCCAGTACCACTCTCTGGATGTTATTGGCTTCCTGCTGGCCTGTGTGGCAACTGTCATCTTCATCTTCACAAGATCTTGCCTTTTGTGTTGCCGGAAGTTTCCTAAAACTGGAAAAAAGAAAAGAGAGAGTTGTATCCAAGTGGCAGCTGGTAGTTCTGTTAATTACTCCAGCAAGATGACTGTGTAATGGATTGGGATCTTTCCTAGTGTGACAAGACAAACTTTAAGAAGTTTCTTGCTAACAGCAAAAATCAAGAACTCTAACAACAACAGATGCTGGAGGGGATGTGGACAGAAAGGAACCTTACTTCATTGTTGGTGGGAATGTAAACTTGTTCAACCACTTTGGAAAGCAGTATGGAGGTTCCTCAAAACACTTCACATAGATCTCCCCTATGATCCAGCAATCGCACTTTTGGGCATTTACCCAAATGTATACAAACAAGACCACACTAAAGCTACCAGCACAACTATGTTTATTGCAGCATTATTTACCATAGCAAAGATATGGAACCAACCCAGAAGCCCCTCAGTAGATGAATGGATCAAGAAAATGTGGTATATATACACAATGGAATTCTATGCCTCCATCAGAAAGAATGACATTTCCCCATTTGTTAGGAAATGGAAAGGCTTGGAAAAAATTATATTAAGTGAAGTAAGCCAGGCCCAAAGAAGCATAGGTCCCATGGTTTCCCTTATTTGCAATATCTAGTATAGGTATGAGTCAAGCGGAAAAGGTCAGATAATGTGATGTTAGGAAAACGAACCCTCAAATATGTATTTTAATGTTTTCATTTCTTTCATGCATGTGTTTCTAACGCATTTATAAGATTATTTCTTTGTTGCTTTGTATGTCCCTCCCCCACAGTGTAACCCCCGCTTTCACTTTATTTGATGTCAGTATAACATGTGGAGGAGATGGGGACAAATAAGTCGTTTAAGGATTCAGGTGGACCTGTTGCAACAAGGAGAATTACAAAATGTCATGTCAAAGCAAGCTTTACAATGTCGGTGTGGAGGGGGGGAGGGGGGTATGATTGGGTGGGGGGGAGGGAGGAGGCTGGGAAGGGAGGTGAAGGGTAAACAAAGGAGGAGGCTGCAATGCTTGGTAAGAAATGTATGCATTATCCTGCCAATGTAATTGTAACCCCTCTGTACAGTATGCTCTCAAATAAAATAAAATTAAATTTAAAAAAAAAAAGAAGTTTCTTGCTCAAGTCAGATTTTTAAATTTGTAGCTGAATGTCAAAAGTGAACTTCCACATAATTTTCTGAGCTTAACTAAGTTCCTCGTGTTTTCTGTGAACATAAGACCATTAAAAAATCCCCTCTTAATTTGAATAAGTTTTGTAAATATTTAACCTCCTTTAATTCACTTTGGAGTAACATATTGCATTTTTAAATTTTTAAAATTTTTATTGTGAAGATGATGTACAGAAGGGTTATAGTTACTTAAGTCAGGTAATAAGTACATTTCCTTTTGAACAATATTACACTCTCTCCTTCTCTTTTCCTTCTGTTCTTTTTTTAACTGATATTTTAATATATATGTATATATATATATATATATATATATACATTTTATTGTAAAGATACTGTTTCGAGAGGTTACAGTTACATGAGCAAGGTAATGAGTCCATTTCCTATCGAGCATTGTTACATCCTCCTTTATTTTTCCCCTACCATCCCTTTACTCCCCACCTCCCCAACTCCTCCCTCTTCTTCCCTCCCCCTGCAAAGCTGTACAGTTTGTTTTCAACATTCTGTCTTGTACACCTCATTGTTACAATGGGTCATCCTATATACTTATTTTAGAATTTTGTTATTTCCCTTCCCCTTTCCTTCCCCAAATTAGGAAAATGTATATACAAGATGCAGTACACATGGCTGTGAAGGTGGCTCAGTGGTAGAGTGCTTGTCTTGCATATATAAAGCTTTAGGTTCCATTCCTCAGCACCATATAAGCAGAAAAAGCCGCAAGTGGTGCTGTGGCTCAAGTGGTAGAGCACTAGCCTTGAGCTGAAGAGCTGAGGGACAGTGCTCAGGCTCAGAGTTCAGGCCCTATGACCAGCCCTCCCCCCTCAAAAATAAGATGTAGGACACTGGAATCAAATACAGTGACAACAGGGGTTGTACCATGGGGGAAAACATACAAAGAAACAAAAAAAATCACATAGTACATTAAAAAGAACAACAACAAAGATAAAACCTCTTGTGTCCCTATGTTGGTGTTCATTTCATTTAACATCATGTTATATGGTCATATGTACATAGCTTTTGATCTCTTCTGTTTGTCCTAGACATATACTAATTATTGCAGATAAGGGAAACCAAGGGACCTATGTTTCTTTGGGTCTGGCTTACTTCACTTAATACAACTTTTTACCAGATTTTCCCATTTCTTAACAAATGGGGCAGTGTCATTCTTTCTGATGGAGGCATAGAGTTCCATTAATAAAGACCCAGAAACACAACAAATCAAAGAAAGGTTGGACAAATGCGATTGTATGAAACTGCAGAGCTTCTGCATGGCAAAGGACATAGCAAGCAAGAACAATAGAAAGCCCATGAATTGGGAGAAGATCTTCACTAGTCGTACAATGGATAAGGGTCTCATATCTAAAATATACTTAGAACTCAAAAAAGTAAATGCCCCAACAACAAATCCTCAAAGAAACAACTGTTTGATTAATAAGTGGGCTAAAGATTTAAAGAGAGACTTCTCTGAAGAGGAAATAAGAATGGCCAATAGACACATGAAGAAATGCTCAACTTTTCTAACCATAAAAGAAATGCAAATCAAAACCACATTGAGATTCCACCTCACCCCAGTTGAATTAAATGATACTTTTAAGCCTTTAAAACATCAGCCTTCCTCTGGATTTATTTGGAAACTGAGGAAAAAATAGATTATCTCAAGTTCACATTAAAAGATACATTCAAACGAATTCTAGTCTCCCAATGATATAACATTCATGTGCATTAATTTTATGAACAGAATAAAATCTAGAATAAAAGTATTACAAATTTAAAGTGGTGAAATCTCTGAGCATGGATATGGGTGAACCTAATACCTTTCCATATATTCTAAGTTTTTATCTCAAACTTTTTGTTTTCATTCATAAGGATATCCACATTATTGATCACTATGCAGAAAGAGGTTACACTACTTCACTCTGCAGAGACTTACCAACTGTAGCATTAACAGAGGAGTACTTTTTCTCCTACCATCCCTTCCCAAGGAGGAGGCAACAATGCTTGATAAGAAATGTACTCATTACCTTGCTCATGTAACTGTAACCCCTCTGAACAGTATTTTCACAATAAAAGACATTAAAAGAGAGAAAAAAGAAAAGATTTTATAAAAGGTAAAAAAAATTAGAGGAGTAGTTTTAGTCAATTTGCCTATGAAATGAAACACTGATTCCAAGGTACTTTCAATGATGATACAGATCACTAGGCTCACATGACAGCTTCCTTGAGTCACAATAATTTAAGTATCTTCCTATGAAATAAAACCCTCAGGTGAGATCCCCTGTAGAAGACTATTATAGACAGTAATATACAGGCTGAGGGGTCATCGTTTGGAATTTTTATCCTATATTTTTTTACAAAATACTTTAAATATTAACTTTTAACATTGACTAGGATTATAAAGTGTATATTTAATATTCAAAAGTTTAGTCATGATTTCATAGGAAAAAAGAATAAATAGTGGATCAGCTGTGATAATTGTCGCAATAATTGATGATTGCACCTTTCAAAAAATTGTTTTCCCTAAATTTCTCTTTAGAGGGAAGAGTACTATAGTTTGCATTTTACCTGTTCCCTTAAAGACTTGTGTGCTGAAAGCTCACTCCCTGACTTTTAGCACTATTGGTTGGTGACATATTGAAGGAAGAGAGGCACAGAGCAAAGCAGTTATAACACAAGAAATGTGGCCCTGAAGAGGGTATTGGAAACCTATTTCCTTCATGCTGTGTGCCTTTGGGTTTCCAGCCTTAACCTAAGGGACTGGCTATGGTGCATATTCCCAATATGATATCCTCCCTCACCACAGCCCCTACTCCACCCAAAAAACAGAATCATAAAACAAAAGAGTCATGCCATGTCACCAGAATCATGCCATATGACTGTGGAGTGAAACCTCCAAAAGGGTGAACCAAGTAAATCTTCTCCCCTCATGAACTAATTATCTGAATTAGTTTGTTATTATAACAGAAAACTTACACATAATGGGTGGAGTACTTGAGCAAAAAAAGGACAATAATCGACAATTCAACTTCGAAAGTGGTATTCATTGAGGATCCAGAAAGAGAAGAGTTCTCAAAACATTCGAAGCAACCATGCTCTATCCAGGGGCTTTCAAAAATGATGTGATTTAATCGAGAGTTTGTCCACATCTATACTGGTGAAATTTCGGTTGGACTTTTCTCCTGTAAAAATCCCCTTTAAGATACAGAAAGGTAATAATGAGGGTGCCTCACAACCAGTTATATACAACATATTCTTCTGGACAATTAACTTAGTATGAAAATAAATGACATGTTCAGTCATTTAAGACATAGAATCCTTTAAGCACGTAAATATACATGTAGACAGCTGGATTATATGGCTCTTTGGTCTATTTCAATGAAATACAAAATTCCAGCACCATAAACCAGAAAAAAAATCAGTATTTCTTGACTTCCTGAAAAAAAAGACATAAATTATGGTAGTTAAGAAACATGGATTCAACTACATAAAATTTCATGTACATTTCTATGGAAAAGAGACTCCCTATAATAGCTTTCTGATTGTCATTTATTTCCATGCTACTTCAAAAGATAATATGTAACTGATAATAAATGAGTGCATTTATAATTTATAATGTGTTGTATCACTTATAAAAATAAACATTTCTAAACTTTTAACATCAGGGTGATCTAAGTTTTATTTTTTCCCCATCCCTTCCCAACCTCTGCCCCCCCCCCCTACCCGATTCATCTAAGTTTTATATGTCCCTCTGCCAGTACATGGTCAGATTGTAATTTGGAGTGCAACTCACACCTTAACTTCTCGGTTGACTTCTCACTGGGAGCAGCAACTGAACACAAACATTAGGGCTGGGCACTGGTAGCTCAAGACTGTAATCCTAGCTACTTAAGAAGGTATAACCCCTGTTTTCACTGTATTTTATGTTGGTATACTCTGTGGAGGGGAAGGGAAAAACAAATTGTTTAAATAGGGATACGGGTGGACGTATTGCAATAATGAGATGGTTATGTCGAAAATGAACTATACATCTTTGGCGCGGGGGGGGGGGGGGGGGGAGGGGGGGGGAGGGAGGAGGGAGGAGGGGGGATGTAAGTGGGGGAAGATGGGAAGGGATGGGAAGGGGAAACAAAGGAGGAGGCAGCAATGCTTGATAAGAAATGCACACATTACCTTGCCCATGTAATTGTAACCCCTCTTTACGGTATTTTCACAATTAAAAAAAAAAAAGTGAGATCTAAGGATCATGGCTGAAAGCCTGAGAAGGATAGGTCAGCCTCTTATCGCAAATTAAACACTAGAAAACCAGAAGTAGCCATGTAGCTTAAGTGGTAGAGCACTAATCTTGAAGCAAAAATGCAAGGACAGTACCCAGGCCCTGAGTTTAAGCTCTATGACCAATAAAAAGAAATCATGAGATTGCAGTAAGACTGTATATGCAACTCACTACCATATTCTACTGAGGCAACATATGTGTTACTTTGGGACATCAGAATATAGTCCCTACACCAATATGAACACAACTCTGGATAAACTGGTATGGAAAAGTCATGAGTCAATGATGATAGTCATTAATGACTGTCATCATCAATATCCATTCTCATTCATTCCACCAAAGCAGCTACTGTTAAATTTGAGGTTTACTCTCTATCTTTGTGTGAAGATGCTATGAAAGATTTCTTCATGAAATACATCTAGAAATTGGTAAAAGACTTTCCCAAATATTCATTATGGAATCTTATCCCAAAGCCTCAATTTTCTTTACAAAACATTCTGATGTTCTCTAAAGCTCTAAAGAGATGTAGTGGGTAGTAAAAGAATTACATCTTGAGAAAATTACTTGTCCTTGAGTAGATTAGCTTCTACTTTAGGAAATTAAAAT
Source organism: Dipodomys merriami (assembly GCF_024711535.1). Classification (NCBI taxonomy): domain Eukaryota; kingdom Metazoa; phylum Chordata; class Mammalia; order Rodentia; family Heteromyidae; genus Dipodomys; species Dipodomys merriami. The sequence continues at coordinate 25,918,660 of NW_027206512.1, forward strand.
ATTTTCCTATATAACCAAAATCATTCCATCACATTTCGGTGAATAGCAGCAACTCCATAGCAGACCAAAAAAAGTTATAAATTCAGATTTCTCTTGTTTATACATTCTTTGAATAATATCAAAACTTTATTATTATTGTTACTATTATTTTTATTATTATTATTGGTCCTGGGGATTGAATCAGAGCCTGGCAGCTGTTTCTGAAATCTTTTGCTGAAGGTTACTGCTTGGCCACTTTGAACCACAGTGCCACTTCTCCTTTTGTGGTAGTTAATTGGAGGAAAAAGTTTCTTGGCGTTTCCTGCCCAAGTTGGATTTGAGCTGTGATCCTCAGAGTTCAGCCTGCTGAGTAGCTAGGATTACAGGCATGAGACACCAGTGCCTAACTCAAATTATACATTTTAAGGCCTAAAATCCTGAACAAATTGGTTTCTTTATTAAACTAACATGATTTATATCCTAATATGAAGCAAATGAATTAGCAGTACTTTTAGGAATTTGGACATGAACTCAAAACCATCAGAGTTTACTTGGAGGGTTAAAGGTCAAAGGAATAGTTTACTAAATTGTAGGTATGATTGAGTAATCCTGGGAAAGGATTTGTGCAATATGGGAGAATTGAACCATGGTAGATTCCACGAAGGTTTTAAATGTATATCTCTTACTTTGGTACTTTTGAAAATACACATTCATTTGCTTGTAAATATTAATACACAGATACAATAAAGGATTTTAAATGTCTATCTACTAAATTTATTTATTTATAAGTTTATGAACAATTTATAAAAATATCAGTGTCACCATACATAAATATGTAAATGTGTATGTTTACTAACTGACTCTTTAATACAACATCTTGCCTATATTATTCCATCTTATTAAGGAAAATACATGGTATGCTCAAAATATAGTTTTTTTATTGCCCAGTCTTTTATCTTGTTTACTCTATGAAAGGATACTCACTACACTGAGACAAGGAGGAAGGCCAATAGATAGATTATTTGAACTACAAAGATTTGGAATTTCTACATCTTACTCCTGGAAAATTTTGACTTCATGAAACAGAAAACCTGCTGAAACTCTGCCTAAGAGAAATCTATTCCTGCTATCTTGGTTTTATTTATTCTGTATTTTTTGTGTGGACATGACTCTGCACCTTTCACTTAAGGTAAGGGAGATAGGAGTACTAGAGTAAAACATCCTGTCAGTTACCAACTCAAAGATTCATTCATTCAGCTGGGTACCCATGGATCATGCCTATAATCTTACCTACACAGGAGGATGGGATCTGAGGATCTTGGTTCAACACCAGCCAGGGAAGGAAAATCCCTGAGACATTTTCTCCAATAAACCACCAAAAAACCAGAAGTGGCACTGTGGCTCAAATGGTAGCATGCTAGCCTTAAGCTGAAAAGCTGAGGGACAGCCCCCAGGACCAGAGTTCAAGCCCCATGAACAGCCCCCACAAAATAGATACATATATTCACATAAGTGTCTGCATTTTGTTATTGTCATAGACAAAAGCAGTATCTAGCACCATTTTTCATTATGAGCAGGTAAATCAAGGTCTTTGTAAACAAACATATCACAAATAATCATTCATTCATTCAAAATACATTTCAGTGGCAATAGTATAATGGAATTAAGTGCTGAATATTTAGAGAAAAAGTTGATACAAAGAATGTTGCAAGTAGTAACACTGATAAAGATGCATTGTACTCAGAAAATAAAGTGTTTAAGTAAATTACTGATATTTTAATTTTATTTTATTGTAAAGATGCTGTTCAAAGGGGTTAGTTACATGAGTAAGGCAATGACTACATTTCTTGTCAAGCATTGTTACCCCTTCCTTTTTTGTTCTCCTACTATCCCTTTCCTCCCCCTAATTGAATTATTTTTATACAACTACTGAAGAAAATTAGAATATAAGTTTATAAAGTACTATATTACATTGGTCAAAAAATTCTGCTTAAATGGAAACACTACAACAAGTAATAAATATTGTTTAAAAAGTTATTGCAAGTAAAGATGACAAGCATAGTTATAGAAATTATCCAAGTTTCATTCATTGACTTGCCATCTACACAATGTGCCTCCTACACAATGATTAGATCACAAAATGAGAGGAAGACACAGCATGAAAAGCAGTTAGTCACTAGGACAGTTCCCAGAAACTCCAAGGGCAGCTAAACAAGATCAGGCTCATTAAAGAGCAAAATCCAATTGGAGAGGGAAGCTGGAGCCAGATACTTATGAGGAGTTTGAAGCATCAACACAGGGCACTGGACGGCAACAAAGAGTGAAATGTAAGAGAAAAAGGATCAGATTTCTTGTTTTATTAAAAAAAACACCTCTCAAAATGCATTTAGCATATTTAAATGCCATGAATAAGGTCATGAAAAGGGAAATTATTCAGAAGGTAGGTACCAGAGGTCATGCAACAGATGAAGGAATCTAGCCTAGCAGGTTCATGGTAATGACTGTGCTTGTATAATACTAATACCACTTGGTACCATAGTTCTGAAAACACACAACAATATCAATAAAACACTTAACATATCCATGAAAAAAGAAAAAAATAAACAGATATCATATAAGCCTGAGTTCACCAAAATCCTGTTTATTCTCTTGCAATTGTGATTGCATTGTGCATACTTTATGGATCTATGAAAGGATGTAGTTATACTTTAACATACGGATAGATTTTTCCATGAGTACAAATCAGAAAAATTTAGAGAGGAAGACCAAACCAAAAAGACAGCTGACTCTTACCAAGATGTCTTTGAAGTGGATGTCCTTTTTCTGCTGATACAAGTGATGTATTGCTTTAATGCTGGAAGTTGTGGGAAGGTGGTTGTGTTGCCCATGGAGTACAGCCATTGGATCAATGTGAAGATGATGCTGGATGAGCTCGTGCAGAGAGGCCATGAGGTCACTGTCCTGACATCCTCTGCTGCTGTTCATGTGGATTCTGGAAAATCATCTCCTTTAAAATTTGAGACCTTCCCTACACCTTTGACTACAAAGGAATTTGAAAGATATTTCAAACATTCTGTCAATATATGGACATATGAGTTCCCCAAATACTCAATCTGGAAATTGTATTCAAAAATGCAAAGCATGTTTGAAGAACATTCTGATGTGTTGGAAAGCTTATGCAAATACATGATTTTCAATGAGAAACTTATGAAAACGCTACAAGAATCAAAGTTTGATGTCCTGCTAGCAGACCCTTTGGTTCCCTGTGGAGAACTTCTGGCTGAGCTACTGAAAATTCCTTTTGTGTACACTCTCCGCTTCTTCCCTGGCAATGAATATGAGAAACAGTGTGGAGGACTTCCATTTCCACCTTCCTATGTGCCTGTTGCTCTGTCTGAGCTCAGTGATCGCATGTCATTCATGGAGAGGGTGAAGAATATGATGAATGTGATTTTTTTTTGACCTCTACTTTCAAACATTTAATGAGAAGAAGTGGAATGAGTTTTACAGTGAAGTTCTAGGTAAGCTACCACTTAAATTATTATGATTTAATCCTAACTATTCTGTTCCTTTGAAGATGAGCTGAAGTAAATATCAAACCTACACACTTGAGGGAAATACAGATCAATGACATGAGAGGCTTACATTAGAGAAGCAGTTAAAACTCTGGCCATCTCCTTTTCAGAAACATTTCCAGAAAACAATAACTCTGCTACTTGAACCACACACAATTTTTAGAAAGCATTATGTATGCATTTTACTATAGTCTTATTTCAGCTTAAAGAATAATGTAACAGGTACCAGGAGCTCGTACTTGTCATGTAGCTACTTGGGAGGCTGACAGTGCAAAGCTAGCCCAGGAAGGAAAGTGTGTGAGACTTTTTTCTCCAATGAAACACCAAAAGACCAGAAATAGAGCTGTGACTCAAGTGTAATAGAGTGTTAACCTTGAGCAAAAAAAAACAAAATAGCTCAGGGAGAGAAGGGGTGACATAGTGTTAAAAGAAATGTACTTATTACCTTATTTGTGCAACAGTAACCCCTCCTTATATCACACTTACAGTAACCTTAAAATTCAAATCTTTTACAAAGCTCAAGAGCACTGCCCAGACCTACGTTCAACCCCATGACCAGCACAAAAACAAAAAGAACACAAAGAATAAATCTCATTAATATATTAATGACTATAGCTATGTAGATTTAGTCCTTACAGCTATGTAGATTTAGTCCTTATAGTTGATGATTAATTACCAAAACTATGTAGCATAAAAGACATTTTCCCAACTTTTGCAGATTAGTTTTCTTACTCACAAAGAAAAAATTTACCCATAGTTGCAGGCATGATCCTTCATAATTGTTAAATATTGTTTATCTCCCAGAGAAAATGCTTTAATGACTGAAAGTCTCCTCCCTCCCCCCCCCCCTCTTTCCCTCTCTCTGTTCCTGGAGAGCAGGAGAATAATATTTTCAACTTCTTAATATAAACCAAATGCTGTACCACCACTCAGAATTTAGTTAGACTCTCAAAAACCCACTGTACTGGAAAATCAAATTGGAGAAACCTCCTGAGATAACTTTTTAGAGTATTTAAATTATTAATTGATTCTGGAGATCAGAACATTTCTAGATTTTATTTGGTACTTTCATAGCTTTGGAAGGATGTATTTTTATATACAGAGTATTACATGTGTCATTATAAATATCCTTTTTCAAAACACAATATCTAAGTGTCTTGCCTACATTATTCCTACTTATTTCAGAAAGTCACATGATTTGTTTCAGAGCAAATTTTTTCATGAGACTTGCTATTATGTTCTTTTCTCCACTCAGGAAGACCCACTACAATACTCGAGCTCATGGCCAAAGCTGATATATGGCTCATTAGGACCTACTGGGATTTGGACTTCCCTCGCCCATTGTTACCAAATTTTGAATTTGTGGGAGGACTCCACTGCAAACCTGTCAAACCTCTGCCTGAGGTAAACCTGTCCTTATTGGCTTGTTGCTCCCTCTCTCTCTCTTCTTTTCCCTCTTGCTTTTCTTCTCCCTCTCCCTCTCCTTCTTTCTGCACTTCTTAATGGCTTTGCATCCTCTCTCAGGGGTCTCCATTAGCAAAATAGATTCAAAGAGGGGATGAAGTGTCCTGTTAGTTGTGGACTCGTGTATTTCCATTCAACTCTCTATGCTTCAAGACTGTCAAGATAAAAGTAGGAAAACTAGAATCTTTGGAGGATCTGATCAGTTAAATTGAGCTTTCTTTGGACGTCATAAGGACGAATATATGATTCATGCAAAGATTAGTTACTAAGTGACTACAATATACCCGAAGAAAATGGTGGCTATCCTGAGAAAGAAGCAGAAACAGATTCTGAACACCTAGCTTGATTCCATTTGGATAGGAAAACTAGAAAATAAAAATTGTCTGAAAACATTTTCATAAAGAATAGAGTAATATTAAGTAAACACAAGGAAAGCATGAACGTAGAGTTCAATCTCTACTACTTCTGTTACATAAATCAGAATAATAGAATAAAAATCTTGTAAAATTTGGAAACCAGATCCCTACCATTATAGCAGAATCTATTTTTTTCCTGTAAACTTAGTAGTACATATTTTCAGAAATCTGTGTTCCATTATGGGATTTATTTATGATTAGATATTTCTGATGGATCCTTTCTTCAATATAGTGAGTGATCTGACTGTGTCTTTTGAATGAATTAGGTTTGAAACTTACTTCTGAAATATGAGCAATTAGCTACTCCTGAGTCTTTTTGAATACTGTTTGCTTAGATTGTCAATGTCAATATATCACTTTCAGTGTATGTCTTTGACAGAGGGGTGAGACCCTTTCCACAAGACAATTGTTACATCTCATCATTCAGATCCCATCAGTTAATTGGAAAATTAAGATCATTTACATCTAGGGTTAATATTCAAAAGTATACACTTGAACTGGTTTCTGGGGTTGTGTGAATGATCTAGTATATTCGTGTCTATGCTTCTTAATTTTTCAAAAATAATCATAACTATTATAAGACCAATTATAAACTTCCTCTACTTCTAGCTGGTTACATTAGTAATGTAATTAATTATATTAGTAATGAAGATAATTATCATCTAAGACTCTAAATAGAATAATTTCTAAGAACATCTACCCCCATTGATCTATGAGGATTCTATTTCTCTTCTTCCTGTCAAAAACATAAACAGATTATATATCTTCTTCCAAATAAAAGGAGCTAATGAGTAAACTGAGATCAGATATTATAACAAATTTAAGCCTGTTTTCCTGAAGTTGTTCTTTGGTGATAGAGAATATTCTTTCTTCACAGGAAATGGAAACGTTTGTCCAGAGCTCTGGAAACCAGGGTGTTGTGGTGTTTTCTCTGGGGTCAATAGTCAGTAACTTGACTGAAGAAAGAGCCAACACAATTGCAGCAGCTCTTGCACAGATTCCACAAAAGGTAAACTAACGCTCTCTGGTGGACATTAACAGAATAATACTTTTTCTTTTGTATTTTATTTCTTTTTTAAAAATTTTAATGTCAAATTCATGTACATAGGGTTTACAGTTACATAAATTAGTGAGTACATTTCTTCTCTAACTTGTTATCCCTTCCCTCATTTTTTTCTCCCTCTTCCCCTCCTCTCCCACTTGCTCCCCAAGTTATACATATCATTTTCAACATATTCTCTTGTTAGTATCAATGCTACATTAGATCCCCCTTTGTCCTATGTCTCACCATTACACAAAGTAAACCAATTTACCAATTCCAAATAAATAATATTCTTCAAAAACCCTTTTGAAAACACATCAGTCTACCTTGTCCTACTTAAGAAAGGACAGTTGAGGAGCCCAGAGACTAAAAGTGTGGCAAAGAAAGTATTTTTTTTTTTAATCCAGAACAGTAAAGAATATTAGTAACTTCCTTTTCTGATACATAAAAAATAGTGCAATATGCTTGTGCAGTTTGGGTTTTTATGGACCTGTCAGATACAAAATAAATAAGCTTCTCAATAAATACATTAAGTTCATCCAGAAGCACAATTACACTCATATTTTTTGAATCATGGAATATAATACTATCAAACCTGTTTATGAGGAAATCTCTCAAATTAGAAAATCAATTCATTATTTTTTATTGTATGTAGGAAAATAGTTTTAATATACAATTAACTTTCTTAGAAACCTCTCTCAAACTTGGCAGATTTTATTGTTTTTATGTTTTGTTTTTTTGTTGGTTGTGGGGCTTGAACTCTGGGCCTGAACGCTGTCCCTCAGCTCTTCAGCTCAAGGCCAGCGCTCTACCACTTGAGCCACAGTGCTACTTCCGGCTATTTTCTGCTTATGTGGTGCTGAGGATTCGAACCCAGGGTCTCATGCATGAAAGGCAAGTGCTCTACCACTGAGACCTTCCCAGCCCCAAACTTGGCAGATTGTAAAAACAATTTTATCATCAAGGCATTCCCAAAGGGCTGGACAAAATTTCCCAACATGACAGTTGTTATTAACCCAGTGCCAATAAGCTCTTCTGTTTTATAGTATTATTATCATCTCTGAGTAGTTTTACAAAAGAGCTAACAAAGCAGCTAATGAATTCAATATATCTTGATCAATGTCATTCCTTTCAACATTCTCAGCCATCCCTCTCCTATATATCCCTTCCTTTACTCTACTTAATTTTGCAGGATATACATTGGATTTTTTACTGCATTTTCTATCTCTACTCTTCTTCATTTGTCTACCCCTGTGCCCTTGATCCCACTCCACCCCAAGCCTTTCTTCTTTTCTTTAATAAGTTTTTTTTATTGTGAAAATACTGTACAGAAGGGTTACAATCACATGAGCAAGGTAATGAGTACATATCAAGTAATGTTGCCTTTGTTTTTCCCCTCCCATCCCTCCCTCCCATCTCCACAACTACATCCCCCATCTCCACAACCACATCCTCCCCCCTAAATTGTAAAGTTCACTTTTAAAAATACTTTAAAAAAATTCTCATTCTTGGGCTGGGAAGGTGGCTCAGTGGTAGAGCGCTTGCCTTGCATGCCTGAGGCTCTGGGTTCGATTCCTCAGCACCACATAAGCAAAAAGAAAAAAAAAAAGCCAGAAGTGGCGCTGTGGCTCAAGTGGTAGAGTGCTAGCCTTGAGCTGAAGAGCTGAAGGACAGCGCCCAGGCCCAGAGTTCAAGCCCCACGACCAGACCCAAAACAAACAAACAAACAAAGAAAAAATTCTCATTCTAAGCTGGGCACTGGTGGCTGATGCCTGTAATCCCAGCTACTCAGGAGCCCAAGGACTAAGGATTGAGGTTCAAAGCCAGCCCAGGTAACAAAGTACTTCAGACCCTGATCTCTAATTAACCACCAGAAAAGCCAGGAGTGGAGCTGTGGCTCAAGAGGTAGAGTAATATCCTTGAGTATGAATTGCTGAGGGATAATGCCTAGGCTTTGACTTAAAGCCCCCGTACTGGCAAACACAAGAAATTCTAACTCTATCTTCAAACCTTTTGTATTAACAGTTAAAACTGACATTTAATATTTTTTGAATAATGCTTATTTGTATTTAAAAGAAGTTGTAAGTTCTTTTTAATTGGAATAGTTGCAATAAACTTATTTCTCAAAAGTATCCATTGAGGGTAGAACTGTGTGGTAAGCAGGTGGTGGCTCTGTAAGGTCAACCAGCACTGGGAAATTTGGCCCAGGGTACAGAGCCCCAGGTGGCTGAAAGCCTTTGATGGGAGTTTGGGTGGAGTGGAGAGTGGGGGCAGTAATGGGTAGGAATCACTTATAAATGGCACCCAAGCAGGACCCCAAGCCTAAGTTCCAGCAGGGTGAGCGAGTGCCCTGATTTCATAGACCTCTCATTTATGAACAAAGTGGGTTAAGGTTGCCATAAAGGGCAAGGAAGTGAATCGCTTTATGCGTTACAGTGGTTGGAGTAAGAATTTGGATGAGTGAGTTCCTGATAGCAGGGTACTGGTGTACTGGACACCAATCTACAGAAACCACTTGAACTACAAAAGGAGCAGTATATGCAGGGAAAGATGAGAGGGGGACTGGAAAGAAGACGTGCAGCCTGCAGCATTGAAGTGAAAACCAAAATGGAATAAGCAGAAAACATCTGGCAATGGAAATGGTGGCTGTACCCGCAAAACACTCCAGCCTCCTTGGGAGAAAAGGGCCCCGGGTGGATCCTATTGTTGAAAACCATGAACTGTTTGTGCACAGAGTGGAAGTTAAAGTGAAGATTGAGGAAGAGCTTAAATCATGGCTTTTGATCATTGCGACGTAATTACCAGACAGAAACAGCTCTTTTATTTTCCTGCCAATTAGAACGTGGATTCCATTCTGGAAGGTCATGCAAAATTAAGAAATCTGGAGAAAACACAGATAAGGAGTACCTTGTGAATGAAGTTGTGGCCGGGATTAAAGAGGACTTTGATGTGATGGTGGGCACCTGACTGCTCTACAAGTTTGAGAGGCCTCAGTAAGCACAGATTCTCACTGCAGGGACCACCCCGACACGCCCATGTCCCACAGTGGGTTGCGCCCCACTCCTGCGACTGTTGGCTCGCCTTGGGGTGATGATGGGCGACACCCTGCTGGATAAGAAGCGCCTGGCCCTGTTACTGACCTCTCTTCACGATTTCCTCAAGGCCCTGGCCACGAATTCTGGGATCCTATTTAGTGCCAGAGACTACGAGGACCACTGGAAGGCCATGTGAGCACTCGCGTGGGATCTGTGGTGGAACACATCCTTGAAAATGCGCACACGAGAGGGAAGCGCGTGACATGTTCTCCTCTACCTCTTGTTCAGATGGTGCACTTTGAAGATGGTGCCGTGCTACAGAATTGCACATTGTGTCGTTCATTTTAAGCAGAGAAAATAAAATGGGTCACCACTGCTTTTCCTCTTCTTCTTTCCTTCATTTCCAAGTCGCTACTAGTGGACCCAGTGACAGACAAGGGACAGCTGTCGCATTGTTGCCTAGATGACAAATCGACTTCCACGCTGGTGATCTCTTCCTCAGACATGACTCTCTTTGATAATGCATCCCTGTTAGTGCCATGTCACCAAGCTGACCCAGTGCCAAAATTCTGATGGTGTGTAGATTCGTGCCATGCCCGTGATGTTCAGTTTGGAATCATGGTGCTTCACGCATAGACCCTTCCCCAAGACCCTGCTAGATTCCTACACATTCCATCTGCTCAGTGGAGGAAGATTGGTGGATTGCTTCATGTGTTTTATATTTTGTGTCCAATTCAAGTTTAACATGATGGATGCAAAGCACTGTGTAGCTACTGTTTGGGGGAAAAGGCAAATCTTTTTTTTTTTAAAGTCAAATCTTTGATGAGTTGTTTTTAAGATCCTCAATAAAATTTTTTCTTTTATAAAAGGTAATATTAGACTTTTTAAGAGATAAGATGAGGCAAATTACAATAAATAATTTAAGGTAGAAATGGACACAAGGAAACTGCTTCCAATATGAACACAGAGGGAAAAAATACAATAATAAATTCTTAAAATCAGAGTTAGCATAAACTTTATTAAAAATGTGTAATTAAGTAATCTTCACAATATGATCACATAATAAATTTTCATTAATATTAATAATTATATGTCATTTATTATAAAGTCCATGAAATGTAGATATTGTTGTTACAGACCTTCGGCAATAGTTTATAATAAAATATTCTACTGCAGTTCCTTATCTAGCCTGTGGAAAATGTTCAACTTGATAATTGCTTCAATTCTTTTAAAAGGTTTACTTCAAAGAGAGGACTTATCTGTGTCTAAATTCTTAGGAATCATGCATACTATGACTTGACATTTGAGATACTGAATAACATTTTCTCTACCTAACAGGTTTTATGGAGATATGAGGGCCCCAAACCAGAAACCTTAGGATCCAACACTCGGCTGTACAAGTGGATCCCTCAGAATGACCTGCTTGGTAAAACTGAGGAAACTAAAGAGTAAAAATGTGAATACAAAAAAACACCTAGCACACCGTGAAGATAATAGTCCAATAAGTAACAATGTATTGAATATTAATGATCTCAAATTTGAACACTAACTTTTCTTCATATTTTTAGTATGAATAAATTACAGAGTTGTCATGTTAGGGTACACAGTCACATTCCGTCTGGGTAGAGAGGCACTCTCTGAATGGCCCTTCTTCTCCTAAGTTAGCTTTTCTTATTTTCCAACTGCAGATGGATTTCAAATGTCATTGAGAATAACTGCTTCCCTTGTATTGGTAGGGGCTCTGCATTTCTCATAGTGATAAAAATGCAAATATCATTCAATGAGATGCAGCCTGTATTTCTATGGATACCAGCACCACAGTCACTGAATTCCAGCATGCCCTCCATATCACATGCCACGATCTTACTAGGTCTTCAGTAGACCATGCTGCACTTGTCTCCAGACTTTCCTTCATTTAAACCCACTGTATCTATCATAAAAATGTTTTTGTAACATTATTTTGGTTTTGTTATCCTTTTCTCAATATTGTTTTCATTTTTCAAATCTCAAGACAAACAAAATGCTCTCACGGAGTCATCACTAGTCTCTCCAGTGTTGCACTGAGGTTTAAAATTCAATGGAGTTTCATGACTAAGGTGCATGCTATGTGGAGAGCACTCACATTGAACATACTGTATCTCATTTAATTCCTAAAGCATACCTGATCACTGTGGAAATTTCCCCAAGTGCAGGTCATCCTAAAACCAAGGCCTTCATCACTCATGGTGGAACCAATGGTGTCTATGAGGCCATCTACCACGGAGTCCCAATGGTGGGCATTCCTTTGTTTGTGGATCAACCTGATAACATTGCCCGGATGAAGGCCAAGGGAGCAGCTGTTAGACTGGACTTTACCAGGTTTTCAAGTGAAGATCTTATCAATGCCTTGAAGACAGTCATTAACAAACCATTGTGAGTTTAACTACCCTTTCATTGGACCCAATTTAGAGAAGGATTCTTCTCATCAATGACAATGCATCTCACCTGCTTTCTCAGGAGGCTTATTACTTAATATTTAAGTGAGCTTCTCTGTGATCTATGTCTTTTTTTTTTTGTATTGTCCTGGGGCATGAATTCAGGCCCTGGTTGCTGTCCCTGAAATTCTACACCCAAGGCTAGCACTCTACCACTTTGAGCTACTTTTGGTTTTCTGGCTAATTGGAGAAAAGTCTCAGGAACTTTTCTTCCCAGACTGGCTTTGAACTGTGATCCTCATATCTCAGCCTCCTGAATAGCTAGAACTTCAGGCATGAGCAATCAGCTTGCTAGTGTGCTTTTTATTTTCAATAACAAAGTAATTTCAGTCTTGTACTTTAACTCACAGATTAATTAGGTAAGCAATTACTGAAAACATTTCTACATATGCAAATAATGCTGAAGATATATAACTATTTGCAATGACTCTATTTTCAAAATATGCTCAAACTTTATAAAAATGATAAACTCGAAAACAAAAGAAATTGTTTAATCAAATATCTAAAATATCTCATTCTAATCATTTTAATTTTAGCCTTTTCTAGAGCTTAAACTCAGGGCCTATGCACTGTCATTGAGCTTTTTTTACGTAAGGGTATCACTCTACCACTTGAGCTACAACTACACTTCTGGCTTTATTGGTGGGTAATTGGAGAAAGTGTTTTAGGGACTTTCCTGAATGGGCTGGCTTTGAACCAACATCCTCAGATCTCAGCCTCCTGAGCAGCAGAGGTTATCTATGTGAGCTATGAAAATCTGGCTTCAATCAAATAATCATTTGCCAAAAACTCATTTTATTGTGGCTATGTTTACAGATTTAATTGTCTATAATAGATACCATAAAAGTAACAGGTTTAATTTAGAAAATATGATATATATTTTGCACATATATAATATTATACATATATATTCTATCTTCACTATCATGAAATTTATTTGGTTTTCCAGAGCTTGAAACTGACCACAGTACACTCACTAGAGAGGTGCTCTACCATTTGAGTCATAACACAGAACAGCTAGAAGGGCCAATCATAGCATGGAATTGAAAGGGCAGTTCAACTAATTGAACATTATAATTTTGTTGGTACTAGCGTTTGAGCTCTAGGTTGTCAGGTAAGTACCCTATTATCCAAGTTCTATGAAGCTTTTATAATTATTTTCTATAAACAATGGGATATGGTCTTATACTCATTTCCCATGTTTAGGGTTGCTATGCTAATAGGATAACTAAAAGCTCTCTGACTCCCTCAGTAATAAGATAAAAGCAAACGTCATGATATAGAAGGGAAGAATTGTAAGGAAAAAGAAAGAGAAAATTAAATGTCAAAAAGAAAACCATTGACTACATGGTATGGGCAGAGGTGAATGACGAGAAAAAATTGACAGTTTCACAGCCTTAAAGTTATCAAGTTCAACAAGAGAAATAGATATTTTTGAATACAAGAGATTGTAACCAAAATAATAATATTATTTGAGACTTTCTGTAAAACTAATTGTAGCTTTGAGGCTAAAAATTAAAACAATAAAAGGCAGAAGAGGGGAAAGAGATATACAAAAGCACACATTTCACCTATTAGGGTAAGAGATTTCTTTAAAAATTTCATAACTTCTCAAATAAATATTGCTCATTTAAGAGTATCCATTTCAAACGTGAATACCGGGTATAGGCAAATGAAAATAAAACACTAAGGTAGTAGGTCCATTTGATTTAATTTGCATTATTTCTATGGCAGTTTAGAAGAACTTTTTAGCTTAATATAGTCATCAACATTAAATTCTTTTAAGGTAGCTGTCTATGTGTTTTCCTTTTAGCTATAAAGAGAATGCAATGAAGTTATCAAGAATTCACCATGATCAGCCAGTGAAGCCTCTGGATCGAGCTGTCTTCTGGGTGGAGTTTGTCATGCGCCACAAAGGAGCCAAACACCTTCGCCCAGCTCTCCATGACCTTAACTGGTTCCAGTACCACTCTCTGGATGTCATTGGCTTCCTGTTGTTCTGTGTGGCAACTGCCATCTTCATCTTCACAAGACGTTGCCTTTTGTGTTGCCGGAAGTTTCCTAAAAGTGGAAAAAAGAAAAGAGAGTAGTTGGAAGCTGGTAGCTCTGTTAATTATTCCAACAAATTTTAATAGATTAAGTTCTTTCCTACTTGCTCATTCCAAGCTTCTTCTTTCTCTCTGTTTTGTATTCAGTATTAATGAAGCAGCCATGTGTTAGTATTTTTGCTCACCATGAGGTTCTAACTCCACACAAATTCACAGGGATGTGACCAAGTAACCATGGACTGAATTATCTGAAATTATGAAGCTCAATAAATTCTTCATTCCTTCTACATCTAAGATATATATGATTAACATATATGGTTAACATATTTAATATATGGTTAACATATATAATATATAATGTATATGATTAACATATCATAGAAGGGTGTGGTGTGTCATATCCAGAGGAATTTAAGTATTATACAATTACAAAGAGTTTATTATTATACTTTTCTTATACTTAGCACAATTGTCATTTTTTAATTCTATTGTAATAATTATAATAGATCAGCTTATATTTTATAATATTCTATATTGCATGTTTTATATTTGTGATCTTCTTATTGTGAACATCCCTTTTCTTTCTTCTTATTTGTTCTTTTCTTGAAGAGACTATGGTGGCATCTTTCTAATTTTGCTAATGAAGACACAGAAAATTTTGGGCAAGAATATTTTTTAAAGATAAGGTCATTTTTATCCTAATCTAAACACAGGCTGCCTGACTGTGATCAGTAACAAAAAAAAGGAAAAAAAGACACATGTAAAACTTCTAATTTCTGACATGTAGGATATGCTTTAAAAAAATCACAGGAATCTCTAGGCCATCCTGAATCTTTCATGTTTAGGAAGCATTTTTTCACCATCAACACAGTCCAGATTGAAGGAAAGTTAACTGCTTTTTCAAGTAAGAAAGGCATGATCTGCAACCTAAAACTATTCTCCAGCCTTGAGCATGAATTTATTCAAACAATAAATTAAAGCACTGATTCTAGCAGAACTACAAGTTTGGTTCACCACGAAAATGTCAAAAAAAAAACTTATGTAGATAATTGACACATCTTAAGAGAAAAATAGAATAAGTACAGTGCAAAATAAAACGAGAACATTAAATCATGCATAGAAGTGAGAAATACTTTCAGTTCAACTTCTTTTGATACATCTGTTAAAACATGGATTATTTTTCACTTGAGCCCAAGTGCAAATTACCAACCAAACCTAGAGGCAATCTGATATGAAAATTGATGAAGGATATGAAAGGATAAGAAAGAAACAAACAGGAACAAGAAAATAAAAAATAGATAATCATAATCATTGATACATTTTTTTTGTCAGTCATGGGACCTGAACTCAAGGCCTGGGCGCTGTCCTTCAACTCTTCAGCTCAAGGCTAGCACTCTACCACTTGAGCCACAGGACAACTTCTAGCTTTTTCTGCTTATGTGGTGCTGAAGAATCGAACCCAGGGCCTCATGCATGCTAGACAAGCACTCTCCCACTGAGCCACCTTCCCAGTCCCAATTATTGATATGTTGAACTTCATTACTTTAATTGAGCCTTCCTCTGAATGTATTTAGACACTGAGAAAATAATGTATTTCAAGTTCACAATATACCTTCACAAAAGTATATTCAATTGAATTCTTGTCTCCTAAATATCATAAACGTGTGTTAATTTTGAAGAACATAATAAATTCCAGGATGAAAGTATTAAAATTGTACAATGAATGGTGAAATCTCTGAGAGGTATATATAGGTTAACCTAATATATTTTTTACACATTTAACTTTTCTTAAACTTAGTTTGTTTTCTATTCATAAGGATAAACCAGATGGGGAGAACCTATCCACATTATTGATCAGTATGCAGAGGTGGTAGAACTCTACTCTGCAGAGACATATCAAATGCAGCATCAACAGAGGAATAGTTTTAGTCAGTGAGGCGATAAAAGCAAACACTGATCACAAGTTACTTTCAATGCTGGTACAGGTCATTAGTCTAGCTCAACATCTTCAAGAATCACATTGCTTTGGGAGACAGCAGTAACACAGTAATCTTTTTACAAACTAATTCCATCACAATACATCCTACTTGAAGAGTGTTATAGACAGTAATATACAGTCTGTCTTGTTTGGAAGTTTTATCTCTACAATTTTTTACAAAATTCTTTCAAATATGAACTTTACAACATTGACTAGCATTATAAAGTATATATTTAAGGTTCAAAGGTTTAGTCATGATTTCATAGAAAAAGAAGAATAATTAATATCAAATGTGATGGTAATTGTCTCAATAATTGATAATTGCAACTTTCAAAATGCCAAAAAAAATTTGCCTCCCCTAAATTTCTCTTTAGGTGGAAGAGTACTATAGTTTGCATCTTGTATGTCCCCTTAAAGACCTCTGTGCTGAAAATTCAGTGACTTTATAGCACTATTGGTTTGTAGCTTAACTTGAAGGAAGAGAGGCACAGAAAAAAACAGTTATAACACAAGAAATGTGGCCCTGAGGGGGCTATTGAAAATCCATGTCCTTAACACTATGTTCTTTTAGGTTTCCTGAGGGACTGGCTATGGTGCATATTCCCAATATGCACTACAGCCCCTACCCCACCCAAAAAAACAGAATTATGAAGCAAAATAGAGTCATGCCATGCCAACAGAACCATGCCACATGACTGTGGAGTGAAACCTCCAAAACTGTGAACCAAATAAATCTTCCCCACACATAAACTAATTACCTCAAGTATTTTGTTATAATAACAGAAAACTTACACATAATGGGAGGAGTAATAGAGCAATAAAGAATACTAATTGTTAAACTAGCAACTCAACATCCAAAGTGGTATGCACTGAGGACCCAGAATGAGAATAATTCTCAAACCATTCCAAGCAAGCACGTTTGGCCAGGGGCTTTCAAAATGATGTGATTTAATCAAGGGTTTGACCACATCTCTACTAGTAAAAGGTCTGTTGAGCTTTTCCCATTGTTGTATAAGAATCCCCTGTAATACACAGAAAGGAAGTAACAAGGTGGCCTCCCAGCCAGTTATACACAGTATATTCTTCTGGACCATTAACCTTGTATGAGGATAATTGGCACGTTCAATAATTTAAGAAATAGAATTCTCTAAGCATGTAAATATACATGTAAACATCTGGATTAAAAACAGGACACTATGGTCTATTTCAATGAAATACTAAATTCTAGCACCATAAACCAGAAAAAATATCAGCATTTCTTTTTTTTTTTAATTGTGAAAATACTGTACAGAGGGGTTACAATTACATGGGCAAGATAATGAGTATATTTCTTATCAAGCATTGTAGCCTCCTCCTTTGTTTCCCCTTCCCATCCCTTCCCATTCTCCCCCGCCCTCCCCCCACCTAATCCTCCTCCCCACGCCCTCACCAAAGTTGTAAAGTTCGCTTCGACATACCGACTTGTACATCTCATTGTTGCAATGGGTCCACCTGTATCCCTAGTTAAACGATTTGTTTTTTCCCTTCCCCTCCACAAATAATACCAACATCAAATACAGTGAAAGCAGGGGTTATACCCTGGGGAAGGGACATACAAAGCAACAAAGAAATAATCTTTAAATATGTTAGAAATAATCGCATGAAAGAAAAAAACATTTGAATACATATCTTAGGGTTCATTTCCCTAATATCAACTTATCTGACCTTTTCTGCTTGACTCAGACATATACTAGTTATTGCAAATAAGGGAAACCATGGGACCTATGTTTCTTTGGGCCTGGCTTACTTCACTTAATGTAATTTTTTCCCAAGTCTTTCCATTTCCTAACAAATGGGGCAATGTCATTCTTTCTGGTGGAGGCATAGAATTCCATTGTGTATATATACCACATTTTCTTGATCCATTCATCTACGGAGGGGCATCTGGGTTGGTTCCAGATCTTAGCTATGGTAAATAAGGCTGCAATAAAGCTGGCAGCTTTAGTGTGGTCTTGTTTGTAAGCATTTCGGTAAATGCCCAAAAGTGGGATTGCTGGATCATAGGGGAGCTCTATGTGGAGTCTTTTGAGGAACCTCCACACTGCTTTCCAAAGTGGTTGAACAAGTTTACACTCCCACCAACAATGCAGTAAGGTTCCCTTCTGTCCATATCCCCTCCAGCATCTGTTGTTATTAGAGTTCTTGATTTTTGCCATTCTAACTGGAGTGAGGTGGTATCTCAATGTTGTTTTGATTTGCATTTCTTTTATAGCTAGGGAGGTTGAGCATTTCTTCATGTGTCTATTGGCCATCCTTCTTTCCTCTTTAGAGAAGTTTCTCTTTAAGTCTTTAGCCCACTTATTTATTGGGCAGTTGTTTCTTTGAGGATTTGTTGTTGGGGAATTTAATTTTTTGAGTTCCAGGTATATTTTAGATATGAGTCCCTTGTCCATTGTGTGGCTAGTGAAGATCTTCTCCCAATCCGTGGGCTTTCTATTGATCTTGCTAGTTATGTCCTTTGCCATGCAGAAGCTCTGCAACTTCATGCAATCCCATTTGTCCCACCTTTCTTTGATTTGTTGTGTTTCTGGTAATCTATTAAGAAAATTTTGGCCTGTGCCAAGGAGACCTAGGGTTTCTCCTATTCCATCCTGTCATGTTTTCAGAGTGTCTCCTTTGAATCTGAGGTTTTTAATCCATTTGGAGTTGATTCAAAATCAGCATTTCTTGACTTCCTGCAGCTCCTCCTCTCCCCAAAATACGCCATAAATCATGATAGTTAAGAAACACAGTTTCGGTGCAGCTGCCGGGGTGTGAACAGTCCGGGACCCGAAGTGGTACGGGCGCCTTAAGCACCAGCAGCCCGGACTCCAACAGGGTCGGCCCGGCCCAATCCATGATGTCTGAGGCCGAGGAGGCGAGGAAGCTGGCGGGTCGCGAGGCCGTGGAAAACCACGTGAGGAATAACCAAGTGCTGGGAATTGGAAGTGGTTCCACAATTGTTCATGCTGTGCAGCGAATAGCTGAAAGAGTGAAGCAAGAGAATCTGAATCTCGTCTGCATCCCCACTTCCTTCCAGGCCCCGCAGCTCATCCTACAATATGGCTTAACCCTCAGTGACCTGGATCGACACCCAGAGATTGACCTTGCCCATCGATGGTGCTGATGAAGTAGATGCTGAATTCAATCTCATCAAGGGTGGTGGAGGCTGCTTGACTCAGGAGAAGATTGTGGCTAGCCTATGCCAGTCGGTTCATTGTGATTGCTGATTTCAGGAAAGATTCAGTGAATCTTGGGGATCAGTGGCACAAGGGAATCCCTATTGAGGTCATCCCAATGGCCTATGTCCCAGTAAGCCGAGCTGTGCCCCGGAAATTTGGGGGTGAAGTTGAACTTCGAATGGCTGTCAACAAGGCAGGTCCTGTGGTGACAGATAACGGAAACTTTATCCTGGACTGGAAGTTTGACCGGGTGCACAAATGGAGTGAAGTGAATACAGCTATTAAAATGATCCCAGGTGTGGTAAACACAGGTGTGTTCATCAACATGGCTGAGAGAGTGTACTTTGGGATGCAGGATGGCTCGGTGAACATGAGGGAAAAGCAGTTCTCTTGACCCTCTAAGGAGCTGTGTGCTCACCTTCAGTCTCTCCAGCCACAGCCAAGGTGGATGTCTCTCTCCTGGAGCCTTTGCCTTAATGTATCCTGCCAGGGCGGACAGTTGTGGGAAGTGGGGAGAAGTTAAATCAGTCTTCTGAAGTATTGTTGTTATGTGTCTTTTTAAAAAGAAATTTAAACATATATATTTTTACTATTAACATATTCAGTTTTTTTATACAGTAGAACTTGATTTCATGTTTTATATGAAACATTTACCAAAAAATAAAAACGAACAAGAGAGTACAGGACTGTCTTAGATATCTTCAACTCGAGCCTGTTGATTAAGCTTCTGAATTATTGGATTTACTGAGAAAAATTACTGTCTTTGAAGTTAGTGAAATGAAGGGCAACTGGCAGTGACTTCCTGATGCCTTACTAGACACATTGTTTACTTTCCTGCCACTTTGTTTGGTTTTTAGGTAGCTTTCATTGTGATCACGCACAATATCTACTCACATTTTAAGGTCAGATTGACAAAAGACTGGGGTGGAGCAGTGTGGTGTAGTGATGTGGAATGAGGGACTTCTGCTGTGACCCTGGGGCTTGTTCAGATCCCTGCTATTGGAAGCAGTTGGCCAGAAATACTTGCCAATACTGCCAAAGCACTGCAGTAAAATGTGAAATACTTTTTTTTTAAAAAATGATATTCTTTCTATTAATATTTTTACTGTTCTTTTAACATTGCATGATTTGGCGTCAGACGTCATAACTTCATGTGGTTTGAAAGTTGACATAAAGAAGTGTTGTGCCAAAAAAAAAGAAACACAGTTTCAACTGCACAATTCCTTCATCTACATTTCTATGGAAAGAAGATTCCATATAAAAGCTTCCTGATTGTCTTTTATTTCCACATTACTCTAAAAGATAATACATAACTAATAATAAATGGAATGTATTTATAATTTATAATTAGTTGTTTCACTTATAAGAGTTCAAAAACTTTAAAACATTAGGGTCATCTACGGTTTTATATGTCTTTCTGCCAATTACGTGATCAGATTATAATTTGGAGTGCAAGTAACACACTAACCTAGCTCAAGACTGTAATCCTAGCTACTCAAGAAGCTAGATCTAAAGGTCATGGGTAGAAGCCTGGGCAGGAAAGGTAAGAATCTTAACCCAAATTAAGCACTAGAAAACCAGAAGCAGCCATGTAGCTTAAGTGGTAGAGCACTAACCCTGAGCCAAAAAGCTCAGGGACAGCACCCAGGTCCTGAGTTTAAGTTCTATGACCAACAAAATAAACCATCAGGTTGCAGTAAGATTGTATATGCAACACGTTACCATTTTCTACTGAGGCAACATATGTGTTACTTTACAAATTTTAGGAAAATACTCTTTTGGACATCAGAATACAGTCCCTGCACCAATATGAACACAACTCTGGATGAACTGGTATGGAATAGTCATGAGGTGACCGTCATCATCAATATCCATTCTCATCCATTCCACTAAAGCAGCTACTATTAAATTTGAGGTTTACTCTCTATCTTTACGTGGAGATGCTATGAAAGAATTCTTCGTAAAACAGACCTAGAAATTGGCAAAAGAATTTCCCAAATATTCATTGTGGAAATTTTATCCCAAAGACTCAATTTTCTTTAGAAAATATTCTGATGTTCTCCAAAAACTCTTGAGAAGTGTAGTCTGTAGTGAAAGAATTGAAAAAAAATACTTCTCTTTGAGTAGATTAACGTCTGCCTCACGAAATTAAAATATTTTCCTATATTGCCAAGAGCATTCCATCACATTTCTGTCAATAGCAACTCCATAGCAGACCCCAAAAAAAGTTGTAAATTCAAGTTTTCCCTTGTTTCCACATTTTGTAAAATTGAAAATAAGATGAGCGGGGGAGGCATGTGATGGTTACATAGGTAAGACAATAAGTACATTTATTTTTAATCATTGTTACACCATCTTTCTTTATCTCCCATTTACCTCTCCCTATCCCCCAACTCAAGTTGTAATGTCCATACCCAACATAGTATCAACTGAGTATCAGTGTTACTGTGGTTCATAATTGTTCTGCTGTTTCTGTTAGTCCCTTTCCCTTTCACATAATATACAACAAAAACCAAGAGAACAAAAAACCAAGAGAAATGAAGAAAGAAAAAAAATAGAGAAAAAAGAACAAACTATATGCATGGTCTAATGGGAACATCTTGTTGCCATAAGTTGGAATTCATGTTAATATGCTCCGTTTTATATATAGTCCTTTGGACTACACACTTGGGTTACACACTTGGGTTGTTGAGATCCCCTGTTAAGAATATCATACATACTCTAGTTCTTACTAATGAGGGAGCTCATGCAACCTTATTTCCTTTTGGTATGGCTTACTTCATTTAATATAATTTTCCAATTTCCATTTCCTTATGTGTAGAACAATGTTATCCTTTCTGATTGAAGCATAGAATTCTTGATCCATTTATCTACTGAGAGGCATTTGGGTTGGTTTCATGTTTTGGCTATGGTAAATAATGCTATGATGAACATCGTCATACTGGTGGGTTTAGTGTGGCCTTGTTTGTGGTTATTTGGGTAGATTCCCAGAAGTGGGATTTCTGGGCCATAGGGGAGCTCTATGTGTAGTTTTTTTGAGGAATCTCCACACTGCTTTCCAGAGTTGTTGAACTCCCTCCAACAGTGTAGTAACATTCCCTTTCAGTCACATCCTTGCCAGCATCTGTTGTTAGATTTCTTGATTAGGGACATTTTAATTGGTGTAAGGTAGAATCTCAATGTTGTTTTGATTTACATTTGTTTTCTAGCCAGAGATATGTCTCTTGGCCACTTACATTTCCTCTTCAGAGAGGTTTTTCTTAAGGTCTTTAGCCCATTTTTGAATACGGTGGCTGTTTCTTTGGGGGTTTGATTTGCGGGAATTGAATTTCTTGAGCTGTTAGTATATTTTAGATATGAGACCCTTGTATGTTGTATGTGTGGTGAAGATCTTCTCTCAGCCTGGTGGGTTTCAATATATTTTGCTAGCTATATCCTTTGCTGTGCAGCAGATCTGCAGTTAATGCAATCACATTTATCCAGCCTTTCTTTGATTTGTTATGTTTCTGGACCTTTATTAAGAAGGGTTGACCTGTGCCAAGGAGCCCTAGTGTTTCTCTTATTTCTTCTTGTAATATTTTCAAGGTATCTGCTTTTACCTCAGGGTCTTTGATCCATTTGGAGTTATTCTGGTGCAGGGTGATATATAGGGATTTAACTTTAGTTTTCTATTTAAGCAATACTTCCAGCACTATTTATTTTTGCATGTTTTTTATTGTAGAAATACTGTTACATGAGTTACATGAGTAAGGTAATGAGTACATTTCCTATTGAGCATTGTTACCTCGTTTGTTTTCCCCCCAAAATCCCTTCCCTCCCCATCTTCCCACTCTCAGTTGTAAAGTTCATTTTCAACATAGTGTTTTGTACATCTCATTGTTACAATGGGTCAACCTGTATCATTATTTCAGCGTTTTGTTATTTCCCTTCCCCTCCCCAAATTATAAAAATGTATAAACAAGATGCAGGGCACCAAATCAAATACAGTGAAAACAGGGTTATATGATGGGAGAAGAACATACAGAAGAAAAAAAATCACATAGTACATTTTAAATATGTTAAAAACAATATCAAGAAGGAAAAAAAACTTGTGTCCCTATCTTAGGGTTCATTTCACTTAACATCATCTTATAGCTTTTGACCTTTTCTGCTTGTCCTAAACATACACTAGGTATTACATATAAAGGAAACCATGAAACTTATGTTTCTTTGGGCCTGGCTTATTTCACTTAATATAATTTTTTCCCAACTCTTTCCATTTCCTAACAAATGGGGCAATATCATTCTTTCTGATGGAGGCATAGAATTCCATTCTAGAGATATACAACATTTCCTTGATCCATTCATCTACTGAGGGGCATCTGGGTTGGTTCCATCTCTTAGTTATCGAAAATAGTGCTGCAACAAACATAGTTGTGCTGGTAGTTTTAGTATAGTCTTGTTTGGGATCATTTGGGTAAATGCCCAAAAGTGGGATTCTGGGTCATAAGGGAGCTCTATGGTGGAGTCTTTTGAGGAACCTCCATACTGCTTTCCAAAGTGGTTGAACAAGTTTACATTCCCACCAATAGTGCATCCCCTCCAGAACCTGTTGTTATTAGATTTCTTGGTTCTAGCCATTGTAACTGAGGTGAGGTGGAATCTCAATGTTGATTTGATTTGACATTTCTTTTATGGCTAGAGAAGTTGAGCATTACTTCGTGTGACTATTGGCCATTCTTATTTCCTCTTCAGAGAAGTTTCTTTTGAAGTCTTTAGCCCACTTATTATTGGGCACTTATTTCTTTGAGGATTTGTTCAAGGGGAATTTAATTTTTTGAATTCTAAGTATATTTTAGATATGAGACCCTTGTCTAGTTGTATGGCTAGTGAAGATCCCAGTCCGTGGGCTTTCTATTGATCTTGCTAGCTAGGTCCTTTGCCATGCAGAAGCTCTGCAGTTTCATGCAATCCCATTTGTCCTACCTTTCTTCGATTTGTTGTGTTTCTGGGTCTTTATGAAGAAAAATTCGGCCTATGCCAAGGAGCCCTATAGTTTGTCCTACTCCTTCTGTAATGTTTTCAGGATGTCTGCTTTGACTTTGAGGTCTTTGATGCATTTGGAGTTGATTCTGGTGCAGGGTGATATATAAGGACCTAACTTTAGTTTTCTACAGGTGTTTAACTAATTTTGCTTTTACCATTTACTGAAGAGGGCCAGCACTATTTATTGAAGAGGCTGTCTTTCTTCCATCCTATATTTTGGCTACCTTTTCAAAGATTAGGTGGCTATACATCTGCAGGTTCATTTCTGAGTCTTCAAATCTATTCTAGGTCCTCAGACCCATTCTTGTGCAAGTACCAAGCTGTTTTGAGTCTTAGTGCTTGGTAATAAAGTTTGAGGTTCGGTATTGCAATTCCTCCAGCATTGTTCTGCCTGCTAAGGATTGTTTTTGCTATTTGGGATCTTTTGTTGTTCCATATGAATTTTTGGACTGTGTGTTCTATTTCATTGAAGAAAGAAGTTGGGATATTGATGGGTATTGCATTGAATTTGTATATTTTTGGCAATATTACCATTTTCATAATGTTAATCTTTTCAATCCAGGAACATGGAAGGTTATTCCACTTCATGAAGTCTGCATTAATGTCCTTTTTCAGATATTTGAAGTTTTTATTTCTTTGGTTAATTTGGTTCCTAGGTATTTTTTTAGGAAATTGCAAATGGAGTTGTTTTCCTTATTGCAGTCTCTCTCATCTCATTCTTGGCATAGAAAAAAGCTACTGATTTTTATGGATTGATTTTATACCCTTCTACTTTGTCAAAGTTTTGGATCAGCTCAAGTAACTTGGAAGTGGAGTTTATGGGATTCTCTAGATATAGGATCATATCATCTGAAAGAGGGAGAGTTTTACTTCGTCTTTTCCTATTTGATTCCCCGTTATGTGTACCTCTTGCCTTATTGCTCTAGCTAGGAATTCTAATACTATATTGAAGGTGACTGGAGAGAGCAAACAGCCTTGTCTTGCTCCTGATTTTAGAGGAAATGGCTTTAACTTTTCTTTTCTTTTCTTTTTTTTGCTTATGTGGTGCTGAGGAATCGAACCCAGGGCCTCATGCATGTAAGGCAAACACTCTACCACTGAGCCACCTTTCTAGCCCCTGGCTTTAACTTTTCACCATTGAGTATTGTACTGGCTGTAGGCTTGTCATATACAGCCTTGATAATATTGAGAAATACTCCATAGATTCATAGTTTCTCCAGAGCTTCATTATAAGGTGTGTTGGATCTTGTCAAATGCTTTTTCTGCATCTATGGATAATCATGTGGTTCTTGTCCTTGCTTCTATTGATGTGTTGAATTACATTAATTGATTTGAATATATTGAACCAACTTTGCATTCCTGAAATGAATCCTGTTTGATCATAGTGTATAATTTTTTATTAGTGATTGAAATCTATTGGCCAGAATATTATTGAGAAGTTTTGCATCAATGCTCATCAGAGAAATGGGTCTATAGTTCTCTTTCTTTAATGAGTCTCTGTTTGGTTTTGGAATGAGGGTTATGGTGGCTTCTTAGAATGAGCCTTCATTTCCAATTTCGTTGATGAGTTTGAGGAGCATAGGAGTGAGTTCTCCTTTGAAGGCTTATAGAATTTGGCTGTGAATCCTTCTGGGCCTGGGCTTTTCTTTGATGGGAGGTCTCTTATTGCTGTTTCTATTTTGTTACTTCATATGTGTCTATTTAGTTGGTTTAAATCTTGATTTAGTTGGGGAATATCAATTTTTGCTAGAAATTTTTCCATTTCTTCCAGATTCTTGAATTCATTACCATAAAGGTCTGCAAAGTATTCCCTTATCATGTTCTGAATCTTGGTATTTCTGTGGTCATGTTTCTGTTCTCATCTCTGATTTTGCTTATTTAAATGTGTTATCTTCTTTTTTTTGCTGAGGTTTGCTAAGGGTCTGTCAATTTTATTGATTTTTTTTTGAAGAACCAAGTCTTTGTCTTGTGTTGATTCTTTCTATGGCTTTTTGGTCTCTAATTAATTTAGCTCTTATTTAATTTTAATTATTTCCTTCTGTCTACTGGATTGGGGCTTGGCTTGTTGCTTTTTTCCAAGGAGCTTAAGGTGTATCATTAAATTGTGTGTTTGAGCCATAGGCACTCAGAGCTATAAATTTTCCTCTGAGAATTGCATTTGCTATTTCCCAGAGGAGCTGGTATTTTGTGTGCTCCTTTTAAATATCATAAAAGTCTGAATTTACAATCTGATCTCTTCTATGACCCATTATTGAATCAACAATGGGTTGTTGAGTCTTCATGTGTTGCAGGATTTTCCATTGTGGCTTTTGGCATTGAGCTCAAATTTTATTTCATTGCGGTCTGAAAGGGTGTATAGAATAGTTCCAATATTTCTGAATTTGCATAAATTTGCATTATGCTCTAAAAATTGGTCTACATTAGAGAATAATCCATGAGCTGCGAGAAGAATGTAAATTCTGGTGTTGTTGGATGGAATGTTTTTCTATTGATCCTATACAGATTATAGTGTTGTGGTGGGATGTCCTATTCTGGTCTGGTCTATTTGTGGTTTTAAAGGCTTCTTGTATCTGGATGGGCCTATCCTTCTGGATATTTGGGAAGTTCTCTGCTAGTATTGTACCTAATCCATTGGCCTCCCTCTCCAGGCCCTCCTCAAAACCTATTAGCCTCAAATTAGGCTTTCTGATTGTATATTATAGTTACTGCTACAAGAATGGTTTGAATATCTGTGTGTTCTCTTTTTAATGCAGTCTAAACTATCTTCTTCCAGAGATTCTGTGTCCTGCCTCCTCTCTCTGTTCTGCTTTCAAAACTTTATACTTTGCTATTTATCCCCCTTCCCTCCTGTTATTCAATCTTGATAGTTACCAGCTCTTTATTAAGGTTTTCTTTTAGGTCTCTTATAGACTGCTTTACCTCCTGGGGTTGCTTTTCAGTCTTCTCTTTTAATTCCTTTAAAAGGGTGGCCATGTTTTCATTGGACTCTTTCTCCTTCTATTGGAGTCCCTTCATTTTTTTGGCGGGGGGGGGGGGGTGGGGGGGTGGGGGGGTGGTGGAGGCGGGTAGTCCGGTCGTGAAGCCTGAACTCTGGGCCTGGGCACTGTCCCTCAGCTCTTCAGCTCAAGGGTAGCACTCTACCACTTGCGCCACAGTGCCACTTCTGGCTTCTTTTCTTTTTGCTTATGTGATGCTGAGGAATCGAACCCAGGGCCTCGAGCATGCAAGGCAAGTGCTCTACCACTGAGCCACCTTCCCAGCCCGAGTTCCTTCATTTTTTTATTTGTGGAATCCATGAATTCCTCTAACTTATTTATTTTTTCTTTGATCTGTCATGGAGCCTGAACTCTGGACCTGGGTGCTGTCCCTCAGCTCTTCAGCTCAAGGCTAGTGCTACACCACTAGACCTAAAGTGTGACTTCTGGCTTTTTTTTTTCTGCTTATGTGGTGCTAAGGAATCAAACCCAGGGCCTCACACATGTGAGGCAAGCACTCTACCACTGAGCCACCTTCCCAGCTCTTTTATTAATTTTTGATTGGCCTCATCATATTCTTTTTTTATTATTGTGAAAATACTGTACAGAGGGGTTACAATTACATGGGCAAGATAATGAGTACATTTCTTATCAAGCATGGTAGCCTCCTCCTTTGTTTCCCCTTCCCATCCCATTCTCCCCCAACCCCCCCCACCCAACCCTCCTCCCCCCTCCCCACCAAAGTTGTAAAGTTTGTTTTCGACATAACGACTTATATATCTCATTGTTGCAATGGGTCCACCTGTATCCGTATTTAAACGATTTGTTTTTTCCCTTCCCCTCCACAAATTATAACAACATCAAATACAGTGAAAGCAGGGGTTATGCCACAGGGGAGGGACATACAAAGCAACAAAGAAATAATTTTATAAATGTGTTAGAAACAATCGCATGAAAGAAAAAAAACATTTGAATACATATCTTAGGGTTCATTTCCCTAACATCAACTTAACTGACGTTTTCTGCTTGACTCAGACATATACTAGTTATTGCAAATAAGGGAAACCATGGGACCTATGTTTCTTTGGGCCTGGCTTACTTCACTTAATATCATTTGTTCCAAGTGTTTCCATTTCCTAACAAATGGAGCAATGTCATTCTTTCTGATGGAGACATAGAATTCCATTGTGTATATATACCACATTTTCTTGATCCATTCATCTACTGAGGGCATCTGGGTTGGTTCCATATCTTGGCAATGGTAAATAAGGCTGCAATAAACATAGTTGTGCTGGTAGCTTTAGTGTGGTCTTGTTTGTGAACATTTGGGTAAATGCCCAAAAGTGGGATTGCTGGGTCATAGGGGAGCTCTATGTGGAGTCTTTTGAGGAATCTCCATACAACTTTTCAAAGTGGTTGAACAAGTTTATACTCCCACCAACAATGCAGTAAGGTTCCCTTCTGTCTACATCCCCTCCAGCATCTGTTGTTATTGGAGTTCTTGATTTTAGCCATTCTAACTGGGGTGAGGTGGTATCTCAATATTGTTATTTTATTTTATTTCATTTTATTTTATTTGTGAACATACTGTACAGAAAAGTTACAATTACGTGGGCAGGATAATGCGTACATTTCTTACCAAGCATTGCAGCCTCCTCCTTTGTTTACCCTTCACGTCCCTTCCCAGCCTCCCCCCCTCCCCCCCCACTCCAATCCTTCTCTTTCTTCCCCCACCCCCCCCCCCCCACCGACATTGTAAAGCTCGGTTTGGACATGACAACTTGTACTTCTCATTGTTGCAACAGGTCCACCTGTATCCTTAAACAACTGGTTTTTCCCCATCTCCTCCACAAGTTATACTGACATCAAATATAGTGAAAGCAAGGGTTATACTGTGGGGGAGGGATATACAAAGCAACAAAGAGATAATCTTATAAATGCGTTAGAAACACATGCATGAAAGAAAAAAACATTAAAATACACATCTAAGGGTTCATTTTCCTGACATCACATTATCTGACCTTTTCCGCTTGACTCATACATATACTAGATATTACAAATGAGGGAAACCATGGGACCTATGTTTCTTTGGGCCTGGCTTACTTCACTTAATATAATTTTTTCCAAGTTTTTCCATTTCCTAACAAATGGGGCAATGTCATTCTTTCTGATGGAGGCATAGAATTCCATTGTGTATATATACCACATTTTCTTGATCCATTCATCTACTGAGGGGCATCTGGGTTGGTTCCATATCTTAGCTATGGTAAATAATGCTGCAATAAACATAGTTGTGCTGGTAGCTTTAGTGTGGTCTTGTTTGTAAACATTGATTTGCATTTCTTTTATGGCTAGAGAGGTTGAGCATTTCTTCATGTGTCTACTGGCCATCCTTCTTGCCTCTTCAGAGAAGTTTCTCTTTAAGTCTTTAGCCCACTTATTTATTGGGCAGTTGTTCATCATATTCTTGTATAGTCTTGTGCTGGGTTTATTTACCAGCCATGCTTTTAAATTATTTTGAGCATTATCCTCTAGGTCATTCCCTGAAGGCTCTATTGCCTATTTATATGGAGTCAAAGTTGGGATTAGTTGACTGGCCATGTTTCTTGTGTTTCTGTGGTTATTTCTATCCATCTGGAGACAAGAGCTACTCTGATATGAATACTCTTTAAGGACAGGAGCCAACCCAGAACCATGTAGATGTATAGAGTATTTGATGTTCTTCATTTTATTTGGTGCTGTGAATATTTTTTTCATTGTTTTACTATTCTTCCTAATGTATATTGCTTGGTTCATATGTGTTTGTGCAACTTTAGTTATTCTTCTGGTTAATTACCACTTTTATTCCTTGATGATTTGCTAAGATAAGAACTTTATTTTACCACATTGTATATATTTTTAGCATTGCATTTTAGCTTAATAAGTGATTGGCTTTGTAAAATGTTTTAGATAATCAGTAAAACAAAAGTGCATTCTGCTGCTGCAGGTTCGAATACACTAATATGTCTATTAAGGCTACTTGACCTCTAATTTAATTAAATTTGATCTTTGTTGGCATTTTTCTGAATGATTTTTCTATTCATGAGGGTAGAGCATGGAAACCAAATCCCTACCATTCCATCAGAACATAGTTTTCCCTGTGCACTTAATTGTATATATTTTAGGAAGTCAGTATTCCATTATGGGATGTATTTATCATTAGATATACCTGATGGATACTTTCTTCTATATAGCAGTCTTATTGTCTTCTGAATGATTTGGACTTGCAAGCTATTCCTCAAATATGAGCAACTAGATATTCCTGATTCTTTTTGAGTACTATTTTCGTGTACTATCAAAATCAGTATATAATTTTTAGTTTATGTATGTCATATTATGTCATTCAGATTCTATTGTTTAGTTGGAAAATTAAGATCATTTACATCTAGGTTGATTACTAAAGTGTACACTGGTACTGGTAATCTATTGCTCTTTCCTGGGGTTTTGTGAGTGATCTATATTCATGCCTTTCTTCCCTAATTTTTAACAAATAATCATTAGCATTGTAAATAGAGTGCAGTTACAAACTCACTCTAATTCTAACTGGAGGAACCTACATTAACAATTAATACAATTGTAAACTAAGAGACTAAGAATAATTTCTCAGGCCATCTACCCAAATCAAAGTGTGAATTTTCTGTTTCTCCTCTTCCTGTCAAATACATGAACACTTGTATGTACACTTATACAAATACACATAATAGAAATGTACTGTTTCATATTTTACAAATAAAATGCACTATTGAGTGAATTGAGATCTGGATATTTTAACAATTTCACAAATTTTTCTCTGTAGTTGTTCTTTTGTGATGAAGAATATTCTATCTTCACAGGAAATGGAAAAGTTTGTCCAGAGCTCTGTAGACCAGGGTGTGGTGGTGTTTTCTCTGCGGTCAATGGTCAGTAACATGATAGAAGAAAGAGCCAACACAATTGCATCAACTCTTACACGGATTCCACAAAAGGTAAACTAAAGCTGCTGGTGGATATTTATATAATGAGTTTGTTAAACAGAAAAGGATTTGAGTGCCAAAACTTGCTATGTGAAAAGAAATTTAATTTATAAAACACAAATAAATTATATCCTTCAGGAACTCTACTTAAAACACCTCAGACTGCCTTTGTCCTATTTGAGTAAGGAGAGTTTAAGAACCAACATAGTATATGTATAGTGCAGGAAAGAATGCAAAAAAATAACCCTCTAAAACAGTAAACGGACATTAGTAACTTATTATCCAATACATAGAAATTAGTCAACGTCCTTGTGTCATTTGAACTTTTATAGACTACATTTTTGTTCCTGTTTGATGTAGGACACTTCTAATTACATAAGTTATGTTTTTCTGAAAACACAGTTACATTAGTATTTGCATTGTACATGGACCATTACATAACAATGCATATATATTTATGATGATAGTTTGTGAATTAGAAATTAGTTTATTATTTTTGACCGTATGTATGAAAAAAAATCTAGAAACCTCTCTCAAAGGAAGTGGTGCTGGGGCTCAAGTGGTGCAGCACTAGCCTTGAGCTCAGGGACAGCACCCAAGCCCTGAGTTCAAGCTCCACAACAAACCAAAAAAAAGGAAGAAAAATAGAAAAAAAGAAAAAGAAAAGTGAACAGGTAAATCTTAGAAAAAACACTCTTAGTGGCCAATACACAGACAAGACCACCCAACTTTCAAAAAAAAAAAAAAAGGAAGGAAGAAAACTCTCAAACTCTGCATATTTTAAAATCAACATTATCATCAAGGTATTAGCCAAACAGTTGAACAAAATATCCCAACATCACAATGGGTTAAAGTAGCCACAGTGTTACTAACCACATGCCAGTAAGCTCTTCTTTTTTTATTATTGTTATCTTCAAGTAGTTGTACAAAGGAGCTAACAAAGCAGCTTATAAATACATTGTATTTTTTTAATTGGTCGTGGGGCCTGAGTGCTGTCCTTCAGCTCTTCCACTCAAGGCTAATGCTCTACCACTTTAGCATCAATGCCACTTCTGGTTTTACTGCTTATGTGGTGCTGAGGAATCAAACCCAGGGCCTCATGCATGCAAGGCAAACCACCTTCCCAACCCCAATACATTCTATCTTGATCAATGTACTCGTTTCAACATTCTCACCCATCTATCTCCTACATACCATTTCCTTACTCTTAATTTTGTAGGATATACATTGGATTCTTGACTGCATTTTCTACCTCATCTCATCATTTGTCCACCCTGTTCTCTTGACCATACTCCACCCGATGCTCTTCTACTTAATGCTTAAAACATTTCTAATTCTAAGGTGGGTACAGGTGGTTGATGCCTGTAATCCTAGATACTCAGGAGCATAAGACTGTGGATTGAGCTTCAAAGCTAGCCCAGGGAAGAAAGTTCTTCAGACTCTTATCTCTAATTAACTACCAAAAAGCCAGAAGTGGAGCTGTGGCTCAAGAGGTATGAAGAGTTCAGGGATGGTATCCAGGCTGAGTTCAAGCCCCAGGACTGGCACACACACAGGAAATTCTACCTCTATCTACAAGCCTTCTAAATGAAAGGTTAAAACTGATATTTCAATTTTTTTTTGAGTAGTAAGTATTTGTACTTAAAAGAAGTTCAAAGCATTTACCATTTGGAATAGTTAAACTTATTTTTTTAATTAACTATAAATTTGCCTTTTGATAGATAAAATAAGGCCTGTTACAAAAGATGATTTTAGGTACAAATGGCCATAATTAATCTGCTTCCAAAAGGACCTAAGGAAAAAATAACAATACAATACTAAACACTTATACTTACAGTTAAGATAAACTATATAAAAATGTGTAATTGAGTAATTTCCACCATATATTCATAATGACTGATTTACTTTATAATAATATTAATAGTTATATTAGTAGAATATAAACTCCATCAAATGTAGATATTCCCTGTCATAGACCTTTGACAATATTTTCATATTAAAATATCCTTTCTTGATTCCTTATCTAACCAGTTGGAAAATGTTCAATTTGATAATCTCTTCAGTTTTTCTAAAGAGTCCACATCAAGGAGAAGACTCATCTGTCTTTGAATTCTGTAGGAATCAAGCATGTTATGACTTGATATTTGAGACATCAAATAATATTTTCTCTAAGTAACAGGTTTTATGGAAATATATAGGCAAGATACCAGATACCTTAGGATATCCCAGAATGACCTCCTTGGTAAAACTCAGGGGAATAATCAGTAAAAATATGGAAAAAACATCACATCATGAAGATAAAAGTTCAACAAGAAACAAATGTATTGAATATTTATTATCTCAAGCCTCTAACAATAACATGGACATGTCTATGTTTTTAGTAAATAAATAACAAAATTGTCATGCTAAGGTACATAATCGCATTCTTCCTGGGTAGAGAGGCAATTTGTGAATATCCCTCCTTCTCACAGTTCACTTATCCTTATTTTTGAACTGCAACAGAATTTCAAATGTCATGGCAAGTGACCCCTTTCCTTGAAGTACTAGAAGCCCTGAACTTTTCATAGTGATAAACACACAAACATTATTGTGAGGTGGTAGCACGTTATTTGATGAAGCGTGGCCAGTATTTCCTTTCATACCAGAACCAACCACAGCCATTGCATTCCAGCAGTCTTTGGATGCCCTTGTATCACATGCCAGGACCTCACTAGTTCATCATGAGAACATACTACAACATGTCTCCCAGACTTTTCTTCAATTGCCACGTACTACATCTTTCATACAAATATTTTTGTGAAAACTTTTGGCTTTTGTTCTTCTTTTGTCAGTTCTTTTCATTTTTCAAGTCTCAAAGCCACACAAAATGCATTCGCTGAGTCATCCTTTGTCTCTCCAGTGAACTTTGGTGCTTGATGCTCTGAGGATTAAAATTCAGTGGAGCTTCATGACTAAGTGCATGCTATGTTGAGAGCACTCATTGTATTGTACCATTCTCATTTCATTCCTAAAACATGCTTTGTTTTCATACAAATTCACACAAATGCAAGTCATCAAAAATCCAAGGCCTTTATCACTCATGGTGAAACCAACCATGTCTATGAGGCCATCTACCATGGAGTACCAGTAGTGGGCATTCCTTTGTTTGCAGATCAACCTGATAACATTGCTCCGATGAAGGCTAAGGTACCAGCTGTGAGACTGCACTTTAGCATGTTGTCCACTGAAGATCTTCTCAATGCCTTGAAGACAGTCATTAACAACCCTTCTTGAGTATAACTTTTCCAGTAGACAGTATTTAGAGAAGCATTCATCAGTCACAATGCATCTCTTCCCCTTTTGTAGGAGGCTTATTATTTAATAATTTAAATGAGCTTATTATTTGTTTCTGTTTTGTGGTTTTTGTTTTGTTTTGTTTTGT
This sequence comes from Dipodomys merriami, assembly GCF_024711535.1. NCBI lineage: Eukaryota > Metazoa > Chordata > Mammalia > Rodentia > Heteromyidae > Dipodomys > Dipodomys merriami. The sequence continues at coordinate 25,953,284 of NW_027206512.1, forward strand.
TGCTTTTTTTGTCATGCCGCTTGAATTCATGGCTGTCCCTTAACCTTTTTCATGCAAGACTAGTGCTCTACCACTTTGAACTTCTGGTTTTCTGGTGGTTATTGGAGTAAGATTTTCAGGTACTCTTCTTTCTAGATTGGCTTTGAACCATGATCCTCAGATTTCAGCCACCTTAATAAATAGAATTACATCCATGAGCCATCAGCACGCAGCTTTGTGGTATGCTTTTATTTCCAAATAGAAAGTTGAACTTGTTCTCACAAATTAACTAGATAAGCAATTGGTGAAATCATTTCTATATATTCAAATATTGTTGAAGGTAAACAACTATTTGTAATGACTATCATCAAAATATGACATAATCTTCAGAAAAATGATAAACTTGGAGACAAAAAGATTGTTTAATTTGTTATCTAAAATGTCTCATTCTAATAATCTTTTTTTTCTTTTCTTTCTTTACCTGGGGCTTCAACTCAGGGCCTTTTGCAATGTCTCTGAGCATTTTTACTTAAAGCTATCACTCTACAACTCCACTTCTACCAGTTTTTGGTGGTAATTAGAAATTAGAGTTTTAGGGACATTTCTTCCTGGGCCAGCTTGGAACCAACATCCTCAGAGCTCAGACTTTACAATCATTTCATATTTTAAGGTTTGCGAAGCTGATAAGACAACTAAAAGATCTCTGACTGTTGACCTTAAAGTTACTCCCTCAGTAATAATATAAAAGCAAGCTTCATGATCTAACAGAGAAGAATCATAATTTTTAAAAAGGGAGTGAAAATTAATAGTCAAAAAAGAAAGACTGACTATATGGCCTAGGCAGATGAAGTGACAAGAGACCACTGACAATATTACATTTTTAAAGTTTTCAAGTTCAAAAAGAGAAATAAATTGTTTTGAGCAAGAGATATTTTGAACAAAGTAATACTATCATTTGAACAGTTATGCAAAATCTAACTAAATCTCTGCATTTAAAAATAAAAACAATAAAAGGCAAAAGAGAAGAAAAAGATTCATCAGGATGCCTTTCACTTACTAGGACAGGATAGATCTTTAAAAACCTTCATAACGTCTCAAATATTGCTCAATTAGAGTATCCACTTAAAAACAAAATATTTTATGTGAGCAAATGAGAATAAACACTGGGATACTAGGTCCATTTGCTTTAACTTGCATTATTTATATTTCACTTTAATATACTTGGTTAGACTTAATATTTTCAGGAAAATTAAGTCCCTTTAAGGTAGGTGTCTCTGTGTTTTCTTTTAGCTATAAAGAGAATGCAATGAGGTTATCAAGAATTCACCATAATTAGCCAGTGAAGCCTCTGGATCGAGCTGTCTTCTGGATGGAGTTTGTCACAAAGGAGCCAAACACCTTCACCTGGCTCTACGTGAGCTCAGCTGGTTCCAGTACTACTCTCTGGATGTGACTAGCTTCCTGCTGGCCTGTGTGGCAACTGTCATCTTCATCTTCACAAGATGTTGTCTTTCTTGTTACTGGAATTTTACTGAAAGTGGAAAAAAGAAAAGAGACTAGCTGTGTCTAAGTTGAAGCTGGTAGTTATGTTAATTATTCCAGCAAGACAAATTTATAATAGAGTAGGTTCTTTCCTACCTGTGGCAAGACAAACTTTAACTGACTTGTTCTAGTCAATCAGATTTTGAAATTTGTAGCTGAATGTCAGAAGTGAACTCCCACATAATTTTCTGAGCTTAACTAAGTTCCTAAGTTTTATGTGTACATAAGACCATTAAAAAATCCCCTCATGGGGACTGGGAAGGTGGCTCAGTGGTAGAGTGCTTGCCTTGCATGCATGAGGCCCTGAGTTCCACTCCTCAGCACCACATAAGAAAAAAGAAAAAAGCTGGAAGTGGTGCTGTGGCTCAAGTGGTAGAGCGCTAGCCTTGAGCTGAAGAGCTGAGGGACAGCGCCCAGGCCCAGAGTTCAGGCCCCATGACCGGACCCAAAAAAAGCAAAACAAAACAAAACAAAACCAAAAAAGTCCCCTCATGGAAGTGGTACTGTGGCTTAAGTGGTAGAGTGCTCCCCTTGAGCTGAAGAGCACAGGGACAGCTCCCAGGTCCAGAGTTCAAGCCCCATGACTGACAAAAAAAATCCCCTCATAATTTGAATAGGTTTTGAAAATATTCAACCTCCTTTAATTTCATTTTAGAGTAACATATTGCATTTTTAATTTTTTAAAAATTTTTATTGTAAAACTGATATACAGAGGGGTTGCAGTTACATAACTGAGGTAATAAGTACATTTCATTTTTTATTGTAAAAATATTCCACAGAGGGGTTACAGTTACATGAGTAAGGTGCTGAGTACATTTCCTATTGAGCATTGTTACCTCCTATTTTGTTTTTCCCTACTTTCCTACCTCTCCAATTCCTCCCTCCCTCCCCACAAGTTATAAAATTTGTTTTCAACATTCTGTCTTGTACCTCTTATGGTTACAATGGGTCAACCTGTATCCTTATTTCAGCGTTTTGTTACTTCCCGTCCCCTCCCCCAATTAGAAAAATGTATACACAAGATGCAGGGCACCAACATCAAATACAGTAAAAATGGGTTATACCATGGGGCAAGAATATATGAGAGAAAAAAGTACATTTCCTTTTGAACAGTATTACTCCCTTCCTCGTTCTCTTTTCCTTCTGTTCTTTTCTTATTGATATCTTTAAGCTTTTAAAAAATTATTTTGCTAATTCAGCCTTCCTCTGGGTTTAGTTGGACCCTGAGGAAAAAATAAAATATTTCAAGTTCACATTAAAAGATATATTCAAAAGAATGCTAGCCTCCTAATTATATATCATTAATGTGCCTTAATATTATGAACAGAATAAAATCCAGAATAAAATACAAATTTAAAGTGGTGAAATCTCTGAGTATGCATATGGGTGAACCTAGTACCCTTTTACGTATATTGCATTTTTCTTTCAAACTGTTTTTTTACATTCATAAGGTTATCCCAGAAGAAGAAAAAATGTCCTGATTATTGATCACTATGTGGACAGAGGCTGTATTACTTCACTCTGCAGAGATTTACCAACTGCAACATCAATAGAGGAGCAGTTTTAGTCAAGTTGGTAATGAAATGAAACATTCATCCCAAGTTACTTTCAATGGTGATACAGGTCACTAGGCTCACCTCACAGCTCCATGAGTCACAGGACTTTAGGCATCTTTCTATAAAGTAATATCATCAGGGTAGATCCTATGTCAAAGAATGTTATAGACAGTAATAATATAGTCTGTCCGGTCATTGTTTCAATTTTTTTTTTTTTTTGGTTGTGGGGCCTGAACTCTGGGCCTGGGCACTGTCCCTCAGCTCTTCAGAGCAAGGGTAGGGTTCTAACACTTGAGTCACAGCACCACTTCTGGCTTTTTCTGCTTATGTGGTGTTGAGGAATCAAACCCAGGACCTCATGCATACAAGGCAAGCGCTCTACCACTGAGCCACCTTCCCAGCCCTGTTTCAAATTTTTATCCTACAATTTTTTTTTTACAAAATAGTTTCAAATATAAACTTTACAAAATTAGCTAGGATTATAAAGTGTACATTTAATGTTCAAAGCTTTGGTCATGATTTCATAGGAAAAAAAGAATAAAAAATGAATATTAGATGTGATAATTGATAATTGGACCTTTCAGAATGCCAAAAAATTGCTTTCTCTAAATTTCTCTTTAGAGGGAAGAGTACTATAGTTTGCATGTTGTATGTCCCCTTAAAGACCTGTATGCTGAAAACCCACCCACTCACTAACTTTTAGCATTATTGGTTGGTAGCATAACTTGAAGGAAGAGAGGCACAGAGCAAAGTAGTCATAACACAAGAAATGTGGCCCTGACAGCCGGGCGCTGGTGACTCACGCCTGTAATCCTAGCTACTCAGGAGACTGAGATCTGAGGATCGCGGTTCAAAGCCAGCCTGGGCAGGAAAGTCCGTGAAACCCTTATCTCCAATAAACCATCAGAAAACCGGAAGTGGCACTGTAGCTCAAGTGGTAGAGCGCTCACCTATAAGCTGAAGAGCTGAGGGACAGTGTCCAGGCCTAGAGTTCAAGCCCCATGACCAACAAAAAAAAAAAAGAAAGAAAGAAAGAAAAAGAAATGTGGCCCTGAGGGGAATATTGGAAACCTATCTCCATGCTGTGTGCCTTTGGGTTTCCAGCCTTAACCTGAGGGACTGGCTATGGTGCATATTCCCAATATGATATCCTCCCTCACCACAGCCCCTACCCCACCCAAAAAACAGAATCATAAAACAAAAGAGTCATGCCATGTCACCAGAATCATGCCATATGACTGTGGAGTGAAACCTCCAAAAGGGTGAACCAAGTAAATCTTTTCCACACATAAACTAATTACCTCAATTATATTTACAATAATGGAAAACTGACTAACACCTAGTGGGAGGACTAATTGAGCAATAAAGGACGATCCTTGTACAACTAGCAATATATAGGAGGTGGCACGCATTGGGGACCCAGAATGAGAGTAGTTCTCAAACCATTCCAAGCAAGCTAACTTTGTCCGGCGGCTTTCAAAAATGATGTAATTTAATCAAGAGTTTGTCCACATCTATACTGTTGTCCACATTTATACTTTCAGTTGGGCTTTTCCCATTGTGGTATAAGATTCCCCTGTAAGACACAGAAAGGTCATAACAAGGCTGTCTTGCAGCCGGTTATACGCAGCATATTCTTCTGGGCCATTAATTTAGTATAAGAAAAAATGGCATGGTCAATGATTTATGCAATGGAATCCTTTAAGCATGTAAATATACATGTAAACATCTAGATTATAAACAGGACACTTTGGTCTAGTGTTTCACTGAAATATTAAATTCCAGCACCATAAACTAGAAAAAAATATCAGCATTTCTTGACTTCCTAACATTAAGAAATAACATAAGAGATATGTTGACATTCTGACAAACATTAAAATAAGCTATAAGTGAATATAGAGCTAGCTAAAAGAAACAAAGATCTCATAATCATTCAAATGTAATATAATGTATAAGCTAAAATAATTCTCCAAATAACCACATACAATCCTTTTCAGCATGGGTTAAGATCCAATGCAATGTCTGCATTCAAGAATTTAAAACAATAAAGCATTTGTTTACACTGAAATGGTTTGTAAAACATTGTCTTGGCTTGACTATTCTTCAATAATGTGAAAGACCAAAAGTATTTACCCACCACTTAAAGACAATTAGGTAAACATTATTAAAGACCAGTGCCATATTTGTCTCTACTACTCACATTGTGCTTGCAGTAAACTAACACTAGAGTTTGAATTATGACTTGTCCCTTCCCAAGATTATGTTAAGGCTTGTCCCTTTATCTGAACAGTGGTGAAAGGTATTAGAGATGTGACTTGGCCTTTTAAAGGATTCATATATATCTTTCAGTAGAAATTACATCGGGCAGGATTAGGATAAAACTGCAAGAACAGGTTGTTATAAACCAATATCACTCTACCTATTGGGCCTCCTTTGCATGTGTGCCATTTCCACTACATGCCTCTGGTTAAAAACAAAACAAAACAAAAAACCCTTAAATCATAATAGTTACAAAACATTTTTCCAACCACATAATTATTTCATCTACATTTCTACGGAATCTACATTTCCTATGGAAAAGAGACTCCTTGATTGCCACTTATTTCCACACTACTCTAAAAGATAATACATAACTGATAATAAATAAAATACATTTCGATTTATAATGAGTTGTATGATATATAAAAATAAAAGGCTCCAAAACCTTTCAACATCAGGGTCATCTAAGTTTTTATGTCCCTCTGCCAAATACATGATCAGATTATACTTTGGATTGCAAGTGACACATTAACCTCTAGGTTGATTTATCCTTAGAAACCGCAACTGAAAATAAACATTAGAGCTGGGTGTTAGTAGCTCATGCTTGTAATCTCAGCTACTCAAGAAGCTGAGATCTAAGGATCATAGGTGGAAGCTGGGGCAGGAAAGGTGAGACTCTTATCTTTTAGCTAGCTCTTATCTCAAATTAAGCACTAGAAAACCAGAAGTAGCAAAACACTAACCTTGAGCCAAAAAGCTCAAGGACAGCACCCAGGCCCTGAGCATAAACACCATGACCAGCAAAATAAACTATGAGGTTGTAGTAAGATTGTATATGCACTGCATTATCATCTTCTACTGAGGCAACATATATACTATTTTAACTCTACAAGTTTTAGGAAAATACTCCTTTGGCCATCAGAATATAGTCCCTGCACCAATATGAGCACAACTCTGGATGAACTGGTATGGAATAGTCATGAGGTGACTGTCATCATCATCTATTCTCATTCATTCCATCAAAGCAACTACTATTAAATTTGAGGTTTACTCTCTTATCTTTGTGTGATGTTATGAAAGATTTCTTTATAAAACAGACCTAGAAAATGGCAAAAGAATCTTATCCCAAAACTTCAATTTTCTTTAGAAAATATTCTTATGTTCTCAAAAAGCATTGGAGAAATGTAGTTTTGTAGTAAGAGAAAATTACTTCTCCTTGAATAGATTAATTCTACTTTAGGAAATTAAAATATTTTCTTGTATTACCAAAAGTATTCCATCACATCTCAGTCACTAGCAACTCCATGCCAGAACAAAAATAGTTGTAAATTAACATTTCTCTTGCTTCCACATTCTTTGAATAATACACAAACTTTCACTTTTTTGTTGTTGTTGTTGGTTGTGGGGCTTGAACTCAGAGCCTGGGCACTGGCACTGAGATCTTTTGTTCAAGGCTGGTGCTTGACCACTTTGAACCACAGTGCCACTTCTCCTTTTTTGTAGTTAATTGGAGATAAAAGTTTCCCAGAGTTTCCTGGGTTTGAACTGCAATCCTCAGATCTCAGCCTCCTGAGTAGCTAGGATTACAAGCATGAGCCGCCAACACCTGGCTCAAACTTTATATGTTAAGGCCTAAAATTATGATTGAGTTGATTTTTAAAATTAAATTGGCATTATTTATATCCTAATATGAAGCACATGTGTTAGCAGTAGATCTAGGATTTGGACAAAACTCAAAACAATCAAAGTTTACTTGGGGTATCAAGGTCAACACAATAGTTTACTACATTGTAGGCATGATTGAGTAATCATGGAAAAGGATTTGTGTAACATGAGAAAATTGAGCTATGACAGAGTCCATGAAGTTTCTAAATTTTTATCACTTACTTGTATACTTTAGAGGAAAAATGCACATTCATTTACTTATGATTATAAATACAAAGATAGAAATATAGGAGCTGAATGTCTATCTACTCAATTTATTCTTATGTTTATGAATAATATGTAAAAATATCAATGTCACTGTATATAAAAATATGCACCTGTGTATTTTTACTGATTATTGAATACAACATCTTGCCTATATTATTCTACCATATCACCAGAAAGTACATAGTATACTCAAAATACAGTTTTCTTATTGCCCAGCCTTTTATATAGTTTTCTCTATGCAAGGACACACACTACACTGAGACAACAAGAAAAGCCAAAAGATGGATTATTTAAACCTACAAAGATTTGGAATTCCTTCACCTCTCCCAGAATGTTGACTTCATGAAACAAAAAAATCTGCCGACCCACTGCCTAAGAGAAATCTATTCCTGCTTTCTTGGTTTCATTTATTCTGCATTTGTGTGCAGAGGATCCTGTACCTTTCACTAATTTAAGAGAGATAGGAACACTAGGGAAAAACATCCTGTCAATTACAGATTTCAAGACGCATATAGCCGCACAAGTGTCTAAATTTTGTTACTGTTAAATGTGAAAGCAGTATCTAGCACCATTTGACATTCTGAGCAGGTATATAAAAAGAATCAGTCATTTATTCAAAATACATTTCAGTGGCAATGATATAATGGAGTTAAGTGCTGAATGTGTAGAGAAAAAAGTTGATACAAAGAATGATGCAAGTAATAAAAATATTGATAAAGATATATTGTGCTCAGAAAGTGATCCACTTAATTAACTTGTTTTTATACTACTACTTAAAGATAATAAAAAGTTTTAAAAGTTCTGTTTACATTGGACAAAAAAGTCTACTTAAAAGGAAATGGTATAACAAATGATAAATACTTTTCAAAAAGTATTACTGCATAGAACAATGACAAGCCATAGAAATTGCCCAAGTTTCATTCATTAACTTGCCACAATTTGCAACACAATTTGCAACCTATGCAATGATTAGACAATAATATGAGAGAAAGACAACGAGTGACACTCAGTCACAAGGACAGTTCCCAGAAAATCCAAGTGTGGCCAAACAGGATTAGGCTTAGTAAACAGCAAAATCTAACTGGAAAGGGAAGCTTGACCTAGATATTTAGGAGGAGTTTGAAGCATCAGCCCAGGGTTTGTGGGACAACAATGAGTTAAACACAAGAGAAAGAAAGAGAGTGTGTGTGGGGGGGGGGGGGGATCAGATTTCCTGTTTTACTAAAAAGAAAACACTCAAAATGCATTTACTGTATTCAACTGCAATGGACAAAACCATGAAAAGGGGAAATATTTAGACAGTAGGTACAGAGTTCATGCAACAGATGAACAGATGAATATAGACCAGCAGATCTGGGGAAATGACTGTGCTTGTATAATATTAATTCCATATGGTGTTTTAATTCAGAAAAAAAATAGTATCGATAAGACATTTAAGATGTCCATGGCAAAAGTGATCTAAATTAATACTCATTATTGCCATTTTTCTTCTTATTTTGTTTCAGAGTATATTTATTATCATTAAATAGTAGTACAAAGGAGTTGTCTTCAAAAAAGAAGTTTATGAATACAGTGCCTCTGGTTTATGTCATCCCTTTCAACAATCTCATCCATCTTTCCAAACCACACTGTGCCTCACTTTTCTTAATTTTCAGGTTATATGTTGATTCCTTTTTGACATTTCCAAAAGTATACCTTTTCTTGTAGAAGATGTAAATTTATCACCTATTTCAATGTTTCAAAATACTAAAAAGGATGAATATTTGAAAATCATAATGTTCAAGTGTTTTTTATAGCTAAAGCTTCTTATCAAGTGCAAAATCTCTGCATTGTGCATGATTAGGTTTAACCTTAAGTTTTCAAAATTCAAAAGGGAGCTTAAACAAACTATTCTTGAATATAGACTCCTTGAATATAGTCTACTGGTGTAGGTATGGTGTCTACATCTACTACCAAAAGCTCTGTTTTGGCTTTTCTTTTACAAATACTGGGGATTGAAATCAGGGCTCTGGGCACACATTTTAGGTCACAAAGCAAACTTGTACAAATTCAGAAACATTTGAAGTTATGCCCTGCATTCTTTCAGACCACAAAGGAATAAAATTAGAACTCAACACAAAGAGCCACCAAAGAAAGTTCTGTAAAACATGGAGAATGAACAATGTTGAATCACCAGTGGATCATGGAAGAGATTAGAAAGGAAATTCAAATGTTCATGATATTCAACAAAAATGAACACACAAATTACCAGCTCCTCTGGGACACAGCAAAGGCAGTACTCAGAGGCAAATTTATAGCTCTGAGTTCCTACAACAACAAATTGGAGAGATCTGAAACCAACAATATAATGAGACATCTGAACCTCCTTGAAAAGAGGAGCAAGTTAAACCCAAATCCAGTTGGTGGAAAGAAAGAAATAAAATTAAATCCGAATTAAATGAATTAGAATCCAAAAAAAAATAGAAAGAATCAACAAAACAAAAAGTTTGTTCTTTGAAAAAAATTAACAAAATTGATAGACCCTTAGCAAATAATATCAGAAAAAGAAGAGAACACACCCAAATAAACAAACTCAGAGATGAGAATGAAAACATCACCACAGAAACAACCAAGAGTCCTAACATTATAAGGGAATACTTCTCAAACCTTTATGCTAATAAGTTTGAGAATCTGGAAGAAATGGACAATTTCCTAGCAAATATCCACATGCGGAAACTAAACCAACATGAGTTAAACCATCTTAACAGGCATGTCATATAAAGCATTGAATTAGAAACAGTAATAAGAGACCTCCCATCTAAGAAAAGCTAGCACTCTACCACTTTGAGCCACTTCTGGTTTTCTGGTGGTTAATTTCCTGCCTGGATTGACTTTCAACCATGATCTTCATATCTCAGCCTCCTGAACCAGCCCCTGGATTTGTGATACATTGTTATTTTCAACTAGAAAGTATTTCAGAGTTACACTTGATCTCACAGAAGGTAATGTCAGAGTTGCACTTGACATCAAATATTAATTCAATTAGTGAAATAATTTCTACACATATAAATAATGCTGAAGATACATAGCTATTTACAATGACTCTACTTTCAAAATATGACTTAATCTTCAGAAAACTTGTAAATTTGAAGATAAAGAAATTGTTTAATTGAATATCTAAAATGTTTCATTCTAATCTAGTTTTTCAATTTTCTTTTTTCTGTTTTTGCCAGTCCTAGGGCTCAAACTCGTTGCCTGCACAGTGTCGCTGAACTTTTTTACTTAAGCTATCATTCTATCACTTGAACCACAACTCTACTTCTGGCGTTTTTGGTAATTGATTGGAGAAAAGAATCTCAGGGTCTTTCTTACCTGGGCTGGTTTTGAACTAACATCCTCAGATCTCAGCCTCCTGAGTAGATAGGGTTATGAGTGTGAACCAATGAAATTTGGCTTCAATCAAATGATCATTTGCCAAAAAAATTCATTTTATTATGTTCACAGATGTAATTAATGATATATAAGACAAATACCCTAAAAGTTATATATTTAATTTAGAAAATTCAAATATATGTTATATATTACACATGTATATTATTATGTATTCAATCTTATTTGGTTTTCAAGAGCTTTAAGCTGACAGGAGTACAGTTACTTAACAGATGCTCTACCACCTGAGTCTCAGAACAGCACAATTACAATGGCCAATCATAGCATAGCACAAATGGAAAGTCTATTTCAACTAATTGAATTTTTTTAATTTGGGTGGTACTAGGGTTTATACTCTAATTAGTTAGGTAAGCACCTTATTACTCAAGCCATGCTCCAAGTTCTATGAAACTTCTATATGAAATAATTCACATAATTTTTTCTAATATACAATGCGACATGGCCTTACACTCATTTCCAGTGTTTAGGGTTGCTATATTAATAGGATAACTAAAGGCTCTTGATCTTAAAGCTACCCCTTCAGTAAGAAGATAAAAAGCTTTATGATATAGCAGTGAAGAATTGTAAGGGAAAAGGAAGAGAAAATTAAATGTTGAAAAGAAAACCATTGACTACATGGTATGGACAGAGGCAAAGTGACAAGAGAAAATTTATAGTTTTACAGGTTTAAATTAAGTTATCAAGTTAAAGAAGAGAATTTGATTTTTTTGAATAGGAAATACTTTGAGCAAAGTAATATCATTTGAGCAGTTATCTAAAAACTTATTTTAGCTTTGAGTTAAACATAAAAACAATAAAAAGTAGAAGGGAAGACTGGAAAGAGAGATTTATCAGAAAGCACTTCTCCTATGACAAGATAGATCTTCAAAAACATCTTAACATCTCAAATAAATATTGCTCAATTATAGTATTCATTGTATGTGGGCAAATGAAAACACTAGGGTAGTATGTCCATTTGGTTTAACTTGGGTTATTTCTATAGTCAGCAACATTAAGTCCCTTTAAGGTAGGTGTCTCTGTGTTTTCTTTTAGCAATAAAGAGGATGCAATGAGGTTATCAAAAATTCACCATGATCAGCCAGTGAAGCCTCTGGATCGAGCTGTCTTCTGGGTGGAGTTTGTCATGCTCCACAAAGGAACCAAACACCTTGGCCGGCTGTCCATGACTTCAACTGGTTCCAGTACCACTCTCTGGATGTGATTGGCTTCCTGCTGGCCTGTGTGGCAGCTCTCATCTTCATCTTCACAAGATGTTGCCTTTTTGTGTCCAGAAGTTTACTAAAAGTAGAAAAAAAAAGAAAAGAGACTAATTGTATCTATTCTGAAGCTCGGGCCGTTGATGATTCCAGCAAGAAGAGTTTGTCATGGGTTAGATTCTTTCCTAGTGTGGCAAAAAAAAAAAAAAAAAAAAAAAAAAAAACTTTAACAACTTACTTTAAATCAAAGTTTGTTTGCAGTGATTCACTTCCTGATTTAGATATGAAATATTTCAGCTCCATGGAAAAAGCATTTGGGAAAAAATTATAATGACTCCAAAATGTATTGATTCTGAAAACTATTGGCAAAAGTCATGCTAAATTTAAACTCACACAAAATTTTCTTACCTTAACTGAGTTTCCTAAGTTTTCAGTAGAAACAAACTGTCAAAAAGCCTCCTCCTGATACATTGCATTTTGCACATATTTAGCCTGCCTTGCCTTATTTTGGAGTAGAATGTGTATATTTTATTATTTCCTAATAAAATGTTCAACAACTAGGTTTGTACAAAAGAGTCATATTTTCCATTTGCTTCTGCTCTCCTTACTGCATATCCAGGCTCCACATCATCTGTCCATCATCAAGCCACATTTATCTTACTCTACAAAAGGCAATATCTCAATGGAATTAGAAACATTTTTTATCTACCTGTTTTCCACTATAAGATTAAAATACTTTGGAATCCCTTTGATAGGTTTTTTTTCCTTTTTCCTTATAGACATTTATAAACATTAAACTGGATGTTTGCATTAGTATTTCAATTTCTGATAGACATCCAGCCTCAACTGTTCAATTTTTCCTCTTCAGATGAATGCGCACACATAGATAGTCCCACTTTGTGCAGAGTGTGTTGTAAGATTCAGTGAGTTTGTTTATTGTTCTAAACTTACTCATTTTCCAATTCATGTCTCATGTTCCCTTTTCCTCTGGAGTAGGAAAAATTAAAGTAGCTTAATGACATAATGAAAATTTGGTTAAAAGCCAAAAACTTGGGAAATTGACAATAGAATTCTTCAATTAATTTTGCAATAATTGTCAGGTTTTTAAAAATGTAAGTATCTCACATCAGGATGACTGTCATCCTGATTACTCAGGGACTGATATTCAAAAGATCACAGTTTGAAGCAAGCAGAAAATCTATGAGACTCAATCTCCAAAATTACCAGCAAAATTCAGAGTTGAAGTCTTGATTAAAATGTCATATTGATAGCCCAGGAAACAAGATAACTGAATTGGAAAAAAGCCTGAGTTCAATCCCTAGTATTGCCACCCCCCAGAAAAAAAGAAAGAGAGAGAGAAAATGAAAGAAAAGAAAGAAAGAAAGAAAGAAAGAAAGAAAGAAAGAAAGAAAGAAAGAAAGAAAGAAAGAAAGAAAGAAAGAAATTACTTAAGCCTGGATTAAATTTTTCCAAACCTATTGTGTAATGCTTACTAATTTTCATCAATCATGTAAAACTTGGAAGTATTAGAATCAAATACATGAACAATAAATTCAAAAAATATATTTCATAAATGTATATTTCATAAATATATACATTTACATTAAATAAATATAAACAAATAAAATATAGAAAGATAATAAATAGAAATTAAGTGAACTGCGAGGTGCTGGTGGCTCTTACTACTTAGGAGGCTGACATCTGAACACACACACACACACACACACACACACACACAGTGGAAGTAGAGCTTTGGCTCAAGTGGTAAGAGTTAGCCTTGGGCAAAAAAGGCTCAGGGAGGGCTGGGAAGGTGGCTCAGTGGTAGAGCGCTTGCCTTGCATGCATGAGGCCCTGGGTTTGATTCCTCAGCACCACATAAGCAGAAAAAAAAAGCCAGAAGTGGCGCTGTGGCTCAAGTGGTAGAGCACTAGCCTTGAGCTGAAGAGCTGAGGGACAGCTCCCAGACCCAGAGTTCAGGCCCACAACCGGACCCAAAAAAACAAAAAGCTCAGGGAGAGTGCCCAGGCCTGGAGTTCAAGCCCCAGGAACTACACATAAGAAGAAAGAGAGAAAGAGAAACAAAGAAAAAGAGAGGGAGTGGAAAGAGGGAGAAGGAAGGAAAGAAGGGAGGGAGGGAGGAAGGAAACAAGGGAGGAAGGGAGGGAGGGAGAGAGGGAGAAATTAAGGTAATGAATCATCTTTAATATAAGATACATATTTATTTATTGTTATTGTAAAGGTGATGTACAGAGGGGTTGCAGGAGTGTTTCCACAGGATTTAAAATATTGAATTTTGCAAGATGTCAAAAACATTCCACTCATTTTTAATACAAGGAAATGAAATGTTCTATCATCAAGGCAAATGAAATTAATAAGAGCTAAAATTATGGGTGAGGGAAAATTCTGAGTACACCTACACAACTTGGACAACATGAGTCTCAACAACACAGCCACCTGATAGAATGTGTCCTGCGTGTTTAATAAAGACCTAGTATTTCCTAGCACCTCTGCCTAAAAAAAAATACTGATTTTAATAACCTAAAAACTGCTGGGTGCTGGTGGCTCATGTCTGTAATGTTAGCTACTGAGGAGGCTCAGATCATAGTTCAAAGCCAGCCCAGGGAAGATCGGTTCTAGAAGACTCTTCTTTCCAATGAACCATCAAAAAGCTGAAACTAGAGTTGTGGCTCAAGTGGAAGAGTGTTAGTCTTGAGTAAAAAAAGATCATGGATGTTCAGTCTACCCTGAGAAAATGACCCCTTCCCAGCTGTCTTTCCTCAGTGCCCACGTGGCCCCTTCCCTAGAAGCCCCAGCCCAGCATTCCTATTCCAGGTAACTGACACACCTGGGGACAGTGGGAGGTCCCTAGGTTCTACAGTCTTCCTTCCAGCCCACCTCCTTCCTGTCCTGTCCATCATCATCATTTACCCCCTGGCACCCTTGCAGCCTTTCCCTGGCCTCTTGCCCCTTTCTCCAGCTCCCTCCCCTCTCCCTTCCCCTGCATGCCCCTCCATCTTGTGCAGGTCGACAGGATTTGTCCCCCAATAAACTCTTTTCTGCCTGAATGATGTGGCAGTCGCCTTTCGGCTGAACCTTACAAGGGACAATGGCCCAGGCCCTGAGTTCAAGCCCAAGAACCAGGAAAAAAAAATACTGTAATTAAAAAAAAATCCTCATTTGTCATTAATAACAACCAGAGTTTCATCAGCAAATAGGATGTTATTTCTTACGAAATAGATCTAATATATCTTAATATCAACTTTTTAAATACACAGAAGATAAGCATTTTTATAATATATATTAATTTTTGATACTTATTTCTTAATCCACAAAAGATCATCTTTTCTTCTCTCCTTGATGGACATAATATAAAACCGAGATCTTATCTCAGTAATGAAATCTATATTGAATGGCCCATTCGGGGGCTTTGTCTAATTGAGGAAGCTTCGCCACCGGGAAAGAAAGCTGAAAATACTGCACTTTCTAGTCACGCCCTGGAAAACAGGTCTGTCCCCTCCTATTACCTCCCATGGCCGCTCCTCCCCGTGGTTAATCTGTGCCATCTGGGGTTAATACTTCTTCCTAGGAACAGAAAAGCTGCAGACCAGTTCTAACTCGATGAAGGAACAAAGGCGGTGCAAATATGTATGTTCTTAGCTTTACCTTCTCAGGAAAACGCCAATTTAAGGCTTTGTCTATGAGGGTTGCACTCATACATATTCTTATTGAAGGGATTGGGGACCCAGGGGTGATAACCTTGCACCTGCGCAGATCCCGTCCAGAAAACTTAATCCTGCATTTCCCCACAACCAGCCCCCTGTCGTTAGGGGGCTGTTGTTAAGACTCTTCCCACACTCGAGCCTTTGAAGGCTGAAGCTGTAATGCGCTTGCGCTGGAGCCAACTGTTTCCCTGCGCTCTGAGCTTTCATTTTTCGTCTTAAAATTCTTGCTTCTGCGTATGTGTTCTTCAGTTGCTTGTTTGCCATTCCAGGAATCTTGCGATCTTTCATCTCTGAGACCACCCATAAACAATATCAAGACTTGCGTAAGGACCAAGGGCTGAAAGGAAGGTTTGTGAACTTTATGTACATTCTGAAACTATTCTTTAAAAAGTTTGTTATTCATATTAACAGGAAGCGTCAGGGTCGGTAGGAGAGGGTAGAATGGTGATAGTGTCAGCGGATGCAGGTGAAGGTTTGTGAAGTTTCCCTCAAAAATGTAGACTCTTCACTTAGAGTCCTTGACTTCAATCACAGAATAATAATTTCTGGACAAGTCACAATGATAAGAGAACTTGGCGTAGCTTTATTGAGTAAGTAATTGATGGTTTATAAAGAGGACTCAAAGGATAGTTTACTGAAAGTCTAAACTCAAATACCATCATGTCTAACCTATTGCTTTCAAAAGAGTGTTTGGAGAAAGACTGGGAAATTCTGACAAAGTTTAAGACAAGCCATAAAGGAATACAGAATTAAGACAGAGATATAAAGTAATTTTAACCATAAATAACTCATCTTTATCAATGAAGTGATAAACTTAAATCTTCAAACAAGCTGAACTTAATACAATCTTAGTAAAACTATAACGATAAGTAACCAAAAATGAGTTAAAATCTTATATAATACCTTATTTCAAGTCCTCTAACTACATCCTAAAGCAGCAGGTAAAGTAATATAATATAATACCAAACACGTTAACATATAGATACACAGTAATTCAGTCTCAGACAGATCATTGCACAAATAAATATAAAAGTGATAGTACATAACTTTTACAATCTTTTTTTTAATTGCAAAAATACTGTACAGAGGGGTTACAATTACATGGGCAAGATAATGAGTACATTTCTTATCAAGCATTGTAGCCTCCTCCTTTGTTTCCCCTTCCCATCCCTTCCCATCTTCCCTGCCCTCTTCCCCCCCCCCACCAAAGTTGTAAAGTTCGTTTTTGACATAACGACTTGTACATCTCAACTTTTACAATCTTGAAGTCACAAAGTTCTGTTTATTCTTTTGCAGATCATCCCCACTATATGTGCACCTTGAACTGTAGTGTTGTACTTTAATTTCTTGTTTGATTTACTCATATGTGATAAAAAAAAATCCAGAGAGGAATAAGAAATGACAACAGAAAAAATAAAACCCCATTGCTCCAAGATGTCTTTGAAATGGACTTCACTTGTTCTTCTGATACAACTAATATGTTTTCTTGCTCCTGGAAATTGTGGGAAGCTGCTAATGTTGCCTATGGAATACAGCCATTGGATCAATGTCAAAGTAATCCTGGAAGAGATCGTGCAGAGAGGTCATGAGGTGACTGTCCTAGCATCATCTGCTTCCATTCATGTGGATTCTGGCAAGGCATCTGCTTTTAAATTTGAGGTTTATTCTTCATCTTTGGATAAAAGTGACCATGAAAATGTTTTTAAATATTGGATCAATGAATGGACATATGAACTTCCAAAATATTCATTTTGGAAAGCCTATTCAGAAATGCAAAAAACATTCATGCATTTTTCAGATGTTAACGAAATGCTCTGCAAAGATGTAGTGTTCAACAAGAAACTTATGACAAAACTACAAGAATCAAAGTTTGATGCCCTTCTGGCAGACCCTGTGGTTCCCTGTGGAGAACTGCTGGCTGAGCTACTCAATATTCCTTTTGTGTACACTCTCCACTTCTTCCCTGGCTACACATACGAGAAATACTGTGGAGGGATTCCAGTCCCTCCTTCCTATGTGCCCGTTCCTATATCAGGACTCACTGATCAAATGACATTCATGGAGAGAGTAAAAAACATGATATTGGTGATATTTTTTGACTTTGGATTAGAAATATTTAATGAGAAGAAGTGGAATCAGTTTTATAGTGAAGTTCTGGGTAAGCTACATCATCAACTGTTACTTTGAAATCTGAACTTTTCTGCCCCTTTGTCTATGAGTTTGTGTATAATAAAATGAGAAGTGTAATAAAATCAGAAGATGGACTGAAAGTAGAATCTGATGATGTAAGAATGGAAAACGGCCCATTCATCTCAGAGGACTATGGAAGGATTGCTTTATGGAAGCCTGTTAGAAGCTTGTGGCCATCCCTGTTCAGAATACCACTAATTTTTTGGTCAGAGAAATTGCTTACCCATTTTACTATACCTTTCTTTCATGTTAGAGAACTGTAATGAAAACCTTTAGCAAATGTCTCACTATCCATTACAATATTTATCTAAGAGGAAAAATTTTTTGCAATTGTTTTTCAGTATCTAAGTTATGACTTTCAACAAGTACATATATATATATATGTATATACACACTTGTGCATATGTACATGTGTACGTGTGTATGTGTGTGTAGTCAGTTAATCTTATCAATCTCTTAGTAGGAATGACATCACTAGGAATTCTGTTGTACATTTTGAAACCTCAGACTTGACTTGGAGAACCCAGGATCAAGAAAATTCCTGGCCAAACTATAAAAACTACATTGTAGTCTTCTTGAAAAGCTGCATCTGACACTGTAATAGTGTTACTAAGTGAGTCTAGTGATAAAATGGCTTTAAATTCATATTTGCTACTTTCATAGCTTTGAGATAGTATCATTTATATAATATAATGTATGTAGACATTTATCTTTTAGCAAAACAGAATATACATCTTGCCTGCAGAATTCTAAGTCATTTCAGGGAATCATATACCATAAATTTCCCGATTATCCCACGTGTTGTATTTTCTATTGTATTCAGGCAGACCCACTACAATATTTGAAGCAATGAGGAAAGCTGACATCTGGCTCATTCGAACCTATTGGGATATTGAATTTCCTCGCCCACTCTTACCAAATTTTGAATTTATTGGAGGATTCCACTGCAAACCTGCCAAACCTCTGCCTAAGGTAAACCTGTTTGTTAAACCTGCCTTATTACTGGTTTGTACTGGGTATCTGTTGGAAATGACTCTGCCTTCCTTATTCAAGGAGAGAGATAAGAATTGTGATAAAGTATCCTGTTGAATATGGACTTGAATTTCTATCCCATCACAGCTGACTGTGTTTCATTACCACCAAGAAACAAAAGTAGGAGAACCAGTTTCATTTGTGACTATGGTCAGTCAGTGTAAGCTCTCATTATGGAATTCTTTTTTTTTGGGGGGGGGGGCGGTCGTGGGGCCTGAACTCTGGGCCTGGGCGCTGTCCCTCAGCTCTTCAGCTCAAGGCTAGCGCTCTACCACTTGAGCCACAGCACCACTTGCGGCTTTTTTCTTTTTTGCTTATGTGGTGCTGAGGAATCAAACCCAGGGCCTCAGGCATGCAAGGCAAGTGCTCTACCACTGAGCCACCTTCCCAGCACCTATGGAATTCTTAAGAAAGAATAAATCATTCATTCAAGGAATATTTATAAAGTGTTTACAACATGTCAAATAAATGCTGAATATATTCAGAAAAAATACACGATTCTGAAAAAACACCTATTTTATATTCACTTCATTTAAGACCTATGGAAAGTAATAAGCAATTATATGAAAGTGTTACTCTAGGGAAACACATCAATATTAAGGAAACATAAAGAAGACATTACAGATAACATCTTAGATGTAGTTCATAAATTTAAAGCTTAACTGGATAATGTGCTGAAATAGATGAAGGGATGGGGGGGAGGGAAGAGCGAAGAACAGAATCATAAGGATAGTACTGAAGAGCTCCAAGCTTAGTTTAGCAGGAGGAGGATAATAAAAATGCAAATGAGCCAGGCTCATGCTTATAATCCTAACTACTCAGAAGGCTGAGATATGACAATCATGGTTCAAAGTCAACCCAGGGAGAAAAGTCCCCATGAGATTCTTATCTCCAATTAACCACTCAAAAACCAGAAGTGGCACTGTGGCTCAAAGTGGTAGAACACTAGCCTTGAGCAAAAGAGCTCAGGGACAGAACTCAGGCCCTGAGCTCAAGCCCCGTGACTGACCAAAAAAAAAAAATGTAGATGATTCTGGAGAGGTAAGTGGGAGCCAGAGGAGTATTGGTTTGAAACACTTATTAATGCCGTTAGAGCAAGCAGGCAGGGTGGTACACCTGTAATCCTAGTTGCTCAGTTGACTAAAATCTGAGGTTGTAGTTCAAAGCCAGCCTAGGCAGGAAAATCTGTGAGACTCATATCTGATTAACCACCAATAGGACAAAAGTGGAGCAGTGGCTCAAGTGTTAGAGCACTAGCCTTGAGCAGAAAAGCTCAAAGATGGCTCCCAGACCTTGGGTTCAAGCACCAGCACCAGCACAAAAAGAAAGAAAAGAAAGAAAGAAAGAAAGAAAGAAAGAAAGAAAGAAAGAAAGAAAGAAAGAAAGAAAGAAAGAAAGAAAGAAAGAAAGAAAGGAAGGAAGGAAGGAAGAAAGAAAGAAAGAAAGAAAGAAAGAAAGAAAGAAAGAAAGAAAGAAAGAAAGAAAGAAGAAAGAAAGAGAGAGGAAGAGAGAGAGAGAGGAAGAGAGAGAGAGAGAGGAAGGAAGGAAGGAAGAAGGAAAGAAAGAGGGAAAAGTGTTGAGTGTGGAAGCAGGGGGAGAGGCAAGGCTCAAGTGGCAGAGTGTCAACAGAACAAGCAAGTGAAACGTGAACTTGAGTTCAAACTCTCGTAGTGCACACAAAAATGTTAACCATGGAAAGATATGAGATTTTTTTAAAAGAATACCTCAAAATGCATTTACCATGTTAGATTGCAGAGGCAGAAGATGATGAAAATGGAAAACATTTAATTGCATGAATAAAGACAGCAAGTAATAGAAACTAGAGCAGAAAGTTCATAGAGATGATTACGCCCACTCATAGGTTAATAGTCCATCTTCATGCTGTGTTATGTAGAAAATAATCAATACAGATAAAACATCCAGTTTAGAATTATCTAGGGATATGGGGCTGTTGTAATCATTTTATGCTTTTGTTTGCTTTGCAAATTATCTCATAAATGACTAAACTTTACCATGTACATTGTCTATCCATACCCTTTACAGGTGGGGTTTTAAAAGTCAACTTAAGTTTCTTATTTAGCATTTTGTGGCAACTGAATATTCCTGTGCAGAATAATTTGAATTATGTTTGAGCTTGAAGAGGAGGAAGTCATATCGCTGAAAAGAATCTACCAATGATTTTATCTTGGGACACAGCAGTCCAGAGCTGGCAGGGCAATGCCTTCTGTTACAAATGATGATTCATTTGCTAATATGTTGGGCCAGACATTTTAGCAAGGATTCCACTTTTAATAGGAACTACTCATACAACTGATCAAGGATGTATTCTCAAGGAAAATCCTAGAAATAGATATTCTGCAGCTTAAGTTACAAGAAAATATATGAGTTTTGCCTGAATTCAAGAAAAGAAATGCTGGGGCTGGGAATGTGGCTCAGTGGCAGAGCGCTTGCCTTGCATGCATGAGGCCCTGGGTTCGATTCCTCAGCACCACATAAGCAAAAAGAAAAAAGCCAGAAATGGCACTGTGGCTCAGGTGGTAGAGCGCTAGCCTTGAGCTGAAGAGCTGAGGGACAGTGTCCAGGCCCAGAGTTCAGGTCCCACGACCGGACCCCCCCCCAAAAAAAAAGAAAAGAAAAGAAATGCTAACATTTTATTGTAATTTTCTATACCCTTGTCAGCTTAACATGTAATCTTTCTCAGAAATATAAAACATGACATTCATATTATTTTCAGGCAAACTCATTGTTTCCTTGCTTTTACTCCAGCATTTAAATTATGCCTTGGGATCCTAAACTAGTACAGCTTAGAACATGATAGGGTTGTTTTGCCTTAGCAGAATGATATTTCTATTTCTTCCAAATATTAATCACTCAGAATGCCTCATTGACACTGCCTTGGGTTATTTGGGTTTCAGAATAATAGGAGCCTGACAGAAGGAACACAGAGAAAATATATACTGCATGTGTAGTATAGACATATATGTTCTTACCTTTGGTTACTGAAAAGAGACTTTTTAATTTGCAATTACTTAGGAATTTGGTCAGCAAATAACATGATATTTCATAAAGTGGCACATAAGATCTGGTATTTTAAATTGTCATCTTACTTTTAAGAAATAAGTAGAAAGCAAACATTTTAATAGTACTGTTTTCATATGATCCTAACACATTAATAATGTGCAACTTAACATGCCAATGGAACAAGTAAGTCAAGCATGAGTAAAGGCCCCAAGTTCAGATTCTGGTACCCCCCAAAATGATAATATGACTCTATTTATGTCATAGTATGTATTCCTTCCCAAACAAAATGAGCTATTGAACCTTTTCTATACTCCAACAATGAGAAGAGTGAGGCTGAAATCAGTAAAATACTCCTTTTGTAATAGCACAAGCCAAAAACCCTTGAAATTAACTTAACCCAAGATGTGAAGGAGCTGTATGATCAAAAATTTTAAAACCTGAAAAAAGAAATTAAAGCATATTTAAGGAAGTGGGAAAACCTCCCTTGCTCCTGGGTTGAGAGGATTAACATCCTGAAAATGGAATACTGGTCAAAGCTATCTACAAATTCAATGTAATACTCAACAATATTGCAACAACATTCTTCAATAATATAGAAGAAGGAATGTAAAAATTCATATGGAACAATAGAAGACCCAGAATAGCAAAAACAATCCATAGCAGTGCTGGAAGAATATCAATACCAAACTTCAAAGTCTACTACAAAGCTGTAGTAACAAAAACAGCTTGGTAATGGCACAAGAACAGGTCTGAGTGGAATGGAATAGAAGACCCAGAAATGAAAAATTGACTTATGGTCACTAATCTTTGATAAGGGAGTTGAAAAAACAGCATGGAAGAAAGACAGCATCTTCAAGAAATGGGGCCAGCAGAATTGGAGATAAACATGTAGAAAGATGAAGTTAGATCCTTATATGTCACCCTGCACCAATATCAAGTCCAAACTGATCAAAGACCTCAATATAAGACCAGATACCCTGAAAATATTACAGGAAGGGATGGGGGAAACACTAGAGCTCCTTGGCACAGGTTGAAACTTCCTAAAGATACAGAAGCACAACAAATCAAAGAAAGACTGGACAAATAGGATTGATGTCAAAATGAAGAGTTTCTGCATGGTAAAGGACATAGATAGCAAGATAAATAGAAAACACACAGATTGTGGGAAGCTCATCACTAGCTATAGGTCAGACAATGGCCTCATATCTAAAATATACTTCGAATTCAAAAAATTAAACTCCCCACCAAAAAGTAAGCCCCCCGAAAACAAATCCTCCAAGAAAAGCAATCCCATCAATAAGTGTGCTAAAGTTTAAAAGCCAGACTTCTCCAAAGAAAAAAATAATAATGGATAATAGGGGCTGGGAAGGTGGTTCAGTGGTAGAGCGCTTGTTTTGCATGCATGAGGCCCTGGGTTCGATTCCTCAGCACCACATAAGCAGAAAAAGCAAGAAGTGGCACTGTGGCTCGAGTGGTAGAGCACTAGCCTTGAGCTGAAGAGCTGAGGGACAGCGCCCAGGCCCAGAATTCAGGCCCCATGACTGACCAAAAAGAAAGAAAGAAAGAAAGAAAGAAAGAAAGAAAGAAAGAAAGAAAGAAAGAAAGAAAGAAAGAAAGAAAGAAAGAAAGAAAGAAAGAAAGAAAGAAAGAAAGAAAGAAAGAAAGAAAGAAGGAAAGAAGGAAAGAAGGAAAGAAGGAAAGAAGGAAAGAAAGAAAGAAAGAAAGAAAGAAAGAAAGAAAGGTTAATAGACGCATGAAGAAAAGTTCAGCAGCTCTGGCCACAAAAGAAATGCAAATCAGCTCTTCTGCCTGCTCCACCCTCCCTCCAGCACCGCTCGGAGCTCCTGCTGAAGCCAGCGCTGCCGGCTCCCCCTGGCCGCCATCATGATCATCTACAGGGACCTCATCAGCCACGATGAGCTGTTCTCTGACATCTACAAGATCCCGGAGATCGCGGACGGGCTGTGCCTGGGGGTGGAGGGCAAGATGGTCAGTAGGACAGAGGGTACCATTGATGATTCGCTCATTGGTGGAAATGCCTCCGCCGAAGGCCCCGAGGGCGAAGGTACCAAATGCACAGTAGTCACTGGTGTGGACATCATCATGAACCATCACTTGCAGGAGACCAGTTTCACAAAGGAAGCCTACAAAAAGTACATCAAAGATTATATGAAATCACTTAAGGAGAACTTGAAGAACAGAAACCTGAAAGAGTAAATAAAGCCTTTTATGACCAAAGCTGCAGAGCAAATCAAGCACATCCTTGCTAATTTCAATAACTACTAGTTTTTTATTGGTGAAAACATGAATCCAGATGACATGGTTGCTCTCCTGGACTACTGTGAGGATGGTGTGACCCCCATTTCTCATTTTCTTTGAGGATGGTTTAGAAATGGAAAAATGTTAACAAATTGGGCAACCATAACTGGCTGCTGCTTGTCATCCACACAACAACAGGACGTAAGACAAATGGGACTGATGTCATTTGGAACTCTTCATTTCTTTTGACCATGGTTTATTTGGAGTGGAGACATTGTTTTTTAAGAAAAAAAAAAGTTATGTAGGTTGTCTAAAAAGTGTGTTTGAACTCAAAAAAAAAAAAAAAGAAGAAAGAAAGAAAGAAATGCAAATCAAAGCAACTTTGAGATTCCAGCTCATTATCAAGATAACAAATAATAACAGGGATGTGGCCAAAAGAGAATGCTACTATACTGTAGGCAGGAATGTAAACTTGTTCAACCACTCTAGAAAGCAATATGGAGGCTTCTCAAAAGGCTAAACATAGAGTTTCCCTATAACCCAGAAATCCCATTCCTGGGCATTTACCCAAATGACCACAAATAAGTCCACAATAAAGCTACCAGCACAACTATGATCCTTGCAGCATTATTTACCATAGCTAAGATATAGAACCAACCCAGATGGCCTCAGTAGATGAATGGATCAAAAAAATGTGGTCTATACACACAATGGAATTCTGTGCCTCCACCAAAAAGAATGGCATTGTCCCATTCATAAGGAAATGGAAAGACTTGGAAAAATCTATATTAAGCAAGGCAAACCAGATCAAAAGAAACATAGGCTGAATGGTTTCCCCCATTTGTAGTAATTAGAATATGTCTAGGATATTTTTAGGAGAGGATCACAATAGCTCAATAGCAATCTGGATGTGACCATATAAAATTATGCTTATCAACATGAATTCCAAGAAATGGAAGCAAAAGTGTTTTTTTTATTGTACTATTTGCGGTTATTTCTTTTTTCTTTCTATTTTTTTCTTTGATGTTTCCTCATTGTTACTGTTTTTTACATTTATACCCTTTGTCTTGTATATAAGTTTATCTGATTTGGGGAAGGGAAGGGGAATCACAGAAATGTGACAAAGAGAACTGATGCAACAGAGATAGTAGTCACTAGGTTGGAAATGAACTTTACAACTTGGGGAGTAGGAGAGTGGGGAGAGAGAGAGAAAATGAGGAAGAGATTAACATAGTTCAAAAAGAAATGTATGCATAGCCAGGCACTGGTGGCTCATGCCTGTTTTCCTAGCTACTTAGGAGACTGAGATGTGAGGATCATGGTTCAAAGCTAGTCGGGGAAGGAAAGTCCAAGAGACTCTTATCTCCAATTAACTACCAGAAAACCAGAAGTAGCGCTGTGGCTCAAGTGGTAGAGTGCTCGCCTTGAGCTGGAGAGCAGAGGGACAGTGCCCAGGCCCAGAGTTCAAGCCCCACTACTGACCAAAAAATAAATAAATAAAAAAGGAAATGAACTCATTACCTTACTGATGTTACTATAACCCCTCTGTGAATC
Organism: Dipodomys merriami; assembly: GCF_024711535.1. Classification (NCBI taxonomy): domain Eukaryota; kingdom Metazoa; phylum Chordata; class Mammalia; order Rodentia; family Heteromyidae; genus Dipodomys; species Dipodomys merriami. Next base: position 25,978,955 of record NW_027206512.1, read on the forward strand.
ACCTTTGCAATAAACAAATGAGCTATTGAGTAACTGAAAATAGCCATTACTCTAATAAAACCTAATAATACTTGAATTTCCCTCAGATTTTTATAACAATGTTTTCTAGTATGTTTGCTGTGTTGTTGCTCTTTTGTAAGGGAAAACCTTTCTTCACAGGAAATGGAAGATTTTGTCCAGAGTTCTGGAGAGGATGGTGTGGTGGTGTTTTCTCTGGGGTCAATGGTCAGTAACATGACAGAAGAAAGAGCCAATACAATTGCATCAGCTATTGCACAGATTCCACAAAAGGTAAGATTAAAGTCCATGTCTTCTTTAACCATTCTGAATTATTCCTCCATTGTAAAATAACAAAACAACAACAACAACAAAACATAGCAGCTTAAAAAAAAACTCTGAAAAAAAAAACTCTGAAAAAGATTTGAGTCCAGAAACTTCTTGTGTCAATAGTAAATTTGGAGGGGGAGAATGCCTCAAACAGTAGTGTGCTTGCCTGGCAAGCACAAGGCCATGAGTTCAAATGCCTGTATAGCTAATACAACAACAACAAAAGAGTTACAGTATCTCTAATTCATCTTATAAATTGCTTTTAGAGATATATGCCAGATGTTTTTCTTGATAGTAATTTTAGCATCATCACTGTAACCAGAAAGATAATACCAAATATACAATAAGAAGTAGTAGATATTTTAGAGTGATTAGAGTGGAACTGTAGACAGATACACCAAAGTCATCAAATTCTGCACTGCTGTTCCTTTCAAGATTCTTGATGATGCCATATATATATATATATATATATATATATATATATATATATATATATATATATGGCATCATCAATATTCATTTTTAAAAATGTATATATATACATACATTTTTAAAAAGCTAAACTACTCAAAGTAAAATTAATGTATGGCCAATTCTTTCTAATTTAGTACACTTTTTATGTCAGAATCATAATGACTGTCCCAAAATTTCATAAATGATTGAATTTGTCACTTAATACACTTTTATGAATATCATAACTCAATTACCATTAGTTGATAATAAATGATGAGAAATGTAGAGGTATTCTATTTCCTTCAGACCTTTGGTAGTTCATATAACTTTAAAATATCCTATCAAGAGTCCTTATCTATTCATGTGGAAAATATTTAACTTACAAATCAGTTCTGTAGAATTCAATCATGCTATAAGTTGACATTTGAGATATTGAATAATATTTTCTCTACCTAACAGGTTCTATGGAGATATGAGGGCAAGAAACCAGATACCCTAGGATCCAACACTCGGTTGTATAAGTGGCTCCCCCAGAATGACCTTCTTGGTAAAATTCAAAGGAGTAAACAGTGAAAACACAAAAAATAGCCAGTTGTGAACATAATGGCTCAACAGAAAACACATTTCTTGAATATTTATTATTTCAAACCTCAGAAATACCACTAACTTGTCTTCACATTTTTCTAATATTAAAGTAAATAAATCAATTGTAAAATTGTCACTTTAGTGTACACACTCACTTCTTTCTGGGCAAAAACAAAGTGTCTTTATTTCAGATAGAATTTCTTCTCCAAGCATTTTTTCAGTCACTTTGTGGACTGGCCCTTTATTGTTTGTTTCAGACACTTTCCTTATTTCCCTACTGCAGAAGAATTTTGAAGGTCACTGTCAATGACATCCTCTCTGGTATTACCAGGGATTCTGCATATTCCATGAAGCTAAGTCAACAAACTTTCTCATGAAGTGGTAACACACTTCTCCATGAACTGTGGCCTATATTTCTTGTGATTCTGGCATGACACCCACCACACTTCATGTTACCCTACATAGCAAATTTGTTGAATTTGCTATTTCTTTCTGAGAACAAGTTCGATATATTACCTAGATTTTTATTTGGCATATGTTGCACCTTTTACAAAAATGTTGCTTTGGTGCTCCTCTTGTCAATCCTGTTTTCATTTTCCAATATGAAGTCACACATTACCTCTTTAAGGGAGCCTTGAATTGGCTCTCCAGTATATCTAGAGGGCTGTTGCTCTGAATAGCAAAACCAATTCAGTGGAGCTTCATTACTATGCTCTCTACTATCTAGAAAAAGCCCTTTTAAAACATTCTGTTATACTTTCCTCATTTTGTTCCTGAAATTTTAAATGGATAATTTTGTGAAAATTCATCCAATTACAGGTCATCCCAAAACCAAGGCTTTCATAACTCATGGTGGAACCAATGGTGTCTATGAGGCCATCTACCATGGAGTCCCAATGGTGGGCATCCCTTTGTTTGCCGATCAACCTCATAACATTGATCAAATGAAAGCCAAGGGAGCAGCCATAGGATTGAACTTTATCACATTGTCAAGTAAAGATCTTCTTGATGCCTTGAAGACAGTCATTAATGACCCTGTGTGAGTATAACTATTTTTTCATGAGATAGTATTATAGATGAGTATGTATTTCATTCCTATTTGTAGGAGGATTTTATTGAAAAAAGTTGTGTGTGTGTGTGTGTCTGTGTGTGTGTGTGTGTGTGTGTGTGTGTGTGTGTGTGTGTGTGTGTCTGCTGGTCTTGGCTTGAAGTCAGAGCCTGAGTACTATCCCTGAGCTTTGTTGCTCAAGGATGGCAAGCTACCACTTGAGACACTTGAGCTCTACATTTCTCTGGTGATTAATCAGAGATAAGTATGTCACAGACTTTCCTTCCTAGGCTGGCTTTGAACCACAATACTCAGATCTTAGCCTCCCAAGTAGGTAAAGTAACAGGTATGAGACACTGGCACCCAGCTAAATGATTTTTTAATCAAAATAAATCTGTTTTTATATTGAACAAGAAAGTTAAAGTTACATTTGATCTTCTTTAGACATTCTATAATAAGTTAATGAAATAATTTCAAAATACACAAATAATATTGGTTATATATAACTATTTTTAATAAGAATACAATTCTTAAAATATGACTGAATCTACACAGAAAAAGAAATGATGAAATTGAAGGTAAAGTACAAATTTTTTTAATTGTAGACCTGAAATTTCTCAAAATTGTCACTTTTGGTGTAATTTTTTTTTTTTTTTTTTTTTTTTTTTTTTTGTCGGTCGTGGGGCTTGAACTCTGGGCCTGGGCGCTGTCCTTCAGCTCTTCAGCTTTTGGTGTAATTTTAAGTTCCATTGTTCACAGATTTAACTGATGACATAATACATATAAAATTTACATAAATATCAAACTGTAGTTAATTTATAAAATTCAAATGTATAAACTATTTTTACAGTCATGAAACTTCTTTTAGCAATATTGGAATTTGAATTCTGAACCTTGTCAATACTAGACAAATGCTCTATAGCTTGATGGAAATGCTGTTTCAATTGTATGATTTGACGTTTTCTGGCAGTGCCAGAGATTAAACTACCACCGCCTTGCACTTAATAGACAAGTACTCTATCACTGGACCTACATTGCAGTCCCATGAAACATTTTTCTTTCTTTCTTTCTTTTTTTTGGTCAGTCATGGAGCTTGAATTCGGGGCCTGGATTAGGCCCTGAGCTCTATTGCTCACTGCTAGCACTCTATTACTTTGACCCATAGTGCCACTTCCAGTTTTCTGATGGTTAATTGGAGATGAGTCTCATGGACTTTCTTGTCCTGGCTGGTTTTGAACAGTGATTCTCAGATATAAACCTGACTAGCTAGGATTACAGTATGAGCCATCAGAACCCTGCTCCTGAAACTTTTTTTTTTTTTTGTCTGTGGTGGGGCCTGAACTCTGGGCCTGAGCACTGTCCCTCAGCTCTTCAGCTCAAAGCTAGTGCTCTACCACTTGAGCCGTAGCACCACTTCTGACTTTTTCTGCTTATATGGTGCTGAGGAATTGAACCCAGGGCCTCATGCATGAAAGGCAAGCACTCTACCACTGAGCCACCTTCCCAGATCAACATGATTTTTTTTTTTTTTGTCCATCATGGGACTTGAAGTCTGGGCTTGGGCGCTGTCCCTCAGCTCTTCAGCTCAAGGCGAGCGCTCTACCGCTTGAGCTACAGCGTCACTGAAACTTTTATATTATATAATTGAAGCATTTTTTTATCACACCAGTAAAATATGCAACATGATATTCTAATCATTCCACATGCTTGGGTTGCTATGTTAATACAGTCTGGAAAATACCTTCTGACATATGACCTTTAAACTAAGACCTCAATAATGAAACATAAGCGAGCCTTGTGGTACAGTAGGGAATAATGTGTAAGTAAAAAGGGAGAGGACATTCAATTTTTATAAAGGTGTCTCAAAAACACTATTAACCTCAAGGTACAGCTAGAAAATGCATGTAATGGAAGTAAAGAGTGAGCAGAGGGCTAGGAATGCGGCTTAGTGGTAGAGTGCCTAGCATGCATGAAGCCCTGGGTTCAATTCCTCAGGAGTACCACATAAACAAAAAAGGCCAGAAGTGGCATTATGACTCAAGTGGTAGAGTGTTAGCCTTGAGTAAAAGAAGCTCAGGGACAGTGCCCAGGCCCTGAGTCCAAGCCCTAGAACTGGAAAGAAAAAAAAAAATGCATGAGCAAAGATAGAGTGACAAGAGAAAATGAGCAATTCTAGCCATTTGGATTCATCAAATCCAAGAAGAAAGTTGACTTTTTTTCTTTAAAAAAATTTATAGGGGGGCTGGGAAGGTGGCTCAGTGGTAGAGCGCTTGCCTTGCATGCTCAAGGCCCTGGGTTCGATTCCTCAGCACCACATAAGCAAAAAGAAAAAAGCCGGAAGTGGCGCTGTGGCTCAAGTGGTAGAGTGCTAGCCTTGAGCTGAAGAGCTGAGGGACAGCGCCCAGGCCCAGAGTTCAGGCCCCACGACCGGACCCAAAAAAAAAAAAAAAAAATTTATAGGGGCTGGGAATGTGGCTTAATGGTAGAGTGCTTGCCTAGCATGCATGGAGCCTTTGGTTCGATTCCTCAGCATCATATAAACAGAAAATGTCTGAAATGGTTCTGTGGCTCAAATGGTAGAGTGCAAGCCTTGAGCAAAAGAAGCTCAGGGACAGTGCACAGGCCCTAAGTTCAAGCCCCAGGACTGGAAAAAAAAACCCATACACATAATTTGTAACAATGTGGTAGTTCATAAAGATCTGAGGTAAATGATTCGTGTCTTCCATTTTGCTGCATTCTAATCCCTTGGGAATCTTTGCTAGCTCTTTTTTTAAATGTATTTTTAACTTTTATTGTTAGGGTAGAGGTGGTATAGAGGTAAGCTGCAGTTATATAAGTCAGATAATGACTACATTTCTATTTGGACAATGTCACTCCTATCTCACTCTTTCCCAGGTTTTCCCCTCCCATGCCCACTGCTGCATTTGTTCGCCCTTTGTCCTTCGATTTCTGTGCCCCCCTATAACCCTCCAAATAAACAAACAAGACCAAGAAAAGAAAGACAACAATGAAAAAAAAACCCTCTTGTTTCCATTTCCTGGAGTTCATTTCAATAAATCGTATTTTACATGATTAGCTGCACATAGGCATTGCACCTGTGTGTTCCTAAGATTATCCTCATCTCACTGTGTGTGAGTATCTAGAGTTGTTTCTAAGAAGAAATAGGATAAGTACCTGAAAAGGTAATATAATTTGAGCAATGCTGGTAAAATATTCTTGAGCCTAGGTAGAAAATCAAGGGCAAAAGAGAGCATTGTAATCAGGGTTTCCCCTCATCAGGATGTGATCCCTCTTCAAAAGCTTGAAAACAAGAGATCTCCAGTTGAATTTCTACTTGCATTTTCTGGACATAGAATCTCTTTATCATTTCCTTTCATGAAAAAAATAATAACTTTCTTTCATGACATTTCACTTCACTTCACAAATATTAGTCAGTCAGAATATCCAGTTAAGAAACAAACATTGTATATTGGTGAGCAAAAATAAAACATTAGGGTAGCATGTCCATAAGAGTTAACTGAAAAGATTTGCATGGTACTTTTAGAAAGTGTTACTTGGCTTAATATGTTTATGCAATTGCATCTATGTTTCTCTTTTAGCTATAAGCAGAATGTAATGAAGTTATCAAGAATTCACCATGATCAGCCAGTGAAGCCTCTGGATCTAGCTGTCTTCTGGATTGAGTTTGTCATGCGCCACAAAGGAGCCAAACACCTTCGCCCGGCTGTCCATGACCTCAACTGGTTCCAGTACCACTCTCTGGATGTGATTGGCTTCCTGCTGGCCTGTGTGGCAACTGCCATCTTCATCTTCACAAGATGTTGCCTCTTTTGTTGCCGGAAGTTTACTAAAAGTGGAAGAAAGAAGAAAGAGGACTAATTGTGCCTACTCCTGAAGCCAGAAGTCCTGTGAATGCCAGCAAGAAGAAGTTGCCTTTTCTAGATGATTACAACTTCCTTTGCCACCTCAACTGTTGCTTTCAATTATTCACTTTTTGTTTAAGACCTGACTATTTCAGTCCAAGTGAAAAGTGCTAAGAAAACCAAAATGAGTCCAAATATACTTACTGTAAAATTTGTGGATGAAACTCCTAAGTGAATTATCACAAGATAGTTTAAGTACAATGAAGTTCCCAATTTTATTTTTGCTTTTTGTGCCATTACTTGGGACTTGACCTTAGGGCCTAGAAGCTGTCCCATAGCTTTTTCGCTCAAGGCTAGTGCTGCATCACATGGGCTACAGCTCCACTTTTGACTTTTTGATAGTTAATTATAGATAAGAGCCTCACAGACTGGCTTTGAACCATGGTTCTTAGCCCTCAGCTTTCTTTTTTTTTTTTGTGGTCATGGGGCTTGAACTCTGGGCTTGGGCACTGTCCCTCAGCTCTTCAGCTCAAGGTGCCACTTCCGGTTTTCTGGTGGTTTATTGGAGATAAGAGTCTCATGGATTTTGCTGCCTGGGCTGGCTTAGAACCACAATCCTCAGATCTCAGCCTCCTGAGTAGCTAGGATTACAGGCATGAGCCACCAGCATCTGACTTAGTTCCCAAGTTTTATACAAGATCATTGGAAAGCTATTCACAGTATCAATAGGATTTTCAAGTGTTCATTCTGTTTTAACTCCATATTTGTGCAAAATATCTTACTTTTTTACTATTTCTAAAGCACTCTATTGTGTAATTTGTGCACATAGGACTCACTTTTCCTATTTGGGATCAGTAGTACTCTTTGTGTTTCCATGCATCTCCATCCTTAGTATCCCTCCTTTCTTAAGCACCTGACAAGATGCTTCTCACACTACAAATAAAGTCATTCTTAATGGAATTCAAGTTTTTTCTATTTTCTATCAACTTTCCACTATAAAATTAAAATACTTTGAAAATTCTTTGGTTTTGGGGGGTTTTTTTTCTCTTAGACATGTAGAACTGTTGAATTGGTTGTTCCCATTCTTATGTGAGCTTCTGAGAGTAGATACCTGGCCTCAATTGTTCAAGATTTCCTCACTCCAAATAAATGCATACACATCTATGCCCACATTTTATAAAACAAGACACAGTAGCAGCTTCTTCACAAGTATATCATAAATTCAATTAGTGTTTGGAATATTTGAATGATGACAATTGTTCTAAATTTCAAACTTGACACTATAACTCACTATAATCAGCAGTGATGGAAATTACTTTGTTGAAAGTGAACTTTACAACTTTGGGGGGGAGGTGTTGGGGAGGTGGGGAGGAAAGGGATGGTAGGGGGAAAACAAAGGAGGAGGTAACAATGCTCGATAGGAAATGGACTCATTACCTTGCTCATGTAACTGTAACCCCTCTGTACAGTATCTTTACAATAAAAATATATATTTTAAAAAAGGAATTTTCTGTGTGAAAAGTAACCTGTTATGATAACTATTTCAGATAATTGAAAAGCACAGATAATTGAAAAGCACAGAAGACAAAATAGTACAAAAGGTATTTCTGGTTTGTAAGTGTTACGATAACTTTGTATGTTCAGAAAGAATGTTTTTCAGGTGAAGTATGAGGTTACTATTAAAATGATATTACATTTATACAAATATTGATAATACAATTTTAATGATATTACAGTCAATTAAGAATCACCAAAATCTCCCCTGTCATGTCATTGCTTCCTTTCCATTGCAAAAATACTGAAGATGTTGTATGTATCACAAATATTATCAAAGTTTAATGATAAAATAACACAAAATGTTTAGACTCATACATTAGAATTTTTATAGGTTATTGTAAGAGAATTATAACACCTGACCATCAATTTCTGAAATCTTTCTATTTACTATTAAAAGATCACTTACCTAAGGTAAAAATGTGAACTGTCATGGTTTTGTGCCAAACCATGATTAAATGTAATAATAAATAAATAAGGAATATGTACTCTATTTACATCACAATTGTAATAGTTCTCCCTATTTATCATTATTTGCATTCTGTAGTTTGTCATATGGTGAGCCTTTTTTAATCATTTGATCCTTTTTATTTGATCCTTTTTTTATTTTAGCAGAGCGACATTTGGAGCATGACTTCTTCAATCTGAGTGAAGGGCAGATGGATTTCCAGGGGTGCATGTACAATCTGTTAGCAGGGAAAACCATCAGTGGAAAGTTATTTGAAAGAGTCAGCCTGGGGCCTCGTGCAGGGTGCTGTCTGAACTTTGCAAGGAGGCCTCATCTGACTGACCGCATCCAGAAGGAACAGTCTCAGGAAAACATCCAGATCCAAAGCATGCCCAAATGAAAGCCCTGTTCCACCAACTGAAATCTCGTGGTATATGGACTTAGTTCTGATTAAATTAATATGATGAGCTTTTAAATATGCAACTTCTGAACCCTTTGGAATTCTAAAATACTATAATTAAAAATTAAGTCAGATAATAAGAGGTTTTCATTTTCTAAAAAAGGTTACATGGATAGTTGATGGCCAGAATTCAGATAACACAGGACCCACCACCTGACTATATAAATGGACCCTCCAGAATGACCTTCTTGGTAAGACTAGAGAGTCTACAGGGAAAACATGACTAAAAGTCTCTGGAAAATTATAGTTAAATTGGAAATAAATGTATGCAATTTAATTAAGAAAATTTCAACTGGGTGCTAGTGGCTCATGCCTGTAATCCTAGCTAGTCAGGAGGCTGAGATCAGAGGATAGCAATTTTAAGCCCTGAGTTCAAGCCCCAGGACATACAAAAGAAATGAAGAAAAGAAGGAAGGAAGGAAGGAAGGAAGGAAGGAAGGAAGGAAGGAAGGAAGGAAGGAAGGAAGGAAGGAAGGAAGGAAGGGGAAGAAGAAGAGGGAGGGAGGGAGGGAGAGAGGGAGGGGAGGACAGGGAGGGAGAAAATTTCAAAAATAATCTAACTTCTCTGTACTTATATTCTAATTTTACAATGCAAAAAATAAAGAATATCTGTTGACATTTTGTTATGTGAAGGAACATTCACCATGAGCCAAATTCGGGTGTCTTTAGGTGAAGGGTAATCTCTCAGGGAATATTTCAAATCTCCCAGATTATTTCTTCTAAAGCTGTAAAATTGTGTTCCTATAACTCTATACCAATCCTTTTGCCAACTACAGAGCTATTGGAAATTCTTATGAAAAATAATGCTTATATTACATACTTTTCCACGCTTGTTTGATAACCACATAAACCATGTATTGTAAGGCCTGGACACAGATATAATTGGTACATAGTTTTGAAAATATAATTATACACTAAGTGAAATATTAACTATATGAAAAGTGAGTTCAGGAAGCCAGGAGGAGGAACAGAATAAGTGGGAACAGTCCACACTAAGCAAAAGGAAACAAATGTAAACATTACCTGATGTGGAAAAAATAACTTGTAATGTCAAAGCTCATAGAATTCACAAACTGTATAGACCATGATAATGACAATTTGCCTTGTGAAAGTTAAAATGTGTTTGTGACTCTAAGTATCACTATTCCACAATACTTGTGAAATAAGTGAAAGTTATATAATCACCTAATCTCAATTACAGAAAAAAAGTGAGAGAAGGAAAGGGTTAAGAGAGATGGGTGTCAATGTTGTCAGACACTTTGTACTCATACACTGTTTTGTAGAATGGGAACTTCTTTGCACAACTACTTAAATATAATATAAAAATAAATAAAAAAGAAAAGTGAGTTCAATTCTTTTCTAATATTTTTCCACCTCTTAAATTCAAATATGTGTTTCTGCTTTACTAAATTGATATTCTTAAGCTACTAATATAAAATAAAGTTCATATTAACAATACTAAGAATTCAGTCACACGCTCAAACAACTGAGTTTACTTAAAGGATCAAAGATTAGTAGAATAGCTTACTAAATTCTGGGAACTAAACTATAAGCCTAGTACACTGACTAGGTGACATTTGAGTTAACATATACATCATATTTCTGAATTTACATCTGTTATGTTGCTGCTTTGGAGGAAAATGCATATTTAATTATATAGTTTAATCATATTGAAAGAAATATTGAGCTTTTTAATAAGATCATAAAGTAGAGTGACATGGCCTATTTGTTGTTGTTGTTGTTTTTCTTTTAGTAACAAACATTTATTTAAATCTTACCTAACTCAAACTTTATAAAAAGCCAACATGATTGGAAATTAGGTTCTCCCTCTAGTCTTAAATATCCAAAGCTTAAAACAGTGAATTTAAAAAAATAACCAAACAAATAAAATTAAATCCCCTGTAGAAAATTCTGATGAAATATTTTTAAACATCTAAGTGAGCTAAATCTTTACAAAAGTTATAACTCAAAAGCTATAAAAATCAAAGTTATCTTAACTCTCCAGAAAGAAAGGGTGTTTGATTTCATGCCATCTTTTTAGAACCTCCTGTTTTTCATCAAATGTGTCCACAAACCAAAATTTTGTGTCCCTGTTTTCAGGAGATCCTCTTGCAGAAGAGAGCAAGAATAAACATGGGAAATAACCGCCTAGGCAAATAGGAAAGTCTCCCATAATAGTGGGCAAAAAACTGAAGAGTTCCAAGTCAACCTCTGAAACTTGATCTGGAACTTGATGTTGAGCAAAAGCTAAATGAGATCGTTCAGCAGCTCTTTTTGCAGGAGAGGACACAGAGCAGACTTTTGAATGGGGAAGAGTGAATGGGAACAAAACTGGCTCATTGATCAGGACTTTGACTTACTATCAAATTTAAATGTGAATATTTGGACATGCACATTTAAATGCATGTTTATTGTATAGTTCCATTTCAATGACTGTTTGTAATTAATATACTTACAAAATGTGAGATGTAAGCCTACCCAATAAATTTATTTATATGTTCATGAACAATGTACAGAGAACATATCAATTATACTATGTACATCTGCTTACCAAAATATGCTGTATAATATCTAAATTCTTCCAACTTATTTCAATAACATATGTAGTCTTTTCAAATTACAATCCTCATATTTTCCAGTCTTTATATTCTCTTCTCTTATAGAGACACTTCTCCCTTATCAGATTTATGGTCCATTCAAACCTTTTGGAATTTTGAATTTTGACATTCACATGACACATGACAGAAGTTATATACGTTTTGATTTTAACAGAATGTTAATGTTCTCAATTCTGTCTCTAGTCAAAAATGTAGATGAGTAAGCTGGCTTAAAAAGCAAGACCAGACCAAATATCCCCATGCTGCTGATCACATATATGGTATATAACATGTGAGCACCATTATATATTACAGACTGTGATAGACAATTTGCTCCAGGAAAGCTAGAATGAACTTGTGACTTTAAACGAGCATCATTATTCCACAATACTGTGAATTACCGGAAATTAAGTAATCACTTAATCACAATAAAAAAAAAAAAAAGAACCCCGGGGAAGGGAGGGAGGGAGGGGATGGTAGGGGGAAAACAATGGAGGGGGTAACAATGTTCAAGAGGAAGTGTACTCATTACCTCACTCATGTAACTGTAACCCTCTGTATAGTATCTTTACAATAAAAAAATAAAAAAAAAAAGCAAGACCAGGACATGTATTGTCTACAAGTAATATATTTCACTTGAAAAATAAACATTGGTTTGTGGTGAAAGGTTGGAAAAATATATCCCAAGCACATGAAGCCCAAAAATGCAGACAGGAGTAGCTATACTCATATCTGATAGAGCAGACTGCAAAAAAGAATTCCCAGATGAGACAAGGAAAGCCACTCACATTAATAAATAGGAAAAAAACCATCTAGATGACATAACAATTGTTAACATATATGAACACTATGGTAATTTAAAAAACACGATCTCAAAATAATCAAAATGGGAAAAGTGAATGCTCCTTTATCACCAGACAAAAAATACCAAAAAGAAACCTCAGAAATAAGTGATACTCTAGACCAAATGGACTTGACAGGCATCTGTGACTAGTCCAGCAGCGGCTGCACAACACACATCTTCTTTTTGTTGTTGTTGGTTGTGGGGTCTGAAATCTGGGCCTGGGTGCTGTCCCTCAGCACTTCAGCTCAAGGCTAGCACTCTACCAATGAGCCTTTTTCTGCTTATGTGGTGTTGAGGAATCGAACCCAGGGCCTCATGCATGCAAAGGAAGCACTCTACCACTGAGCCACCTTACCAGTCCCTCAACACACATCTTCTGGACAGAAAATGGAACACTGCCTAAGACAGAAAATACTGTAGGGCATGAAGTAAACATTACCAAATAAAAGAAAAATTAAAAACTCTCTTCATTCTATCAAACCAAAATAGAAGAACTCAATACCAAAAGAAACCACAGAAAAGACTGAAACAGTCTGAACAAAACACTATTGGATGATGATTTTAAGGTTGACTATTGACCAAATAGGAGGAAATTTAAAAGTTCCTAAAATATAGTGGAAATGAGAACATAGCCTGTCAGAATCTTGAGATACAAATGATAGTCCTAAAAGGAAAGTTCATTGCTATTAATGCCAACATTAAACACACACACACACACACACACACACACACACATGCACACACACACACACACACACACACACACACACACACACAGAAATCTCAAATAATCTAATGAGGCCCAATAGTATATAAAGAGAAGATCTGGAGGAGAGGGCTCTGAGAGAATAAAGAATAAGAAAATACCTAATATTTGTGTGAATGAAACTCACCAATAGCATGTATAATAGATATAAGAATGATGGGGAATGGGGCTGGGAAGATAGCTCAGTGGTAGAGTGCTTGCCTTGCATGCATGAGGCCCTGGGTTCGATTCTTCAGCACCACATAAACAGAAAAAGCCAGAAATGGTGTCATGGCTCAAGGGGTAGAGTCCTAGCCTTGAGCTGAAGAGCCGAGGGACAGTGCTCAGGCCCACAGTTTAGGCCCCATGACCAAAAAAAAAAAAAAAAAAAAAAGGTTGGGGAAATAGAGTTCCTCTTATTAATGCAATATGGTATGTGTTTGAATACTATGCATCTTGAAATCTTTTGAACCATTAATATACTACTACCAATAAGTGCATGATAGGAATATAAAACAAATTCTATACAAGGGTTATTAATGAAAAGAAGGAGAGTGGACAGGGACAGTGAAAGGGTGAATATAGGTGAAGGGCTTTATATGTAAGTATAAAAATAGAACTAAACTAGTTGAGAAAGGGAGGGAGGGGAAGGAGATCAATAAAAAGAGTAAACCTGGGGCTGGGAAGGTGGCTCAGTGGTAGAGCACTTGCCTTGCATTCATGAGGCCCTGGGTTCGATTCCTCAGCACCACATAAGCAAAAAGAAAAAAGCCGGAAGTGGCGCTGTGGCTCAAGTGGTAGAGTGCTAGCCTTGAGCTGAAGAGCTGAGGGACAGCGCCCAGGCCCAGAGTTCAAGCCCCATGACCGGACCACCCCCCCAAAAAAAGAGTAAATCTGGACAGTGTACATGGTAAGGTAATATGGATATGTCAAGGAAATCTATACAACAATCTATGCTAATAAACAACAAATAAACCAAAACAAAACTAAAGTAATAAGTAAATAATAAATAGCTAGGATTAATTATATTTAAAAAGGAAAATACAATAATGGTTAACAGTATATGAATAGATATTCATCATCAATAAACATAAAAGAAAGACAGACAGAGAGAGAAAGAGAGAGGCTGTTTTGCCCCAATTAGAATGACTATAATCAAAAAGACTAGAATAACAAATACTGACATGGATGTAGAATGAATCATAGAGACTACTGAATGAATGCAAATTAATCATCCATTATGGAAATCAGCATGGAAGCTTTTTCAGATGCTGACTGGAGCTATCATAAGGTTGGTTTACCACCACAGTCTACACCAGTCTACAAATTTTTATTTATTTATTTATTTATTTTTTGGTCCAGTTGTGGGGCCTGAACTCTGGGCCTGGGCACTATCCTTCAGCTCTTCAGCTCAAAGCTAGCACTCTACCACTTGAGCCACAGCGCCACTTCTGGCTTTTTTCTTTTTGCTTATGTGGTGCTGAGGAATCGAACCCAGGGCCTCAGGCATGCAAGGCAAGCGCTCTACCACTGAGCCACCTTCCCAGCCCATCTACAAATTTTTAGTATCACACTTTTATCACACTTTTCCAGTCATGCATTAAATTGCATGGGATAATCTGCCATAATAATGACATATTTCACCATGTTTAGCCATTTCATTTTTAAAATTTAGACTCCGTATGTGATGAAATACATACTTGTTCTCAAGAGAACTATATAGATAGATAAGATATAGATATAATAAATTTACTAATAAAATCTCTGAATGAATTAGTATTCTAATTGATTTAGAGTAAAATGTAAAAAGAAAGAAATGTAGGGCAAGGTGCTGATGGCTCATCTATAATCTTAGCTACTGAGGAGGTTGAGATCTAAGGATTGAGATTCAAAGCCAGCTCAGGCAGGAAAGTCTCTAAGATTCTTATATCCAATTAACTTCCGAAAAGCCAGAAATACAAATGTGGCTCAAAGTGGTACAATACTAGCCTTGATCAAGAAAGCTCAGGGAAAAAAAAAAGAAAAGAAAAGAAAGCTTAGAGTCAGGAACTACACTCTGAGTTCAAGCCAAAGAACTGGCAAAAACAAGGAAGGAAGAGAGGGAGAAAAGAAAGAAGGAAGAAAGGGAGGAAGAGAAGGGAAGAAGGAAGGAAGGAAATGAAAGAAAAATACAAATACAAAATATTCTTATTACCACATGATTTGAGTGAACCTAAATGGAACAAGTTTGGTTTAATAAAATAACTTTAGCCAGGCCCCAGTGGCTGATGCCTATTATCCTAGCTATTCAGAAGGCTGAGATCTGAGAAGGGTAGTTTGAAGCCATCCCAGGCAAGAAATTCCCTGAGGCGCTTATCTCCAATTAACCACCAGAAAACCAGAAATGGTGCTGTGGCTCAAAGTGATAGAGCACTAACCTTGAGCAAAAGAGCTCAAGAGCAGCACCCAGGCCCCAGTTCAAGCTTTATGATGAGAAAAAAAATTCATTCATTCATTTAATTATATATTCTGGTGAATTGTAATCATGGAATATGAATATATAATCAAAAATTTAAAAACAAATTTGAGTCATAACATCCAAAGAGTATTTACTTAACTATATTATTATTTGACCTTTAGTTCTATGCAAAGAAGACAGTTGCACCTACCCTTAATACCACTCTAAAGTCATGCAAGATCATTCAGCCAAGGCTTTAAAAAGCAAAGCAATAAAACTAACTTTTAGAGTGACATTGCCCCAAAAAAGTACTATTTTCTTGACTTACATAACTATAACCCCTTTGTACATCACCTTTATATTAAAAATAAAAATACTTTTTTTAAAAAACAACTTTTTTAACCCTGAGTTTGTTTACCTGAAGCACACATGATCTAACTGTTCATATTATTTATTCAACTTGAAATACAGGGGTTACATTTTAACTTCTTGATTGATCCATTTCTTAGGGGAAAACAGTTTTTAAAAAATCATAAAGAAAAATAGCAAGCGTAAAAGAAACACTGGATTCCACCAAGATGTCTGCAAAATGGATTTCTTTTCTTCTAATAGTACCACTGATGTGTTACTTTAGCTCTGGACATGGTGGGAAAGTATTGGTGTTGCCTGTGGATTATAGCCACTGGATCAATATCAAGACAATGCTGGATGAACTTGTCCAGAGAGGCCATGAGGTGACCGTCCTTCTACCAGCTGCCTCAATTTTTATTGATCCCAACAAATCGCCTACTATTAAATTTGAGATTTATGCTACATCTTTGAGTAAGAGTGATCTGGAAGATCTTTCCCAAAGGTTTCTCCACCAAGTTATATATGGAATTTCACAAGAACCATTTTGGACATATTATTCCAAACTGCAAAGTCTCTTCAGGATTTATTCTGATGCTGTGGAACAACTGTGCAAAGATCTAGTTTTGAACAAGGAACTTATGACAAAACTACGAAAGTCAAGGTACGATGTCATTCTTGCAGATGCCATGGTTCCCTGTGGAGAACTGCTGGCTGAGCTACTAAAGCTCCCTTTTGTGTACACTCTCCGCTTCTTGCCTGGCTACACTTATGAGAAGTACAGTGGGGGGCTTCCAGTCCCTCCTTCCTATGTGCCTTTAGTCCTGTCTGAACTAACTGATCAAATGACTTTCATGGAGAGAGTGAAGAACATGATGTTTCTGCTTTATTCTGACTTTGGGTTTGAAATATTCACTGTGGAGAGATGGGATCAGTTTTACAGTGAAGTTCTAGGTAAGCTGTATCTTTTTCCTGCTTAATCCTAATCACCAGATCTCTTTGAAGGTAAGCTTATATATGTAATATAAAATGAGAAGACTAAGGTATTATGAAATGAAGAATGTAAGATATAACAAAAGGAATGAGCTAAATTAAGAGTGAACATAAATCTATATTTTAAGAATTTATCATTTCTAACCATGACTTACATATATATATATATATATATATATATATATACATAACTAGTTAATACTATTAATCTCCTAGCCTCTAACTTCTGCAGCTGTCACCACAAATTCAGTTATAGTCGCAAAACCCTTAGTATTCCATTGGACAATCACAAATCATGGGAAATGCTTGCTAAACTTTAGAAAGCAGTCTGAGTTTCCATGAGAAAGCTGTTTCAGAAAGAACAATAGGATAAATTCTGGAGCTCAAAAAAGTTCTCAATCAATTTATATTTGCTACTTTTATGGTTTTGAGAAAATATAACATATAAAATATAATGAAATATAGACATATTTCTTTTGTCAAAATACAGTAACTAAATATCTTGCCTACATTATACCAATTAATTTCAGGAAGTCACCTACTACATGGCAGATACAATATACTTATTACCCAGCTTTTTATTGTCTCTGCTTTATTCAGGGAGACCCACCACATTATCTGAAACAATGGGAAAAGCTGACATCTGGCTCATTCGAACCTATTGGGATATTGAATTCCCTCGTCCACTCTTACCAAACTTTGAATTTGTGGGAGGACTCCACTGCAAACCTGCCAAACCTCTGCCTAAGGTAAATTTACCCTGTTGGCTGTGTTGCTTTGCTCTGCCCATTTGTTGGAACTGACAACAGCCAAGTGTCTATACCATTGAGAGAAATACAAGAAGTGAGACAAAGTATCCTACTGATTATGGATTCATGCATTTCTATGCCATCACAACTCTCTGTGTAATGGCAAAAGAGGATGATGTCTGGGATTCTGAGAATATGCTCACTTAAGTTTGAGCCTTCATTATACAATTCATAAGAAAGGACGAATCATTCCTTGAAAGAATATTTACTAAAGGATAATAATATATCAGAGGTAAATGTGGGATAGGCTGAGACATAGTTTCTGAACAACACAAACATTCCACTTACAGAGACTGTAACAAGTAATAAATATTCTGTGAAAGGTGTTATAGAAAACAATGTTAAGGAAACATCTATCAAAGATCACAGAAAATATCTTAGACTCCTTGATCAATAAGAATAGTACCTGAACAGTATGCCAGATTAGGTGAAGGTATGAGTGGAGGAAGAAGACACTTAGTAAATAAAGGCAGAAATAGAAGGGCAATTCCAACTCTAAGTTTAGCAGGAAGAAGATGAATAAAGAGGCAGATGATCCATTGGTCCAAACTCCTAATAATTTTCTGGGTCAAACTTACAACTCTAGCATCATATTCTTTGTTGTTGTTGTTGTTGTTGTGGGGCTTGAACCTAGGGCCTGGGTACTGTACTTGAGCTCTTTTGCTCAAGGCTAGTGCTTTGCCACTTTGAACCACAGCACTACTTCTGGTTTTCTGGTGGTTCATTGGAGATCAGGGCCTCGTGTACTTTCCTGTCTGTCTGTCTTCTGCCACATCTCAGCCTCCTGCTGATAACAGGCAAGAGCCATCAGGGCCCAGCAATAGTCACTTTTTAAATAAAACATTTGATCATATGCTTCACATTACTGTACCATAGAAATGTGGATCATATGATAAAGGATTTTTGTCAGAAGTATTAGCTGATCTTCCATAGTCATGTGCAGCATGATAAAGAAAAACCCTATAAAAGTGATGTATGTAATTTTCAATATGCATCTTCTAGCAAGATGGAGATTCATGCAAGAAAGCATATAGAGAGAAGCCATATGTTTGTGATAGACATAGAGAGATTTCTTCAAGCTAACACACTGACCTAACATGTAACCTAACATATGTAACACCTGTGGGCGGGGGGGGGGGGGGGGAAACACGTGACTTTAGTTTTGATTCCACTTTTTCACAAAAACATACAGGTGAAAAACCATGCCTTCATGATATTTGTAGGCAAAAAATTATTTCCTAAGGAAACCACAATGAACATTTTCAAACACTTTCAGGAGAAACCATTTTCAGCAAATTGTGTGATTGTGTGGAAATTCTTACACAGCAATATTAAAATTTTAAACAAGTACAAAAACAAAGGTCCACGCTGGTGTAGATAATAAAAGTCCATGGATCCCAGTGTGGAGTATCATTCTTGTAACGAACAAGTTTCCTTTGTTAGAAAAAGTCCATGGATCCCAGTGTGGAGTATCATTCTTGTAACGAACAAGTTTCCTTTGTTAGAAACTGTACATGTGAAACTTTTGAGAGGCCTCTTCCACTAGCTCTTCCACTTAGAACTGAGGGCAGCTCCATCCTTCTCCCCATCACAGATGGTTGACATGATGTCAACTATGAAGGAGTATTTAAAACCTCAGTTGATTCTTTACAATTACACTGCCTTTGTAAACAATGGAGCATTACCAAGATATCTTTGGTAATGTGCATATATTTGTATTGCACTGCATTCACTTGAAAAAAAAAAGAAATGAATAAAACCTTATCATTATTCGTAGACCACCTCAATTAACAGGATTTTACTAAGTACATGTAATAAAAAATCACCTTGTTAAATTATTTTATTAAACATCTTAAACCATATAGCCTTAGTTTATATTCATTATGAGGTGCCAAATAATAAAAAATAGTATCAGTACATTTGTAGGAAGAATATATAAATATTGAAAATTACTATATGTTTCATGTGTATACTTGGTTAAATAAAGACCAGGATGGATGCCTATACTTGTGAGCCAGAGAACCTCTACATGAATTATGAGTAAAAATAAGACAAAATTTTATATAATTTTCACTCATATAATATTTGTTAATACTTTTCAGAGTTTTCTTATATTGAGTTTTTTAGTATTCTTACTAAAGAATATTACAGTTAAGAAATGACTAGTCCATGACACCAATTGGCAAAAAGAGATTTTCTTACAAATTGGAGTATAGGGAAGATTTTCAAAGAGACAGAAAAAATATGCTAAGCAGGAAGACAATGTACAGAATGCAACTGGTAATCAGAATCACACAGTATTTGAATGTATCAAAATTCTAGGAATAGTGCAGTGGTTTTAATCAAGACCTATTTCCATCCATTTAAGTTTGTCCTTTTAATTTTTTTATTTTTCTGTACATTTGTTTTATACTAAAAGATAATATTAAATAGACCATCTTAAGATGGTCTTTTTTTACACATAGGGAGAGCAAATAATAAAATGGAATGGAAGAAAAGATGAGTTTACAAATTTTGCAAAATATGTAGAAACTTTTGCCTCTTCTGCCATTCTTTTGTGGGTGGCTGAATTTACTAATATGTGACAGAATTTGAGATATGTAAAATTATTCTTATTTATGAAGACATAACTTTTTAAATTGGCATTGAGTGAAAATTACAAAGCAGATATTTCTCAAACATTTCAAGTCTTCTCAGGAGCTTCTTAACATGGGTGTGAGTAACTCAGCAAGTGGACCAGTTCTCCACTGGAAACATATAGAGGACCAGTCCCACTAGTGAGAAAGAGATCCCCATGGAACACAGGGAGGAAGTGGTTGAGAGTCCTTCAAACTCATTGGATTTGAAACTTAATTTTATAACATGGTTTAGAGACAAAACACAACACATGTAAATAACCCAAAAAATGCCTTTACACAAATCTGTATCGTTCTATCTAATAAAATGAAAAGGTGACTGGGTCATGCATAGCTCTTATGGCAAATGGCAGTATTATTAGGAATAGTGCATATAAAATCCAAGTTCCATTTTCCATCTTCTAAATGTCATTGATTGTGTGTGTGTGTGTGTGTGTGTGTGTGTGTGTGTGTGTGTGTGTGTGTGTGTGCGCGCGCGCGCGCGCGCATTTTGCCAGTACTGGAGCTTGAACTCTGGGCCTTGTGATCTTGCTTCACTTTTTTGCTCAAAGCTGGTGCTCTACCATTTGAGCCATACTTCCACTTTGAGCTTTTTATATAGAATTCAGAGTCTCAAAGACTTTTCTGCTCACCCTGACTTTGAACCAGGATTTTGGCTTTGAACCAGGCATAAAGACATGAAAACATCCATGCATATTTACACAAACATGCATAAGAGAATCCATTTATGTCATGCTACACGACATCTTCCTAATAAAATGGACAATAAAGTCAATTAAAAATTACTCTAATTATGCTTGGTAATGCTTGATTTTTATACTTTACTGCTGGTTTTTTTCAAGTCTTATGGACCTTCTTGTCCAGTCTTGCATGGAACTATTATTCTCAGATCTCAACCTCAAAGTAGCTAGGATTACAGGCATGAGACACAGGTGCCTGATTGCCTTTAGAGTTTTGACAGTCTTTTAAAATGTGTTTTCTGTGTTGTTGCTCTTTTATAACCAAACAAGTACTTTCTTCACAGGAAATGGAACACTTTGTCCAGAGCTCTGGAGACGACGGTGTTGTAGTGTTTTCTCTGGGGTCAATGGTCAGTAACATGACAGAAGAAAGGGCCAATGTGATTGCATCAGCGCTAGCACAGATTCCACAAAAGGTGAGAGCTTAGTGCCCTATTCTAAACACTAAAAGATTTGAGTACAGAAGTTGATTGTTGGATTGACTCTGGTGGTATAGCCCCTAACTAGCAAGCACAAGACCCTAAATTCAAAGCTAGTTCTGCCAAAAAATAGTAAAAACGTAAATTGTTACAATGGTTCCAGTGTTCTCTACTGCAGAATCACACCTTCAGTCTTTTTTTCCCACTATTGTTTTTTAAATATAATTTTATTGTTATTTTAAGGCAATATACAGAGGGGTTACCACTACATAAGTCAGAAAATGAATAGAATTCTTTTTGGATAATGTCACCCCTTCCTTCACTTTTCACTAGTTCTTTTGACATAGACTAGCCTCTTGTCCTGGCCTTTTTCTAGATTATGAACCACATACTTTATGCTTTCCATGTTATCTGTCATATAGAATGTGAATTTCTGTTTAATTGGAAGTTTCATCAATTATGTAGGAACTTTGACTTTTCAGTCAAAAAAAAAGATATTTTCTGTAACAACAGGTTGTATGGAAATTTCATGGCAAGAAACCAGATACCTTAGGATCCAACACTGTCTTGTACAAATGGATTCCCCAGAATGATCTTCTTGGTAAGAGTCTGGAAAGTAAATGGTGAAATGCATGAGAAACATATGCACAATCATGTAATAAATCGTTCAACAGGAAACAAGTTCACTGAATATTTATTATGTCAAAATTGTAAAGTAAAAGCATAAACTTATAAACATTCTCATGTTAGTGTGTATAATTATACTCTCTATGGGAAGAACAGAAAGGTCTTTAAGGTGTAATTGCCTCTCCCAGCATTTTTGAAGCAGTTTTTTGATTATCTCTTTGTCTCATTTTCCTAAAGCGCTTTCCTTATTATTCCCCTGTTGCATCTCAGCCACTATTGAAAAAATAATATCTTCTCTTATATTACCAGAGACTTTCCTTTCTGTTGAAACTAATCCGTAAACATTGTCATGCAGTGTTAACATCATTCCTGATGACAAGTAGTCTGTGTTTTCTGATATTTCAGCTCCATCACCATGCTGCTTCCTGCTGCCTGGAACACCTTTTGTATCAGAATCAATGATGTCATTATGTCTGCAGGGAAAATACCCTACAATGACCCCCAAATCTGTTTTTATGAATGGGCACAAGCTGCCTCGTCCTGCTCTTCCCAATCTACTTTCCATTATTCAACTCTCAAGTCACACAATATTTCTACCATGAAGGCTGTTCATGATCCTCTAAGGGATTTAAGTGCTTCTTGTAAGATTCAAAGCATTTCATGGCCATAATGATTAACAGATTACTGGCTCCTTTAAGGCCTCATAACACTCATTTCTCACTGAGTTCATAAGGTTTATAATAAATACTTTTGATGAAATTCACCCGATTGTAGGTCATCCAAAAACGAAGGCTTTCATAACCCATGGTGGAACCAATGGCATCTATGAGGCAATCTATCATGGGATTCCTATGGTGGGAATGCCTCTGTTTGGGGATCAACCTGATAACATTGTTCACATGGTGGCCAAAGGAGCAGCTGTTAGAGTGAACTTCAACACAATGACAAAGTCAGACCTTCTCAATGCCTTGGATGCAGTTATTTACGACCCTTTGTAAGTATAACTATATTCACTATAAGGGAGTGTTTATAAAGGAATTCTTGCCATTCATATGTATGAATTTCAAACTTTTTGGAAGGCAAAATCTGCTTTTATTTTCAATAAGAAAGTCATTTGGTAATAGCCTTTGATACCATAAATTAATTGGAGAATCAGTGCAATAATATCTAAGTATACTAAAAAAGTTAGAGGTGGGGCTGGGAAGGTGGCTCAGTGGTAGCGTGCTTGCTTTGCATGCATGAGGCCCTGGGTTCCATTCCTCAGTACCACAAAAGCAGAAAAAGCCAGGAGTGGCCCTGTGGCTCAAGTAGTAGAGCTCTAGCCTTGAGCCAATGAGTTCAGGGACAGAGCCCAGGCCCAGAGTTCTGGCCCCAACCGACCAAACAAAAAAAAAGTTAGAGGCATATGTCTACTGTAATAAGAACATTACTTTTTAAATATAAATTTTAACTTATGCAAAAATTATGAGTGACTTGAACACAAATGAAAATACTTTAATTTTATACTTCTGAAACTACAAATAACCTTTTGCTTAAATATTCACTTATTAATAATATTTATAGATTTGAATAATGACTCATACACACTATGAAATTTATCCAAAACTTCCTGGGCACTGGTCACTCATGCCTGTAATCTTAGCAACACAGCAGGCTGAGATATGAGGATTTTGGTTCAAACACAGCCCCGGGAAGGAAAGTCCATGAGACTCTTATCTGCAACTAATCACAAGAAAACTAGAAGTGGCACTGTGATTCAAAGTAGTAGAGCATGGCCTTGAGTATAAAAGCTCAGAGACAGTGGCCAGGCCCTAAGTTCAAGCCCTGCAGCTGACCAAAAACCAAACAAGTGTGTGTGTATGTGTGTGTGTGTGTGTGTGTGTGTGTGTGTGTGTGTGTGTGTGTGTGTGTGTACACATACATATATAAAAAACTTATTTATTTCAGAAAACATAAAAATATATTATAAACTAAGTATAATAAAATAAATAATATAATTCAATGGTGTTTTATCACATAATAAAGGTAACATGGCTTTACAACAATTTCTTATGTTTAGGTTGCTATGCTGAAATGAGCAAGAAAAATACCCTGATCATTGACATTTATGTGAAGTGCTCTGTAATGAGATGAAAGAAAGCCTTATGATATTGGAGGGAAGAATAAGAAAGAAAAGGAAGACAGTAACTTATACCCCCAAAAAAGAAGTTAAGTGGTGGTTTGACGTACAGCAGGAAGTCAGGCACTGGTGACTCCTGCCTGTAATCCTAGTCACTCAGGAAGCTGAGATCTGAGGATCTCAGTTCAAAGCCAGCCTGGGCAGTAAAGTCGTCAAGACTTTCCAATTAACCACCAAAAATCTATAAGTGGAGCTGTGGCTCAAGTGGTATAGAACTAATATTGGTTTAAAGAGCTCAGAAATGCCAGGCACTGGTGGATCATGCCTGTAATCACGCCTGTAGCTATGCAGGAGGCTGAGCTCTGAGGATCACGGTTCAAAGCCAGCCAGTGCAGGAAAATAGGTGAGACTCTTATCTCCAATTAGCCACCAGAAAACCGGAAGTGGTGCTGTGGCTCAAGAGGTAGAGCACTCATCTTTGAGCTGAAGAGCTGAGGGACAGTGCCCAGGCCCAGAGTTGAAGCCCCACAACTGACAAGAAAGAAAGAAAGAAAGAAAGAAAGAAAGAAAGAGAGAGAGAGAGAGAGAGAGAGAAAGAGAGAGAGAGAGAGAGAGAGAGAGAGAAAGAAAGAAAAGAAAGAAAGAAAGAAAGAAAGAAAGAAAGAAAGAAAGAAAGAAAGAAAGAAAGAAAGAAAGAAAGAAAGAAAGAAGCTCAGAGATAGTGCCTAGACCCGGAGTTCAAGCCCCCGGATTGGAAGAAGAAAAAAAGCACCACAGAAAGACAAACATCATGTCAGGAAATAAGCATAGAGTGCAGTTACAGTTGAAAATAATGCCAGCTGTGAGCATTTAAAATTATTGTATTTGAGCTGGGTGTCAGTGGTTCATGCCTGTAATTCTAGCTACTCAGGAGGTTCAGATCTGAGGATCATGGTTCAAAGCTAGCCAGGGCAAGAAAGTCCATGAGTCTATTATCTCCAATAAACCACCAGAGAAACTGAAGTGGTGCGGTGGCTCAAGTGGTAGAGTGCTAGCCTTGAATTGAACTGCTCAGGGACAGCACCCAGGCCCAGAGTTCAAGCCCCATGACTGACTTACACATACACACACACACACACACTCTCTCTCTCTCTCTCCTCTCTCTCTCTCTCTCTCTCTCTCTCTCTCTCTCTCTCTCTCTCTCTCTCTCTCTCTCTCTCTCTCTCTCTCTCTCTCTCTCTCTCTCTCTCTCTCTCTCTCTCTCTCTCTCTCTCCAGGGAAACAATTGACTTTTTCTGATGAGAAATTTATGGATATTTTGAGCAAGGAAACCTAGTTTAAGCACTGCCATTAAAAAATATCATTCTGGAAACTAGGTAGAAAATAAAAATAGAGGGCAGGAAGGAAGAGTAGAAACTATGAGATTGTTAAGAGGCATTTTATTCATCATGACATAGTTCTTTAAGTGCTTCAAGACAGTTGTCCTCAACTTGTAATTTTACTGTTTCCTTAATTAAACTTCGAATCTGTCATTACCATTCCCTCTGATGGAAAATTTTACCTTTCCCTTCTGACATTCCTCATACACATTCAAAATTTGATCAATCAAATTTTCAAATAAAAAACAGAACACTGTATGTGAACAAAAGCAGTATCTGTGTGTGGGAATGTGGGTGTGGAGAGGTGGGGGTGGGGTGTGCATATGTGCATGCACCAATACTGGAGCTTGAACTCAGGATCTTGCCCTCCCTCTCACTTAGTTGTTTTTTTTTAACTAAAGGCTTATGCTGTTGAACCTGAGATACAACTCATTTCCAGCTTTTTTTCTTGTTATTTGGAGATGTATCACACGAACTTTTCTGCCTGGGCTAGTATCAAACTGTGATCATCAGCTGTCAGTCTTTTAAGTAGTTAAGATTACAAATCTGAGTTACCAGCACCCAGCACATGATATTCATTTTATAATAATGCTAATGTTGAATCAATCATTTCTAGGATACTTCTGAACAATTTTCATTGAGTATATATGCTTAGGCAAATTGTCTTCCTTTTCATGTTGGTGTTTATGCTTCTTTAGCTATAAAGAGAATGCAATGAGGTTATCAAGAATTCACCATGATCAGCCAGTGAAGCCTCTGGATCGAGCTGTCTTCTGGGTGGAGTTTGTCATGCGCCACAAAGGAGCCAAACACCTTCGTCCGGCTGTCCATGACCTCAACTGGTTCCAGTACCACTCTCTGGATGTTATTGGCTTCCTGCTGGCCTGTGTGGCAACTGCCATCTTCATCTTCACAAGATGTTGCCTTTTTTGTTGCCAGAAGTTTCCTAAAAGTGGAAGAAAGAAGAAAAGGGAGTGATTTGAGCATGGAATTGAAGTTTCCTAAACTTATTTTGTCAAACCAAATTTTGTTCTCAGGAATTTGACTGCTTATTTAAACATGCAATGTTTTCAGTCCAAAGGCAAACAATGTTGGCAAAAATAAAAATATACCCACATGCATTTATGTTGAACGTTCTTAAAAGTCATGTTATCTGCCACAAAATTTACTCAACTTACTGCTAAAAAAAAAAACCTAGAGATTATGACAAGAAACTCATTCTTGTAAAAGAGTTACAATCCATGTGATTCTGAGATAACTTTTGAGCAATATAATGTAGAATAAACATTTCAAATAAAATGGAATCACAGTGTTTTGCCTAGCCATTCTACATTTAGGAATCACTCAGGCAGGAATAGTGTTATAGGAGCCTATTCATGCAGAAGATAATCTCTCTAGAATTTAAATGGCTGCCATTCAATAAACACTTAAAAGTTATAGTTTATCATTGTAACAAGTTGAACATTTCTTCATGTGTCTATTGGCTGTTCTTACTTCACAGGGTGGTTGTTTCTTTGGGGATTTGTTTTTAGGGGATTTAATTATTTGACTCCTAAGTACATTTTAGATATGAGGCCATTGTCTGTTTTATGGCTAATGAAGATCTCCTGATCTGTGAGCTTTCTATTTAACTTGTTAGCTACGTCCTTTAACATGAAGAAGCTCTGCAGTTGAATGAAATCCTATTTAATATCCTTTTATTAACCTTTCTTTGATTTGTTCTGTTTTTGGTCTTGATTATGAAAGTTTTGACCTGTGCCAAGGAGCCCTAGTGGTTTCCCTGATTTTTCAGTAATATTTTCAGGTATCTGCTTTTACCTTGAAGTCTTTGATCCATTGGTTCTGGTGCAGGGTGATATATAAGGATCTAACTTCAGTTTTCTACATATGTATAGCCAATTCTGTACCATTTGTTGAGGCTGTCTTCCTTCCATTCTGTTTTTTTGGCTCCCTTATTGGGTGGCCATAAGTCTGTGGGTTCATTTCTGGGTCTTTAGTTCTATTGCAGTGGTCCTCTGGCCTGTTCTTGGGTCATCTGTTTTTATTTCTATGGATTTTTAGAAGAGTTTGAAGTTTGATATTCCTCCAGCACTGTTCTTCCTGCTAAAGATTCTTTTTGCTATTCAGGGTCTTTTATTATTCCATATGAAATTTTGGATTGCTTCTTCTATCTCATTAAAGAATGGTTCTGGGATATTAATGGGTATTGCACTGAATTTGTAGATAGCCTGTGACTTTATTCCATTTTCACAATGTTAATCCTCCCAATCCAGGAGTTTGGAGGGTTTTGAGAAGCAGTTTTTAAATTGAAGTTTTCATTTTAAGTACCTACATTAAAAAGGAGGAAATGTTGCTTCACTATAGAGTGAAATTTACACCTTTAAATGCCCATATTTAAAAAGACAAATGGTGTATTTTTTCATATATAATCAGCATAGTAAACCACATAAGTATAATCAAGAATAAGAATCATATGATTATTGCAATCAATAAAGAACGGGGCTTTGACAAAATACAACATTTTGATATTTAAAAAAACTTTCCAGAAATTAGGACTAGAAGGAATGAAACTTAACATAATAAGGGACACATATGACAAACTGATAGCTAGCATTATACTAAAGAGGAAAAATTGGAACAAGGGTATACACTCTCTACTCTTGTTCATCAGACTATTTGAATTTCTAGTCTGGACAATAAGACAAAAGAAGGAAAAGAAGGAGTCCAAATAGGGAAGGATGAAGTCAAACTAACCCTATTTGCAAATGATATTATCATATACTTTAAGGACCCTAAATACAACATCCAAACTCTTACAGCTGATTTAAAAAAAAAAAAAGACCTTTAGAAACATAGGAGGATACAAAATCAATATATAAAAATAAATAGCTTCTTTGTAGAACAGTGAACACAACAAAAAGAAAATTAGGAAAACAACTCCATCCACAATACTGTATATATCTGTGTGAATATGCATATATATATATATATATATATATATATATATATATATATATAATAGTAGTAAACTTAACCTGCAAGATGAAGGACTTCTATAATGAAAACTATAAATCACTGAAGAAATTGAAGAAGATGAGAAGTTGGAAAGGCCACCAATGTTGGTGCTGTTGTAGGACTAAAATTGTGCAAATGTTGATACTGCCAAAGGCAGTCTACAGATTTACTGAAACATACATCAAAATAGGATATTAGACACAATACCAAACTTGAAATTTTAGAGCAAAGCAATACTAACAAAAACAACAACTTGGAACTGGCACAAAAACAAAGATAAAGAGCAATGGAACAGATTAGAAGACCCAGAAATGGACCCATACACCTAAAGCCAACTGAATTTTTTTTTACAAAGGAGACAAAATTGCATGGTGGAAAAATAAGATAACTTCTTCAACAAATGGTGCTGGGGAAAATACATATTCATATACAGAAGGCTGAAACTAGATCTCTTTCTCTTACCTTTTACAAAGATCAGTTCAAACTATATCATAGAACTTAATATAAGATTAAACCTTGAAAGAACTACAAAAAGAGTAGAAGAACACTAGAATGTGCTTGCATAAATGAACATCCCTGAATATAACCTTATGGTCTCCACAAATAAGAAAATTGATAGATGGTCTGCATCAGGCTGAAAATCTTCTGCACTCTGAAGGCCAGTCATTAAGCTAAAAAGAAAGCCTACAAAACTGGAGATCTATGCTAAGCTTACATCCAAAAAGGACTAATAACCAGAACTTAAAATATGAGGAGCTAATAACCAGGAGCTTAAAATATGATACCCTCAAAAGGAGTAATAATCCAGTTAATAGATGGGCAAAAGAGATAGACATGCCTGTGAGGAACAAATACAAATGGCCAGTGAATAGATGAAAAAATGCCTACCAGCCTTGGTCACATTGGAAATGCACAACAAGATAACATGGAGAATCCATCACACTCTAATCAAAATGGCCACCATCACAAGTAAACACACCCACACATACACTAACTCAGAATCCAACAAAATGAACACCAGAAAAGTAGTACTTGATAGGTGGGCTTGAGAGGTAAAGAAGAGGGTAGACAAATGCAAAGAGAAAGAGGGCAGAGAATGCAATCACAATATTCAATGCATGTCTTACAAAAGTAAAAAAAATTGGAGAGGCATTGGGTTGGGATGGATGAGGAAGAATGATGAAGGGGGTGACCTTCACCAAAATGCATTGTATTCATAGACTGAAACAGATTCCGTCAATGGTGACTCCTCTATACAACTATGAAACAATGATAAAAGCGTAACTAAAAATAATTCATCCAATGGTAGTAAAAATACAAAAAATGCAATGACACCAAGTGCTTGTGAGGATGCGGGAGAATGGAACTTTAGTACAGTGTTGGTGAGAATGTAAGGTAGTGTGACCACTATGAAGATTTCCCAAAGAACTAAAAATAGAATGCTATTCCATTCCTCTTGAGCATTTGTCTGATAGATTGCAAGACAGAATACAATAAAGGCAATTACACACACCCATATTCATTGTAGCTCCATTCATAATACAGTGATGGAAAAGTGATTTGTATATATGAATGTGTGTATTATATACATGTATATACAAGTGTGTGCATATGCACATATGCTTATGTGTGTATATATTGTATATATTGTATATATATATATATATATATATACACACATACACGTATATGTATACACACACAAAGTAAGAAATGAGGATGATAGTGGAGGAAACTAGTACAACTGAAAAACAGACTACTCAAAGATTAAAAATAGTTGTACTGCCAGGCAACGTGACTCATGGTTATAATCCTTGCTACTCAGAGACTGAGATATGAGGACAGAGATTTGAAGCCAGCCCAGGGAGAAAAAATTCATGACTCTTGAAATAGGAATCTTAACATCAAAAGAGTCTCAATTAAACACCAAAAAGCTGGAAGTATAGTTATGGCTCAAGAGATAGCCTTGAGCAAGAAATCTCAGGGACAGTGCCCAGGACCTGCCTTCAAGCACTAGCACAAGCACAAGCACACACACACACACACACACACACACACACACACACACACACACACACACACACACACTGTGATTCTGTAATGCCACAATTATATACTGAAGAGAAAAAATTTAAATATCTATGTAAAACTGGTATATGAATGTTATTAAGTAGCCTCATTAAATAGTGGTCAAAAGTTGAGAATAAAACAAATACCAATTTACTTAAGAATAAATAAATGTAGCCTATCTGTGCTATAAAATATAATTTGAAAATTATAAGGAACAAACTTACAATACCTACTATAAGGGAGAAAAACTTGTTTTTATGGTTATGGGGCCTGAACTCTGGGCCTGGGCACTGTCCCTCAGCTCTTCAGCTCAAGGTTAGCATTCTACCACTTGAGCCACAACTCTACTTTCAGTATTTGGATGGTTAATTGGATATAAGAGTGCAAAGGAGGAGCATACAAAGCAACAAAGAAATAATCTTATAAATGTGTTAGAAACAATTGCATGAAAGAAAAAGCATTTGAATACATATCTTAGGTTCATTTCTCTAACATCAATTTATCTGACCTTTTCTATAACCCCTGCTTTCACTGTATTTGATGTTGGTATAATTTGTGGAGGGGAAGGGAAAAAACAAATCATTTAAATAGGGATACAGGTGGACCCATTGCAACAATGAGATGTACAAGTTGCTATGTCAAAAACAAACTTTACAACTTTGGTGGGTGGGGGGGGGGAGGATTGGGGATGAAGGGATAGAAAGGGGAAACAAAGGAGGAAGCTACAATGCTTGATAAGAAATGTACTCATTATCTTGCCCATGTAATTGTAACCCCTCTGTACGGTATTTTCACAATAAAAAAAAAAAAAAAAGAATGCAAAGGACTTCCTTGCCCCGACTGGCTTTGGACCACAACTCTCAGATCTCAGTCTCTTGAATAACCAGGGTTACAAGCATGAGCCACTGGCACCCTGCAACCTATGGCATTAATGTTAAAAAATAATTATAGGGGAAAACCTATTGAATAATGAATGCATAGCAAAAAGTCTGATTTAAGAGTTTTGTGATTGTATTTCTAGTTTTATGTCTAGAAAAGTACATTATGAAGGAATGACTCTTTTACTACCATTCTCAAAACTGTTGTAAAATCATTAACATATCATAGCTGCATTGTTCATGATATATCATCAATCTTAACTGCAGAAAAGCACCTGCAATCAAGAGCAACATTACACACATTCTCATAAACAGGAGGTTTTCTATTTCCTGACCTTTTCACTTTGCCTCCAGATATGAGTACTGGTATAAGTATTTACTTTGGTGGGTACAAGTTATATTTTAACTAGTTGATGATTTCTCCTTGAATAGGAACAAGAGCCTGAAAACACACTCTGAAAGGAAACATTGTATTATTACAGAATGGCTTCCAAAGTGACTACAGTTCTGCTCTTGCTACAGCTGAGTGGTTTCTTTGTTTCTGGGAAATGTGGGAAAGTGTTGGTGTGGCCAATGGAATACAGCCATTGGATCAATTTGAAGATAATATTGGATGAGCTTGTGGTAAGGGGTCATGAGGTGACTGTTCTGGTATCTTCAACTTCTATTTTCTTTGATTTCAACAAACCATCTCATATTAAATTTGAGATCTATCCTTCATCAATAAGCAGTGAAGAGGTGGAAAAGTTATTCCTGAAATCACTCAGAATATGGATTTATGAGCTGCCAAAGCTGCCATTTTGGACATATTTTTCCACGTTGCAAGAACTTACATGGGAAGATTCGGCTTATTTTGAGAGTCTCTGCAAAGATGTAGCTTTGAACAAGAAACTTATGACAAAACTACAAAAATCCAGGTTTGATGTCATTCTCGCAGATGCCTTCATTCCCTGTGGTGACCTGCTGGCTGAACTACTAAACCTTCCCTTGGTGTACACTCACCGCTTCTTTCCTGGATACACATATGAAAAATACATGGGAGGACTTCCAGTCCCTCCTTCTTATGTGCCTATCATTGAGACAGAACTCAGTGATCGAATGACATTCATGGAGAGGGTGAAAAACATGCTATATGTGATTTATTTTGACTTTTGGTTCCAAGCATTTAATGAGAAGAAGTTTAATCAGCTTTATAGTGAAGTGCTAGGTGAGTCCTATTCTCAGCTGCTCCCGTAAAGT
The DNA here is from genome assembly GCF_024711535.1 of Dipodomys merriami. Taxonomy (NCBI): domain Eukaryota; kingdom Metazoa; phylum Chordata; class Mammalia; order Rodentia; family Heteromyidae; genus Dipodomys; species Dipodomys merriami. The sequence continues at coordinate 26,011,567 of NW_027206512.1, forward strand.
TCTAAATTTTCTTGGTCTTTGAAGAATGTCAGATCAGATGAATTTCTCTTTGATGAAGGAATTTATCTTCAATGATGATAGAAATACACAAAAGCTTTTCTATCCAATGCAAAACATGTCTAGAAAAGTGTCAGAAAGCTCTGGTAACATTTGAACAGGATACTTCAGGAAGCATACTATGCCCCCAAAAGTAAATTGTTGAGGGTTTCTCTATACAATCTTGTATCTGCCTTACTATTTTTACTGGTCTTTAAAATCAGTAATTTCTAATTTCATTAAACCTCTTGATGAAGGTATACATGTACAGGTTAAAGACAACACATACTTGCAGCAAGATTATCTACATACCATTGAAGGCTTTTTTTTTTCCTTGTGTAGATCAGTTTTCTCACTTAGAAATTAATTTTTTCACTTTATCTAAATAATTCCTTCACAAGAAAGAGATAGTATCATTATATTGGATATAGTAAACCTATAATTTTGGATTTTTAGTGATTTTTTTCTGCCTTCACTCAGAGTTTAAATTATTTACTTATTCATATTGAAATAGCCATAATGTAGACAGCACTGGTATGTAGACAGACTCACACCTGAAAATCCACTCACAAGGCTGAGAACTGAAAATCATGGTTCAGCCAGCCAAGACAGCAAAGAGTATGAGCCCCTTATTTCCAAATGATTACTAAAAAGCCAGCAGTAGAACTGTGGGTCCACGATAGAGTACTAGGCTGAGCACAAAAGCTCCGGGATCATGCTAGTCCCTGAGTTCTAGACCCAAGACCAAGGCATGTGTGTGTGTGTGTGTGTGTGTGTGTGTGTGCGTGCACATGCGTGCGCGCACACGCGCCCCCCTACCCATCATAATATTGAAGTATAGGCACACAAATTATTAGGCTATTTTAAACTATGAATCTCTACTAAAAATTAAGAGTAAATGTAAGTCTTCCCATATTCTAAAACTTTCCTACCCCTTACTCATAAACATAGTTATAAATTACTAGATGCTGTAAATTATTTATGTGAAATAAATGTAGTAGAAATCCAAATAAAGGGGATAGAAATGTAGCCATACTCAAAACCTCTCAGTTTAAACCTAGGAATGTGGCTTAATGGTAGACTGCCTGCCTAGCATGCCTGAAGTCCTGGGTTCAATTCTTCAGTACCACATAAACAGAAAAAGCTGAAAGTGGCACTGTGGCTTAAGTGGTAGACTGCTGGCCTTGAGCAAAAGATGCTCAGAAGCGGTGCCCAGGCCCTGAGTTCAAGCCCCAGGATTGGAAGAAAAAGGACAAAAAATAATAATAAAAACCCTCTCGGTTCACTAGAAAACCAAAAGACAAGGTTCCAGATTCTTATAAGGCAAAGTATATGAAGATTTACTAGCAAAGGTGTTTCCATAAGTATTATGATCAACAGGTAATGTCATGCAAATCTATGTTAAGATTTGTGCATTACTATCTAGGCTGGCTTCTTGTGATAGCTATTTACAGTTGTGAAATACTAGGTGAGTTACAGATGTAGTGCAGACAACATCTACAAGCTCCAGTATTTTAGTCTGAAAGTACATGTGTATAGATAATACACCTATCCATATACACACATTTGTATTATGAAAATACTCTTGAACACATTTCAGAATATTACTGAAGGTCCTTTGAGAAGAGCATCTAACATTCATATCCACCTGACAATTTTCTCATACTCTATTCTTTTGGTCTTCTTTTACCCTTTCAGGTAGACCTACAACATTATTTGAGACCATGGGGAAAGCTGATATATGGCTCATCCGAACCTACTGGGATATTGAATTCCCTCGCCCACTGTTACCAAATTTTGAATTTGTGGGAGGACTCCACTGCAAACCTGCCAAACCTCTGCCTGAGGTAAATATCTTCCTGTTAATTTGCCTCTGTTTTTATTCAATTTCAACAGGATGATTCTATTTTATTTATTTACATTGTTTGTCTCAAAGACAGAGTCATAGGAAGTGATAAATAGAAATTCTTACAAACATCGTTGTGATGGTATAGACATTTTCCTTACAGAATTAAGGAGAAAACTGTTGAGCTTTGGAAGTAAGATCAAGGTATTCATCATTCAATTTATAAGAAAACAACAGTACATTGAAATGTGGTAAGAATCTCTAGAGACACAAAGTAGGTAGTGTCTCTGCCCTAAATACCATAAATTCTATTTCAAAAGATAGACTGTGAAAATGTTCTATCAAGAAAAGACCACATGTGTTTCTTATCTACCTTAAGACTATGTGGGACCCTAGAAAATTTCCAGAGGGAATAAAGGTTCCCTCACCATAGTACAGAGGAAATGTGTGCTATACATGTAATAAATAGCACAATTTTTCATATTTATTGAACACCTGATAACTTATCCTACTTACCTGCCCTTAGGTTGAGATATTTTCAAGTTTTCCATAAGCATGTAGAATGATATTCTTAATAAACAAGAGAATCTTACACAATTTATCTAACATCATAATTTTATGTTACAAAGAAAAAGCAAAAAGTGTATGGCACCATGAAATGCTCTCATGAGACCTGTTCTATTTTCCAATTTATAGTAACATAAATGTGACCTTATTCAGAGTTACAATAATTTATGAAAGAATATTTGACTATTTGGGCATCGTTGGCTCACGCTTGTAATCCAACCTACTCAGGAGACTGAGATCTGAGGATCATGGTTCAAAACCAGCCAGGGCAGGAAAGTCCATGAGACTCTTATCTCCAATTAATCACCAGAAAACCTCAAGTGGTGCTGCACTTAAAGTAGTAGAACATGAGCCTAAAACAAGAGAACTCAGGAACAGTGCCTAGGCCCAAAATTCAAGATCTATGACAGAAAAAAGAAAAAAGTATTGAAAACAGTATAGATTACTCACAAAATTAAAAAATAGATTCATGATTTATCAACAGGTAAGCTGAATTTATTGAAGGATCTCCATGAAGTGCTCATCCTTAAAGCAAAGAAATGGAAGCAAAACTTTGGCATCTATGAATGGATTTATAAATAAAGAATATGTAGTATACACATACAAATAAGAGGATAAGCCTTTAAAACAGGAATTGGGACACATGAACAGACTTCCAGAACTTTGATAACCCACTAACTAAAAGTAGCCAGTCAAAAAATACAACTGTTTTATTCATCTACTGAGGGGCATCTGGGTTGGTTCCATATCTTAGCTATGGTAAATAATGCTCTGATAAACATGGTTGTGCTGGTAGCTTTAGTATAGCCTTGTTTGTCATCATTTGGATATGGATCAAGAAAATGTGTTATATTTATACAATGCAATTCTGTGCCTCCATCAGACAGAATGACATTATCTCATTTGTTAGGAAATAGAACAACTTGGAAAAAATTATATTAAGTGAAGTAAGCCAGGCCCAAAGAAACATAGGTCCCATGGTTTCCTTTATTTGCAATAACTAGTGTAAGTCTAGGACAAGCAGAAAAGGTCAAAAGCTATATGACCATATCAGATGATGTTAAGTGAAATAAATCCCAAGATAGAGACACAACTGTTTTTTTTCTTTCTTGCTATTGTTTTTAACATATTTAAAATGTACTATGGGTTTTTTTTTGTTTGTTTGTTTCCCTTGTATGTTCTTTCCCCATGGTATAACCCCTGTTGTCCCTGTATTTGATTCTGCATCTTGTATATACATTCTTCTAATTTGGGGAGGGGAAGCGAAATAACAAAATGTTGAAATAAGGATACAAGTTGACCCATTGTAACAATGAAATGTACATGATACTATGTTTCAAATGAACTTTACAACTTGGGGTGGGGAGAGGAGTTGGGGCTGTGGGGAAGGAAGGGATAGTAGGGGAAAAACAAAGGAGGAGGTAACAATGCTCCATAGGAAATGTACTTACTCATGTAATTATAAACCCTCTGTACAGTGTTTTTACAATAAAAAAAATTTAAAAAGGCAAATGTTACATGAACCTACCCAGTCTTCAAAACTATAAAAGCAGAAAGAAGTATAGTAGCCAAGGGACCAAAGGAGGGTAAAATCATTTTTTGCTTAGTTTCTACAGATTTTCAATTCTGCAATATTTTGGAGCTGGTTTGCATAATAATATGGGTAAATATGAGTAAAACTGGTGAACTATACACCCTAGAAATAGGAATGATTATAAATTTGGATTGTGTATTTTACATAAAGAGCTTTACTCTAATAATTCCTGCTAATATTGATTGGTTCTCCTTAAATTTAGTGCCAATCTTAACAATATTTTTACATTACTGCCTCTCTTTTATGATGGATCAATTTTTCTTCACAGGAAATGGAAAACTTTGTCCAGAGCTCTGGCGACAATGGTATTGTGGTGTTTTCTCTGGGGTCAATGGTAGGTAATATGACAGAAGAGAAGGCCAATGTGATTGCATCAGCACTAGCACAGATACCACAAAAGGTGAGAGAAAGAGTTTCAGTGAACATCTGCTTAAGGATTCTGTCACACTGTGAAGGGTCTAATTACAAATATATCCTATGTGAAAAGAGAGCTCTCTACTACATCAATCACTGAAATCACGTTTAATACAGAAATACAAGTGGCAGGTGCTTTAGCATAACAGAATACTTTTGTGTACACATAGTATACACAAAAATGCATTTAACAGGTTTAGTAAGAACCTGAATTTCTAGTCTTATTATAAGTAGATAACCCTCCCCCCCCCCAAAAAAAAAAATCCCCAAGATCTTCCTTGTCATTTCTTTCTTTTTCTCCCAGGAGAACTAAGGACTCTGTACACAGTGAAGCTATAATCAGAATGAAGTTACATTTTAATCAGTAACTATACCAGCCCAATAAAGATAAGCAGGCACTCAAAACTGGAGATTACATTATCCAACATCATATTCATATGTAATCTCAGCCTCATTTTTTCCCTGAATTTTGAAATAGGCTTATCCATATCGCTGGTGCTACTCTTAATAAAGATCAGGACTCACCAACCCCAAGTCCACACACTCAGCAAACCAACATGATGGAGAGAAAGAAATGCTGGCCTGCCCTGCTGGACTGGTCCTTGTTAATGTCTGAAAAAACAAGATATAAGATAAAGGGTGGAGAAGGAATCTTACCCTTATGGTGGTCCTTGAAAAAGTGGCCTCACAAGGGTCTAAGAAGTGAAATAATTTATGATGGAAGTAGTTACTCCGAGTCAGAGGCTGTGGGCTCACACCTGTGATACTAGCTACTTAGGAGGTTGAGATCTGAGGATCGCCAGCCTGGGCAGGAAAGTCAGTGAGATTTTTATCTCCAGTTAACCACCAGGAAACTGGAAGTGGTACCATGACTTGAACTTGTAGAGCACTAACCTAAAGCAAAGAGCTCAGAAACAGTACCCAGGAACTGTGTTCAAGTCCCAAAACTGACAACACACACACACACACACACACACACACACACACACACACACAAAGTAGCTATTCTCTGTGTGGTGGTATACATCTATAATCCTGGCATTTGGACCCTACCAAATAAGCCAGCTTGGGCTACATGGTGAGATCGTCTCTCAAAACAAAATTAAAAGTGATTATAAGAAAACACGAATAAATACCACTCCAATAAAAGGTTGATGTTGCATTTAGTAGATGACAATTATTATATATATATTTATTTGTGAAACAAAATGAATGTGTAGCTCATAAGCACAATTTATCAATTAGAACAAATGTTTTGCATGCTACTACTTGATATTTAAAAACTCATTTTGCCTAAGTGACTTAGGAAATATCAAGAAAGTATGCTATATCTTGATAAAACAGAAAAATAAGCCCAGTAAAAAAATGTATTTCTAGCACTATTTTAGTAGTCCTCATTGTTTATCATGTCTTTTCCTCATGTCCTTAGCTATCATGTAATAGGTACTATAGAGATTATTTATTAGTCTCTTCTTAATTCTAATGTGAAGGACCTGAGAGCTGACTCAAGTAATAAGAGGGTTCTTTGCCAGAACAGGTTGTATGGAGATTTGATGGCAAGAAACCAGATGTCTTGGGATCCAACACTCAGCTCTACAAGTGGATCCCCCAGAATGACCTTCTTGGTAAGACCCTGGAGAATATTGAAAACACCACCTCAGCAAATGAGGAGGACAAACATTTAATAAGAAATATTTTTACAAATGGAAAACTAAAAAGAAAAAACCCTGCCTTCCTATTTATAGCAGTATGGTACTTTACCATTTGAGTCATGCCTCCGTCCTACCTTTTTGCTGGTTATATTAAAGATGGAGTCTCATGATCTCTTCTTTCCAGACTGGACTTAAACCTTGATCCACTGGATCTCAGCCTCCTGAATAACAAATATTACAGGCCAGAGTTACCAGTGATGGCTGTACTTACTCTGTATAGTGGGCAGTATTTTTCATAGGCACATTAAGAACAAGAATTGCCAGTTCAACCCTGCACTTGTGGCTCATGCTTGCAATCCTAGCTACTCAAGAGACTGAGATCTGAGTACTGGGTTCTAAGCCAGATCAAGCAGAAAAGCCTTGTGAGACTCTTATCACCAATTAACAACAAGTTTTAGGTGTGATTAATTGTGGATCATGCCTCAATCTTCTCTTTCTACAGTTTTGTATCTATAATCCCAGAGCTAATTCAAATGACAGTGAAACATACAACTCTGTATTTTCTATGTAAATAAAAAATCTCGACATCATCAAATGGTGTACATTTCATGATAAAGTACAGCCTATTCTACCTCTGGTTCAGTAGCACCAATAAACCACACCCTAGGCATAGTGACTAGGGCAGTGTGTCTTATTGTTATTATTATTATTTTGAACTCAGGGCCTGGGCACTGTCGCCAAGCTTCTTTTGCTCAAGGCTAGCACTGTACCTCTTGAGCCACAGAACCACTTCCAGCTTTTCTATTTATATGGTTCTGAGGAATCAAATCCAGGGTATCATGTTGGGCAAGCACTGCCACTCAGCCACATTCCCAGTCCCACAGAGTGCCCTTTGAGACCCAATAACTTCATTCTTGCTCCCATGCCCCCTCAGATATTTACCCATAGTACTTCTATCCAGGGTATGACTTTATGTTGTTGTTTTTTTCCCACTCTCATAGCAAATTTGTTTTCATTCCTCAAGTCTCACCTCATAGAGCTTTTCTATATAGTCTTACCTGTGAGTGGACTGCAGGTGTTTGTTGTTCTGAAATTTAAAAGCAATTTTACTGCATTTTTCATAATGTTAACAATCTGCTTGTGAGAAAACATTTCTTTTTTCTAAGTATTTTGTTTACTATTTCTCATTTTAAAGCTAAATATTATAATTAATTATATTAAATAATATAATTATATTTATTGTATAATGCATATATTATTAATATATAAATTATAATATTAAATTATAAATATATTAGAGCTACAGATATAAAATATAATATATAATATAATATAAATTACAAATATTAATGTATTAACTGTATACATAACATAATAATTATATATAATTAGTATTAATAATAATTTCCTTTCCTTTATCCCATTGTTAGGTCATTCAAAAACCAAAGCTTTCATAACTCATGGTGGCACCAATGGTGTCTATGAGGCCATCTACCATGGGATTCCTATGGTGGGCATTCCTTTGTTTGCTGATCAGCCTGATAACATTGTTCACATGATAGCCAAAGGAGCTGCTGTTAGACTGGACTTCCACACAATGTCAAGTGCAGATTTGCTCAAAGCACTGAAGACAGTCATCAATGACCCTAGGTGAGTATAATGATTTTTTTTTCAATGTGGTAATATTTAAGAAATGTTCTAATGAAAATAGATTACATTTATTTTTGAAAATTTCAAATTATTTAATCACTGGGAAATGTGCTTTATTCCAAAGCTGTTATTTTTAAAACTGACATTAAGATTTACTGCACATATAGTTATTCACAAAGTGGTATCATGTTTTAAAAAACTTTTACTATATATGTAATTGTAAAGAAAATAATTTTGGGGGCTGGGAAGGTGGCTCAGTGGTAGAGCGCTTGCCTTGCATGCCTGAGGCCCTGGGTTCGATTCCTCAGCACCACATAAGCAAAAAGAAAAAACCCGGAAGTGGCGCTGTGGCTCAAGTGGTAGAGTGCTAGCCTTGAGCTGAAGAGCTGAAGGACAGCACCCAGGGACAGAGTTCAGGCACCATGACCGGACCAAAAAAAAAAAAAGAAAAGAAAATAATTTTTGTAAATATCATCAACTCCACAAAAGGACAATGACATTGAAGAACTGTGTTAAATTATTTTAGTATCTGCAATTTCTGTAACTCTTGATCTTTCTAAATTTCTAAATTATTACACCTGGTTTTAACCAAGTGTGATCAAAGCAAAAGTCAATTTTAAAAATGCACTTCTTTAATCTGGACACCAGTGGTTCACACCTATATCTTAACTGCTTACGAGGCTGAGATCTGAGGATCACCATTAGAAGTCAGAAAAGTCTGTGAGATTATTATCTCCAATTAACCACCAAAAAAGCCAGAAGTATTTGTAATCACAACTTGCTTTGTTAAATGGCAAATACTCTCTACAACTATTAAAAGATATTTGTTTGTTTTTAAGTCAGAAGTAGAGTTGTGGTTTGAGTGGTAGAGCATTAGCCTTGAGCAAAAGGAGCTCAGGGACAGTCCCCAGGCCTTAAATTCAAGCCCCAAGATTAGAAAAAAATTCTGTCATGCATTGTTTAAAAAGAATTATTCAAGGGTTGGATGTGTGGCTCAGGTGGTAGAGCATCAGCCAATGAGCAAAAGTATCAGACAATGAGTTGGAGTCTTAGTCTAAGAAAAGAAAGAAAGAAAGAAAGAAAGAAAGAAAGAAAGAAAGAAAGAAAGAAAGAAAGAAAGAAAGAAAGAAAGAAAGAAAGAAAGAAAGAAAGAAAGAAAGAAAGAAAGGAAGAAAGGAAGGAAGGAAGAAAGGAAGGAAGAAAGGAAGGAAGGAAGAAAGAAAAGGAAGGAAGGAAGGAAGAAAGAAAAGGAAGGAAGGAAGGAAGGAAGGAAGGAAGGAAGGAAGGAAGGAAGGTAGGAGAGAGAGAGAGAGAGAGAGAGAGAGAGAGAGAGAGAGAGAGAGAGAGAGAGAGAAGGAAGAAAGACAGACAGACATGTGATATGTACAAGGAAATTCTACTCACCCATTAGAAATAATAATATTATATTATTTGTAGGAAAAAGGATGGACCCAGAACTCTGAGACACAAATGGTCCATGTTTTCTCTCACATGAGGAAACTAGATCTAAACCACAACTGGATATGGTAACTTATACAGGGCTGCATGCATTTATACACAAACAGACTAAAGGAGGATACACTTAGCGGAGGATACAAAGATGTAACTCCTCTGCACATCTAAAATACTACTTATCAAAATGAATTCCAGGAAACCAAACATGTCTTTTTGTTCTTGTTGTTGTTTTTGTTTGTTGTTGTTGTCTTCTTATGGGAGGCAAAGAGGTGTCAGAGGATTGGAGGAAGGGTAAACAAATGCAGTCATAGTATTCAATATACATAAACTATGCAGCTTATGGGCAGGGATGGGAGAAGGAAAATGGAGGAAAGTGAAAAAAAGAGGTGACATTGTCCAAGAAGCATTATACTCATTACCTGACTTATGGAATTACAACCCCTTTATACAACTCCCTAATAATAACAACAATTTAAAGACAGGAAAAAAGAGAGGAAGGGGGAGAGAATTCAGTCATAATAGTTGATACATATCCTTTGAAACTAGGAAAACTGAGGAAGTGGATGTATTGGGAGGGATGAGAAAGGTGTCATTGATCAAGATGCATTATAAATATAAACTCATCTGTTGAATGGAAACCCTTGTGTACAACTATTAAAAATAAAAATATTTTTATTAAAAAAAGAATTTTTCAGGTTAAGTAGAAATTAGACAGTAGAGGGTAGAAGAATGGAAGGTTGTACTGTTATACAATTCCTCTTCAAATACTTCAAGATATTTTTGTCAAACTGCATTTAGTTGTCTCAATTAAATCACTTTAAATGACTTATTAACATTTGCTTGGTTGGGAGAAAAAAAATCCAAGAACATATTTCTCCATAGGACTTCCATTTTGACTTTGGAAATATTTCTCCATCTGAAAATACCACCCAACATTCACATTCTCCATGACCTAACAAAATCATGTTATTTCTATTGTTCTTCTGTATCAGTAATGTCTCTATGGGAAATATACATGGATCCATTTTATGACACTCTCCAAAACCTTTCATTGACTTCCTATGTTTAAGCTAGTGTTGGTATCTCTATGTTTCTCTTTCAGCTATAAAGAGAATGCAATGAGGTTATCAAGAATTCACCATGATCAGCCAGTGAAGCCTCTGGATCGAGCTGTCTTCTGGATTGAGTTTGTCATGCGCCACAAGGGAGCCAAACACCTTCGTCCGGCTGTCCATGACCTCAACTGGTTCCAGTACCACTCTCTGGATGTAATTGGTTTCCTGCTGACCTGTGTGGCAACTGTCATCTTCATCTTCATAAAGTGTTGCATGTTTTGTTGCCAGAAGTTAGGTAAAACTGGAAAGAAGAATAAAAGAGAGTAATTGTAGGTAGGTGTGAATTTGAGAGGTCTGATTGTAAGGTTCCCCAGTTTACTCCAGCAAGAGGAGGTTGAGAGGTCAGATTATTTCTTCCAGGAGCAAAACAGTTTATTACTAGTAAATTATTCCTTATTTAGGAGTTAGAATCATTTCTAGCCAGTGGGGAAATACTGAGAAAAACAAATATATAACTATATATGTTATCCTGTTGAAACTCTGCTGTTGTTTGGTAACTATTCTAAAATTGATCATTTTAATTGCAGCTTGCTTGCAAGTTAATTCATGGACACAAGGTTAAATTCCACCCCCACTTCTAACATCAATATTCTCTGACTACTCAGCTTTCTTTAGCTTCATTTTAGAAATTTGTAGTTGCAATTTTTTTTGAAGAATATATTCCCTAATTAAAATTGGGTAAAGAGTCACCACTCCATTTAGTTTTGGGAAAACAGTAGTGTCATATGGATTTTACTATATATCTAGTCTCAAAATCATGGTCTGGGAATGTGGTTTAGTGGTAGAGTGCTTGCCTAGCATGCATGAAGTCCTGGGTTCAATTCCTCAGTACCTCATAAACAGAAAAGGCCAGAAGTGATGCTGTGGCTCAAGTGGTAGAGTGCTACCCTTAAGCAAAATAAGCTCAGGGATAGCACCCAGGCCCTGAGTTCACAAGCCTCAACACTAGCCGAAAAAAAAAAAAAAAAGCTGAGGGACAGCATTCAGGACCTGAGTTCAAGGTGCAGGATTGGCACACATAGAAATATGATTTCATTTAGAACTTTATTCAGGTAAACATAGCAAATGGTCAAAACAATGTAAAAGTCTTGATCAAACTAGGATTACACACTCTTGTGAAATAGTACCTATTGATTTAGCCAGTGGCATAAGTGGTAAATGGTTAGAGTGCTTACTTAGCAAACACGAAGCCTGAGTTCAAGCCCCAGTACTATGAAAACCAAAATATGCTATTGGATTTAATTGGAATAATTTAACTAGTTACAAATCATATTTGGCTAGAGTTGTAAATTGCCTACTTTATAGTACATACAGTGAAAATTATTCAAAAAGTTTAAGCAAACACTTTTTTTAGAAACTCCATTAATACTGTTTTCAAAAAGTCATGAAAAAATAAAGGCTACACAAAGCACAATGGAAGGTGTCTCCATCATTTGGCCTGTGAGTAGGTTATCTTCACAAACTTTAATCTTTGTAAAGATTTGCTTCAGGTCCTTCTGCTGTACACCAGACATATCAACATAAATAACCATCTGAGAGATTCTCTTAAGAATACTTGAGAAAAAATAGTGTTGCAATACATAGTATTGTCATGTCTAGGAAAACAGCATATTCAAAGTAGTTGAAGGAAGTTTATAAAGCCAAAAATGATGATTAAGGAGTCAAAATGTGGTGTCCCATGCCTGTAATCTCAGCTACTTGGGAAGCTCATGGTGAAGACTGAAAGTGTGAGACCCAATCTGGAAAAATATAACAAAAAAAGGACTTTAAAAATTTTTTTATCTTATATATATTTATTGTAAAAAAGTTGTATAGAGGGGTTGCAGTTACACAAGTAGGGCAATGAGTTCATTTCATACGAGTATTGTTACCTCCTCCTTTGTTTTCCCCCTACCATCCCTTCCCTCCCCACTTCACCAACTCCTCCCTTCCCCTCCCATATTGTAAAGCTTGTTTTCAACATAGTATCCTGTACATCTCGTCGTCACAATGGGTCGGCCTGCATGCCCATTTAAGTGTTCCCCAATATCCCTTCCCCGCTCCAAATTACAAAGATGTATATACAAGGTGCAGAACACCGGCATCAAATCCAGTGAGAACAGGGGTTATGCTGTGGGGGAATATACGAAAGGAATAAAAGAATCACAGTGCATTTTAAGTACATTAAAAACACTAGCAAGAAAGAAAAAAATCATTTGTATCCCTGTCTTGGGGTACATTTTGCTTAACATCATCTCATGTGGTCATATGTACATAGCCTTTGACCTTCTCTGCTTGTCCTAGACATGTACTAGTCATTGCAAACAAGGGAAACCATAGGACCTATGTTTCTCTGGGCCTGGCTTACTTCATTTAATATAATTTTTTCCAAGGCTTTCCATTTCCTAACAAATGGGGCAATGTCATTCTTTCTGATGGAGGCATAGAATTCCTGTATGTGTGTATGTATGTATGTATGTATGTATGTATGTATGTATGTGTGTGTGTGTGTGTGTGTGTGTGTATATATATATATATATATATATATATATATATATATATATATATATATATATCACATTTTCTTGATCCATTCATCTACTGAGGGGCATCTGGGTTAGTTCCATATCTTAGCTATGGTAAATGATGCTGCGATGAACATGGTTGTGATGGTAGCTTTGATATGACCTTGTTTGTGATCATTTGGCAAAAAATGACTTAAGTATGGCTCAAGTAATAGAGCATCTGCCTAACAAGCATAGGACCTTGAGATCAAATTTCATTGCAATAAACTGTTACATATTTATATTCTGGGGTTTTTTTGTTTGGTTTTTGGTGCCGTCCTGGGGCTTGAACTCAGGACCTGGGCAAGGTCCCTGATTTTTTTTTTCTCAGAGTTAGCACTCTACTACTTGAACCACAGCACTACTTCTGGGTTTTTCTGCTTATCTGGTACTGAGGAATCAAACCCAGGTCTTAATGCATGCTAGGCAAGCACTCTACTACGAAGCCACATTCCCAGCCCTATATACTGTACATGGGTGTACTACATAATATACAAAACAATTCTTGGCAACAAGCATTACTACTAACAAGAATGACAATAGTCATATGACAACAGTTGAACAAAGTTAATGAAGACATCCAGTTATACTAGACTATATGTACCACAATACGGTCTACCTTCTAGTATTATGATCGTTACCATGACATAGTCATAGATGAGAACTCTTCCTGTGTAACCTCATGGCTTTACCATTTTTTTGTTTTGTTTCGTAGGTATTAGGGCTTGAACTTGCCTGGCTTGTTTGCTTGCCCTTGCTGGTTATTTTGGAGACAGAATCTCAAGGACTGATGTGCTTAGACTAGCACTGACGTGGGATCCACCTTATCACAAGCTCCTAATTAGCTAGGATTACAGGAATAAGCCTCAAGCAACCCCATTTTGGTATTTTCACAGTGAAATCAAAATTGAAACAAACAATAGTCATGCATTATTTAATAAGGATATTGTCTTGTTAGACCATTCATGTTTTTGAAAGCAAAGTGTACTTCATAAGCCTGGATGTTACTAGTTAGTTACTTAAAATAACATCTTGAACTCTAGATGCACCAGTGGTGTATTACATGGCATACTGATTTGCTTTAAGCTTTCCAAATATAACCACAAAAATATACTCTCTATATATACACATATATATATATATAGTAAATGCATAATCTAGCAATGAGCTAACCAAAGAGTACTAAACTTATGTTCTGTATATGTGTTGATTTAATAGACTCATACTACCACCACCATAAAAATATCACAGCATGCAGAAATGGTCAGATAAGTTGATGTTAGGGAAATGAACCCTAAGATATGTATTCAAATTTTTTTTTTGGGGGGGGGGAGTCCGGTCGTGGGGCCTGAACTCTGGGCCTGGGCGCTGTCCCTCAGCTCTTCAGCTCAAGGCTAGCGCTCTACCACTTGAGCCACAGCGCCACTTCTGGCTTCTTTTTGCTTATGTGGTGCTGAGGAATCGAACCCAGGGCCTCGAGCATGCAAGGCAAGTGCTCTACCACTGAGCCATCTTCCCAGCCCCGTTTATTTTTTCTTTCATGCGATTGTTTCTAACGCATTTATAAGATTATTTATTTGTTGCTTTGTATGTCCCTCCCCCATAGTATAACCCCTGCTTTCACTGTATTTGATGTCGGTATAATTTGTGGAGAAGGGGAAAAACAAATCGTTTAAATAGGGATACAGGTGGACCCATTGCAACAATGAGATGTACAAGTCGTTATGTCAAAAACGAACTTTACAACTTTGGTGCGGGGGGTCGGGGGGGTCAGGGGATGTGGGGGTGGGGAGGATTGGGGGGGCGGGGGAAGGATGGGAAGGGATGGGAAGGGGAAACAAAGGAGGAGGCTACAATGCTTGGTAAGAAATGTACTCATCATCTTGCCCATGTAATTGTAACCCCTCTGTACAGTATTTTCACAATAAAAAAATAAAAATTAAAAAATAAATTAAATACTAAAACATTTTGAATGTCCAAAAAAGAATCACAGCATTATGCCATGGTAATCATTAGATGCTCAGATTTTCAGCTGTAATTAAATCTTTTGGGATGTTCATTCTCTTATATAGGACATTACGATTTTATAAAGTGATGATGTGATTAAGACCAGTAACACTATCTGAAACAAGCAAGCTTTATATATGTAGCTACAATAGGACTGCTCAAAGGAAGAAGCTGGGTGTGATGGCCTGTCACCCTCGGTGCACATCTGGGCAGGAAGCTAGACCCTATCTAGAAAATAAACCAGAGCAAAAAAAAGTAGAGGCATAGCTCAGTGGTAGAGGACCTGCCTAGGAAGCTCAAGAAATGGCATTCAAATTACAGTACTCACATAAAAAGTAAGGTGTTTTCTTTAGACTCACCAAATTGGCTATGATTAGCGGTTGAAGCTTGGTTCTACTAAGTATTTGTTGAATTGTATATACTAGCCTCTCAGAACTTGTTTCTGAATTTTAGCATATACCGGGATGAGGATAGGTCAGTACATAATAGTACAATAGCATGAGGTATACTGTGTTCAATAGTACTTATTTCAGAAATGTCCTATCACTTATCAACTTCTCCTTAAAATAGCATTTCTAGTAATTCCTTCATATCTCAGAAATTCACCATTTAAGACCTTGAAAAAATAGCAGATGTAGTACTGGGTGTGTAGCTTAAATGGCACAGTGCTTACCAGACGAGCACCAGGCCCTTAATTCAAACTTCAGTATCACAAACAAAATGGCAGTGACATGACTTGACTTACCACCAGATTAAAGGGAGTAACAAAACTATAACCACAGTTTCCTAAAAAGGAGTTAAAAAGTTTTCCTCTATCACACTGCAGATCTGACATGAACCCACTCATTTTTGAAATAAACGTACTCATTGCAAGTATTTTGAGTAACTTTTTTCTTTTGGTCAGTCCTGGGGCTTGAACTCAGGGCCTAGGCCCAGTCCCTGAGCTCTATATAGCTCAGGGTTAGTGCTCCTATCACTTGGAGCCACACCACCACTTCTGGTTTTCTGGTGCTTTGAATAACAATCTTCAAATCTCAGCCTTCTGAGTAGCTAAGATTACAGATGTGAGCCACCAGTGCTTGGCTTGAAAATTGTATATGCTTTAATTATGGCAGTGAAATCTTAGTTTAAAATATTCTTCAAGGACCTGGCTAAAGTGACTCATACCTGTAAACCTTGCAACTCAAGGAGGCTGAGTTCTGAGTATCAGAGTTCGCAGCCAGCCTAGGCAGGAAAGTTTTAGATTTTTATCTTCAATTAACCATCTACCTCCTCCCCCACTCCCCCCCCCAAAAAAACTTTAAGTGAAGCTGAGCTCAACTGATAGAACACTAGCTTAAGGGGGGGGGGGGGGTGAAGGGGAAAGCACAGGTGAGCTGGGAATGTAATTTAGTGGTAGAGTACTTGCCTAGCATGCATGATACTCTGGATTCAATTTCTCAGAAAAGGCCAGAAGTAGCATTGTGGCTCAAGTGCTAGCCTTGAGCAAAAGCAGCTCAGGGACAGTGCCCAGACCCTGAGTTCAAGTCCCAGAACTGGCCGAAATAAAAGCTGAGACTGTGCTAATGCCCAGAGTTCAAGCTCTAGAATTGGCACCAAAATGAAATAAAATCCTCCAAAAATCAGGGTCCTATGTTTAAATTACTTTTAAAAATGTATTTTTGTGATTTGATGAAGACTCAACTGTTAACTACTACATTGTTAAAAGAAAAACAGAACATATAAATGCTTTAGATATGCAACTTTATGAAGGTCAAAGGGGGAATTGACACAAAAAATTCTTCCAGAGTTTTTTGGTTCTAAGGTTCTAGTAGAAGAGATGATAATGTAACCCTGTAAATCTATGTAATAAGTAAAAGGATCAATATCCAAAATAAATTATAGATGAAAAAAATTTGTGTGATCACCTTAGAACCAAACACCGATATATAAATTCTACCACAGAGCCAATGTATACATTTTTTCTTTCTAGTCCTGGGGGCTTCAACTCAGGAACTGGACCCTGGCTTTGAGCTTTTATGCTCAGGACTAGCATTCTATCACTTGAGCTACAGCTCTACTTCTAGTTTTTTTGGACATTGAGGATGAGTCTTACAAACTTTCCTGCAGGGGTTGTCTTCAAACTGGGATCCAGATCTCAGCCTTTGAGAAACTAGATTACAGGCATGAGCCACCAAGATGGCTAGTATAATCTCTATTTTTAATCCCCCTCTGTGTTTTGAAAACAATGAATACAAATCTAATTTGCAATCCAAATCCATTTAAATTCAACAAGGCGACTAACTTTAGGAAAACAAAACAAAAAAACCCAGCAGTTCCATTTTCTTTACGATCCAGACCCTTCCACTGATTTGGTCACTTTGAGAACATCTTGAGTACATGCCCATTTAAGGAAAGAATCATGGGAAGGGCTTGCCAGGTGTACGGAGCCCAGCCCCCAACAGTCAACTCCCACACCTCTTACCCAGCTAACAATTAGCCCACTGATTAGGGTTGCAGAGGGCCCCAACCTCTCAAGTAACCTGCCCTGTCATTCTTGCAAGCCTGCCTAAAGTAAGAAGTACTGACTCCCCATTTGCTCTAAGTTGCTAAGTGGGACCAATCCATAAGTGTTTAAATTCCTTTCTCCCTTAAAACAAAAGATGGTGGAAAAGGGATCAAAAATTGAATTGAATTGAATTGGTAAGATATTTTCCTGGTAAAAATCTTCAGCTTTGTCTGCTTTCCAGTGAAAGAATAAATACTTTCCCTGTAAGTTTAGGAGCAAGACAAGGTCTTGGCACACTAAACCAATCAAAATAGTAATAATAATTTTAAAAAATAAGGATAGTCTGTTTCGCTCACCTATTTCAAACCGTAAGACATAGGTACTTTCCGCACCATGTATCAGGCAGGGTCTGCCTTGTAGTTTTAAAAAAACTACTCACCCCAACTCCACTAGAGGGCACTCTTACACAAAATATTCTATGTCCACAGATGTACAATAAATTAGAAATCAGACAAGGAAATACAGCAGTGTCAATCTTTACCAATTTATTTTATACAAAACAGTAGCAATGTGGAATATGGGAATCATCTTCTGCTGCCACACGCAAGTTGTGAACATTCCAAGCCAATGTATACAGTTTACAGGGGAAGGCTAAACAGCATCAACCATGCTACTGAACTTAGGGACTTATTTAAAAAGATTAAAAATTAGATAGCAATGTCTTCTTAATATTGCTCTCATCATTGAAGACTAAAAAATAAAAAAGTGACTTTGTAAGTTTAAAAAAAAAGAGGGGGGGAGAGAAACCAAAAGGCTGCTACAACACTGCCATACAGTCAAACCATCATACTTCAGTATTTCCATACTTGATAGCAGCATTATTTTACTGAACCGTGTGCAACTACATGTAGAAACACATCAAAGCAAAATACTATGGCAGTTACTGATCCAGACCCAAAAGAAAGAAAACAAGTAACAACAAAATAACTCTAGGATGAACATACTGTAAGATGAACATTTATGGAGAATGTAATATCTACATTCTTGGACTGTTCCATTTTGTCCCAATAAGTGTCAACTGTCAACTGTGTATTTTTGGTGGATTTGAGTTTTCCAGTTCTTAAACTGCATGCTTGGAACAAAGAGGGTGATAATAAATTCTTCTACACAAAGAACTTTAAGTAGACAGCTGAAAATAAATTTACTACTTGTAAACACACACAAAAAATAATACAAGATTTTTTTTTATCTTCAATCAGTGCTCCCCAAAGCACATTATCTTCGATATCGACCTCTCTCCCCTCGGTCTCTGTCCCGATCACATAATCGCTCTCTCTCTCTTTCTCGATCACGACCTCTATCTCGCTCTCTGTCTCTTCTGTTATCTCTGGGGCGGTCTCGCTCTCGCTCACGATCTCGTTCACGAGGTCTACTTCTACGACCACTAACAACAGCTTGAGTGCGGCGAAGGAAATCATCCACCCTCATATCATAATCATGCTAGAAAAGTGAAAGAAATAGGTTAGACATGGCAAAAATTTGAATAGAACGTGCCTTGTAATTGTCTCATTGAAAGAAAACAGAAAAATTGATTGTGATATCTAATTAAGATATCTAATCTTCCTGTTCAACTTTAATTAACGTCTCCCTCTGGCCTCCTTACTAAGATTAAGGTCAAAATAATCACTTGCTTATTACTACTAACCAAACACCATGTTATAGCCTACATGTAAAGTATCATGATTGATTATTTTATGCAATAGACTATTTTACCCTCATTCAATTGTACAATAACAACCTATGCTCTTTATAAAGTGAAATGATAGCTATGGCCCAAGTGGTAGATATCAGCAGAGCTTGAGGTCCATAGTTCAAACATCCATACTGGCAAAGTAATGGTAATATTTATTTGTGAAATATGATGAACTGTAAGAAAAAAAAATGTGCTAAGAAAGATATTAAGTCTGCCCCATACAAAGTTAACAAGGTAAAAGAGGAAAATAATGAGTAAGATGAGTAATAGAGATAGGGTAAAACTGCAGTTACTTCTAACCAGTTTAAGTTTTCTACTTTTAGTTTTTAAATTGTCTTACTAATTGACTTTGGTCTGTTTTTTAAAAATGTAGAATATAAGACTCAAAACTACACACTTTCATGCAGAAAAATGGGAACACACATACACATACATACAGACACACACACACAGACACACACACACACACATGCGCAAACCAAAAAGCTGGGTGCTGGTGGCTCACACCTCTAATCCTAGCTACTCAGGATGCTGAGGATCAGGGTCTGAAGCCAATCTGGGAAGGCAAGTCAGGCGCCAGTGCTCATGTCTGTAATCCCAGCCACTCAGGAGGCTAAGAGCTGAGGATCACAATCAAAGCCAGGCCAGGCATATGAGTCCATACGACTCATATCTCCAATTAATCACCAAAAAGCCAGAAGTGGACCTTTGACTCAATTGGTAAGAGTGCTAGCCTTGAGCCAAAATAGCTCAGGGAAAGCACCAGGCTCTGAATTTAAGTCCAAGGAAAAGAGTGTGCGCTTGCACACCCTCTCCCTCTCCTCTCTCTCTGTATGTCAGGTTTCATATTTGAGACACACAATATATCTGAACAAATGTTTATCATACATAAGCTGTGTATTTCCTGGGTAAAAGAAAAAAAAATCATTACTCAAGTCTATTTATTACAATTGGCTTACAGAACACTAAAGGTTCTAGTATGACTTTTTTGAAGGATTACTATATCAAAAGAAATGGTAATAAAACTATCTCAAAAATTGAATGCTGGTCTGATAATCTCTATCTTATGAATATTTTTTACCTGAATAAAAAGCTAAAAATGTTTATTTGGCTCTGTATTCATCATCCTAAAGACAGGAGAAGTAAACAAAATCCCAACTTACAGAGACATCACTTTAAGGATTGTTTGGGACATGTCTTGCCTAAATTGGCTTCAAACTGGCAATTCTACCTCAGCCTCCTGAGTACTGGGACTACAGGTGTTCTTCTCAATAGAAAAACT
The DNA here is from genome assembly GCF_024711535.1 of Dipodomys merriami. Taxonomy (NCBI): domain Eukaryota; kingdom Metazoa; phylum Chordata; class Mammalia; order Rodentia; family Heteromyidae; genus Dipodomys; species Dipodomys merriami. The sequence goes on from NW_027206512.1 coordinate 26,031,969, forward strand.
ATAGTTCTAAGCTTCAAATATACACAAGTAAAGATTATGCTTCAAACAAATACCAGTGGAGTTTCAACTATGAATTCATCCTCCTTAGTATAATGAAATCCCAGAAACCACAAAACAGTAAAACTGCCTTTCATTCTGTTTTCTGAAGTTATCAAAGGTTTCATAGCTCTCATATCAAATAATCACTAAACTGAAAAGTATTGTTTTTCTGCATTTCTTAACATCTAGGTGTCAGTTTGCTAACAACCTGAGAATCAAATCAGGTTGAATCAAACACATAACACATATTTTAGTAAATTTGCTAGAAATTAATCATATTTGAGACTGTTTAAGATACACTACCTATCCTATGAAAATTCAGAACTTAATAACTACCTTAATGCATATACCCACAAACATACCTATCTCATACTCTCTAAAAATTATGTGCACCAGAATATACAAAAAGTGGCTGGGTGCACTGATTCACACATGTAATCCCAGCTCCTCAAGAGGCATAGAGCAGAAAGATCATAGTCTCTGAGCAAAAATTAAGACTGTTTGAAAAATAAAAAAGCTGAGGGCATGACTCAAGCAGTAAATCATTTACCTATACATAATGTTTATTGGTGTATGTATATATATGTACATGTGTATATTTTATATATATATATATCTACACACACACACACATTAGCAATTACAAAGCAAGAGTTATATATGTAAGAATTGCCTCAACTTAAGCAGTAGATTTATTTCTGCCTAACTAATTTATAAGGGCATTATCAGCCATTTTTAATAAAAAACAAGTTGGCAATTGGGTGAATTCAAGAGCCTGTAATAATACAAAATAGCTCATCATTCAAAATAACCTGGTGACCTCACATTTCTAAGTAGCCCCTCACACTGTTGCCTCCTGATACACTTACTACTCGTTTATCTCTGTATCTTGCTTCGTGTGGTACTGGATGATGTCCTGAGTAAGGAGGATGAGCTTGAGGAGGAGGAGCATGGTGCTGATAGTAGGGATGGTGTGGAGGCTGTTCCATCCCCGGATATGGAGGCTAAAAAAGGAAAATCACTTCCATAAGAACAGGCCAAAGCTATTCTTATACTTATATACCCAAACCACCAATCCCAAATCAATAATCTTTATCAGATGTTTACTTGGAATGAAGATTCTTCAAAATACACCTTTTTAAAAAAAATCAAATGTATAATAAACTATTTATAAACCATCTTTTTGCCAGTCATGGGGCTTTAACTCTGGGCCTGGGTGCTGTCCCTGAGCTCTTCAGCTCTACCACTTGAGCCACAGCGCCACTTCCAGTTTTCTGGTGGTTTACTGGAGATGAAAGAGTCTCAAGAACTTTCCTGCCCTGGCTAGAGCCTTTGAACCATAATCCTCAGATCTCAGCTTCCAGAGTAGTTAGGATTACAAGCTATAGCAGTGCCCAGCAAGCCTTCAAAGATTTAATGTTTATACTTATATTTAATGTTTATGTTTATATTTATAATGTTTATACTTCCCCATACATACATTTAAATTAGAATAGTAAGAGGGAAGCTCTGTCCTAATGAGTTTCCTCTTATTTCTCATTAAAAACAAGATAGCAAACCTGAGGCTGATACTATAAATTCCTGGTTCACAAAAGGGAAAACAAATATGAAAAAGCTAAGTAACACCTGCCTAAGACCCACACCACATCAGTAAAGAGGTATGTTAAGATTTGGCTATCAAGCATTCTGGTTCTAGTATTGGTTCCTCTAGCTAACCACTATTCACAAATATTATTTAAAAAGCAAAACATAAAAACAAAAACAGAGGTGCCAATGGCTCATTCTAGTTATCTTAGCTACTCAGGAGGCTGAGATCTAAGAACTGAGGCTTCAAAGGCCAGCCAAGGCAGGTAACCCCATGGAACTCATCTCCAATTAACCAGCAAAAAACCAGAAGTGGGCATGTGGCTCAAAAAACTAATGGACAGGGGCTGGGAGGTGGCTCAGTGGTAGAGTGCTTGCCTTGCATGCATGAGGCCCTGGGTTTGATTCCTCAGCACCACATAAACAGAAAAGGCCGGAAGTGGCGCTGTAGCTCAAGCAGTAGAGCGCTAACCTTGAGCTGAAGAGCTGAGGGACAGTGCCCAGGCCCAGAGTTCAGGTCCACGACCGGCAAAAACAAAAAAACAAAAAATAAAACAAAAACAAACAAACAAAAAAATAATGGACATTGCTCAGGCAATCCCCCCAAGACCAGCCCCAGAAAAAAAGAAAACAAGAAAAAGTACACAAAGATTACTTTTACATATAAAAATCTCAGCTGAGTACTGGTGGTTCACCTCTATAATCTTATTCAGGAGGCTGAGATCTGAGTATCAAGGTTGGAAGGCAGCCTAGGCAGGAAAATCCATGAGACTCTTACCTCCACTCACCAAAAAGCCAGAAGTAGAGCCGTGACTCAAGTGGCAGAGCACTACTAGTTGTGCTCAGGACAGTGCCCAGGCCCTGAGTTCAAGTCCCAAGGACCAAATACATATAAGAAAAGTTTCAGTGTTCTTTATAAGCTCAAAAGAAAGAGTTCTCATAATTCACCTATTCATATGCAGTAGCATAAAACTACAAGTGAAACAAAAAGTACAATGAAGAGGTAATGAACATAAAAAAATGATACACAAAAATCTAAGTGAGACACACAAAGAGTTAAATTACTAAATTTCTAATTTTCCTAAAAATGCTTCAGCAATCTTTAGTATCTCAAAATACACTTAAACGTTGTAATCATAACCTTAATTTATGGAATGGTAAACCCCTTTGTACAACTAAATAAAAATATCCATATTCTTAAAGAATACTAAAAATCAAATAACCAGGATCCAATTATAAGGAAAGAACTGGACTTAATGAGTATTAGATCTGTCACTCACTATGCTAAACTTAAAATTGTGTTTTGTCAATGTTATCTTCTCCACAATCCTAAAACTTAACACGACTCTACATTAAATTATCAACGATATGAGGTAATTTATTTTTTATTTATTTTTTTGGGGGGGTCTGGTCGTGGGACCTGAACTCTGGGCCTGGGCACTGTTCCTCAGCTCTTCAGCTCAAGGCGAGTGCTCTACCACTTGAGCCACAGCGCCGCTTCCAGCCTTTTTTTTCCTGCTTATGTGGTACTGAAGAATTGAACCCAGGGCCTCATGTATGCAAAGCAAGCGCTCTACCACTGAGCCACCTTCTCAGCCCTATATGAGGTAATTTAATTCACTTCATTGCCAACATATATTCTAAAGCAAGTAATCTTATGCAAAGGACTAAATACTCAACTGATGAGCCAAAGAATAAAGCAATGATCACTGAACTTTATACAGATGCGGAAAATAAACTTAACTCAAGATCATAGTCTTGGAAAAAGAAGGCAATACTTCTGAACCCAGACATAAAGTACACTACCACTCTACTATGCTATTACTCATCAATAAACCTTCAGCTACCAAAATAAATCAACTTACTTGTCTTTAATTTTAAAATAGCACATAATTATATGTCACCAACAATTTATATTTTTAACATCTTCAATGATAACCATAACTGCCATGTTCCAAAAAGTACTCCAACTATTAGGAACTCAAAATGAAGTTAATTATAAAAGCAAAGTAATACAAACCATTCCTTGCCAAGGTGGTGGTGGTCCCATGTTATGAAATTCCCTCACATAATCATTGTAGGACTAAAATGAAAGATGATAATGACAGTAAGTAAAGACTACAAAACAAATCAGACCCAGCATTTTTATCTATATACTAAGTATGTAAAATTTAATGCTTACCCCATTTAAAAAAACATCTCGGCGAACTCCTGAAAATCGTCTGTTGGGAATAAGATTTGTGAAACTAAATTCAGGTAATTCATAAACTAGTTCCAAGAATGTAATTCAAAACTAAACAAGAGTGAGCCCAACTTACCTATCTACTTCCTGGTACCGTGGATCCTTTAAATACCCTGTTCAAACATCAAGTATTTTGGTAAATCGAATTTATATTTTTTATTGTGGCATTATAATTAAATCTTCTTTATTACTCGTTCAACTCTTCCCATAAAATATGTACTTTAAGTGATGTTATTAATCCACTTTCAATTTTTCTTCTCAGATAACATAATGTAGAAAGTAACTATGTAACTTAATGGTATCACAGATTGTAAAATACTAGACAAGTTTTCAAATGTATCTCCTAAGTGAATGGCCTAAATCATGCTACATATAACACTTAATTTTGTACCACAGAGAAGAGCAGAGGAATTATCCTGAGGACAGTGTAACAGGACCTCCTTAAGACAGATGTTTACCTGCAGTATACACAGGACTTGCTAAGTAAACCATAGGTTAAGTTTTTAAAATGAAAAATTCAAAGAGCAAAACAAAATTGCAAAAGTTGCAAAAATGAAATGTTTGCATTTTAAATGAAAGAGCCATTGTAACAAATGAAAAAGGTCTTATTTGTTTCTTTTAGTAAAGAGCCAGAAAACTAAAATGTAAAACAATCTGAACGGCCATGTTACTGGGGGGAAAAAACTATCTGTGCTAGCTAGCATAACTTTTTATTTTAGAAAAGAATGAACTTACATCAAGAATCAGATACATAAGAAGCTCATAATGCTAACACCAAGTTCCAAGTGGACAATTTAATAACTACCACTGCGTTATCAATATAAAATCCCTTCTGAATAGTTTAATATTCCAGTGAAGTATAAACTAATTGAAAAGGTGATTTTAAATCACCAACCAATTATTTTCCAGGTCTCTCCAAAATAGTCAAGTGCTTAAAAAGGAAAAAAAAAAAAAAAAGCTAATTTCAGTTTGCAATTAATGCTACGTACCACATGAAACACCAAGTACTAAATGGAACAAAAGGCATAATAAAATTATAAGATTACTATGTCCCCTAACTACATTTCATCTTAAATATATGTATAGACAAATTTCCATTTTTGCAAAATTAGCAATTTTATGTGTTAATAGATTATGATTACCCATACTGGAATAAACAATCTTAACAAAGTAGAACCACAAATAAGAATTATTAATGATTTCCTAAAAGTAGTCATGTCATAAATTTTCTTCATTTTTAGAAGTACAGGGTTATAATGTATGTTTTTGTTTTAATAATTTAAAGTCAAATATCTGCAGGATTATAAAATATTAACCTGGTCTCTGGTGAAACTCAGGGGGATAGTCAATCCTTGGTTTCTTTCTGCTGTTATGAATATCATAATCTTCTGGTCGACGCCTACACAAATTAGACACATTAGAAATTAAACCAAAAACACCTGGGAGAACAAACATCAAAACAAGAGATTCTGACAGAGAAAAGTCCAAAGAATAGCCCATTGCTCCCTTCAAATTAACAATTTTTGGTGATCAACTTATCTTACAAGTTTTAAATTTTAATTCTTTAAATTAATCCTTATAAGCCAAAACTTAAATGCAAATTGCTGGAAATTGAGTATTCCCTGCAATCTCATGCCATCAGACAACCTCAAAGAATAATCTAACTGAAACACATAAATCCTATTTGTGTGAAACACAAATCATATTTTAGTAGTCTAAACAAAAGTAAATTATCTATCCTCAGACAAATGTTAGTATCAAGTTTGACAAAACATTAAAAAAATGAAACTAAACGAAATTGCCATTCAGGTGAAAAAGGTGTTGGAGAGGGAACAGCCCATACCATCACTATACAATAGGTGATTCTAAAATCTATGTGTTCTGTCATTTTAAATTTAAGTCTAAACAAAATTTAAAATAAGTATTTTCCTCTAACTTGCACAAAGCTATACTTTTCATGAGCATAAAGTTATAACCAGTTAAAATATCTTAATATTCTAAGAATTAATTTCTTACTATTTCTTAATTACAGTTATTTTTTCTATATTAACATTAAGGAATTATGGGAAATTTTTACAGAGACAGTGCCTTATAAAATGGCTTTTATAACTTGGCAAGTAGTGAATGGGACATAGTTTTAACAGAATTCATAAAACTAGTTCCAAGTATATTCTTTAGAAGCTGGTATTTTACTATTTGCGAGGGCTGCTCTTTAATATCTTCCATAAATCTTAATGGTTAATTTCAGACATCATGAAATACACTTCAACTTAGCATTTAATAAAAAGCTAAATAAAAACATATTCAAAATATTTAAGAAATAAACAGCTTTTTATCTTTAATATCAAATAAAACTTCTAAAATAACCTGGCATCACTATTTTCCAGCTATTTTTTAATATTAACTGCTTTCATTAATTTTTTAACACAAGTTTACTCAAACTGCAAAGTTAAATGCAACAGTCCCAAGCCCCCCAACAGAATAAAACAGTTGCATCTACAATCAATACTAAGATTAATAGCTGGTTTAAAAAACAAACATACCGCTTTCTTGTAGTTTGGGAGGCATTTACGACCGGTCTAAAACATGATAGTAACAGTTCATATAGTAGTCCAACTACTGACTTTAAGCTGTATGCCACATACATAAATGGAGGCCCTGGCAGGCTTGAGGAGGAGGAGTGGTGTAATAAGTATAGTTTGCAGTCCATTGCAAAACTGAGGAAAAACTTCACGTGTATATATTGAATTGCACTGGAAACCTCTTAGCTTAAAACTTCAAAAGACATCTTGGTGCTCAGTCCTTTTAGGCAAAAAGTAAGGGGCTCTGCCAGGTTTCCTCCTACCTATTTGACAATGTCCTTTTTAGGCTCAAAGAAATGGGACTCTTGTTGGGTTATCTGTACCTACCACAGGATGTTTCCACCAAAAGGAAACTTAACCAAAGGTTTCATCCCATCAACCACATATCCAACAGTCTTTAGTAGAATATTTTAGGTTTAGCTGTGTGCAAATCTATACAAGGGAAGGTGTTGGGTAGAAGGGATTAAATCAGTCCTTTGCAAAGACTTCTCTCCAATTCTGTAACAAGTTAAACCCCCTTTTCCTGGAAAATGCTGTTTAGTTCATAAGTAGTGATCAATAACCATGGCGATCCTCTAAAAACCACTTTTAAGTCCACAGGTACTGCCAGCATCTGGAAATGTTGTAAACAGACACAGCAACAGCCCTTCCTTTTGGTTTGTTGCCGGGTCTCCCAGGGCCACTTGATCCCCTTTGGAAAGAACCTATTGTTTTCAGAAGCTCAGCAAGATGTATGAATTCACTGGGCACATGTTAGAGAATATCTGGCAATGGGGTTAACACATCACGGTGACAAAATTTGAAAGTCCCAAATAATGCTCCTCTTGAATATCAAAATAACTTAAACATTTTATCCTCTAAACGAGGCGTCATCTTCTGAAAAAATATTAGTGATCCTTTATAAAAGTCCCATATCTGATAAGGCTTATCCAGAGACACACCTGAAAGAAAAGGCTTTTTACAAAGTATTAACATTTTTTGCAAATAAAGACTTCCTCCTCTTCCTCTTTTCTAGCCTGTTCATAGCAACAAATGCCTACCTCGTTTCACTTGTGCTGTGTATTATCAGAGTACTAGCTAATCTAAACTCGTATCACTCTTTAGGAAATTTTTTTTTGCATAAGGAAAGATCCCCATTTTCCTCTTGAAAAATGACTGAGACCAAGGTGACCATGTGAAATCCTCAATGAAGCCACAAACTAGTCCATGCAGCTTGATTTGAGGATTTTCTCTTTCTTCTTTACCGCAGGACAAACTTTTGACGAATCATATTCCTCCATCATGTTATCCTGATACATGTGCCTATTACCAGTCCAAAGAACGTTTCTAACCTTCCCACATCCCGGACTGGTTCTCGACGGGATGGACGTCCTCTTGATCTGGGCTGAGAATGCATTCTTCGCTTGTGGCGCATTTTATGAATGACCTGATACAAGTCAATACTTTCATCGGGGGGAAATAGAAGACAGAGCTGAGTTCCACATTCGAGTTCAATTTCCTAGAATAGGAGAGTAGCAGTAATTTATAAGACAAAAGCAGCAGAACACAAAATTTCTCATTCCCCTCATTCAAAAACAAAAGGCATAATAGAAGACTCCTTGTTCTCAAGGGTAATGATCATGAGGTTCCAATAAGGTCTTGTTTTTTTCTTGCTCTGGTATGTGGGTGTGCTTATGCACGCACACAAATGTGCGTGTGCATGTGTGTAGTGTATGTGGCATGTGCCAGTCCTGGAGCTTAAAACTCGGGGCCTTGATGCTGTCTCTGAGCTTTTTTGCGCAGGCTAGCATGCTACCAACTTGAGCCACAACTCCACTCTGGTGTGAATTCTCCCATCGACTTTCCTGTTTGGGCTCCTGTTTGGGCCATCTCCAAACTGAGATCCTAGCCTTCTGTGAATACCTAGGATTACAGGCATGTACAGTTGCACAGCTCTCATATGCAATTAAGGTTCACAAGACCTTTTGAAAGTATTTTCATGAGACAAGTACAGTGGCACAAATCTACCATCTCAGAGGCCTCATGAGGGGGCTAGAGCAAAAGATACCAAATTTTAGGCCGCCTGAGCTACACAGGAAATTTTGAGACCCTATCTTAAAATATAAAAAGATTTTGTATATTATTAATCACATGACTTTCCATTCTATTCCACTGTATTCTAATCAAAGGGGTATTTCTTTGTACAAATACAAACATCCATGGACAAAGTCTTCATTTCATCTCAATAACCACCTAAGTGTGTTTGTCAACTACACTGACAAACTGAAATACAGTAGAATTAACATAAGCTTCTAAAATCAAACCACTTTATAATTTCCCCTTTACTAATTAACATACTATATAAAAAGTGACCTGTATTTCAACATTAATAGATGTCTCACTCATTGATCATGATCCAATGATCAAGAAGAATTTCAAATAATAATGTTTCACTTTTTCACATCTCCTCTTTCAGAAATGATTTTAGAAATGTTCTTTAGTATATGCTTTTAACAGTTAACTAAATGTATGGATTTTTTTTTTGGGGGGGGGGGGAATCAAAACAAACCTGTCCATCACGTCCAATCTTTACTGGCTTGTGTTCATTCCAAGGATTGGTGAGATGAGCTGACTTAGTGAATGGTAATTCACGCCTAAATACAAAGTAGTATCAATTAAATTCTTTGGCAAATTCCTTTAAAATATCAAATTTAAAATTGAGGGTATAGTTACTAATTGCCTATGCCATAACTATAAATTTTTACAAGTTGACCATTAAGCCAGATGGGTACTATATACAGTGCTCAAAAGCCTATGCTTTGTTTTAACCCAAGCTCCCTTCTAAAAGCAAGGGATATTGCTTTTGAAAGGCTATGGTAACTTATTTTACTTTTACTATTGTTTATAGAGTTTGTAAATAATGACATATAAGATACTTAATATAGCAGGGCGCCAGTGGCTCACACCTGTAAATAGTACTAGCTACGCAGGAGGCTGAGACCTGAGAATCATGCTTCAAAACCAGCCCAGGCAGGAATGTCTGTGAGACTCTTATCTCCAATTAACCACCAGAAAACTGGAAGTGGCTCTGTGGCTCAAGTGTTAGAGCACTCGCGTTGATCTGAAGAGCTTAGGCATAGCACCCAGGGCCAGAGTTCAAGTCCCACAACTGACCCCCCCCCAAAAAAAAGATATTTAAGATATTCCTTGTTCCCACATACTCAAAGAAAATTTTACCTATTAAAACTGACCAATTAAGTAGCTACTTGAACCTAGCTGCTAACACCAAATGAAAACAGAAATGCTCCCCAATCTTAAATTTAGAGCTGTTTTTCCAATTCCAATTTTATTAGTAAGGAAATATTCAATATTCAGTAAGACCCAAAGAAATGAGTTAAAAATTGAAGTTCATGTCTATAATAACTATTCAGCTATTACCTATTTAATATAAATATTAAATACTGAGCTGTGTGAGGCAAAATGGTCTCATAAAGGTAAAGAATATCCTATATTTTCTACTTAACCCCTAGCACAATGCCAAACACAAAATGACACAATATGAGCAACTGCTGTTGCCAAAAGTGAGTATGACTGACTAGATCATATTTATTATGAATAAACAAGCATCAAGTTATATAAATAATTTAGTGAAAGAATTCTCCATTACAATACAAATTAAACTCACCAAAGGACATGAACAGATGGGAAAGTTAAATTCACTGCACCTACAAACTTTTTTCTGTAAGTAAAAAGACTAATATTATAGCTATACCAAAAGAACAGAAATATCCAAAGGAAGAGCTCACTTTATTTTATTCATTGCTTTAGATTTTTCTTCTCTTTTTTTTGGGGGGTCCAGGTCATGGGTCTGAACTCTGGGTCTGGGCGCTATCCCTCAGCTCTTCACCTCAAGGCTCTACCACTTGAGCCAGAGCACCACTTCTGGCTTTTTTTTCCTGCTTACGTGGTGCTGAGAATCAAACCCAGGGCCTCGTCCATGTAAGTCAAGCGCTCTACCACTGAGCCACTTTCCTAGCCCCTAGATTTTTCTTCTCAATTACCAATCTACAACAGTCATAGTAAAGTAAAAACATACTACAGCCAACAAAATATAGGAAGGTCACAAATTATTACTAGAATTGTCACTACAAATATTAAATATCCAAAGTAAAGGCACAAACAAAGCCAGATAGATCCATCATTTCAGGTTATACTGTGTCTAACTACATTCAAGACTATTTCCTGTTTGAACAAACTACTTTCTCAGATAGTATGTCAAAAGTGTGAAGTTATGGAAAATAAGGATCAAATTAATTTAGAATTATTAGTCTATAGTCCGCACATTGTGTTTTTCTCTTCCTCTCAGAATCATACTTATAGAACAGGCATCCAGTTATTTTTTAAACAGACATTACAGACTGATACAACTTATCTTTACTGTGCTCTATAAAACATGCAAAGAACTCTTTATCTTTGCAAATGGAAAAAATCCAATGAAATGACAGAAGCAGTGATATAGAGTAGTTTGGTTGTAATAAGGCAGGGAAAGAAAAAGGAGACAGGTCTTTTGAAATGAACCAGAAAATAATGAGGGTAAAATATATCAATAAATGTAATTCTGGATTAATGAACGACACTATGCATCATAGCTTTTCTCTGATCTAATTCCAGATAATTCTAAGTCTTAATGCTTTCCTTTCTATCAGATAACATGCATTTTATCTTGTCTCAAACTTCCATGTGCCTACACAGGGTCAGGTTTCAACAAGATTGGGAGGGTTTCAAGAGTGTATTTTCACAATGAGATACTACCAATATAGTAGCAAAATTTGGTCAACTGATCACTTATTACTTTTAACTTATTAAGTCTAGCTATTATTAAATCTAAAAGGTGTTTAGGTACATAGTGATTGCTATAGCTGAAAAGGAAAAACATTAGTAATTATTATCAAGAGTACTGAAAGTCAAATGAATTCACGTTTTGTAAGAAAACTCAAACACAGAACATTCAAAGTAACTTTTATACCAAGGAATGTGATCCATTAAGTATTATGAAATTATAACTGAACAGAACTTACATTGTCAAAAATGCAGTTTTACTTTATACGTTAGTAATACAGTAAACCAAGAGTATTAAGAGTATTATGAAGATTAAATAATCTATTAATAAAACTCATCTAAAACTAAAAAATTTATCCCTATAAAAAACGTTAACAGAAGTAATATTCAAAACAAAATCTGCTACACCCTACCCAACATGTGTTTTTTCTGTCTTCTATTTACAATGTAGTATCACATCAAAATTAACTTCCAAATTTTGTTTGCTTTGGGCCTTATATTCAGACACAAATTCCAACACAAGTTTTAAGTGCTGCCAGGTGTTGTTGGTTCATGCCTATAATCCTAACTACTTAAAAGGTTGAGCTCTGAGAAATTGCAGGAAAGTTCACGAGACTCTTCTATTAAAGACCAAAAAAGACAGAAGTAGATCCATGACTCAACTGATAAAGCACTAGCCTTAAGCACAAAAGAGCTCAGAGACAGAGACCAGGCCCTGTTCAAACCCTAGGACCAGCATTTTAAAAAAATAAAAGAAAATCATACTGAAAAAGTAATTGCTATCAGACTATTTTTAAGTTTAAATAATACCTTACGCACATTTTTTTGGGGGGGGGGGGTCAGTCATGGGGCTTGAACTGGTGTGTGGGCACTGTAGCTGAGCTCTTTTGCTCAAGGCTAATGCTAGTGCTTTACTACTTTGAGCCATATTGCCACTTCTGGTTTTCTGAGAGTTAACTGAAGATAAGTCTCATGGATTTTCCTGCCAAGGGCTGGCTTTGAACCACACCCTCTCACCTCAGCTTATCTCTAGTTATCTTTTCCCCTATGTACTGGAGATGAAAAGTGTATACCACTTAGCCCAGCAATTTGCCCTGTAACTTTGATTAACAAGGGTCCACTGAAAGAGTCTCAAATTTTCAAACTTTTAATCCCCAGGCTAACATTGAATGGCGATATCAATTTCTGCCTCCCAAGTAGCTAAAATTATAGGTTTGTGCCACCAGATGGTTACTTTCCACTTCATTAAGAGGGGCGGGTGGGGGGGGGGATATGGACGGGGGAGGTGGGCAAAGGTGGCTCAGGAGGGCTGACATCTGAGGCTAAAGGCTGAAAACTAGCCCAGGCAGGAAAGTCTGTGAGACTCTTATCTCCAATGAACTACCCCCAAAAAGCTACAAGTGGAGCTGTGGCTCAAGTGGTAGAGCTCTAGCCTTGAGCCAAAAAGCTCAGGAACAAAATTCAGAATCAAAGTTCAAGCACCAGGACTGGCATTAAAAAAAAAAAAAAAACAGGAGAAGCAAACTATAGCCCCTGCCCATAATCCTAATGAGTAACTCAGGAGTGTAAGATCTGAGGAGGAGGATCACAGTTCGAAGTTAGTGCAAGCAGGAAAAGTCCATGAAACTTGTTTCTAATTAATCATCAAAATACTAGACATGGAGCTGTGGCTCAAAAGTGGTAAAGCTCCAGCCTTGAGCAAAAAAAATATAAAGGATAGCACCCTGACCCTGAGTTAGAGCCTAACTACCAACTCATGCATGCATGTATGTATACACCATACTGCTCTCTGTCCCAGAATAGGAATAGCAATTTCCTTTATTTCTACTAACCAGTACCCTTCAAAATCTTCTCTATTCCTGAATAGGAATAGCATTTTTCCTTTATTATTGCTAATCAATTCCCTTCAAAATCTAACATTCTAAGTGTGCTTGTAATTCACAAAAAATTCCTTTTCCCTTTCAGATAATGTTGAATAGTTAACTTACTAAGTAGTAGATTTATATATGCCATACAAAGTTGGCATATATAATTAGGTTTGTATGAACAATGATATAAAAGTTCATGTTCAAAATAAATCTGCTCATCTTTTTAACAGCTAAATCTTCATTCTGTTCCAAAAGATCAGAAGGCTAAAACACCATGAATTGCTAAATCCCTATAAAATAGTAATTGTTCACAACTAAATCAGTAGCCTCCAAAATTGTTAGCCAAAACAAGAGTATTTCCCCACTCCAGAGTAACTAAATGACTGATTGAAAATATGCAGATAGTCCAAGTAACTAATACATCTTTGCACACTGACAACATGAGCTAAAATGTGTTTTTATTGCAATTTAACTTTTTAATGCTGTTAAATCTCATGGCTTAATGTCATTCTAACAATGGTACTCCTCCCAAATGGGCAAAAGTGATGGTACATGAGCAAGAGTAATAAACTAAACCTTGGTAGAATTTTATGCTTCCTAACTAGTAACCCATACATAACAAGTGCCATTTCCTTGGCACTCAAGTGTTTAATTTACCTGCATATCCAGTCAATTTTAAAGACACCTCCCAGCATTTTAGCACTCATTCCTGCTGGAAGCACCCAGTGTATAGGAGATCCTCCATGGTGCGATTCTGAAGAAAGTCTTGCAAACCCTAAGGGAATCATAAAATATTAAGTAGGTGTTGATGTAGTTAATGCTTTTATATATCCAAATTATTTCTATTCTTACCTTGAAATTTTCCACTTTCTCTGACAGAAAATATTAAGATAACACTCCTTGCAGATCTGAATGCAAGATTTAGTTTTTTCTCATTTACAGGCAGCGTAGACCATACACCCTATCCAAATAAAACAAGGAACATAATTTGAAATTTAACTGCAAATCTTCTCAGTCACTTTACATGCTTAATTATTTCTACCTAAACTCGCTTCATGTAGGTTGAATACACAACAGACTGAGTTATGTGGTATATCATTTGTTAAGTTTTATGGATAATCATTAACTCAAGATAAAAAGACTAGTAATACTAAGAAAAATAGAAAACTATTTCTTAGCTAAATTTTAACACTGTGATGTCAGTTTAAAAAGCTGTCACTTCATTTAAACCAAAAGCAGCATCATAATGTAACAGCAAATATAACACATAAATGTGGTTTTGAATCTAAGAAAATTAAGATCTTGTAGCATTAACAGTGGGCATCTTTTATTGTAAAGTCTGCACTGTGCTTTAAAAGCCAACTCTTTCCTTTTCTTCTAAATCCAAGTATAGTTTTAAAAAACAATTTATCCATAAAAGAATTATCTCTACATAAGCTCAAGATAAGACAAGCATCCACTAATACAAGCAGCAGTTAACTAAAGAAACTAACTATTGAAGTGTTAACACAATATGCAGCAACTGAAAATAAAAATAAGCCGGTTGGCCAGGTGCTAGTGGCTCACGCCTGTAATCCTAGCTACTCAGGTGGCTGAGATCTGAGGATCGAAGTTCAAAGCCAGCCTGGGCAGGAAAATCTGTGAAACTCTTATCTCCAATTCCAGAAAACGGAAATGGTGCAGTGGCTCAAGTGGTAGAGCACTATCCTTGAGCTGAAGAGCTCAGGGACAGCACTCAAGCCCAGAATTCAAGCCCCACAGCTGACCAAAAAAAAAAAAAAAAACCAGGTACTGGTAGCTTATATATCTACAATTCTAGCTACTCAGAAAGCTGAGATCTGAGGATCATGGTTCAAAAGCCAGCCTTGGGCAACTGTCACACTCTTAGTTCCAATTAACCATTTAAAAAAATCGAAGTAGGGGCTGGGAAGGTGGCTCAGTGGTAGAGCGCTTGCCTTGCATGCCTGAGGCCCTGGGTTCGATTCCTCAGCACCACATAAGCAAAAAGAAAAAAAAGCCGGAAGTGGCGCTGTGGCTCAAGTGGTAGAGCACTAGCCTTGAGCCTTGAGCTGAGGAACAGTGCCCAGGCCCAGAGTTCAGGCCCCACAACCAGACCCCCCCCCAAAAAAAAATTGAAGTAGAACTGTGGCTCAAGTGGCAGAGCACTAGCCCCTTAAGCAAAGCAGCTTAGGGACAGAGCTGAAGCCCTGAACTCAAGCTCCAGAAAAAAGAGAGAGAAGAGGACAGAAGAGAGGGGAGGGGAAGAAAGAGGGGAAAGGAGGGGGAGGACGGGAGAAGGAGGGAATAGGAGATGGAGAGGAGGGAAAAGAGAGAGTGGGAGAGAGACAGGAGAAAGCTTAGGGACAGTTCCCAGGACCTGAGTTCAAGCCCATGAATGAGAGACATGGAAGGAAAGGGGGAAGGGGATGGCAGTTTTCTTTTTAAATCATATACACTATATAATCAACACAAAACATTGTAACTCCTAAAATCATGTTTAAAACACTTAAAATTCCTATCAGGTTTCCTAACTAGCCACAAACAAGATCCCAAGTGGCAACTGGACTTCAGAGTACTAATGCTTTTTAATTCAAGTGATATCTTGAGTAGCTGTGAGATTGAGATAACATAGTAACTTTTCTTGAGTAACAGCCCATCAAAAGTTTTCAAGACTAGAACAGCTTCAACAGAACTGATGTTAATACCTTAGCTTTGGCAAGAGACACATTCTCATGGTTGTTACTCTTTATGAGGAAAAATCTTGCATCCTGAAGGACATATTTGAGTTTACTGGTTTGATCTGGAAAAAAAAAAAAAAAGAAACCAAACTTAGTAATCATAAACCATCATCATAGTTATTACTATACTAAAATAAGCCCACCACAACCCAGCTAAATTTTAATATTCAACCTGGATAGCTAAGCCACAACATGTAATAAAACAAAGCTTAAGAGAAAATAACCAGCACTTTGCAAAAAGGTAAAACTAATCTAGTGATATTCCGATATACCAGATCCATACTTAAGTGTGGAAAAAGCTATAAGGACTTTTCCCTTTTTACCGTGTAACTTTTTATTTTAACTTAAAGTTTAATTTATTTATTTTTGGGTGTCAGTATCAAAAGGTTGCACTAAGGGCCTTCTGCTCTTCCCTTGGCTTGCTTTCTCACATGTGGTGTTCTACCTCTTGAACCACTCCTCCAGTCCTGCATTTTCCTGGTTAACAGGAAGTGGAATTTCTCAAATTTCTCTGTCTTGGCTGGCTCTGAACCTCTTCCTCTGAGCTCAGTGGCCTGAGGAGCCAGAATTAAAAGTAATCCACCAGCAACCAGCCCAAATTTTATATTTTTATCAGATTCACTTAAAGACTGGTAAAAGATCATTACACCATTTTATTTGTATATAAATACATATGCATTGTGTCCAAAAACTGAAATATTGTGAAATATTTGGTACTTTTCTGAAAGCTATGAAGTAAAAGGTACACATGGAGCATGGAGCTTTCTATATTACATTACTTTTCTTCTTTAAGAATAATATATCGGAACATTACTACATTAAAATCAACTATTAATGCAGAACCAATAGAGCAAAATAATGATTTCATGGAGCATGCAATGAAAACAATTTCAAATTTAAATGATACCTTTTCGGACAGCACGAACGGAAGATGATAATTTCTCATGCTTCTTTTCTGAACCTGTATTTAGCCAAAGTACATTTGTTCAGATTGAGTTTTAATAGAAATAAGACAAAATTTCTACAGTCTTGTCACATAAGATTCTCATTCAAGACAAATTAATCTTCCTGGCGCACCCACACACACAAAAAAGTACTTCTCTATGTGTACGAGTGTTTTGTTTTTTGGGTTTGATTTTTTTTTTTTAATGAATGTATTTGAACAGATTCCCACTCAGAAAACTAGTCACTGAATCATCATCTTCCACAAAAAAAAAAGTGAAAATTCCACTGAAGCAGTAACAGAACAGGATTAAAATAAGAAAAGTTTCCTCTAGTTATTACAGTTAACATGCCAAAAATTGATACTAATGGACAAGTTCACACTAAACTACAGCCTCCACACTTTCTAAAGCAGATTACATTGGAATCAGTCAGATATGATCACCAATAAAAGCAAACAGATTACCTGCATATGACTCTGAAGCAGAGCTTCCACTTCTATCAAAAACAATTGGTGATATGCCTCGAGCTCTCTTCCTTTCTTTCTTTTTCTCATCTAAAACAAAGAATTCCAAGAGTTTTAAAAATATAATAGAGTTGGGTCCCAATGGCTCATGATTATAATGCTAACTACTCAAGAGGTTGAGATCTGAAACGAGGTTTGGTGCTAGACTAGGTGACAATTCCCTGATACTCATCTCTAAATAAACTAGTAAAAAGCAACCATGACATATGTAGGAACAGAAAAAGCTAAGTCCTTGAGTTTGAGCTTTGAACTCATTATTGGCATAATAATAACAAAACACAGGTATACAAAGAGCCCATCACCAATGTATCTGATTTTTTTTTGGGGGGGGGTCCAGTGGTGGGGCCTGAACTCTGGGCCTGGGCGATGTCCCTCAGCTCTTCAGCTCAAGGCTAGCGCTCTACCACTTGAGCCACAACGCCACTTCTGACTTTTTTTCTTTTTGCTTATGTGGTGCTGAGCAATCAAACCCAGGGCCTCATGCATGCAAGGCAAGCGCTCTACCACTCAGCAACCTTCCCATCCCCGTCACTGCTTATTTCTTACCTCTCAGTTTCTTCAGGTGGTACTGCTGAAGGTATTGCCTAAAAACTAAGATGACTTGGCTGGGCACCAGTGGCTCAGGCCTGTAATCCTCGCTACACTCAGGATCTCAGCCAGGGAAGAAAAGTCTGTCAGACTCTTATCTCCAATAAACCACCAGAAAACCAGAAGTAGCGCTGTGGCTCAACTGGTAGAGTGCTTGCCTTCGAGTTGGAAAGCTCAGTGTTTTCACAATAAAAAACTTATTTAAAAAAATACATATGTATAAAATATACCTAAAGCTCAAAAAATTAACTCCCTGCCTCCCAATAACAAATTCTCAAAGAAACAACCACATCATTAATTAAAAAAAAAAAAAAGCAAAGCTCAGGACAGCACTCAGGCCCAGAGTTCAAGCCCCATGACTAACAAAACAAAAAAGACCATTTTTGTCTTTCCAATTCCAAGTACTGAGATAATTAGATCTCAGCATCCTGAGTAGCTTATATAGGCTTGATCCACTGATACCCAGCCTGAGATCTCTATTACTTAGAAGATACTTTATTACTACTCTTGAAAATTAATTCTAGGACTTACTATTTTTATGCTTTTTAAAAATTCTTTCAAAACATGATAAGTGCGTGCGTGTGCGTGTGTGTGTGTGTGTGTGTCTATTTTCTCTTTGGATATTTCAACGGCACAAATCAAATTAACCTTATAAAGCAACATATTCACTGTTGTTCAAAGTACTAAAATGACCTCTCACTGGAATAATGCTGGAAAAATAACAGAAGCAGATGATCCTGTTTCCATAGCAGGCTCTGGACTTGGGCTTTTCTGGTTCAAGGCTAGCACTCATTTGAGCACCGCTCCAATTTCAGATTTTTGGTGGTTAACTGGAGATAAGAGTCCAGACTTTACCGCCTGGGCAGGCTTCCAACTGGGATCCTCAAATCTCAACCTTCTGAGCTGCTAGCAATACAGGAGTGAGCCACTGATGTCTGGCATGAGAATTGTTTTTGTATGAATTATTTTTTTAAATACAATTTTATTGTTACTATTAAGGTATTCTATAGAGGGGTTGCCATTTCCTAAGTCAGATAATGAGTACATGTTTTTGTTTTGGACAATGTCACCCTTCCTTTGCTTTCCCATATTTTCCCCTCCCATTCCTACCTACAAGTTACATAGGTCATTTCTACGTAGTGTATAAGTACACTAAATAACATGATTACATTTGCCCACCCTTTCTGAAACCCTCCCTTTCTGCTTTTGTTCACCTTCTCAGCACAAAAGAAAACCCAAAGCAAAAAACACTGCCACCACCACCAACAAACTCATGTTTCTCTATACACTGAAGTTTGTATGAGTTACTTTTAAGATAATGGCTTCCTCCTCCATCAGTTTATCTGAGGTCAAAAGAAAGTCATCTGACAAAAAGCCAGTGTGTTGTTTCTTGTAAGTTACTAAAAATTCTGAGGGAAAAATAATAAACTGGCAGCCGGGCGCTGGTGGCTCACGCCTGTAATCCTAGCTACTCAGGAGGCTGAGATCTGAGGATCGCGGTTCAAAGCCAGCCCGGGCAGGAGAGACCGTGAGACTCCTATCTCAAATAAACCACCAGAAAACCGGAAGTGGTGCTGTAGCTCAAGTGGTAGAGTGCTCGCCTTGAGCTGAAGAGCTGAGGGACAGCGCCCAGGCCCAGAGTTCAAGCCCCACGACCGACAAAAAATAAATAAATAAATAAATAAATAAACTGGCAAAAAATAATGAAAATATATTTTGTTTTATTAAACAGCTCTATTAACTATTTAAAAGTTTGAGTAACTAGAGGCAAAACATGTGCTGGGAATGGGCCTAATGGTAGAGTGTTTGCCTAGCATGCATGAAGCCCTGGGTTCAATTTCTAAATACTATACAAACAGAAAAAGCCAAAAGTGGTAGAGTGATAGACTTAAGCAAAAAAAAAAAATCTCAGGGACAGTGCCCTGAGTTCAAGCCCCAAGACCGGGGGAAAACAAAACCAACAACAACAAAAAAAAGTAAATTAAAGTCTAGAAAACCTACGATACTAAAACTGACTATAATCCCATATATTCAAGAAGAAACATCTAATCAAGTTCCAAAAAAAAAAAAATCTCATTTTATACATTACAATAAGAAACTACAAGAAAACCTATCCTCTATATATTAAATAGAAGATCTAAAGCTGGTTGTTATACACAAAGGACTTTCCAAGGAAAGGGAGAATAAGATAATCAGCTTTTAAAACTATAAATGTCTTCTATGAAAAGAATTTTAAGCCAGGTACCTGTGAGCTCATGCCTATAACCCTAGCTACTCAGGAGGCTGAGATCTGAGATCCTGGATTAAAGCCAGCTCTAAGCAGGAAAGTCCATTATCTCCAATTAATCACTATAAAACCAGAAGTGGTTGTATGGCTCAAAGTGGTAGAGCACTAGCCTTGAAAAGACCCTGAGTTCAAACCTCATGACAAGGAAGTGGGGGATAAAAAAAGAGAATTTTGGACTGGGAATGTGGCTTAGTGGTAGAGTGCTTGCCTAGCATACATGAAACCCTGGGTTCAATTCTTCAGTATCACATAAACAGAAAAAGCCAGAAGTGGTGCTGTGGCTCAAGTGGTAGAGTGCTAGCCTTGAACAAAAAAAAAAAAAAAAAAAAGCTCAGAGACAGTGCCCAAGCACTGAGTCCAAATCCTAGGACTCACTAAAAAAAAAGAAAAAGAAAAAAAAAGAAACAGAAGAAAGAAAAGGAAAGGGAAAAAGAAAGAAGAGAAAGGAAAAACAAAAAGAAAAAAAGAATTTTAATATCTATATTCATTTATTATAAAAGTATAGTCTCCCATTCAGTGTGAATGTCTTCCACATAAAATATTAAGTACCCTGCCACATTACTGGCATTATATAGGAGCTTTTTAAAAATGCAAACCATTGCTAGGTGCAGGTGGCTCAAGCCTGTAATCCTAGCTACTCAAGAGGCTGAGATCTGAGGATCACAGTCTGAAGCCAGCCTTGGGCAGGAAAGTTAGTAGGAGCTCAGGGACAGCACCCATAACCGGGAGTTCAAGCCTCAGGACTAGCATTAAAAAAAAAAAAAGCAGCAGCAAACCATTGCAACTCCACCCATTTAACTAAGTCTCCATTGCTTGACTAAAAATTTTTAAACTGTTCTTAACAGATACCAAAAAAATTAATTGTAAAGTACCTTCCCCAATGGGTAGTTTCACACATTCTTCACAGTAACTGAGCATTCTTTCATAGTGTCAATGTTTATTGGGGGAGGGGAGGATGGTTTTATTTTAAGACAAGATCTCACTAGTCACAATAGCCTTAAAATGGCGATCCTCCTGGATCCCAGGAAATGTACTTCCACACCTTGCTTATCAATGCATTTTTCATTCCCTATCCATTTAAATTATGAGACAAATCCCATTAGTTTGTAATAAATCTCATTTTCACATCAAACCCAACAACTAATCTCTACATTTAGAAACTTTTTAGCCTCAAGTGTGTTCAAGAGTCTAGACCCTGAGAGACATTGTGAGAGAAACAGACAGAAATCGTTTTAAGACCCTGAAATCTACACTCCACAGAACATAAGGCTAAAGCACTTCATTTGCTAATCATTAGAGAAGACTTATTTACTCCATCATTCATATCAAGAAATGTTGTATTAATGGTAAAATTCTATAAATTCTATACTAAAAATGGAATTTTTCTTCTACCATTGAATAATTTTCTGCATATATAGCAAATCTAATGGCATCTTGACATAAATAGACCGTGAGATTCTATTCACCATGCACTCTTAACAGGAGGACCCAAAGTATGCTAACTTATCCTAACTTGCTGTACACTCAACTTATCCCCAACACAAAATTATCTGTCTTTTCATCAAATATTAACTAGACTCACACTTAAGCCACATGAATCAAGACAAAGAGATAGGGAAAGTAGTATTAAAAGAGATGACCTAAGACATTCCTTACTCTTCCATAAAAACTTTATATTCTTCTCTACTTTGTAACCTTTACAATTCGGACCTCTGTAGACCTTATCTCAATCAAGTACAGAATGAAAAGATATGTTTGGGCTCCCAAGAACAAAAAGAAATTTTGATGTTGCCACATGATGGAAATTCAAAGGTGTTCTACCACAGAAATGTCATAATAGTGGGGAGGCCTTGTGTGGATATACTTCAAGCACATAAGTATTTAGATAGCTAATTTTACTACATAAAAATGTAAGCACCTACAACGTTAAAACTTGGTATTTCTATATACACAATTTGGACTTCTGCTAATAAGTAGCTGATCAATTTGTAACCTGGAATCATTTTTACAAAAATTTATAAATTTTGTTCAAGCTTACTTTATATAATAGGAACACTATAAAATATTTTAACTATAAAAGAGCATAGCTAATCCCACCTCAAAAATTATAGACTTTAATTTTAACATACTCAAAAAGAAATTAAGTCCTTAAAATTGTAACCACCAAAAACCTCAAATATACATAAAAAGTATTACCTGATCCATCTGTGCCTGAACCAGATCTGACAGATCCATCTGTGAAGGAAACAGATTCAGAACCAGAGTCACTGGCCTCACTTCGAGTGTCATAATCATTTCCTTCCTCCTTCTGGTCTCTCTCATCCTGTTCATACTCTTCTTCCTCTTCCTCTTCATCTTCTTCCTCCTCTTCTTCCTCTTCCTCCTCCTCCTCCTCTCCATCTTCATCAACCTCCTCATCTTCCTCTGCATCTTCTTCTACCTCTTCATCTTCTTCCACATCTTCCTCTACTCCTTCCTCATTCTCAGTGTTATTACCTTGTTCATCTGAAGAACCACTGCTGCCAGTCTCATGGTCAGAGCCATATTCTTCAGAGTTCACTTCTTCCTTTGAAGATTGACTGGATCTGCTTGGACGTCTATCAACTTCAAGCCCAATTCTCTGATGTTTAAAGAAAAAGGGAATCAGCAGTCATGTAACAGACAAGGTCAAGATGAATAAATAGTTCTAAAGCCTCAAAGAAAATTGTTTTCTGTTTTACATCTGCAATAATATTTACTACCTCAGAACCATCTGGTGTAGGAGATTTAGCTCTTCTTTCAGGATCCCTTTTCCGTAGACAAGCTTTTTCAGGTTGACTCTTATAAGGTTCTCTAGAGGCACTGCTTGATAGACGAATTTTCCGATCAGCATCTAGCCGCTTGTTTCTTTCAGATCTTGGATATTCGTCATTTTTATATTCTGTGACTGACTTTCCTTTTGTACTAACTATTCGTTTGTTATTGCTGACAGATGAACTTAGTGGCTTAGAAATCAATTGTCTTGAATGGACAGAAGGTTTTTGTCGCTTGGTGTCAGTAGATTCCATTCGGTCACTTTTTCTCTTTGATCCTTTAAAATATAATTTAGAAAGACACATAAAAGTATTTTTAACATTCTACTAATTTCACCAAAGATTTACAGATAATGTGAATAAGGGAGGGAAAAAGCTTCATTTCTTTAAAATGTCTTCTGAAATACCTTCACTCCAAAATTAATCTAAATAAAAACTTAGTTGTCAGCCATTGAATTAATCCATATACTTAAAGGTTCAACTACTATTCATATTGACTAGGGTCTATATGTAGAACATGATTTGCTATCAGCCTTTGTTATGAACTGCAAGGAAACAAGTACAAAAACACATTTAAAAAAACTGAATCTACAAGTACACTTTGATTTTTAAAGAAAACAGAATTCTTACCCTTTTTTTCACTTTTATCTTGTTCACTCTCTGGATTATACAGTTCATCATCCTGTTCTGGCACTTCAGTCAAGATATCATCTAGAACATTAAGTTCTCCATCTGCAAACAAATTTAAAAATAGGAAAAAAATTAGTATCCATGAAACACTGATTTGTGAGTAGTTAGCAAGTATGGATATAACCCTTTAGGAGATTTTATTTTAGAGTCAAGATATTCATGCTTGTAAAAACAATTCTAGTAAAAAGAATGTAGAGTTTGTCTACAAAACTAGGAGTGGGCTGGGAAGGTGGCTCAGTGGTAGAGCGCTTGCCTTGCATGCCTGAGGCCTTGGGTTCGATTCTGCAGCACCACATAAGCAAAAAGAAAAAAGCCGGAAGTGGCGCTGTGGCTCAAGTGGTAGAGCGCTAGCCTTGGGCTGAAGAGCTGACGGGCAGCGCCCAGGCCCAGAGTTCAGGCCCCACCACCGGACCCCCCCCCCCAAATAACTAGGAGTATACACCACATAAGATATAGAAAGATGGCAGACAAGAGCTTAATCAAGTAATCATCAATGTTATTACCAATAATGGGAAATCAACACCATAAACTTCCTACGTGATAACTAAGAATAAAACATTTCTGTGGCACTCCTATACAAAACGCAAAATCTGAACCTATATAAGAGGAAGAATCAGGCAAAACCAAATAAAAGGGCATGTAAATATGTCATGGAAGCATAGCTCATATTACAGGAGACAAAAATACACAACTGAACAAAGTCATATCTGAGACTAACTGGGAAAATTTAGGGAATCTAAATAAAATCTGTATTAAAATAACAATGTTAGTTTTGAAATTTTGATAGCACAATGGATAAGCAAAGAAAAGTCTTATTTTTAGGAAACATGCTTTAGTATTTAGAGACAAAAATTCCTCATACCTGCAAAGTGACCAACAGGTTAACTGTGGGCATGCATACAAATGTCCACATATACACAAGGGAGGGTGGGCAGCCAAGGGGAAGTATTAGAGGGGAAGTTGGTAGTAGGAATGAGATAATATGGTAACATTTACAATGGTTGAGGATAATGAAATTCTGTACTATTCCCATAGCTTTTCTATTTATTTGAAATTGTATTTAAAAAACAAAACACCTGTTGAGGTTGAGGCAGGAGGAATCACCAAAGTAATTCCAGTCTAAGATACAAGGAGCTTGTCTCAAAAAAACAAAATTAAAAAAGGGAAAGAAAAACCTATCAATGTGTCATACAAAATTTAGAGCCTGTTTTAATATAAACCATAAGGTAAAACTTCAGAAAAGTCA
This sequence comes from Dipodomys merriami, assembly GCF_024711535.1. NCBI lineage: Eukaryota > Metazoa > Chordata > Mammalia > Rodentia > Heteromyidae > Dipodomys > Dipodomys merriami. Next base: position 26,056,911 of record NW_027206512.1, read on the forward strand.
AAACTATTTTAACATATTCAATCATCACAAAAACTTATAATTCAGTGCTACTTCCTAAACCTCAAACCCTTCTAAAATTTGTTGACTTTCTTTCCCAAAAAAAGTACAAAATAGTCTTAGAAATACATACATAAAACATTTAAAATCCAGGCACCGGTGGCTCATGCCTGTAATCCTCGCTACTCAGGAGGCTGAGATCTGAGGATTGCAGTTCAAAGCCTCTTATTTCCAATTAACTACCAATTAACTGGAAGTTGTGGGTCAAATGGTAGAATGCTTGCCTTGAGCTGAAGAGCACAAGGACAGCGTTCAGGCCCAGATGTCAAGCCCCAAAACCAACTGAAGGGGGCGGGGGAGAAGGAAAGAGAAAGAATATATTACAAGGCAGGCACCGGTAGCTCACGCCTATAATCCTACCTAGTCAGGAGGCTGAGATCTTGAGGATCATGGTTCAAAGTCAGCCCGAACCACCAGAAAACTGGAAGTGATGCGCTGGCTCATGTGAAAGAGCACTTGCATTGCTGAAGAACTCAGGGATAGCACCCAGGCCCAGAGTTCAAGTCCCATGACCGACAAGAATACACACATACATTCTACATTGCTGGCCGCCAGTGGCTCATGCCTGTAATCCTAACTACTACTGGGCCTCAATTGAAACCAGGCAGGGAAAGCCCATGAGACTTTTATCTCTAATAAACGCCTCAGAAAAAACCAGAAGTAGAACTGTGCCTCAATAGTAGAGTGCTAGCCTTGAGCACAGAGACTCAAGGACAGTGCCTACGACTTGAGTTCAAGCACCAGAACCAGAAAAAAATATGTATTTTTTATAAAAGTATATATATATTACGGGGCTGGGAAGGTGGCTCAGTGGTAGAGCGCTTGCCTTGCATACATGAGACCCTGGGTTCGATTCCTCAGCACCACATAAGCAAAAAGAAAAAAGTCGGAAGTGGCGCTGTGGCTCAAGTGGTAGAGCGCTAGCCTTGAGCTGAAGAGCTGAGGGACAGCGCCCAGGCCGAGTTCAGGCCCACAACCGGACTCAAAAATAAATAAATAAATAAATAAAAGTATATATATATTTATGCCCCCCCTCCCCACCACACCAACACCTGGCTGAAAAAAGTAATTTTTTTTTAATCTGAAAAAGCCTTAATAAACTCCTGGTGCTGGTGGCTCACACCAGTAATTCTAGCTACTCAGGAGGCTCAGATCTAAAGATCACAGTTCAAAGCCATCTGGACAAGAAAGTCTGTGTGACTTATCTCCACTAAACTACCAAAATAGCTAGAAATGGAGCTGTGGCTCAAGTGGTAGAGCACTAGTCTTATACAAAAGCTCAGGGACAATGCCTAGGCTCTGAGTTCAACCCCCAGGACTGGCACCAAAAAATAAAAAACAAACAACAACAACAAAAAAAAACGAACAAAAAAAAAACCTTAATAAATTCAAAATCAAATAATTAGCTGCAGTTTTAGAAAGCATCTACAAACTTTCAAGGTGAATACTAACCAATGCTTAAACACACTGACAATTATTTTACCACTTTTATATGTCTCCTAAGTACATATTGTTTAAAACAAGTAATGTATGTCTTATTTTGCAGATATAAACAGAAACTAGCCAGTTTTGTAGGCTAGACTGTAGGCTCAAGAGGCAAATCCAGCTTGGGCAGGAAAGTCCATGAGACTTACTTCTAATTAAGCACCAAAACACAAGGAGTGGAGGTGTGGCCCATGTCGTAGAGTACTAGCCTTGAGAGGGGGAAAAAAACAAGGCCCTGGTGCTAGCACCCAAAGTAAAAAAGGAAAAGGTAAAGAAACTCAAAAGTTTAAGCTAATCAAATATCCCATATGAGTCTGGAGTTCAGACTGTGAAATCTACAATTAGATGGAGAACATTAGGCACACATTTAAACAAAATTATAGCTGATACAACACAAATGTAACATAGTAAGATGAAGTATGCATTAATTTCAAATCCCCAACATTATAAATTCTAAACTGTCTTATACTGAAGTCTAAAAACATCTTCACATTAGTAAAAACTATTGTTTCACCAATTATTTCAATCTGTGACATCAGTAAATTATAGTTAATCAAAATGTGAAAAATTAAATCTCCAAGGATATTTGGCCTATGACCTCTTTTTATATATATCCCACTATTATTAATTTTTAAAAAAGAGCTGGAAGCTTTATGGCTCACAAAGCCCATCTAGCATTTTTGAAGTTTTGCTGCCACCCTCTATAAATGAACACACTTTATTTTTACATATATTTACTAAAATATATATATCATATATATATATTATTATTTATATATATATATATACTAAAGCATATATATTTACTGAAATAAGTGGTCTAAAAGAATAGGAGGTAAGGAAATCTGGATGATCCCTTAAGAACTGGGTAGTAGGAAGTTTACAGTCTCTCTGAGCTCTAGGTTTCTAAGGTGCTTTAAAAGATCACTAGGAAAGAGAGGGGATGGCAATTGTTTGAATCTCCTGATGACTGTTTCAACCTATAAGCATTTCCTTATTGCTATCAGATTCTAATAAGCCCTGCCTACCTTTTTGTTAAGGATGGTATAGGAAGAATATAAAATCGGGCTGGGAATGTGACTTAGTGGTAGAGTGCTTGCCTAGCATGCATGAAGCCCTAGGCTGCTTTCCTCAGTACAATATAAAGAGAAAAGCCAGAAGTGCTGAGTTCAAGCCCCAGGACTGGTGGGGGGAAAAAAAAGGAAGAACATAAAATCATTTCTTCAATAAAACACACACATGTCCCAATTATCAACTTCTGCATAAGATACCATTTTAAAACTGGTGGTTGCCGGGCGCCGGTGGCTCACACCTGTAATCCTAGCTACTCAGGAGGCTGAGATCTGAGGATCGTGGCTCAAAGCCTGCCCTGAGAGGAAAGTCCATGAGACTCTTATCTCCAATAAACCACTAAAAAACCAGAAGTGATGCTGTGGCTCAAGCAGTAGAGCGCTCTCCTTGAGCTGAAGAGTGCAGGGACAGCGCCCAAGCCCAGAGTTCATGCCCCACAACCAATCAAAAACAAAACAAAATAAAATAAAACTGGTGGCTTACCAAAACAATCATTTTTGCTCAAATTCTGGGGATCCATGAGACATGGTGTCTCACATGGTTGTAGTCTGATGATGGCTAGGGCTAGAAGCATCTGAAGACTGGACAAAATCACTTCTGGCTTCCCTTGATTGGGAAGACTAAGCAACTAATAGCAAGCATTTCTCTTCTGTCACTCTCCTTTATAGTCGCTTCAGAATTGGAGAAGGATCTATTATATGGCTTGGTATATAACCCAACAGAGAAAGGATCAAGCAAAACTACTACAATGTTTTATTAATAGAGACAAAAGTAAAGGCCCACTAGCCTCAAAAAAGGACATAATTCCTTCTTGATGGGTGAAGTAGCAAAACTACTTATCCTTAAATTTCAAGAATTTTAATTGTAACTGTTAAAAGTATATTTTTTAAACTCAAACACTGGTTTTAAAAGGCCAATGAGAATTACACTAGGTATGTCCAACACATGGCTGCTGATTCTGTTAACTTCCTTCATTGGCTAGAAAAAAAACAGTGTACATGTTAGTTCACTTTTCAACTTGGAATGAATTAGTTATAAATGAAGTTATATTTCAATATTCTCACAAGCCTTTGCTGCTAAAGAGTATAATCGTTATTAGCATATCCTTTTTGGAAACAAGTAATTACCTCCTTAGCAGCAAAGGCTACTATATCTACTAGATCTAGTTCTTAAACTTCTGTGTTTTAAGTCATTTTCTGTGTCCTGAAATTTAATATTATTGTATTCTATGTAAAGAGACAGATACAGTCATACTTCACCTCAACAGAAGAGTAACATCAATATAAACAAAAGTTAATGAATGCCAAGTTGAAAAAAGTTCCATGAACATACAATTCATATACCATTTAAAGGGGGAAAAAAATTCTATGTGCCTAAAGCACAGCCCACTAAAAGTTACTCTTGATGTTCACAAAGAGAACAATAAGGTCTTTAAAAATCATTTTAAAACCTCTAAAATTGTTTCAAAAATAAGAAGTTACAAGTTTTATTTTAAATATGTGCCTTGCAACAAATTTTTTCAATTAAGTAACAGTTTCATTAACTACTATTTCCATTTAGAACTAAAATTCAATCTATCCAAATACTACATTCTAACAGCCACAAAATGCTAGTTTCAAACTCCTGTGGGGGGCGGGGGGGGGGGTTGGTTTGGGTTTTTTTCCCACTCCTAGTTTAACACAGGGTGTAGTTGCACTGTCTGTAGTCCCTGAGCATCTTTATTTTTTGCCAGTCCTGGGCTTGAACTCAGGAGTTGAGTGCTGTCCCTGAGCCTCTTTGTGCTCAAGGCTGGCACCCTACCACTTGAGCTACTGTGACACTTCCATTTTTTCTGGGTAGTTTACTGAAGATAAAAGTCTATGTACTTTACTACCAGGCTGGCTTCCAACTGCAATCCTCAGATCTCAGCCTCCTGAGTAATTTAGGATTATAGGCATGAGTCACCAGCGGCTGGCTCCCTGAGCTCCTTTTGCTCAAGGTTAGCATTCTACCACTTGAGCCAGAGCTACACTTCCAGCTTTTCTATTTATGTGATACAGGGGAATCAAACCCAGGGCTTCATGCATGCTAGGCAAGCACTTTACCACTAAGCCACATTCCCAGGCCTACTCAGAGCTTTTTTTTATGTTAATGATAATTTATTTTATTGTAAAGATGCTTTACAGAGGGGTTAAAGTGATGAATAATGAGTACATTTCTTGTCAAACATTGTTATCCACTCCTTTTTCTCCCACTATCCCTTCCCTCCCTGTTTCCTCCCCTCCCCATGTGGTAAAGTTCATTTCCAACAGTGATTGCCAGGGATAAACAAACGGAAAAAGAAAAATGAAATAAGAAATAAATAAATAGGAAGAACTAGATACAGTAATTGGTGACAAGGTCAATAACCAAAAAAAAAAAAAAAAAGACCAACAGGTTTATGTCTTGGAGTTTATTTCCATTAGCATCATTCTGTAATGGAAAGACTTGAAAAAAAATCATATTAAGTGAAGTGAGCCAGACCCAAAGAAACATAGGCTCTATGATTTCCCTCATTTGCAATAATTAGTAAATGACTAGGATGGTCCTGGCAGAGAATGGTAATAGCTCAATAGCTATAACTATACTTACAGCTTTTTAGTGGTTAATTTCTCATGGGCTTTCCTGACCAGGCTGGCTCTTCGAACTGCATTCCTCAGATCTTAGCCTCCTAAGTAGCTAGGATTGGAGGTGTGAATCACTGGCACCTAGTTGGCCACTTTTAACTCTGTATATGTTATCTACTGTGTTAAACAATAAATTTACCTGCTTAACCCTAGTATGCCTTAACCTCTGAATAACACTGGTGGAGGAGAGAAGAAAAACTCAAACTGGATATTTGGTTCAAAGAACATTGAGCTACATCAGCCCTAATTCCAGTTTTAGTAGTATGCAACCCCACATCAATGAAGAAGATAAATTGAGAACCATTTTCACTGTGTGGAAGCAATTAATCATCTTGTAAATGACTTTCATATGTCTTCTTAAACTTAATTGAAATATTATGGAGTAAATAACTACTTTCTAAAAGTACCGGAAGGCTCACTGGGACAATCCTACTCAATTCTAGTAGATTAGCTGTACTGACAATGCAAACAGCATTGTATCTTCCAAAATTTTTTACTTGGAACTGTCTTTTAAGTCTTGCCTCAGTGTTTTTTGTTTTGTTTTGTTTTGTTTTGTTTTGGGGGGGGGGGTGAGGAGGCTGGCTTGAGCTCTGGACCTGGGCACTGTCCCTGAGCATTGTATGCTCAAGGCTAGTCTTTACCACTTGAGCCACAGCTCTACTTCAGCTTTTTGGTGGCTCATTGGAGTCTCATCCATTTTCCTACCTTGGCTGGCTTTAAAGCTGAACCCTCAAATGTCAGCTTCCAGAGTAGCTAGGATTTACAGGTGTGAGCCACCCATGCCTGGCTTTTGCCTCAATCTTAAACACAAAACAAAACAAAATGAAATGTAAACTAGCTGGGTACCAGAGGCTCATGCTTGTAATCCTAGCTACTCAGGAAGCTGAGATCTGAGGATTAAGATTAAAGCCAGCTGGGGCAAAAACCCTGTGAGACTCATCTCCAATAAACCATTCAAGTCCATAAACGATTCAAATCCGGGAAGTGGTGAGGTAGCTCAAAGTGGTAGAGTGCTAGCCTAGAGCACAAAGAGCTTAGAGACAGCACCAAGTCCTAAGTTCAAGCCTTACAACGGGGAAAAAAGAAAAGAAATGTAGACTGTTAGCCTGATTCCTCTTGTAAACATAAACTCAACTGTGAAATATTTTGCATTTACATCATCTTATATGGCTAAACTCTCTTATCATTACTGATATAGGACTAGCACAATCTTTAATTGAAAAAAACTGTTAGGAAATTATGTGGAGATTCACAGGTATAGGAAAAACAAGGAAATACAAGTATAAAAAAGGACAAGAATCATTCTTACAGCCCACGAAAAACTAGGCACTATGGCTCAAGTGATAAAGTGTGAGCCTTGAGCAAAAGCAGCTCAGACAGTGCCTAGGCCCTGAGTTCAAACCCCAGGACTGGCACACACACAAAAAAGTCACAACATGAAAGCTGGGCATTAGTGGCTCATGCCTGTAATCCTAGCTACTCAGGACTCTGAGATCTGAGGATAGCTGTTTGAAGCCAGAATTTTACCTTAATCTTGAAATGTCTAGTACAAGAAACTCAAAAACCTTAACTTCAGAGATATTAATGTAGGAAACTAACCTTTATCTGTGACACAGTCATTTTACACTTTATTTTCCAACAAAGGCACCAAAGTATATTATACATTTTTAGTTTAATTCACTTAGTATAGTCTCAGTGGAGTTTGGAAATTTACAAGATCTTCTGGAGCCTCACTTCCAATTAAAGTACATTTTACATTTTACATTAAACAAGTCAGCTATTTTTTATTTTTGTCATTCAGAACTCTATTTTAGGCAAAACTCAGTTTTCAGATTTTCCTATCCTATGCAATTTCCTTCCTTATAAAAGCATGAAGCTTAGGCAGGGGCTGGTGATTCACACCTGTAATCCTAGCTACACAGGAGGCTGAGTTCTCAGGATTGCAGTTCAAAGCCAGCCTGGGCAAGAAAGTTTATCAGACACTTATCTCCAACAAACTATTCAGAAAGTGGAAGTGTGGCAGTGTGGCTCAAGTAGTAGAGCACTAGCCTTGAGAAAAAGAAGCTCCAGAGACAGTGCCTAGCCCGTGAGTTCAAGCCCCAGTACAGGCAATAATACACATACACACACACCCAGTACAGGCAATAACACACACACACACACACACACACACACACACACACACACACACACACACACACACACACACACACACACACACACACACACACAGGATATTTTTAATTTTTCCATTTTTTACTACAGGTAAGACAAAACAAAAAATACTATTTACATACTCCATGTTTTACAGAGCCATAACTGAAGGGAACAGGAAAGCTATTACCACAGGACGACAGTGAGATCCACAGTATGTTAAAGTCTTAGAGCTGTATTTTACATTGCTACCAAAGTCCAACAAGGTAAATATTTACGGCAAACACAGAATTACTTTACAAAGGCCAGTACAGACACTCTTTGCCTTCTTGGGAACTTCTAGTCTGGTTATGTGGAAATTGTTACTTATGAAAGTGGAAACTCTTTAGAAACATTTTGGGTTAAACTTTTAAAGCTGTATTTATAGAGGTTTGTAAAAGCTGAAGGCACAAAATATATACAAAATGTAACAGAAAAAGATGTATACTTTGCCTACCATGTTGCAGGGGGTTCTTGGGTTTGATCCCCAGCACTGCCAAGTGGGAGGAAAAGGCATTTACCATTAACAGCTTATATTCTAGTATATTTTGGATAAATAAGGATCCTAAGATTATCCATATTTAATAAAAGAGAATCACAAAAACATTATGGAAATTTTCCTAATGTTTCAAATCAGTAACAACAAAAGTTATAATTCCCATTTACACCTGAAGGTGTAACAATGAAATCCACCCCCAACTATACAAGCTAGTAAGAAAACAAAAGGTTTCCATTTTTCCTTGTTTAAATATAGGAGTTAAAAGTCAAGTGCTGATTCTAATTCTAGCTACAATTATGTGACAAAGATCACATAAATGATACCTACAGGAAGTGCTACTTCCACAAAGTCCTTTCCTAGCTTGCTTTGTGGTCCAGAAAACTTTATTCTAAACTGTAAAAATAAGCCCATGTCAGGTTTTTTGTTTTTTTGTGCTGGTCCTGTGCTTGGGCACTCTCAAGTTTTTTTGCTTAAGTCTAGTGGTCAACCACTTGAGCCACAGCTCCACCTCTCTTCAGACCTTGTCTCCGATCTCAGCCTTCTGAGGATTACAGGTGGTCTGTATTTAAACAAAAGTTCAAAAGTTCTGTATTTATGGAAGTTACATTAAAAAAGAACATTACCCAAAGTAGGAAAGTTCATCCTAAGTATTAGTGATAGGTGAAAACATTTTAATGATTAATATATCTGGACTAACTGCACAATCATTTTTTTGGGTCCGGTCATGGGGCCTGAACTCTGGGCCTGGGCGCTGTCCCTCAGCTCTTCAGCTCAAGGCTAGCACTCTACCACTTGAGCCACAGCACCACTTCCGGCTTTTTCTGCTTATGTGGTGCTGAGGAATTGAACCCAGGGCCTCAGGCATGCAAGGCAAGCGCTCTACCACTGAGCTATCTTCCCAGCCCTGAAACAAAACTTTTAAATAAGCCAGTGAGTCTGCAATCCTAGCTACTCAGGAGGTTGAGATCTGAAGACAAAAATTCAAACCCAACCTGAGAATGAAAGTTCCAATTAACCACCAGAAAACTGGCAAGTGGTGCTGTGGCTCAAAGTGGTAGAGTTCTAGCTGTAAGTGAAAAAGCTTAGGGACAGCACCTAGGCCCTGAGTTTAAGCCCCATGACCAAAAACAAAAAACAACAACAAAAAAAGAACTTTCTATTTTTTGCCAGTCTTGGGGCTTGCCTGGGCACTGTCCTTGAGCTTTTTTTTGGGGGGGGGGTCCAGTCATGGGGCCTGAACTCTAGGCCTGGGCCCTGTCCCTCAGCTCTTCAGCTCAAGACTAGCGCTCTACCACTTGAGCCACAACGCCACTTCTGGCTTTTTTCTTTTTGCTTATATGGTGCTGAGGAATCGAACCCAGGGCCTCTGGCATGCAAGGTATACGCTCTACCACTGAGCCACCTTCCCAACCCCCCCTTGAGCTTTTTTTTTTTTTTTTTTTTGCTCAAGGCTAGAACTCTACCACTTGAGCCACAGTGCCACTTCTGGCTTTTTTTTGTTTATATGGTATTAAAGAATTGAACTCAGGGCTTCATGCACACCACGCAAGCACTTAACCCCTAAGCCACATTCCCAGCCCCAAAACAACTTCTTTAAATAACCACTTTTCCTCTTCAATGTCTACTATTGATTTGTAAGTACAATGATCTTACTGAGTTCTTGTGAGGTACTGACTCTCATTTTTGTGTTTCGTCTCTCATCTCTAATCACCACCAGACTCCCATGTTCCATAATTCATAAACTACTGACAATCAAATGTTAAATTGTTAAGATCTAGTTTAATTACTACTAAAAGTGGACTTCTTTCTTCAAAACATATGTCCCTATTGAGTAACTTTCGGAAGTTTAAAGATGGAAGCTAAAGGTATTATAACCCAATCAACAATCTGGTTGACGACAAGGCATTACCTGAAGAATATTCCCAAACTTGTCATTATAGTTGAGAGCAATTAATGGAAACTTTATACTCTCCAGATGTAGAAACCAGTAAAACTGAAGAGGATCACACACTTAACCAACGACTCGAGTCCACTTAAAAGTAATTAGCCACACAAATCAGTCACACAGAAACGTGACAGATACCGGGCCAACAACTGTGACTGTTCCAAGATGACTACGGTGATCTTAAGGTGAGAAAAACAAAAATACAAAACAAAACAAAAAAAAAACTTGGCATCACTGTACAAACAGGTACTGACACAGAACCCGCTGTAAGAACCACGTCTAGGAACTCGGTATTTTGAATGCAATGACATTCGACCCCAGAAACACGGGGGTTTCCATGTTCCCCCTCCAAGTCTCTCAACACTTGCCCCCATCGGGTTGGCTCTGGCTAAAATGGCCTCGGGGAGCTTATAGGAGCTGAGTGCGACCTGTTTCTTCCAGAAACCGTTGTCAGGACCTTTGTAGGGGGTAAAGGCGAAATTTACAGGCCTTAAGGCACAGCATGTTTTCAAGGATCATGATTTATTTCCCAACCAAGTAATGTGTTCGAGGAACATAAAACACATAGCTCTTGCCACGGTGCCCGTTTGCCGCACCAAGAGTGTTTCTCGAGATGAATAAACCGCCGGCGTCCCTGAATACCAACTGACTTTTTAACTCCACTACCAGGGCTGAACTGCGGCGGCACGTAGCGTGTTCGAATCCAGCCTAGCCCCCAAAGGGTCTTCCCCGCCCCACCCCCCCACCCCCGAAAATGCGCATTACAGCCGCATAACCGACCCGGAAATCAGCCCGCGAGGCCTGTAACGCGGAACCCAGGCCCCGCTCCCCCGGCCGCTCCCCGGCCGGCTCCCAGCAAAGTCTGGGCTGGAATCCGGATCCAAGAACCACCCGCGGCGACGGGAAACGTTAGCCCCCCCCCCCCCGGGAGCCCCGAGGACGAGGGGCCCGGGCCCGGTCTCTCGCTGAGGGGGGTCCCGGCGTGTGGGGTGGAGCGGGCCGACCGGCTCCGCGCGAGGCCCGCCAACCCCCTCCCAACCCCCACCCCGCGCCGGGCAACGACCACCCCCCGGCCCCGGCCCCGGCCCCGCCTCCGCCCGTCACCTTTCCCCGCACTAACCTTTCTCCTCCCGGCTGTCGGCCGCCATTGCTCCCCTCCGGGTTCCGCCGCTGCCGCTATCGCCGCTGCCGCTCCCGCCGCCGCCACCAGATCGCGACTCGCGCGGGCGCCGCCGCCGCCGCGGCAGCAGTTGCACGAGCTGGTCCGTCCGTCCGTCCGTCAGTCCGGCCGGCGGGCTGGCGCGCTTCGCCCCGGGCCTCTCTCCCACTCGCCCGCCTCGACGCGCCCCTTCTCGAGACCCTGTCTCCCTGTTTCCCCCTTCCCTCCGTTTACCACAGCCCAGGCTTCAGCCTTCCCGCTGGGGAATCGATACGGGAGGGGTAAAAGAGGAGGGAACTGAAACAGATGGCGACGGCGGGCGGCGCTAAAATGGAGCCTGCTTCCTGCGTGAAACAATCCCGCTCCCGAAATGCCCTGCGCTGTTTACGCTCCGTTCCTCCTGGGGAACGTCACAGTGCGGAGAGGGGCGGGGACACGGGGCGGCAGCGGGTCGTGACGTCAGCGCGTCTCCGTGAGCCCGCCCCCCCTCCCGCGGCCCGGAAGTCCGGTCATTTGCAATGGAAGATCTCTGTGGCTGCTTGCGTGCTAGTAAGCTGCGTGCAATTAAGTGATTTAAGTTCATCAAAAGGGGCGTTATGTGAACTTTTACTCCTTCACAGATTCAATCAACTATACTAGGTTTCTAGTTAGTATATATCTATAGAGAGAGAGCCGAAGTTTATGAACAAGTATGTTTTCATAAGTCTGTTAATGTGCATGTATGCGTATGTACGTATAGTATGTATATATGTTTAGGATCTAAAGCTCTGCCCCATCTGAGTTATAGTCTAGTTAAGTAGGCAAGGCTTTCAGCTTTAAAATTATGATGAATTGGGCTTGGAAGTTGGCTCGGTAGAGTGCTTGCAATGCATGCATGAGACCCTGGGTTCGATTCCTCAGCCCCACATAAGCAGAAAAAGCCAGAAGTAGCGCTGTGGTTCAAGTGGTAGAGTGATAGCCTTGAGCTGAAGAGCTGAGGGACAGCACCCAGGCCCGGAGTCAGGCCCCACGACTGGAAATATATATATAATGAATTATATGAAAGATGCAAAAGGTTTATTGATAGGAGAAAGGTTGGTTGGGAAAAATAGTAAAAAGTCTTTATGTTGAGGTGAAGGCATACCTAAAAGGTGAACACTAGATAAATATGGGTAGAGCTAAGATTTTGTTGTTACACACATACAGAGGTTTTAAGACAGACACCACTCACTCTCTTCAGTCAGAGATCTAAGGAAAAAAAAAGAAAACAGACTTGGAACCAAGGTCATGAGTGAAAGGACAAGAGGCTGAGATGTTTCAGAAAAAACCACAAATTAGAAATAAGAACTTAATAAACTAAAACAATATGGTATAGAATCTTCAGGGAGTCACCATTTATAGATTGAGCCCACTAGTAGATGGAAGTAGAAAATGTCTTGGATATACACCTGTAAAGTCTAAAAACAAGTCTGCACAAGTTTTAGGTAATTAGCACTCTTCTGAGATAAGAAAATCTGGAGTCTCTGAGACAAACTGTTCAGGTGAGGGCAAATCATTTATCACAAGCTACAAACTAGTACCTGCTAACCTGAGACTTTGCCTAGACTGGCATAGTGCTTATGTGCTTTTACTGAGGCCCTTTAAAAAAGCCTTTAAGGCAGGCTTAGATACCTTACATTTGTAAACCTAGCTCCTCAAGAAGCTGAGATCTGAGGATCTCAGTTTGAAAAGGAAAGTAGGAAAGTCCATTAGACTCATTTCCAATTAACAACAGAAATGCTGGAAGTGGATCTATAACCTTGTAAAGAAAAGCTCAGAAACACTGCCCAGGCCCAGAGTTCAAGCTCCAGGACAGGCACACACATTCGCATGCACACACAAAGCCTTTAATGGGGACAATCACTTTCCAATGACTGGGCCTCTGTAAGTCACTTCCTTTTGGTTTCGTAAGCCCTGTCCAATGTTACTCATTGAAGTGTACATCCATCAAAAAATGTTTACATGGGGCTGGGAAGATGGCTCAGTGGTAGAGCAATTGCCTTGCATGCCTGAGGCCCTGGGTTCGATTCCTCAGCACCACATAAGCAAAAAGAAAAAAGCCAGAGTGGCGCTGTAGCTCAAGTGGTAGAGCGCTAGTCTTGAGCTGAAGAGCTGAGGGATAGCGTTCAGGCCCAGAGTTCAAGCCCCATGACTTACCAAAAAAAAAAAAAAGCAGTGATCTGAGTAATGTGTAATGGCTAGTAATTTAGTAGAGAGAAAATTAGATATTACATACTCCAAGTAGGGGAAAAAATTCATCATGAGGCCCTTAGTTCAAACTCCAACAATACATAAAAGAGAGATCAACATGCTCTTTACCCAATGTTTTATTTTATCTTATGATTTTAAATAATATATATTTACATATATATATATATATATATATATATATACAGCTTGCATAAAAATTATTTTCTCAAAATAATTGGCTCAAAGTGATAGAGTGCTAGTCTTGACCAAAAGAGCTAAGGGACAGCACCCAGGTCCTGAGCTGAAGCCCCACAACTGAAAAAATATTTTTTCTCTTTTTGTGGTGTGTGTGTGTGTGTGTGCGTGTGTGTGTGTGTGTGTGTGTATGTGTGTGTGTGTGTGCGTGTGTGTGTGTGTGTGTGTGTGTGTGTGTGTGTGTGTGTGTGTGTGTGTGTGTGTGTGTGTGTGTTGGTCCTCAGGCTTCAGCTCAGGGCCTGGGTGCTGTCCCTGAGTTTCTCAAGGCTTGTGTCCTACCACTTGAGCCCAACTCCATTCTGGCTTTTTTGATTGTTAGTTGGTAATAAGAGTCTCATAGACTTTCCTGCTTGAGCTGGCTTTGAACTGCGACCCTCAGATCTCAGCCTCCTGGGTAGCTAGGATTATAAATGTGAGCCACTGGCACCTGGCTAAAATTATTTGTTACTATTTTTATAGCTAGCTAGCTAGCTAGCTAGCTAGGCCAGGATCATGGTTGGAAGAACCACTGAAAGAACTCAGTGGCCACTCTATATAATAGTCACATGACATCTGCTATCTGTTCCTCTTCTGTTTTGGTGTATAAATGGTTCTTGAGACTGAAACTGTCTCCTTAAGTTCAAGGTTAACTTCTGATGAATTTTAACTGTGTTGGCTAATCTTGATTATCAACTTGGATTGAAATGAACCCAGCAGATTATTAATGCACGCTTCTGGGTATGTACTGAGGGCAGTGTGGTTTCAATGGCAATTAACTAAAAGCCCACACTGAAAGTGTTTGGCACCATCCCATAAGACTAAAGGCTCAGATAGAATTAAAAGAATGAAAAGAAAAATTCCATGTAGCTCAGACATCCCCCACCCTCCACCCCTCTCTCTCCTTCCTGATCTCCCTGATCACTTGATCACTTCTTGACCAGGTCTGCTTAGAAATATTCCTCCCACATCAGACTGGGAAGGTGGCTCAGTGGTAGAGCGCTTGCCTTGCATGCATGAGACTCTGGGTTCAATTCCTCAGTACCACATAAGCAAAAAGAAAAACAGCCAGAAGTGGCGCTGTGGCTCAAGTGGTAGAGTGCTAGCCTTGAGCTGAAGAGCTGAGGGACAGCGCCCAGGCCCAGAGTTCAGGCCCCACGACAGGACCCCCCCCCAAAAAAAAGAAATATTCCTCCCACAAAAATGACATCATGAATCAAAATAAATTGTTACTTCCTTTAATTTGTTTGGGTCAGGTATTTTGTCATATCAATAAAAGTCTAACCAGTGCAGTAACCTTCCCTCAAAATTGCCATTCTAGTCAGACACCAGTATCTCACCACTGTAACACTTACAAACAACACAAATCTATTTCTCACATTTCTTTAGACTAGGGACTCCATGCCCAAGCTGATTCTGAAATGGACCCTGAGATGGGGCCCAAGCTGGTATTCCATTTTGAGCTTTGCCTTTGTTTTAGGGATTTTAGATTTGATGGGCCTCGTTCCTGGAATGAAATAAATGCATCTGGTCCCCCTCCCCTTAACAACCTAACCCACCCTTGATTGTTGAGTTAAAGACTGACCCATAAAACAGATAGGTTGTAATCTGGCTCAAACTGGTGACACCACTTACTTAAGGTAAACCCTGCCTTTTGCACAGGCTTATGGCAAACTCCACCTTTTGCCCACCAAAAGGTAGACCTTGCCTTACCCACTAAATTTGCTTGCCATTTTAAACCAAGGTGATAGGCTGGTTTAAACAGCCATAGACAAACTGTAACCTCATTGGCCACCTGTGTGTGGTCTGGTATGACTGTACAATCCTTTGTGTGTGTTATGATCTCATTGGTCACCTACGTGTGACCAGGATTGACCTCATGGATTTCGCCTTTAAAAAACAAAGAATGGGGGCCGCTCGGGGTTGCTGTGGCCCTGACTGGTCAGTGTAGGAACCTTCTCAATAAAGTTGCTTCCTTGTTAACAACTTCGTTGCAGTGGGCTCTGTCACTCTGGACAACTAGGTGGGCTTGCCTGCCTGAGTAGTGGTCTTCCTACTACAATTCCAGATCTGGTATTTAATGAAGTCCTACTTTCTTATAGATGGAACCTTGTAGCTTTGGGTTCATGGTGGAAGAGATCACAAGTTACCAGCAGCCTATAATTACTTGTTTTAGACAAGGTCTTGTTATGTAGCGCATACTGCTCTCAAACCCAAGATACTCAATTTCTGGAAGACTGGGATTTCACGGATCTGTCTC
This sequence comes from Dipodomys merriami, assembly GCF_024711535.1. Taxonomy (NCBI): domain Eukaryota; kingdom Metazoa; phylum Chordata; class Mammalia; order Rodentia; family Heteromyidae; genus Dipodomys; species Dipodomys merriami. The sequence goes on from NW_027206512.1 coordinate 26,072,664, forward strand.
CACATTGGCTGTGGGGCCTCTAAAAGGACATTAATCCTATTCACAAAGGTTATACTATATGATCTAATCACCCTTCGTAAGGTTACATTCTAATACCATTATCTTAACAACAACCAATAACTATATTGAAGTAACAACTGGTTTATGTAACTCATTATGAGTAGGTTGTAGCATTCTATAACTTTCACTGAATCTCAGGTTTTGTATGATCCTCTAGGTTAACCATAACAGCTACTCAAAAGCTGCTTTTGCTGAAAAACACTCCCCTACTTAGCTCAAGAAGGAAGTAAGTGCAGGATAAACACTAAGTATCCCTGACATGGCTTCGCCCCTGTGTCCTTTGCCCTAAGCCATTCTCTCAAGCAACCATCCTAGAATTCAGGAAGGAACAGACCAGAGCAAACCACCTACCATGTGTAACTGACCTGCTTATCTTGAATACCTTGATCACCTCCTTAATGAAGTGATAAAAATTTCTTCTGAACCCCTCTCAATACACTACAAGGACTAAGACCAGCAGAACATTCCTGTGACTGAAACTGTTTATGCATACCTTTTGCCTCTAGTTCTTTGTCTATTTCAACCTACTATCACTTTTGATTATTCTGAAGATGGCTGAATATGGGCCGATGTACCTACTTTCCCTTTTCCTATAACCATTGTAACAAATTTAATGGAATAAATTTCATAAATGCTGCATAATAAATTTCAATTCTCTGCCCTTCTCCGCTGTTGTCTTTTTACTTGAGGGCTAGTGGCCTGACCTTACATAAGGTATCTCAGGAGTTTGAACCTTGGGCCTAAAATTCCAGTTTCATTACCTGTCTATAGCTGCTGAAAGGAATAGAAATAGGAATGGTTCCAAAGTCACTACTTCTGCAATGTTGAAATGAATAAAAACAAGAATCATTCTCTGTGTGGCTGAATGTTTGAGTCACTCTTTGACTATAAACAGTGAAGATTGTTCCAAAGAAAATAGCAGAAACAGGAAAGATTATCTTAGTTATCAACCCAGTCTAATTTTCAAAGGTAGTTCTTCCTTTATTCTACCTTAGACTTGGGCAGATACCTCCTCTTGTTACGATCATTTTCCCTTTCATCTCAAATAACATGAATGGTTCCTTGTTTCTGTGAGCAAAAAACAAAACAAAACAAAAAACACAAACCCAGAGGAAATGAACGAATTAGCATAATAATAGTAAAATATGCAATGAGAAATGTTCAATTGTTCCACACAGTCTAAAATAGAGCATTATAATGTATATTTGAACTCTTCTCTGATAAAATGTAATCTAAATAGTTCTGCCTTTTTCCTTATATTCTTTTGGAGTATGCTTGGATTGATCTGCCTTTCATTGTTGTAAACAATATTGTTTTTCAGTCAGCTAAAAAGTACCTAGCTCTCCTTTGGCAAGTCCAGTAATTCCTATGATTTAAACATCATGAATAACTTCTCACCTGAGGTTAGTTTCTCCTTTTCATGCCTTTTCTAGGGTGTCTCATTTGTAGCTCAAGTTTTTTTGTAGGTCAATTTCTTAACTCACCCTTCCTTCCCTCTCTGCCTCTTTGTCTCTGTTTCTCTCTTTTGATGGGCAAGTATCAGGCAAACACTGTATTACTGACCTACATCCCTAAGAATAAATCTATCTAAGCTAAATCTATCTATCTGTCTGTCTGTCTGTCTGTCTGTCTATCTATCTACCTACATAACTATCATCTACCTACCTACCTACCTACCTCCTACCTACCTACCTACCTACCTACCTACCTACTTATTTGCAGTACTAGGGTTTGAACTCAGGAACTCTCACTCTACCAGAGAGTTCTCTACTTGAGCCATATACCCAGCCTTCTGGGAGGTCAATTTAAAAATCTCAACAAAGCCAGCACCAGTGTCTCATGCTTATAATCTTAGCTACTCAGGAAGCTGAGGTCAGAGGATTGTGGTTCAAAGCTAGCCTGGGCAGAAAAGTCCATAAACCACACAGAAAAACCTGGAAGTAGTGCTGTGGCTCAAGTGGTAGAGTGATAGTCTTGAGCACAAAGAAGCTCAGGGATAGCACCCAGGCTCTGAGGTTAAGCCCCAGGACTGGCAAAAGAAAAAAAACAAGATGCAGGACACCGGAATCAAATATAGTGACAACAGGGGTGGTGCCATGGGGAAGAACATACAAAGAAACAAACAAAAAAACACACACACACACAGTACAATACATGTACATTTAAAAAAAAAAACCAGCAACAAAGATAAAACCTCTTATGTTCCTATCTTGGGGTTCGTTTTGCTTAGCATTAGGTTATATGGTCATATGTACATAGCTTTTGACCTCTCCTGCTTGTCCTAGACATATACTAGTTATTGCAAATAAGGGAAACCATGGAACCTATGTTCCTTTGAGTCTGGCTTACTTAATATAATTTTTTTCCAAGTCTTTCAATTTCCTAACAAATGGGGCAATGTCATTCTATCTGATGGAGGCGTAGAATTCCTTTGTGTATATATATACCACATTTTCTTGATCCATTCATCTCCTGAGGGGAATTTGAGTTGGTCCCATATATTAGCTATGGTGAATAATGCTGCAATAAACATAGTTGTGCTGATAGCTTTAGCATGGCCTTGTTTGTGATCCTTTGGGTAAATGCTAAAAGTGGGATTGCTGGGTCTATGTGGAATGCTTTGAGGAACCTCCAAACTGCTTTGCAAAGTGGTTTCCCAAAGTGAAACAAGTTTACACTCCCTCTAACAGTGCAATAGAGTTCCCTTTTAGCCACATCCCCTCCAGCATCTGTTGTTATTAGAGTTCTTGATTATAGCCATTTTAACTGGGGTGAGGTGGAATTTCAATGTTGTTTTGATTTGAATTTCTTTTATGGCTTAAGAAGTTGATCATTTCTTCATGTGTCTGTTGGCCATACATTTTTCTGATTTGGGGAGGGGAAGGGAAATAAAATACTGAAATAAGGATATAGGATGACCATTGTAACAATGAGATGTTCAAGACAGTGTTGAAAATGAACTTTACAACTTTGCATGGGGGAGGTTGGAGAGGGGAGGAAGGAGTTGAGGAGCGGGGGAGGAAAGGGATGGTAGGGGAAAAATAAAGGAGCGTGTAACAGTGCTTAAGAGGAAATGTACTCATAACCTTGTTCATGTAACTGTAAACCCTCTGTACAGTATCTTTACAACAAAAAATATATATTAAGAAAAAACAACAACAACAAAAACTCAACAGTACCTGACCTGGATCCATGATCAACTACCCTCAAGTTACTTCTCCATCAAGTTATTTGTGAAAGATATCTGGGAATGATTTTGGTAACTCAACTCACATACCCAACATTTGCAGTAGGATAGTGAAAGGGAAATGGAGCACAATGGATGACTAATTCACATTTTTAGGAGCAAGAGTTTTGACAGTACAAACATGCAGCACTATGGAGACATCTAAAAGGGAAATAATTACATGAATTATTCATGTATTACCTTTGTGAAATGTTCTCTTATTGCACAAGAAGCATGTATAGTTTTCAGGTGATTTATATCTCATCTAGGAATTCTTCTTGGACTAAACCTTCCCTGACAAAATTAGGTGACTCTCTTTCATTCCTTCTGTATGTGTACCTATGTCCTTTACAGCACTTTCAATTTTAGATAAACTGTAAGATATTATATAGAGTGTCCTTGGCATGCAAGGAAACCACATACAAATTTAATGAAAAGAAGAAATTATAGAGATTAAAAGAGAGAAAGAAGGTCAAGCATTAGAAAGTCAGTATTCTTCCAGCATTCAATTAGCTCTATATATTATTCTCTGTATGCTTTCATTTTCTCATTTGTTCAATAATGTAGTGTACTTGAACTCTCCTTGGCTCTAGGCAAGTCCTGCACTTACAATTTCTTCACATATAAAATGAAGATAGCCGGGCGCTGGTGGCTCACGCCTGTAATCCTAGCTACTCAGTAGGCTGAGATCTGAGGATCACGGTTCAAAGCCAGCCCGGGCAGGAGAGACCGTGAGACTCCTATCTCCAATAAACCACCAGAAAACCGGAAGTGGCGCTGTAGCTCAAGTGGTAGAGCGCTCGCCTTGAGATGAAGAGCTGAGGGACAGCGCCCAGGCCCAGAGTTCAAGCCCCACGACCGACAAAAAAAAAAAAAAAAAAAAAAATGAAGATATTACCAAGCACAGAGAATTATGGAGACCAATGAGCATGTATATGATGGTTCATTCACATGTATAAAATACTATAAAAATTTCAAGTATGTCTCAGTAGATTTCAGGTTCTTCAGGTTCTTTCTAGTTCTAATTTTCCATCATTCAAATCCATAGTGCATGGTAAAAGTCATACATCACTGTTTTTTGTTTGCTTGTTTTGGTCATGGGGCTGGAACTCAGGGCTTGGGAGCTGGCTCTGAGCTCTTTTGCTCATGGCTAATGCTCTACCACTTAGAGCCACAGCACCACTTCCAGTCTTCTGGTAGTTAATTGGAGATAAGAGCCTCATGGACTTTCTTGCCAGGCAGGCTTTGAACCATGATCCACAGATCTCAGTTTCTTGAGTAACTAGGATTACAGGTATGAGCCACCAGTGTCCAGTACATCACTGTTTTATATTTTTCTCTTTTGATTAAGCAGCAGTTAAAAGAACCTAGAGGAGACCTCTCACCTGAGTACATTTAGACTTAATTATTCCAGACTTCCTTCAGCTTTCCGAAGAATCTATCCAAAAATATATAGATCCAAGACACATGAGAAATTTGTTTGGTTGGCTGTATGGCAGACCCGCAGCTGCTACTGTGTATGTGACTGAGCTTTTTCCTAAAGGACTTCAAGGCAAGAATGTTCCTATTAGGCAATGCTTCCATCAAAGATGACTCATTCAAGACTAGCACAACTGGTTTAGACACCAGCACAGGTTAAGAAAGGTACTAGAAAAAGAGGGAAAAGCTCAGCAGCTGAGTTTGCACTTAATGATTGCATCTTCTTTTCCAAGGGTTAGCTAATGTTTTAGAGAAAGAAAAACAAAGCAAAAAGCCACTGATGTTTGAAATTGATATGAAAAGACTTTCTGAAGATAATACCTTTCTCCCTTTCCTTCATCTAAAGCTTTTTGTATTTTGTTGTTATTTGTTTCATTTTGATTTTGAGACAGGTTCTCGCTTTACATACTGAAACTTAAAAAAAAATATATCTGTCTCAGACCTCTCTGGTGTTGGACTTGAGCCTTAATTTTATGTCCCGACGCTCTATTCTTATTTCCTTCCCTGCCTGTCTCATTATTTTTCCCCTGACAAGTGTTGCTTGAACATTAGACAGCACTACATGAAGTATTGCTTTCCGATATAAAATAAAAGGTTTAAATTTGATTCTTCTTTTTTTTTCTTTTCACCTTCAAAACAAGGTCAGAATGCTTCATTAATTTATGTCATCATGCACAGGGACCATTCTAATCTCTATTTGTTCCTACCTCAGAGAATATGCTGCCAAAGCAAGCCTGAACTTGATCTTCAGCAGAATTGCCCCAATTATACCACAGATAGATTCACAAGAAGCCAGACGCAGGTGGCTTACACCTGTGATCCTAGCTATTTAGAAGGCTGAGATCTGAGGATTGCACTTTAAAGCTAGCCTGGGCAGGAAAAGCCCAAGAGACCCTCATTTCCAATTAACCACCAACAAGCTGGAAATGGAGCTGTGGCTCAAATAGTAGAGTGCTAGCCATGAGCAAAAGAAAACGCTAAGATAGACAATTCTGAGGGTCCCTGAGTTCAAATCTTAGGACTAGCAAAAAATAAAAAAGCAAAAAAAAAGGGGGGGTGGAATTTTGGAATCACTTTCTCTATAAATCTACTTAGAAACTATTCAGTTTGTTCAATAGGTCACATTATTCTTTGCATATTTGTTCTCATCTGTAAGCATTTTTTTTTTCTGGTCGTGGGGCCTGAACTCTGGGCCTGGGCGCTGTCCCTCAGCTCTTCAGCTCAAGGCTAGCACTCTACCACTTGAGCCTCAGTCCCACTTCCGGCTTTTTCTGCTTATGTGGTGCTGAGGAATCGAACCCAGGGCCTCATGCATGCCAGGCAAGCGCTCTACTACTGAGCCAACTTCTCACACCCTGTAAGCATATTTTGATCGCTGGGAATTCAAAGTACTTTAGAAAGTTACTATGCAGATTTAGCAAGTACATCATAGGTTTTATTGGGCAAAGGGTAGCAAGTGCTCAAAAATGATAGCTACAATAAAAATAACATTGTTATCATTGCTATTATATGTTCCCAATTCCTGGATTTAAGAGAAAAAAAAGACAAAACTATTTGCCTACAATAAGTGGTGAGGCTATTGGAACAGGGCAATTGCTTCAGAAGGAGTGTTGAACTTTTGTCTCCTTTGAGAAAGAAATTACTGTTAGTAATGATCATCTAATTTTTCATTTTCCATGTATCTATGAATGAATCCCCTGAGTAGTACTGACTACTGTCATTGCTGTTCTGAAATTTTCTTCTCATTGAATTTTTGAGCTGGGACTGGTGACGCACAGCTGTAGCTCTAGTACTCTAGAGACTGAGGAAGGAGAATGTTGAATTTGAGACCAGTGTAGGCTTTATAGCTAGAACTTGTGTCAAAAATATAAATGTACCTAGTCCAAAGAGTAAAAGTAACAGCTGCTCATGACAAATCATCTAAAAGAGGTCATTAACAGAAATAAAGAATACATAAGAAAAATCGGGATTAGAGGAAAGTTTAGTTTGGGCATATTTTTAGTCCTAAGTTCCAGAATTTAAACACATGCATTATCTCACTAAAGTTTCATAACTCTTTCAGGTAGGTATCCTTTTATGCAATACTGAGGAATTGAGCCCAGAGCTTCATGCATGCTAGGCAAGCACTCTACCACTAAGCCACATTCCCAGCTCTCTAATATTCTTTACTGAATTATTTGAGAAAAATATATAAAAGGACATTACCCTTGATCCACATTGAATAATCTTTATCCCAAAGGGATCCAAAAATATATGCAGGACTTGCTGGTGTATTCTCAAATGAAAACATGATAGCTACATATCTATGTGGAACATAAGTAGAAAACAAGTATCATTTAAAATTAAAATTAATTATATTGCTTATTACTTGGAAGGCAAGTGGTACCAGAAACTTCTGTACTATGTCCATCCTTTTGTTTTTTTTTTTTTCGGTCCGGTTGTGGGGCCTGAACTCTGGGCCTGGGCGCTGTCCCTCAGCTCTTCAGCTCAAGGATAGCACTCTACCACTTGAGCCACAGTGCCATTTCCGGCTTTTTTTTTCTGCTTATGTGGTGCTGAGGAATTGAACCCAGGGCCTCATGCATGCAAGGCAAGTGCTCTACCACTGAGCCACCCTCCCAGCCCTTTCATTCTTTTTTTTTGTAAAAAAATAAAGATAGTAAGATAAATCAATTGCTTACAAAAAATATTTTAGCTAGTCTTCCATTTTCCTTCCCTTTCCCAAGAAGAGGCTGAGCAGTTAAAGAGAGAAATAATGTACAGCTTCCACAATTTATGTAAAGGATATATGTGTCATAGTCGTTTGAATCTTATTTGACAGAACATCTCAAGTCAAATGCTTTAGAGGAAAGTTTGGTAGAATGACCACAGAATCATAGAGCTGAGGCAACACACACACACACATACACACACACACACACACACACACACACACACACACACACACACATATATATGTATATATATATATATATATATATATATATATATATATAATTTGCCTTAAAATGATGATGAACTATCTACATTTTTCCCCCCTTGTCTCCCCATTCACAATACAGACTAGGCACAGGCCTGAGCTGAGGTGTATATGGGGTAGGTTTACTCTGCCTCTTCTTTCTATACAGTCAGTGTAAGAACACAGCCTGTGGTAAGCACCCAGAGGCCTTCTACATTTTTTTTAATGCCAAAAGATAGGAGCTTTTAGCCGGGTGCTGGTAGTTCATGCCTATAATCCTAGCCACACAAGAGGCTGAGATCTGAGGATCATAGTTCAAAGTAAGCCTGAGCAGGAAAGTCTGGGTAAGACTCTCATAGCCTTAGGAAAACTTGCATAGAGAATGCTCTGATTCTTTGTTGGTTACCTCCTTAAATGGCTTGAACCACCTACCTCTGAGTAGCCTCTAAGTATAAAGTTGAGGTGTATCTTCCCTAGATAGAAAGGTTCTGCTGGTACCTGAGCTTGTAACTGAGTATGTCCATATAAAGTCTGCTTTTGTTAAGCCTTGATCTCCACCCCAAGCATGTGATTGTTGTCTTTAAAAGCTTGGTGCATGGCTGGGAATGTGGATTAGTGGTAGAGTGCTTGCCTAGCAAGCATGAAACCCGGGGTTTGATTCCTCAGTACTACATAAACAGAAAAAGCCAGAAGCAGCACTGTGGTTCACATGGTAGAGTGCTAGCCTTGAACAAGAGAAGCTCAGGAACAGTGCCCAAGCCCTGAGTTCAAGCCCCAGGACTGGCAATCAATCCATCCATCTATCCATCCATCCATCCATCCATCCATACATACATACATACATACATACACACATACATACATAAAGCTTGGTGTAAGCTCTGTTCAGGACTGCTGGTCTTTGAAACAGAAGTCCACCATACAGTCACCAGTCTTTTAATAAAGATTCCTGATTCCAACTATCAAAATGTGGCTTCTCCATTTTCTTGCCATATAGCATAACCACCAGAAAATCAGGAATGGTGCTGTGGCTCAAAGTGGTAGAGTGCTACAAAAAGAGCTCAGGAACAGTGCCCAGCTCCTGAGTTCAAGCCCTAGGACTGATAAATAAAAAAGAAAAGACAAAAAAAGAAAAATAGAGGCTCTTGTGAGGAGCAGATGGCTTATGCCTGTAATCTTAGTTCTTAGGAGACTGAAACCTAAGGATCACAGTTCAAAGTCAGCCCAGGCAGAAAAATCTGCAGATTCTAGCTCCAACTAATTAATTAATTAGCAATTTTTGCTTAACTGGAAGATTGGTTCAAGTGGTAGAGCACCAGCTATAAGCGAGGGGGTGGGGATGGGGTGGGGGGCAGCACAAGGCCTTCAGTTCAAGTTATGATACCAGCATGAGAAAAACAAAAGATAGAGGCTCTTCAAAACAAAACAAAACAACAACAAAAACTCCCTAGATATTGGAACAAATAGCCCTTGATAAATTATAAATAAGTGAACCACATCAACAACAACAACAAAAATTGAGTAAGTAAAAAAAATGCAGAATTTACTCCTATGTGATTACAAATTAACCATCGAAAGTGGCATAGCATCTACTACCTTGTGGATATCTTTAATGGATCTGAGTCAGCTGCAGACTGCTCCTAACACAGTATTACCCAGTATTAGATGGCTGACAAATTATTTGTAATAGTAGAACAGCTCCAAGCGAACCTCTGAAAAGAACTCACACTTACCAAAATTATACTAAGAGTTCAGAGACCCTGAACCAAACTCAGGAAACTGTCAAACCAGAGTTCTAATTTACAAACAGAGCAAAGCAGTCAGGCCACGTGGGTTTTCTGAATCAAAAAGTCTGGCAGCGAGGAATAAAGCCTTGAGCAGTAAAGCCTGAGCAACTGATTGAGGAAACCCAAACCTGTCTGCAACTTTGGGAGCATCTGGAATCATAGTTTGCCATCTCCAAGGCACAAAAACAGGTTAAAAGCGGCTTGTGAACAAAACAGACCAATGTGTTACCATTTATTTCGCCATTGTTTCAAGTTTTGATTTTTAGGGTGTCACACTTTTTTTCCTCCATTATAAACAAAACAGTAACCAGGCACTAGAGGCTGAGCTTTATAATTCCAGCTACTCAGGCAGATGAGATCTGAGAATCACAGTTGTAAGGCTAGTTCAGACAAATTCCCAAGAGACTCATATCTCTAATTAACTAGCAAAATTTCAGAATTGGAGGTGCAGCTCAAGTGGTACGATGCTAATAGTAGAGGAGAAGCCAAGCAAGAGCTTGAAGCTCTGAGTTAGCCTCAGTACTGGCATAATAAATAAATAAAGAAGTAGTAATTCCTGAGCTAAGCAGGATCATTTATTTTCGACTTTTGAACTACTATCAGTTCATTTTCTTTCAAGTCACCATTGTTTCATATTGTTAGTTATGATTAATACATTTGTTAGTGCTTTTAGAAAAGAAATGACAAGCCAGATACCTTTGGCTCACATTTGTAACCCTAGCTACTTAGGAGGCTGATATCTGAGGATTGGGGTTCAAAGCCAGGCAAGGCAGAAAAGTCCATGAGACTTTTTTGTTGTTGTTGTTAGTCATCAGCTTGAACTCAGAGCCTGGGTACTATCCTGAGCTTTTTCACTTAAGGCTAGCACTCTACCACTTTGAGCCACAGCACCAGTTCTGATTTTCTGTTGGTTAATTGGAGATAAGATACTCAAGGACTTTCCAGCCCCGGCTGGCTGCAAGCTGTGATCCTCAGATCTCAGCCTCCTGAGTAGCTAGGATTACAGGCATGAGCCACAGTGTCTGGCTACCTAGTATTTCTGAGTAACGCAGTTACAGATTTTTAAACAAATTAACTCTAAATAGGAATTTTATCATGTTCGTTTTGTTCAGATATGCTTAATTATTGCTAATGAAACAGAAAATTCTCAGATCTAGTAATCCCTTACTGTACTCTTATATTAGAAAATTGAGTAAGTGCAGAGTAAGAAAGCATTCTTCCTTTTATTGTCTCCAAAATCAAGCTTAGTTGAAGGCTGTAAGCCTTAATAGCAAGATTATAGTCCTGATGTTTTTCTTTTTCTTTTCTTTTCTTCTTTTAAGTGGGGAAAGGCTGGTTTTAGGCTTGAACTAAGAGCACAGGTGCTGTCCCTGAGTTTTTTTGCTCAAGATTAGTACTTTGCCACTGAGTCACAGCTCCATTTCTGACTTTTTTGGTGATTAATTGGATATAAGAGTCTTACAGGGGGCTGGGAATATGGCTTAGTGGTTAAGTACTTGCCTAGCATGCATGAAGCCATGGATTTGATTCCTCATTACCACAAAAACAGAAAAATCCAGAAGTGGCACTGTGGCTCAAGTGGTAGAAAGCTAGCCTTAAGCAAAAAGAAACTCAGGGACAGTGCCCAGACCCTGAGTTCAAACCCCAGGACCAAAAAAAAGAAAAAAAAAAGTCTTATAGACTTTCCTGTCTGGATTTGCTTTGGTCCATGATCTTTAGCTCTCAGCCTCCTGAGTAGTTACAACCAGGCAAGAACCTGGTTTCTATGCAGCCAATTGTATTAAGGTGAGAATGCTAGATTTGAAATATTAGCATTTACTCCTCTCTTTCTAGCAGGTAGAAGACTAAAATGGTGAGATGATAATGATGATGATGATGATGATGGGCACTAAATCATCTCTTTTCTTCTCAAATATGTATAGTTTTAGAGGAAGCATCTAAGAAGCCTCATTTTACTTATATTTAGTGACATAGAGAAAAAGAAATTGTTCTAAAGTTTTTAAATTTATATTTTAAGTTATCTTTAAGTAGTTTTGCAAAGGATTTTCTATTCGATATGTCAGTTTATGAGTCCAGTGCATCTTAATCAATGCCATGCCTTCCATCTTCCTCCCCCATCTAAATTCATTTTTGAGAGTGGAATACTCATTTTTCAATAGATTAAAATATGATCCTCACATATACAGTATACTTTAACATCTCTGTTTAAAAACTACATTGAGTTGGGTGCTGGTGGCTCTTGCCTGTAATCCTAACTACTCAGGCAGTTAAGATTTGAGGATTGTAGTTCTAAGCCAGCCCAAGCAGGAAAGTCTGTGAGACTCTTATCTCCAATTAACCATTAGAAAACCAGAAGTGGCATTGTGGCTTCAAGTGATAGAAAGTAACCTTAAACAAAAGAGCTCAGGGACAGCCCTCAGGCCCAGAGTTCAAGCCCCAGAACAAACAAGCAAAAAAACAAAAACAAAAACAAAAACAAAAGTAAAAAAACAAGAACAAAAGCAAAACACCTACCTTGACCTCAGATCATAAACTGTTAACCTTCTCCACCTAGTGGCAAGACAGGCTAATTGACAGCAAGTCCCTGAAAAATTCTTAAGTTTTGGGCTCTGTTAATGAGTTCAATAAGTAGTATAGAATCAGCATTTTCTTCCAATGTTATTATCTTTTAAACCTAAATACCATATCTTCAAATTGCAAGATAATGTTGAATTGAGCATGGTGCAATGGCTCTCACTTGTAATCCTACTCAGGAGGTTGATATCTGAGGATCATAGTTCAAAGCCAGAACAAGTAGGAATGTCCCTAAGACTCTTACCTAATTTTCCACCAAAAACTCTAAAGTAGAGCTGTGGTTCGAGTGTTAGAATGCTAGACTAGAGCAAAAAAGCTCAGTGACAGTGCCCAGGTCTTTGAGTTCAAGCCCCATGTTAGCAAAATGAGTCCCTTCCCATAGCTTAGTCCACTCCTTCCCTTCACAGCTTAGCATGCTCCCTTCCTAGGCCCATGTAGTAAAGGCAGTAAATAATCAACTTCCAACCTCCTTTTCCTTGGGATGGCACTTCTCTAGGGCAGCTACCACCATAGAAGGCGACAAGAGCCCCTTAGAGTGACCTTCGGGTCTAGGCAGCTGCAGGACCTTTATCTACTACTCGGATGGCAGCCATAAATCCTAGTCCACCATGATGAAGCCCCTGGCCTGCACATCCACACTAGGGTCTCCCCCTCCTAGCCCCTTAAGCCCTTCCTAAACCTCCTAGGTTATATAGGTCACCTCAGACAATAGCCCATGCTTCTTCTCACTGCTCCCTTGTGAGAAGGAGTCTTGCCGGCCCCCTTTCCAGGCAATAAACCTTTCTTTGTTCTCTGTACCTGGATGTCTGGCAAAATCTATTAACCTTAATTTGCTATCACCCCATGACTGACAAGCCCCTTCCCCCCCACAAGGGGAAAAACAGAAAAAAAAAAAGAAAAAGAAAAAGCTAGCTGGAGACTGCTTGTAATCCTAGCTACTCAAGAGGCTGACACCTGAGAATCAACATTCAAAGCCAGCCCAGGCAGGAATGTCACTGAGCCAATTTTGGTCAGTCATGGGGTCTTGAACTCTGGGCCTGGGTGCTGTTCCTGAGCTCTATCAGTTCAAGGTGAGCACTCTACTACTTGAGCCACAGCACTACCACTTCTGATTGTCTAATGGTTAATTGGAAATAAGAGTCTCATGGCTTTGAACCACTATTCTCAGATCTCAGCCTCCTGAGTTAGGATTGCAGATGTGAGCCACCAGCACCCAGCTCACTGAGACTTTCTTTTTTTATTATTGTGAGAATACCATACAGAGGAGTTACAATTACATGAGCAAGATAATGAGTATATTTCTTATCAAGCATTGTTGCCTCCTCCTTGTTTCCCCTTCCCATCCCTTCCCATATTCCTCCCCTCTCCCCACCGATCCTCCCCCCTACCCCCCACCAAAGTTGTTAAATTCATTTTTCAACATAAAGACTTGTACGTCTTCACTGAGACTCTTATCTCCAATTCACCACCTAAAATTCAGAAGTAGTACTGTGGCTCCAAGTGGTAGAGCACTAGGAGTCTCACCGACAGCATCTAGGCCCTGAGATCAAGCCCCATAGTAATCTAAAAACAAAACAAAAAGTGCTGAATTGCATTTTCAACAGTTATAGCGATGAAAATTTGAAAGTATGTTAACAAATTTAGATGACCTCAATCAATATAGGAACTGGGTCATTAGGCAGGTGGTGTTTGGTATGAGAAATTGTAACTTGGAAACATTTATTAGTCAGGATTTGGTGGTATACGTAAGTACTGGGCCAACACTCAGCCACTGAACCTTATCTGGCAGTTCCAGTAGCCATTCACCTAGCCTAAAGTGTTTAATTATCTGATTGGCTTGTGTCCCGTCTCTGCTAGTTACTAATTATTTCAATAATTGTTCAGATCACAAGGGAGTATATGTTCACAGGAAAAAATACAAAATGTGATGAATATAATTACTCTGAAAAGACAGAAAGCAAATCGAGAAATCTTTAAAAGAGGAGGCCAGATGAATAGACTAGAACAAACAATTGTTTGGTAAGCATAATAATAAATAATAAATATTCTTAGAAACATAAAGGAGGAAATTAGATCTATGAATCAGAAAATGTGTTATGAAAAAACTAGAGCTATTAACTATATAAAACCTAGTAACTAAATAACTCAGTGTTATGGTTTGAGTATGAAATTTCCCACACAGGCGCAGTGTGGAACACTTGGTCACCCATTTGTGGCCTTAAATTAGAAGGTTGTAGGGATTTGAGGAGGAAGGGTCTAGCTGGAGGAAGTAGGTCACTGAAGCTGTCTGCTTGGAGATTGTATCTTATCCTGAGTCCATGTTTCCTCTTTCTACTTTCAGTCCAGTGGGGTTCATAGTATCCTGTACAAAGCCTCCCATTGCTAGGGTGTTCTGCTCAGTAATGAGCAAACAATTGAGGTCATTAAATGAACCAGAGTTACTGTCACATGATCATACCAATTGCTGCTATGTGACCATATCAATGACTAATATATGGAAAGAATCCTGTATCTATGACTCTTTCCTTCTTTCCTTTCCAGCACAGCAGCAGCGTTTTATTTGATTATAGGTAGGCAAAAGTAACAATTCAGCCGGGCGCTGGTGGCTCACGCCTGTAATCCTAGCTACTCAGGAGACTGAGATCTGAGGATCGCGGTTCAAAGCCAGCCCGGGCAGGAGAGACCGTGAGACTCCTATCTCCAATAAACCACCAGAAAACCGGAAGTGGCGCTGTAGCTCAAGTGGTAGAGCGCTCGCCTTGAGCTGAAGAGCTGAGGGACAGCGCCCAGGCCCAGAGTTCAAGCCCCACGACCGACAAAAAAAAAAAAAAAAAAGTAACAATTCACTCATTAAGGCTGGTATTATGTGAAACATTGTTACTGTTTAGTGGATTAGTGTGTGTGTGTGTGTGTGTGTGTGTGTGTGTGTGTGTGTGTGTGTGTGTGTGTGTGTGTGTGTTGGTCATGGAACTTGAACTGGTGAGTGCTCTGCCACTTTGCACAGCAGCTCCACTTGCATTTTTCTGGAGGTTAATCAGAGGGAGATAGGAGTCTTCTAGAGGGGTTGGGAAGGGGGCTCAGTGGTAGATTGCTTGCCTTGCATGCATGAGGCCCTGGGTTCCATTCCTCAGCACCACATAAGCAAAAAGAAAAAAGCTGGAAGTGGTACTGTGGCTCAAGTAGTAGAACACTAGCTTTGTGCTGAAGAGCTGAGGGACAGTGCCCAGGCCCAGAGTTCAGGCCCCACGACTTACAAAAAAAAAAAAAAAAAAAAGATTGTTATAGACTTTGTTGCCCCAGATGGCTTTAAATCGTGATTCTCAAATCTCAGCCTTCTGAGTAGCTAGGGTTACAGGCATGGGCCACCAGTGCCTCATAGTGGATAATGTTTTTCAGAATGAATACAACTCAAAAAATCAGTGTGCTGAAAATCAGGCCAATGAGTTTTTGCAGAAGGAATCAGGAAGTGACACCATTACTAAAAAAAAAGAAAAGAAAAGAAAAAGAAAAGAAAAGAAAAGAAAAGTGGGAGAAAGATTAAGATAAAGTGAGAATTTTCTGGGACTGAAGAATAATATATTAGTATCTAGGTAGAAAGAGAAAGTATAGAAATAAGAAAACTGTCAGCAATGCACCGATGGCTCTTACCTGTAATTCTTACCTGTAATTCAGGCTGAGATTAGAGACTCTCAGTTTAAAGCCAGCCCAGGCAGAAAAGTACAAGAGATTCTGTCCCCAATTAATCAGATTAGAGGAGTGCCAGATTAGAGGAGTGGCTCACATGATGTGATAGAGTGCTCCCCCCCCCCCCCCCCCCCCCGCAAGAAAGATGAGGAAGAGTTCAAGGCCTAAATTCGAGCCCTGATATTAGCACAAAAAAGAGAGTAAAAAGGAAAGCAAGAAAGAAAAGGAAGGAAGAAAGAGAAGAGAAGGATGAAAGTTCGGAACTTTTTTTTTTTTTTTTTGCTGGTCCTGGGCTTGAACTTAGAGCTTGGGCGATATCCCTGAGCTTTTTTTTTTTTTTTTGCTCTAGGCTAGCACTTTACCATCTGAGTCACAGCTCTACTTCGGGTTTTTTCTGTGATTAATTGGAGATAAGAGTCTCATGGACTTTTTTGGTTGGGCTGGCTTTGAACTATGATCCTTAGATTTCAGCCTCCTGAGTAGCTACAATTATAGGCATGAGCTACTGGTGCCTGGCAATTATTTTTAAAAATTAATTTACTTTATTCTTATTAAAAAGGTGATGTATAGAGGGATTACAATTACAGGAGTCAGGTAGTGAGTACATTTCCTTTTGTATGGTATCTCCTGCTCCCTCACTCTCTCCTAGTCCCTTCCTCCCGTCTCAAGCCTTAAGTTGTATAGTTCATATTCTTAGGTGCCCAGTGAGCGCCACTGATGCGATGCATTTTTCAGCCTTTTTCCCTCCTTCCCCTCCCTTCCAAAGAGATACACCATGTGTGAAAAAAAAGAAGACAGAATCATCAAAAATAAAAATTAAACAAGAGATCATTTGTTTTCATGTCTTGGAGTTTGTTGCATATATATATGTGTGTGTATATATATATGTGAGCCACATAGACATTATGCCTATGCCTTTTTGTTTCTCTCCTAAGAGAATCTTCTTTTGGTTTCATTGTATGTGAGACCTGTATAATTTATTATGTCCCTGTGTCTTTTAGATCAGCTTAGAATTTTGCATCCAATAAAGATACAACTTATCATTAAGATACAGAAAGGCTCCACAATGTTGAAAATATCTTGGGAGACAGTATGTGAGCAAGAAAAAGAAATAATTGACAGGTGCTGGTGTCTCATCTTTGTAATCCTATCTACTGAAGAGGCTGAGATGTGAGGATCACAGTTTGAGGCCAGCCTGGGCCGGAAAGTCTGTGAGACTCTTATCTCTAATTAACCACCTGAAAACCAGAAGTGGAGCTATGGCCCAAACTGGTAGAGTACTAGCCTTGAACAGAAAAGCTCAGAGATAGTGTCCAAGCTCTGTGTTCAAGCCTCAGGACCAACAAAAACAAAACAAAAAAATAACAACGAAATAGGAAAGAACCCAGGAGGTATCCAGGAGATATAAATAGGGTATGTGTGGTCCTGTCTTGCTGCATGTTCAAATAAAAATTGCTAGAGGTACCTTTAAGACAAATAGCTGGGGCTGGGAAGGTGGCTCAGTGGTAGAGTGCTTGCCTTGCAAGCCTGAGGCCCTGGGTTCAATTCCTCAGCACCACACAAACAAAAAGAAAAAAGCTGGAAGTGGCGCTGTGGCTCAAGTGGTAGAGCGCTAGTCCTGAGCTGAAGAGCTGAGGGATAGCGCCCAGGCCCAGAGTTTAAGCCTCATGACCGGACTCCCCCCCCCCCCAAAAAAAAGACAAATAGCTGAGGTGTGGTAGAGCACCATTTGAGCTACCTCAAGACCCTCAACTCAAGCCACAGTAATGGCAAAAATAAACATATAAAATAAACAAACAGCATCAGGAAGAGAGACTAGACTGCTTTTATTTTTATTTTTGGAGTTTAATATCACCTTTATTTGTAACTGTGCAAATCACTTTTCTATAGAACAGCAGCTAACATCTATCTACTTATCTAGTTCATAAATCTATCACAAAGGGCTGGGAATGGTGGCTTAGTGGTATAGTGCTTGCCTAGCATGCATGAAGCCCTGGGTTTGATTCCTCAGGACCACATAAACAGAAAAAGCCAGAAGTGGTACTGTGGTTCAAGTGGTAGAGTGCTAGCCTTGAGCAAAAGAAGCTCAGGGACAGTGCCTGAGCCCTGAGTTCAAGCCCCATGGGTGGAAAAAAAAATCTGTTACAAACCAAAATCCTTTCCAAGAAAAACTCATTGTAAATCAATATTTTAGTAATATTTAGCAAAAGCTTCAACTCAAGGACTAATGAAAAAGTAGAGTATTTCTCCTTGCTTTTTTTTTTGTGACTATCCTGGGGTTTGAACTCAGGGCCTGGGCACTGTGCCACTTGAGCCACAGCCCCACTTCTGGCTTTTTGCTGGTAAATTGGAGATAAATATCTCATGGACGTTTCTGCCAGTTGGTTGCGAAGGGTGATCCTCAGTGTCAGTATCTTGAGTAGCTAGAATTATAGGCATGCACCACCAGTGCCTGGCTTCACTTAGCTTTTTTGATCAAGGATTGGCCTCTACCAGTTGAGCCACATGGAGATAGTCTAAATACTTTGTACATTCAATAAATATTTGGTAATTTGACTTTAAGTAGACATTTACAGTTGGCAACATGGATAAATTAAAATTTCATCTTGGGTAGCCAACTAATGTGTTTGTCTGTCTGTCTGTCTGTTTGTGTTTTGGTTGTACTAGGGATCGAGCTCAGCACCTCAAGCATTTTATGTTGGTGCTATAGTACTTGAGCCACACCTCCAGTTCCTGTTTGCACTGATTATTTGTCTTCTTGTGACAGAGTTGGAACTCAGGACCTCATGCTTGCTTGACTGGTATTCTACTACTTGAACCAGACTTATAGCCTGACTTTTTGTTGGTTGTTTTACAGATAGACTCTGATGGATTTTCTGCCTGGCCTGGTTTTGAACCACGATCTTTCTGGTCTTGGTCTCCTGAGATGCCTTATTTGGATTGGTTATTTCTGAGGCAGAGTCTCACTTTATACCTGGTGAGGCTGGGCTTTGATTTTCCTCTCTGTGCTTCTCCATGTCGCTGTGGATGACAGGCCTAGATCACTGTACCCAGGCATTCCTTAGATGGAGTCTCACAGCCTCACACGGCTATCCTGTAATCTCTGCCTAACAAATAGCTAAGATTATAGGTTGGAGTCACTGTGCCCAACAGTTTTAACTTTTAAAAACTCATGAGCTGTAAATATGCGTTTTCTTTTTATTTCTCAGATTCTTTTTAAGATTACACGAGTTTTCCTCCCTATAGAACTATTTCGGGCTAGGAATGTGGCTCAATAGCTAAGTGCTTGCCTAGCATTGATGAAGCCCTGGGTTTGATTCCCCAGTGCCGCATAAACAGAAAAAGCCAGAAGTGGGGCTGTGGCTCAAGTTGCAGAGTCCTAGCCTTGAGCATAGAGAGGCTCAGGGACACTCCCCATGCCCTGAGTTTAAGACCCATGACTGGCAAAAAAAAAAAAAAAGAACTACTATTTCAAGGCAGAGACAAGAGACAGTTGGCATCTAATGACTATTGTGTGGGCCTTTAAGTATGTTATTTGTTTTGAACAATAACCTTGGAGAAAAATACATCCTTTCTTTTTTTAAAATAGAAATTAGGGTAGACATGTTCAGTATAACTTGCCCTGGGACAGAGCTAATAAATTGCTGTGCTCAGATTTAAGCCCAAGGCTAGATGACTTTTAGTCCTGCTGAGGTCTTAGAGGCATATTATAGACTTAAACTCCAAAAGAACATATAATCTTATGTGCTACAAAACTTTTAGAATGCCCTAAGCAAGGTTTAAGAGGCATTTGAATGAGCCAGAATGGGAGAGGTAATGATTAAAGCTTGGCAGAATTGAGTGTTAGGTTGATAAAAGCAAGGGCGTCTGTGATGGCCGATGGGACATAGGCATAGAGATTCAAGTAAATGTAGAACCTAGAATCTAGCCTTGGTAGGGTAATGGAGAGGCATCGGTGAATGGTTAGAAAGCAAGCATATTAATCAAAAGAACAAACTGAGTTCAGCTTCTAAAGAATCCCTTCAGTGGCAGAAAAAAAACAATACTATGATGACATGAATCTGTAGTTGCCAATTGGCAACATGCCCAGGAATCAAAGCAGCATAAGCTTGGTCTCTGTGTTTTTAAGTTAGGTAGCATTTACTAGCATTGCTAGTGAGGTTTCATGACTTTATGCAACACTGGAAAACTCTAGGCTGTTACCTCCTTATTTTATTATTTTTGTGGTCATGGGTCTTGAACTTGGGGTCTGGGCCCTATTCCTGAGCTTCTTTTGCTCAAGGCTAATGCTACTCCTTGAGCCACTGCACCATTTCTGGTCTTTTCTGAGTAGTTTATTGGAGATAAAAGTCTCCCAGACTTTCCTGCCCTGGCTGGCTTCGAACCACGATCCTCAGATCTCAGTCCCCTGAGTAGGTAGGATTATAGGTGTGAGACACTGGCACTTCGTTTCCTGGAATATTTTTCTACCAAGTTTTTCTAAATCTGCTTAAGAATGTTATGTGTGTAGCTTTATAACCAATGTGGGTATGTGTTCTCCCTTTCTCTTTGTGTTCCCAGCCCTATAGTAAATATACTGCCCTACTCCTCTCCAAGGGCCGTGTTCATCTTTCCTGTTTGATGGTATGCTTCTTGTCTTGCAGGAGGGCAAGAAGAGAGACAGCCAGGGTTTGGACCTACCCAGCTCCCTCTTTGATGCTCCAATCCAGTGGATTTTGGGTATTCCCTCTTTTTCCTACTACAAACCCTTCAGACATGGAGCATTTGTTTTCCTGATCTTACCTTCCAAGTCTGAAATTTCCCAATAGAACCATGGACTCATGTCTTTATTATCTGCATCTGCTTCTAAAGACACATAATTGTTTCTGTAGTTATGTAAGTTGTTGGTGTTTCTTCCTCCTGTTCCTCCTGCTCCTGCTCCTCCTTTGTCTCCTTCCCTCCTCCTTCTTCATTTTCCTTTTTCTTTCTTTCCTCCTCATCCTCCTCTCCTCCCCTTTCTTTCTCTTGTCTCCTCCTCCTCTTGTTCCTTCTTCACCTCCTCTTCTTCCTTCCCTCACCTCCTCCCCCTCTTCCTCCTTCTTTTCCTTTTCCTTTGGTTAATTATTTTATTGTGAATATTTCTATTTAAAATATATTTCATCTATGAATTTAGGAGGGAAGATTACATTAAATGTACACCGGTTTGTAACTGGAAGACTTCCTCCCACCCCCTTTTCCACTAATTATCTAAAGCAAATAAACAATTAACTAGACATTTGCTATTCACATGTATTGTTTACAAACATATCAGTCTTTACTACCCCTGCTGTGTTTATTATCCTCTGAAATACACACAAACTCATCATAAACTCAGGCTAATGATATACCTATATTATAGGTAGATTTAACCACAGTGTGAAAATCTAACTGTTCATTAAATGATAATGGAGAACAATAAGGCAAATTAGGAGTTCAAAGTTATGAAGTAGTATTAAATCAATTAAATTCTAGTCTTACAAATTAAAATGAGTGAAACATTCATTTGGACTTTGTTGCTCACATGTAACTTGATAATATTCTTTTACTTTTTACCCAGGGTCTTAATATTTAGGTTTTCTAAAAGGCAAAGCTTTTTTTTTCTTCCTCCTCCTCTTCCTTCTCCTTCTCCTCTTCTTTCTCCTCCTCCTCTTCCTCCTCCTCCTTCTCTTGTTCCTCCTTGTCCTACTTCTTTTGCCAATCCTGGAGCTTGAACTCAGGGCCTGGGCATTGTCCCTGAGCTTCTTTTGTTCAAGGCTAGCACTCTGTCATTTGAGCCACAGTTTCCACTTCTGGCTTTTTCTGTTTATGTGGTCCTGAGGAATCAAACCAAGGGCTTCATGCATGCTAGGCAAGCACTCTACCACTAAGCCACATTCTCAGCCTCTTTTTTTCTTTTCTAAAATATATTTATGGGAGAGAGTGAGGGAAGGGGTAACATTGTCCAAAAAGAAATGTACTCTTTACCTGACATATGTAACAGTAACCCTTGTGTACATCGCTTTTATAATAACAATACATTTTTAAATATTATTTTTAAAATTATTAATAGAATTAACCTATCATTGAAACACATTTTAAACCCTTGTCAATTTGTCTGTCTGTGTTCAACTCTATTGGCTTGCTCTTCTATTCTCATAATCAGGTTTCTAAATCATTTCTTCATATTGGTAGCAAATCAGAATTAGACTGTGTGAAAGAAGATAAATATGATTGAAATAATTTTTCAGCACATATGAGGCTAGAACAAATGAACCCACTGAAAATGTATTAGGAAGGAGGAGAAAAGGGGTAAGGGAGAGTGCTGGGAAGAAACTGTTTGAACTCAATTATATACATGGATGGAAATGTGACAATGGATAGTTGTATAGTTAATGCATGCTAATAACATAAATAAATGCTAATAAAAATAAATACTGTGTGCACATAGTCTGAACTTTTATTAACTAAGCTTAACTGGAATAGATTTTTAAAAATACATTTTTTTTTTGGTCCTGGCCTTGGGGGTTGTACTCAGGGCCCAGGCACTGTCCCTGAGTTTTGTGCTCAAGGTAGTACTCTATTGGAGGCACAGCTCCGCTTCCTAAAAAACTCTTTTAGTATTGCTGTACCTACATGTATAGTTATTATTTGACATTTCAGTGGGTGCCTGTTTATAGTTCCCTTTCTCTAACATTTCAAACTAATGAATAGAGGAAACTTACATCATTCAACTTATAGTATATTTTACCTCAACAAAATGCCTAGTAGTGAGTAGTTTATTGGAGCTAAAGACAAAAATGTTGAGCCTAGTGCAAGTGGCTCACACCTGTAATACTAGCTACTCAGGTGGCTGAGATCTGAGAATCACAGTTCAAATCCAGCCAGGGTAGGAAAGTCTGTGTCTTAATCTCCAATAAACTACTCAAACAAACAAACAAACCTGGAAGTGGTGCTCTGGCTCAAGTGATAGAGTGCTTTCCTTGAACAAAAGAAGTTCAGGGAGAGTGTCCACACCAAGGACTGCTTTAAAAAAAAAAGACAACAATGTTTTTATAGATATAGTAAAACTGACAGACAATGGAATAATGGAGAAGATATAAAATGAATTTTTCTTATAGTGGACAAGTCATGGTATGTGTAGACATGAGAACTCCAGCAAAACAGGAAGAGAGTGGCACAGATCTTTCTTGGATACACAGGTTATTTTAAAGATACAACTTTTTTCCCCTCTAAGATGATAGATCATTGAGACAGGTGCTGAGTGCAGAGTAGTAAACAAGATAGAGGGCCATTGCTCTCTTTTCAAAGTTTAAAACCTTGTACACTGATGAAATAATCCTGGGTACTACAGAATTTTACCACTTTCTCCCTTTCAAAATTACATGCACGTAACATCACGGCGGAACTTCCTCCTCCAGTGTAACTACATTAAGGAACCACTAATGATCTTTCCTTCCCTCCTTTCCTGCCTAGTCTCCTCATCCTCTGATCTCCATCCTTCAATCCTAAACTCCTATGAGATAAACTTTGGATTCCACATATAATTGAAAAATATGTGGTCCTTGTTGTGGGCCTGGCTTATTTCATGTAATGGAAGGATCTCCATACAGTTCTATCTGTGTCATCACAAAGGACACAAGTGCATTATTTTCTATGACTTAATAGTACTTCTCCATGTTATAGATAATAGTCATTGTTGTAGTTATGTAAAAGCTAGAAGAAAGCATTTGGATTTTTTTTTTTACTATAAAGGAATGAAAATTGGTTGAGATAGATATGTTGAATCTGATTTACATTGCACAGTATATACAGGCATTGAATCATCACATGATACACTATGAGTATGTGTAGTATGTGTATCTTTTTTATTTATTTTTGTTGGTCATGGGGCTTGAACTCTGGGCCTGGGCACTGTCTTTGAGCTCTTCAGCTTAAGGCTAGTGCTCTACCACTTGAGCCACAGTGCCACTTCTGGTTTTTTGGTGGTTAATTGGAGATAAGTCTCACAGTTTCCTGCCTGGGCTGGCTTTGAACCATGATCCTCAGATCTCAGCCTCCTGAGTAGTTAGGATTACAGGCATGAGTCACCGGCATCCAGCTAGTGTATCATTTTAAAACACAAGGATTAAAAATACACGTAATAAGAAAGTTATGTTACTTCATTAGAACTAGAAAATCAGGGCTGGGAAGATGGCTCAGTGGTAGAGCGCTTGTCTTGCATACCTGAGGCCCTGGGTTCGATTCCTCAGCACCACTTAAGCAAAAAGAAAAAAGCCGGAAGTGGCGCTGTGGCTCAAGTGGTAGAGTGCTAGCCTTGAGCTGAAGAGCTGATGGACAGCACCCAGGCTCAGAGTTCAGGCCCCATGATCGGACCCCTCCTTCCCCCCCAAAAAAAAGAACTAGAAAATCAAAGTGAATATTGAGTGAGGTTACTGTTATTTCAGCCTCGAAGGCATGTTAATATTTTGCTATATGTATATACCTCTAGATTTTGTTCATAATCATGTAAATATATTATATATGCATACATTTATACAACTATACCACAGTCAATTAATTTAGAATCTGCTTTCTGCTTAACAAAGCATGGTGATCTTTTCAAGTTTGTAAATCACTTTGTCAATATTCGACTGTATTTGAGGTTTGGGGGAAGATGATTGAAAAGAATGTCAGCATTCATGTCCTTATAAGAAAAATTTTGAAAACCTGATTTAGATTGAATTCTTCGAAGTGTAATTAAACAAAATGTACCTTTTTGGCTTTGGATATCTAGTTATTTCTACACCTGTCTGTATACTCTTTTCCCCTGGCATGTATAACATCCTTTTTCAGTTTTTTTTTTTGTTGTTGTTGTTGGTGGTGGTGGTCATGGGGCTTGAACTCTGGGCCTGGGTGCTGTCACACTGTACCACTTAAGCCACAGCGCCACTTCTGGTTTTCTGGTGGTTAATCAGAAATAAGAGTTTCATGGACTTTCCTGCCAGGGCTGACTTTGAACTGCGATCCTCATATCTCAGCTTCCTGAACAGCTAGATTACAGGCGTGAGCCACTGACACCTGGCTTTGTAAATTCTTATACTCTAGAAACTTATACATTATCTTCATTGATTCAGTAGTGTACATTGGAGCTCACTTGCAGTTTTTTTTTTTTTTTTTCTGAGTTGATTCTGAGGTTTATGCTCAGGGCCTTCATCTGCATTATTTGAGCCCTGCCCCCACCCATTTTACTGTAGTTTGATTTTTTGATAGAAGCTTGTGCATTTTCCCTTGGCTCTAACCACAGTCCCCCTGCTAATGCTCCCCACATAACTGAAATCACTGTTATGAGTTATTGAGCTCTTGACACTGACACAGGTCAAGCATCATAGACATTATTCTGTATAATTTCCGTTGAAAAAAAAGTAGATTTTTTTTTTTTTGTCGGTAGTGGGGCTTGAACTCTGGGCTTGGGCGCTGTCCCTCAGTTCTTCAGCTCAAGGCTAGCACTCTACCACTTGAGCCACAGCGCCACTTCCAGTTTTTTCTTTTTGCTTATGTGGTGCTGAGGAATCAAATCCAGGGCCTCATGCATGCAAGGTAAGCACTCTACCACTGAACCACCTTCCCAGCCCCCCCTTTTTTTAAAGTATTTGGTATTGACACTGACTCTCCTTAAAGAGAGTCTACAGCTTTTCAGACATTGGAGCTCATCTTGGCACTGGACAAACCCCAGAGCAGAGCCAAACCTTGCCACTATTACATGCCCAGAGCTGCCCTGCACAAATCACTATGGCTTGCAGGAGAAAACTCACTTCAGGAGACACTGTATAGTTTCAAAAGACATTCATTTATATAAAGTAACATGCTCCGCTGAAAACCACAGTGTTTTGGTTTGGTACTTAAATGATATTTTTGGAGTGAAAATTAGCACTAAAGTAATATGGCACTAGCAAAAGTTTTGTAACTTAGTAAAGGTAGTGCCTTCTTCGGCAAAGAAAGTCCCAATTAGAACCCTCACCAACTCAACATTATTTCATCGTGACAAAGGAGTATAATAGGATATAAGTTAGTTTTTCTTTTCAAGAAATGTAAACTGAAATATATATACATATATATGTATATATATACATATATATGTGTATATATATGTATATATATGATTGCAAGAAAACATTCATCTTAAGAAGGAAATCACTAGGGAAGTAAGTCAGTCAAACTCAGAATATCCATATTTGCAATATTCATGCCATATCATAATCTTTTCATTATAATATAGTATTTTATATAGTGTTTACTGAAGTGACAACATATATGAACTGTTGATATTTTGCATTTTTCTCTACCCCTGCTTTCCCCTCAATAACAGATAGCTATGTTCTATAAAAAAGAGACATTTCTGTTTATTTTCCTTAGATAACTCAAATACCAATGCAGTAAAATAATATCCATTTTTGACAAGAAGCAGTCAGCCAAAACATAATTGGTTAAGATGACAAATAAAGCTTAAAAATCTCTAAAGAGATTTTTCTCAAAACCTGCTTTTTTTCTATAGAGCTCAAGTTTCTTTAGATATCATTACTTTCTGACCCTTCTGAATGATTCATAAGGATGCTGGGAAAGCAGTCATAAAAAATCTCTTACGATTTAGCCCTACCTTTGACTGGAGCTTTGTGAGGAAGAACACATCCTATATAGCATCCTATATGAGGTGACAAAATTGTTCTGCTATTAGGTTATGGGAACTTTCTCCTTAATTAGAGATTGAAAAGCCAGTGATACCATGTAAGGGTTTCCACAAACTCAAAAGAATGAAATGCTATCTAATGTTCCAAACTTTATTTAAATAGTTTTTTTTTTAACATGTCGTCACTATCTCATCTAGAATGAAGATTCAAAGATGGAGATTTTGGTTTCAGAAAGTGTATCTATGTGTGTCAATGTAATATTTTAGTCCAAAAAATGTTGGAAATGTGACACTGGTCTCATGAGATTATAATGGAGCTGAAAAGCCTCCCGTGATACCCTAGCTAGAGCAACATTGTAGGGCAATGCATTACTCATTGTTCGTGCTGATGCAGATGTCAGCAAATCCACTCCCCTTCCAGTTAAATAACAATTATCAATAGTATATATCTTGAGAGTGATTACCAATGATTATATTGTTGGTTTATGTATTGACTATGCTAGGTTTCCTATTATTTTAGAGAGTGTGTCTACTAATTAAAAAATGCTTACTACAACACAAACTTTCTTTCTGTTTTTGTTGTTATTGGTGGTGTTCGTTGTGGGACTTGAACTTAGGACCTGAGAGCTGTCCCTAAGGTCATTTTGCTCAAGTCTAGAAATCTACCACTTTGAGCCAGAGCTCCACTTCTTATGTTCTGGCCTAGACTTGCCTTGAACCCTGATCCTCAAATTTCAACTTCTTGAGTAGCTAGGATTACAGGTATGAGCAACTGGTGCCTGGCCAGGCAAACAAACTTTTTTTTAATGCTCATAGCAGTCTCAAAAATACATCTTGTCTTTGTAGTGTCTCTTGATTACATCAAGAGGTCATATTGAGTGAATGACCTACACCTTCGTTTATGTAAGTACGTCCTACAATGTTCACACAAGTACAAAATCACTTAATGATGCATTTCTTAGGAAATATTGCTGTTGTTAAGCAACATATGTCTGTGCCTACATTGTGACTGTGTTCTTAATGCATTCACTGTGAAAATTTTTTTTTTTTCTTTTGGTCATCCTAGGGTTTGAAATCAAGGCCTTACTTTTGCTAGGCTGTGCGCTACTGTAGCCATGTTCCTGGTCCTGCTTTTTGGAGATAGACACAGAGATGGATCTAGAGAATGTTGCTGCAGAAGCTGGCCTCAAGCCGTGATCTCAAGATTTGAGCCACTGTAGTAGCTAAGTTTACAGGTGTGAGCCACTGCACCCAGCAAACATTTTTTATTTTTATTGCACATTTCCAACATTGGAGATGTTGGAAAAGTATCAATACATACGTGAATGCTGCACAGGAATTTACAAGGCTACGGGAACCGAATTTATTGACCTGGAAAGGTGTTTGTGATACATTAAGTGGGCAAAAGGAGTGGTGTCAGGATACTTTGGGTAGCAAGCAAGAGAGCAACCAATTTAAAATGAATTAAGTATAGGTATTTTCATATTGAATAATGATCAAATTTACTAATCTAATTAATCTGATGAAGAAGTTGAGCAGGATTTGGATTGGGTCCATTTGGTGAGGTGACCCACAATATTATTAAGAAACCAGGCTGGGGCTGGGAATGTGGCTTAGTGGTAGAGTGCTTACCCAGCATTCAGGAAGCCCTGGGTTTGATTCCTCAGTACCACATAAACAGAAAAAACCAGAAGTGGCACAGTGGCTCAACTGGTAGAGTGCTAGCCTTGGAGCAAAAGAAGCCCCAGAACTGACAAAAAAAATAATAGAAAGAAACCAGGCTGTGTTTTGCTACCCCATGTATTTGCTTAATTCTAAAGCTGGTTCTCAAAAACATTGTACCACTGATTCTAAGAGCAATTTGAAATTACTACCTACTTCTTTATTTATATGCTAGAAAAAGAGGTAATTTTAAATTAATAGTGCAAAAAGAATGTGATTATCTTTAGATCTATCAAATTCTTCCTTTACACTAAGGTCACTTTAAAAACTCAGTGTTATTCTTCCATAAAGAACAGGTTATGATGCGTTTGAGAAGTCATATACAATGAAAATAAAAATGAAAATAAAATCTCCATGTAGTCTACTTAGCAATGATTATTCTAGAAAATTAATACTATATCTGGGATCTTTTTTTCTTTTGTCAGTTATGGGGCTTGAACTCAGGGCCTGGGCGCAGACCGTGAGCTTTTTCACTCAAGGCTAGTGCTGTACCATTTTGATCCACAGCTTTACTTCTGGTTGTCTGGTGGTTAACTGGAGATAAGAGTTTCACAGACTTTCCTGCCCAGCTGGCTTAAAACCATTATTCTCAGATCTCAGCATCCTGAGCAGCTAGGATTACAGGCATGAGCCACCTGCACCTGGCTTAATGTGGGCTCTTAAATTACTTTTTGTAGCTATCCATTTTTGTTTCTGAGTAACTTAGAAAATTAAAGCACTCTGATAGACTTAGCAGGTTCTGTGTTTTCCAAACAGAAATCAAATATCTGTACAGTAAGTGATGCTCTGTGTGTGTGTGTGTGTGTGTGTGTGTGTGTGTGTGTGTGTGTGTGTGTGTATGTGTGTTCTGATCAGTTTTGGTCAGTTGTGGGGCTTGAGCTCAGGGCCTGGTACTGTCCTTGAGCCTCTTTGTGTTCAAGTCTAGCTCTCTACCACTTGAGCCACAGCACCACTTCTGGATTTTGAGAAGTGGGGATTTTTCTGCCCAGGCTGGCTTTGGACCATAATCCTCAGTTCTTAGCCTCCTTACATGCTTATAGGATTATAAGTGTAAGCCACCAGCACCCAGCAAGTGATGTTTCTTTTAAATATTCTTCTTTTTGCTCTCCAGTACATAAAATCTTTCTGTATATAAGCATGCATTATTTTTGTTTCTTTAATCTTTTACTATGAAGAATTTCAAATATATCCAAAATTAACGGGAATAATATAATGAACCTCATGATACATAACACCTAGTTTTAACAGGGATCAACTTCTGACAAATGTTGTTTCATGCATTGTTTTGTAATGCAGAAACATATTGACTTTTGTGAAAAAGAAGTTAAGATATAGTTATTTGTTCAGGCTTTGCTCCTATCCATAGAACATACTTCAAAGCAATCAGTAAAATTTAGCTAAGCATAACCAATAATATTCTTCTCAGGTAAACAAGAGCTCTCTCAAATTATACTCAATGTATTTCTTCAAGGTTAGGTTTTTCTGTTTCTTTACCTCCACATCTCAAAAACTTGTATTTTAGTACATCCTACATCCGCAGCAAAAATCACATGGCTCTGAGAGTTTGTGAGTACGAAATGAAGTGCTTCACTGGAAACCCTTCTTAGTTCTACAATCTCCAAAAATTTCAGTTGAATTCATCTAGCTACATTTAGTAGAAATAAAATGTTTGTCATTACTTACTGTGGAATAAATCTGATACTGTAGGAGTATGGTCCATGTTGGTGTTATGGCTTTCTATTCTCTGAGGCAACCGGAAAAGCACTCCTGTGAACACAAGGTAATGTCCTCAGTGTAAGTAGCACAGCTTAGGTTTGTCTCCCCATTTACCAACCTGCTTATGACCTATGATGTTCTTTCCCTGACTGTAACCCTCTATTCTCAATGAGAGGGCTTTGCCTTGAATTCAGTGCTCTTGATTTTTCCACTGTAGAACTCCTGAGGAAGCATGCTGACTTCAGAGCTGAACTATTTCCAGCTCTATAGACGTATCCTGGTCAGACTGGGCCTATTGCCCAGTTTTGGATGGTTAAAAAAAAAGGTGATAACTATGTTTTGGCTTTTAGCTAGTTAGGAAGGACACAATCTCTGTCTCTAAGAAGATATGGTGTCACAAGAACATAAATAAAATGTAAAGGCCATACCAAATGAGCTAATAATTGTATATTGGATCAAATATTATTGTCTATGAAGCACAAAGAAGAGTTCTATATGTGTATTAGAGAAGTATTTCAGGACTATTATACAACATAATGTATATATTATACAATATATTATATACAGTATAAGAAATACAATATAATTGAGCTATGAACTATAATTTCTAGACCACATGAGGAAAGTCCCCATTTGTCTTCTTCCTATGTCTTCTTGCTGGCAATAAAATTAATCATTTCACCTCTGAACCAAAGAGCTTTATTTAAACATAGTTGATATTAAAAAAAATCTATGTGGTAAGTTCATTTAACTTATTTTCAATTTCCTTTGCCTGTTTTTATTATTACTAAAAAGGCTACTAAAAGGCTACTATTCCTAAAGTTTAGATTTTTCTTGTCTTCTTTATTTCTCAATTAAACAATGGAATAGTGGTGATGTCATTTGCTCTGAAAGGTGAGATGAAATGTGGGATTCATTTCCCATTGAGTAACTCAGAAACAGACACACCCAACCATCGGTGAACTTGTCAAGGTGGAGATAGAGTACACACGGTTAATCAGAGCTGAGTAATGGAGAGAATAAGATGACAATGATGAAGAAAGGCGATGACTCCTGTTTACCATGCTGGCCTATGAATGTGTAATCAGCCACTTGAAGTTATTTAAGCTAAGTACCCCTGGATTCTGGTCTGATTATTTTTTAAACAACTTTTATGTATTTATTTTGTGTAAGAATTCAACATAAGGTGACAACTTCTCATATAAGAAATCATTCCTTAAATCTTTTCAGATCACAAATAAATAGTATATCTAGGCTTTCAGTGGAGTTTAGTGGTAGAGTGCTTACTTAGCAAGTACTAGGACCTGGGTTTGACCCCTATCATTACTAAAACCAAATAAATATGGCATGTCCATTATAGCAGCCCATTTGTGGGCTCTAGTTTTGGTAATTATTACTTCATATGTCCTGCATATATACATACATGCATTATCACATTTATGAATTTCATTATAACTTAATGGGGCCCAGTATT
The DNA here is from genome assembly GCF_024711535.1 of Dipodomys merriami. Classification (NCBI taxonomy): domain Eukaryota; kingdom Metazoa; phylum Chordata; class Mammalia; order Rodentia; family Heteromyidae; genus Dipodomys; species Dipodomys merriami. The sequence goes on from NW_027206512.1 coordinate 26,104,005, forward strand.
TTTTTCAGGTGCTGGTCCTGAGGCTTGAACTCAGAGCATGGTGCTGTTTCTGAGTTCTTTGCCTCAAAGCTAGCATTCTACCACTTGGTAGTTAATTAGAGATAAGAGTATCACAGAATATCCTGCCTTGGCTGGCTTTGAACAAACATCCCCATATCTCAACCTCCTGAGTAACTAGGATTACAGGTGTGAGCCATTGGTGCCCTGTTTGCAATCATTTACAATTTGCTAGAACTTATTTAAATAATTGTTGCTATGGACTACAATTCAGTGAATTTAGCACCATCTAACTTCATTGAATTTGAAAGTTTGTAATACTGAGCAGCACATTACATGCTATAATATAGTAAATCATTAATATTTATTTATTTATTTATTTATTTATTTTTGTTGGTCGTGGGGCTTGAACTCTGGGCCTGGGCACTGTCCCTCAGCTCTTCAGCTCAAGGCTAGCGCTCTACCACTTGAGCTACAGAGCCATTTCCAGTTTTCTCGTGGTTTATTGGAGATAAGAGTTTCATGGACTTTCTTGCCTGGGCTGGCTTTGAACCACCATCCTAAGATCTCAGCCTCCTGAGTAGTTAGGATTACAGGCATGAGCTACCGGCACCCGGCAATAAATCATTAATTTTTAAAAGATATACTATTTTATTTTTCAAAATGAAATTATATAACTTTAGGTAGATAAATTTTAAAAAGAAAGCAAATTTTACTTTGTAGGTTTGGATTTTGAGAAGTAAATGCATTTTAGACAATTTAGATGATGACTTACTTATTTTCTCCTGATTAGCCTTATATATATTTTAAAAGCCTTATATATATTTAGGCATTTCTAAATTAAAAATACTTTAAGGTCAGAAGACTATGAGTCTAGAAGTTAGACATGTGGTATTAAGATATGGTTGTTAACTTCTCAGCCTGTAAACTAGAATTTGACTGGGTTCACATTCCAGCTTATCAACCTATCAATGTATGACCTAGGTTAAGTTACATAATTCTTTGTATCTTATTTCATTTGTCTGCAAAATAATGATAAGAAAAATAATGCCTAGCTGGGCACCTGTGGTTCATGCTGGTAATCCTAGCTACTCAGGAGGCTGAAGTCTGAGGATAGCCGTTCAAAGCCAGCCTGGGCAGGAAAGTCCGTGAGATTCTTATCTCCAATTAACCACCAAAAAACTGGAAGTGGCACTGTGGCTCAAGTGGTACAGCACTTACCTTGAGCTGAAGAGCTCAGGGACAGCGCCGAGACACTGGAGTTCAAGCCCCATGACCGACAAAATAACAATAACAATAATAATAATAATTCCTACTTTATAAGATTGTTGTAGAGATTAAATAAACAAATATATATAAAGTACTTAGAAGAGAAATAGTGGCAAAAAATAAACACTGCCTAAGTACTACCTGCTTCCAATTTTACTTGACTCTGGCCTTGGCTATGCAATTATACCAGAGGTCCTATATTACCACATACATAGACTACGTACAAAAAAATGCTTAATAGATGTATTGTTTCAATTTTTCTTTGCTATGGAAGGTTTTTATTTGGCCTTCAGTTATGAAGGAGAGTTTAGCTGGGTACAGTATTCTTGGTTGATAGTTGTTTGTTTTTAGGGCATGGCATACATCATTCCAGGCTCTTCTTGCTTTGATTGTCTCTGCTGAGAAATCTGAGGTGATTCTAATTGGTTTCCCTTTATAGGTGATTAACCTTTTCTCCTTGACAGCTTTAAGGATCTTTTCCTTGGGAGAAGGATTGGGATTGGGGGGGAGGGGGGATGCTGGGAAGGGATGTAAAGGGTAAACAAAGGAGGAGGCTGCAATGCTTGGTAAGAAATGTACACATTATCCTGCCCATGTAATTGTAACTCCTCTGTACAGTATGTTCACAAATAAAATAAAATTAAATTAAAAAAATGCTTAATAAATAATTGGTTTTTGTGACCTCATTCTTCAATGACATTTTTAGTGCTTTTCTGCAAGGTGTTATCTAGATTCTGTGGCCAGAACCAAGAAAGACAAAAAAAATATAGGTTTCAGTTTTCAATTTAAAGAGACGTTTATTCCAACAAATAAAATGACAATAAAAAGAAAATAAGCCTAGCCAAGTGCCCGGTGGCTCATACTTGTAATTCTAGCTACTCAGGAAGCTGGGATCTGAGGATTGTGGTTAAAAGCCAGTGCAGTCAGGAAATACTGTGAAAATCTTATCTCCAATTAATCACCAAAAAGCCAAAAGTGGAGCTGTGGGTCAGGTAGTAGAGCACCAACCTACCAACCTTGAGTACAAAAGCTCAGGGACAGTACCCAGGCTCTGAGTTCAAGCTCAAGGATTGGTATACACACACACACACACACACACACACACACACACACACACACACACGCACACACAGAAACAAGCCTATAGATCTAGATACTTGGAAGTATTAATAAATATCTCGAAGACAGCAGCATAAACAGTAGGGCAATCAGTGATGCTGATGTTTCCCTAGTTAGGAAATGATTATGTCCCTCTAAACTCATTGCATATTGGAAATATACAATAATATGCATCTAATGTGCATCAAATACATCTAATCTATCAGCCATCACAGTTTAGCACTGCAATGAAATGTGGCATACTTGTTGTTTATCTTCATGATAAACTGGTTGACTGGGAGTAGTGGTTCACTGCCACTGCCTAGTATATCAAGAAAGTATCATGCTACATGTTAATAGATTAGAAAGGAAAAAGGAATTCACAATTCAAATTATATAGTTTCTATTTAGTACAGGTTTCTTTCATGACATCATAAAGTGGAAAAATCATCAAAGTCAAACCAAAATGAATGATGGACAGGAAGTTTTTGATAAAGTGGTCAGGACTTTCTTGAGGAGCTGCTATTTGATCTTATACCTGAATAAAGTGAGAGAATGAATACTGGGAAAACTAGTAGAAGAATAATTTAGGAAGTAGAAACAGAAATAAAGACCACGAGGCTTAACTAAATTGGGGATACAAGTACAAACAGCAGGACCACAGATGGTGGAGGGTAAATTGATACCTAGCATTTGGAAATAAGATAGTAAGAATTAACTTCAACAAAAATAATAGAATATCATGTCAAAGTAATTAAGAAGTATAAAAATCATACACCAATCAAGGGACATATCTAAGTGTACTTATAAATAAGATACAGAGTTGAGGAGGATGTTTTGGTGATAACACAACTTGAATTTAGGGCCTCATGCTCATTGGGTTTGCTTGTCCATGACTGGTGCTCTACCATTTGAGCCATGACTTCAGTCTGATTTATCTTTTGATTGCCTACAATGGAAAAGGAGTGTTAGCTAACCTTTTTTTTGTGAGAAAATAAAAAAAATGGTAGAATTTGAAACCAGACATTTCTCCAGCTATAAGATGAGGTAACTTTATGGCACCTAGGCAGCAGCTCCCACTATGTGTAAAGAGAAACCTAGGAAGAAGAGCAGTGTAAATCAGCAGGGAACCTGGATAGAAAAGCATTCATAGTGCAAGGTGACAATTTTTTTCAAAAGGAAAAGAGAATTCTTCTTTCAAATTTCTAAAGGTAAAAGATGAGACCTTATTAGGAGTTATGCATAAAGACTGTGTGTGTGTGTGTGTGTGTGTGTGTGTGTGTGTGTGTGTGTGTGTGTGTGTGTGTGTGTGTGTGTGTGAAGAAAGACTGTCTGTGTGTGTATAAGAAAAGAATCTGGCAACACATTCCTCACCTGGCTTGTTGACCTAATGTGCTGACCATCCTGGACCAACAGAACAGTATTGCAAGTGATGTTTGAAGGGGCTTTGGCCTATAGTTTGGGAGCCTCTTGTGAGTCAGACTCTTGCTGGCTTCTAGCCTTGTAGAAGTAGCACATGGGGGCAGAGTAGGAATGGATTGTAGTTCAGGGTTTGTTCCTGGAAAAGAATGTATTCTTTCCATTGCTGCTTCCTGTTGCTTGGTGGCTCTTGGAAGGCTCTGAAGATGACCTCAGTGGTTATTGTTTGGTAGATAAAGCATCAGGGTCAAAAGGGAAGGAACAGTATAGCTGGGACATAAGGGAACACCCAAGCTGCACAGGGAATTAAGATCATGGATGTGTCAGGTCCCAAAGTGGATAGGGTTGCTTTGTCTTTTCATCTCAATGAGTAAGATCTCGAGAGGAAAGATGAATATCATTCACAGAAAACAGAACATATGATCAGCAAGAATTTTCATTATCATTCTGTTTACAGTAGATAGAAGTAGGTTGAACCAGTGAAAGACCTAAGTCAAACTCATGCACATGGCTGCCTTCCTCTCCCATTTCTGATCCCAAAACAAGAGGATGTGCGCAGTGGGGAGGGAAGATGGATATCTCAGATGAAATGCTCATCACAATTCCTCTATTCCAAGCAGCCAGTGTTAGTTCATGTTGAGGGGAAAGGAAGGTGATCACTGAAGCTTTAAATTGGACAAATGAAATGCAAACCAAAATAAATGGGAAATCATGGCATGTGCTAAATTTCATTAAGCAACACAAGAATGAAACTTAAATCATAGAAGCTGTGATTGGAAGAAAAAAACTAAAAAACAAACAAACCTGGAACTATGCTCTGGTTTATGCTCAGGTTCTGACATTATTATTAACAGGTTTTGATATTATTCACAAACAACTAAACAATGAAACAATCTACAACAAATCTACTAGGAGTCAAAGGTCATTAATATAAAATTATAGTTTTATGCTATTTATTTAAATGTAAAATTTCATCTATATCCTCTGTTTTGACAAAGAATAGTTTCTTTCAGCTTTTGTTTAATAAAGTAAATTAATCTCTTAGTAGTAGGTAATATGAACTGGAAAAAGCTCAGAAACTTTTCAAAATAGGGAAACTCATGTTTTCTCAATTCTAGTCTTGAAAATATTTTAAAATATTTTAAAAGTTCATTGAAGGGATTGGGAACATCACTTCGTGGCAGAGTGCTTTCCTACCATGCATGAATCTCTGGGTTTAATTCCTCAGTGCCACATACACAAAAAAAAAGCCAGAAGTGGAACAGTGGCTCAAGTGGTAGAGCACTAACCTTGAGCAAAAGAAGCTCAGGAACAGTACCCAGGCCCTGAGTTCAAGCCCCAGGATTGGCAAAAAAAAAAATAAAGTTCACTGAAGGAACATTTTATCAGTATTTGAGGAATTTTGGAGCAGGCTAGATGAATGGGAGTCCATACCCAGGATTATATAGATATATCCTCATTAAAGATTGGTCACCAATTTCAAATTAAAATTCAAAGTTGTATTCTCAGGAGTATTTGAATTAAAATAAGAAATAATTATGTTAAATTCTCTGCTTTTTTGGCAGAAATATATATTGCTTATAGTATTCAGCATAGTTTTTTAATGTAAACCTATATGAGAATTTTTTTCATCAAGTTAGTGGTAGAACAAACTTTTCTTGTTATATAGTTTTTTCTTTTCAGTACTTAGAGTTATATAAATAAGTATCCTGTTATTCTTGCTGCCAGTTAAGCTCAAAGCCAGATTTGATGTTCTTTCAAAAGAAATTTCTTTGGCAAAATCTACAGCATATTTGCTTTCTGATCATTTCTTGAATTTGATCACTGCTTTACCAATTTATCATATAATTTGTAAGGAGGTGCAGTATAGATAAATAAATTTGGACCGTGTCTAAGGAAGAGCCTGTTCAGAAGACTGGAAGTTGATTGTCAACATGAAATTGTTTTTTCTTAGAAGTGTTTTTGGAAGACTAATTGCAAAAAATTGTTTGAAAACAAAAAGGGGTCCAAAGTGTTGTCTTAATTCACTTACTGGTTTAACAAAATAAACCAATCTGGTTAGCTCAATAAAATTAAAATTAAATTGTAAGCTGGACACTAGTGACTTGTACCTATAATCACAATGACTCAGGACGCTAAGATCTGAGGATCCTGATTTGAAGCCAGTCAGGACAGGAAAGTCTGTGAGACTCTTATCTCTAACCACCAGAAAACTGGAAGTAGAGTTGTGGCTTAAGTGGTAGAGCTTGAGCCTTGAGTAAAAGGGCTCAGGGACAACATCCAGGCTCTGAGTTCAATCCCACGATGCACAAAAACAAAAACAATTAACTTGTAATGGTACTATTATGGCCACTTAATTTATGATTTTTATTCTCTATATTAGTTTTTTTGCATTGTAAAATTCAACAGACCTTCACATCAGCATTCAGAAAAACAGCATCATAAAGACAGTTATTATAGTTGCAGAACATATTATAGAAAAATAGAGAGAACAGATTATACTTTGGGTAACAACATAAAACAAAGAAAAGGTGTGTCAATGACAGGGTACTGACAGTTTTTTCCTCCTGGAGCAATTGTACCTGATCTCTTCATGATAAGATAGGATCAAGAGATAATTAATTGTCATGATGCTCAAATGCAGATGCCTAGGTAATTTCAAAATTCTAAGTGATAGGAGTAGAAGGGTCCACAAGACAACAGTTGTATTTTCCCAGACAATTAGGTCCTTCACAAGTTTTACAAAGTGTTAGACATATTGCAATCTGAAATGTATATACCAATAAACTGGCCAATAAACTCATTGCTTTCATGTTAGAGAGATATAAGCGGGGAATAATTTGAAGGCTTTCCATATATTATTATACATATTATTATAGACACCCCTGTACTACCAAGCATAAAGAACTTGTTACAAGCTGGGGGATGTTTAAGCAATGATTAACATAGTCCTTGACTAGTCATCCTGGCATTGTACTTCTGTAGCTTATGGTCATCTGATGTTCATTGTTGTAAAATTGATAAGGGCAGAAAGAACTATGTGATAATTGGTTGGCCAATAAAAAACACCTGTGTTCAAGTTCCTATTTGTTATGCAATGTAACGTCTCTATCATGGATTCTCAAGAGACTCAAATTCACAGATATAATCTTGATTCTGCTTTGGCTGTTGCTCAGAATGCATCACAACGGATTCATGCCCCGAGAGAAGGCTAACACTTCAAAAACATTTATTTCACACAGTGGTGGTTTGGGAGAAAAGAAAACTGCAAGGGAAATAGTTGACAGGATAGCAAACTTTAGCTGTAAGATCTTTTAATATTTTTCTTTGACATCAATTGGTTTTAAAACAATTCACATTGCTGTTGTATCCTCTAAGAATAAGTATTTTATCTGGGCACGTGTGGCTTGCATCTGTATTCCTAGCTACTCAAGATGCTAGAGATGTGAGGACTGAGGTTTGAAGTCAGCCTGGGCAGGAAATTATGTGATACTCTAACTAACCATCCAAAAGCCAGAAGTGCAGGTGTGGCTCCAAGTAAGAGCCAGCCTTGAGCAAAAAGCTAAGAGTTAGCACCCTGATCCTGAGTTCAAGCTCCAGTACCACCACATGCATACCAAAAAAAAAAAAAAATCAAATGTTTCAATATATGAAACATAATATTCATTTCCCCTGTTCTTGTCATTTTTTCAAATGCACTTAAGTATAATCAATGTCATGAAATTTGATAATAAAATCTGTAATGATTTTTGGCCTGAATGAAGTCCATTTTAATATGAAGGACAGACATAAAACACCTTATGATTATTTTTTGTGTGGTGACATAGATTGAACCCAGAGCTTCTGTGTGTTAATCAAGCCTTCTGCCACTGAGCCACACCCCACATGAAAAATCATGTCAGCAAGGCTCATCATGGGTGCATCTGTGCCAAGTTTGTCCTTGGTAGGATGAAACCCGCTTTCCTCAGCTTTCAATATCTTTAAGCTGATATCTGCTTCTCTATTTGCATACCCATCATCTCTGATTTTCTAGAAGTTGCAGTTTTTCCTCATAAGTTTTTTTTTGTTTCATTTTGTGGGTCATGGGGTTTGAACTCAGGGCTTAGGAGCTGTCCTTGAGCTCTTTTGCTCAAGGCTAGCACTCTACCACTTGAGCCACAGTGCCATTTCTGGCCTTTTCTGTTTATATGGTACTGAGGAATCAAACTCAGGGCTGTATGAATGTAAGGCAAGTACTCTACCCCTAAGCCACCTTCCCAGCCCATGATTTTTATTCATTTACTTTTTTGGCCAGTCCTATGACTTGAACTCAGGGCCTGGGCACTGTCCCTGAGCTTCTTTTGCTCAAGGTCAATACTCTACCACTTGAACCACAGTGCCACTTCTGGCTTTTACTGTGTATGTGGTACTGAGGAATCCAACTTAGGGCTTTGTGCTTACTAGGCAAGCACTCTACCACTAAGCCACATTCCCAGCCTACATGTTTTTTGTTTTTTTGTTTCAAAGTCAAGAAAGTCCTCTCATTTTCTGCATCTCCATTGCTAGGTATGCACACAAGTACCTATGTATACAAAACTTAAGGACATACAAAGAACTTGTTTGAATTTGGAATCTGGATTTTATGGAAGAAAAAAATGCATACAATTTTATTAAAATGAATTTGGCAGGTTTTCAAAATCACAACACAAAAGAAACCTACTTTTGCTGGTGGCTCATGTGTGTTAATACTAACTATTCAGGATGATGAGGTACCGAGACTGAGTTCAAACACAACATAGGCATTAAGAAAAACCCCAAACACAACTTATTTTCCTCCTAAAGCCCAGCATAACCAATGTTTCTAAGGAACGTGAATATAAAATAAAATCTATTTCTGATGACAGTGTCTAGAGTCCATCAGAGTGATCCGGTGTTTGACATACCACTGTAAGCTTTCCTTCAATAAATATAGCCTCTAACAAAAGTAGGCTGTCTAGAACCTTGGGCAATAGAATTCTTTATCTTTATACCAAGAAGTTTGGGAAAGCATCAAAATCTTCATGAGATAAGCATGCCCAAGCTGACTTGAAGGCATTTGTGCTGTGATAACTAACATTCTTAGGAGATTGTTTAAAAGGAAAAAATCATGTCATCTGTTTCTGTGGTGGTCCCCGGTGGGCTGAGTGTGTCTGTGATAGGACCAAGCATGCTTCCTTATTGAAAGTATGGACGTCACAGCACAAAGCAGAAAGTTCAATACAAATAGAAGCTTTTTATTATTGCTTGCTGAGCAGACTTGAGGTCTGGAAGCAATATCCAGCAAAGAATGAAAGCACTTTTGAGAAATAAGAGCTTTTTGTGCATCAAACATAAATAAGATAAAGTATTATTAAGTCATTAGATTTTCATTTGCAGAGATTTCTTTCTTTTCATTTACTTTTTTTTGGGGGGGGGTCTGTCTTGGGGCTTGAACTCAGGATCTGGGCACTGTCTCTGAACTTTTTTGCCCAACTAGCATTCTACCACTTTGAGTCACAGTGCAACTTCCAGTTTTCTGATGGTTAATTGGAGGTATAAGAGTCTCATGAACTTTTCTCTTTGGGCTGGCTTCAATCTGTGGTCCTCAGATCTCCGCCTCCTGAGTGGTTAGGATTATAGGTATGAACCATGGGAACCCAGCTCAGAGATTTCATTTTAAAGACTGAAAAAAAAAAGTCTGGTGTTGGTGGCTTACTTCTGTAATCCTAGCTACTTAGGAGGCTGAGATCTGAGGATTGTGGTTCAAAGCCAGCTGGGGCAAGAAAGTTTGTGAGACTCTTATCTCCAAAAAACTACTCAGAAAAAGCTGGAAGTATCATTGTGGCTCAAGAGGTAAAGCACTAGCCTTGAGCAAAAGAAGTTCAGGGACAGTGCCCAGGACCCTTCCCCCCCAAAAAAGGTTAATCTCATTGCTTTTTGGTGTTACTGAATTTGAACTCAGGGCCTTGCTAGACAGGTGCTGGACCACTAGAATCATACCTTTAGCCCTTGCATTTTTTCCTGGGCCAGCCTTGGACTGTGATCTTACTACTTCTGCCTCCTGAGTAGTTATTATTATAGACAGGTACTATGTTTAGGCTACTTCTTTATTTTTTGGTTATATATATAGATACAATATTTTTTTCTAAATTGTACTTCCCAAATGAGTACATAGAAGTCAAATAGTGTATATTGAGTAACTACAAGTAAGTATATGTCCTATTCACTAGTGCTAAGTGATAATATTAACCTGAATATAAAGAGAAATTCTGTATAGTCCAGTTACAGTATGCCTTTATGTAGAGGCTCTCTGGGTTATTGCTAGAATGATTTGAAGTCCTCCTCTTCCTCCTCGTCCTCCTCCCCCTTCTCTTCCTCCTACTTTTCTTCCCTTTCCTCCTTCTTTTTGGCACTAGGGTATGAACTAGGCCTTGTGCTTGCTAGATAGTTGCTTTATCATTTGAGCCATTCCTCTAGCCCTGATTCCAATTCTTGGCAGCCTAATTCCATGTTTTGTTGTGAATCCCAAATGTTGCATTGGTTCAAGTGAGCCACTGGATAAGCGGATGTGAAACTAAGCACCAGTAACTGATTTTCTTCATAATGATTTTTAGGACTGACCACAGGCATACCCTTCCCTTGCATTAACACAGGGATTTGAGAACACTTTATGCTAGAAACAGGGCTCCTGTCTGCTAAGCATTCAAAGTAAAATACAACTAATAAAAATTTTAGTGTGTGTTATGATATCACAGAGAAACAACTTAATCAGATTTAATGGGATTAGGGAAGGTAATTTACAGATTATACTTGACACAAACAGGTATTTCCATACAGATGAGTTAACATGCATGTATGTATACATGTATGTGTATATGTATAAGTGTGTGTGTATACACCTATGTATGTACATAATTTGCTTTTCATAAATAAGATAGTGGTCATGTAGCTGGTATAACTCTCTCCAGTATAAGGAAATGATGTACTGTTTCTATGGAATGTTAATATTTGTAAGTGGCTTGACTTTTCTTGAAGCATAATGACATGTAATTTTTAAGACATTAATATTTTTCTAATTTCTAACATATTTTCAGTAACTGATTTGTGGTTAATATTTTCCTTTCAGTATACACATGACAGATGGTTGGTGTGTCTAATCAGTTTAAAAATTATTATTGTTAGTCCCAGTTGGGCAGTTCATTAATGATGTATGTTTTGACGGAGTCACTTAATTAAGCCTCAGTTTCTTCACTGGACACATAAGGAGGTGAAGCAAGATGGTCTTAACATTTCTACAGCGGGTCTTTTCAAAATTTCTGGCTGATGCTGTTATTTGTGTTTATTTTTTTTCAAAACCATACCCCCTTTAAGTTTCTACTCCTAGAAAGTGCTTATAAATTATTATTATTTTTTCTTTCTATTACAATCTGTCTCTGTCCTACTGGTTACAAGAGTAGTCTCTACCACACTAGCCAAGACTTGTCAGACTGGTTCCCTGTGGCTCATCAGGGACTTCTTTCTTCACCTCAGTGTAGCCTACAAAGTCCCGATAAAGCTGGCTACACACACCTGACTGCGGACTTCAGCCTCCACAGGACGCTTCCTTGCTGGCCAGCCATGTATCAGTGAGTTCCCTTTTCCTTTCTGGTTTAGATGACATAAGGAATGTGTAGATCTCTAGTTTATTATCTGTAATATGGAGGACTATTTTTGAGATTCTGTGACATTGTGTCAAGAATATGATTTTCTGTATGATTTTGTTTTCTCCTGTCTCATCTCTGTTTTTGTGGTGTTGGAGAACTGTCCTTTAGGTTGTTTGCTTCAGAAAATATACATAAAAATATGAACAAGTTCATGCAAATCAAAATGATGTTCATTATTACAATTAGTTTAAAATAAAAATATGTTAGAAGAAGAAAGAATTTGGCTTATCAACTCACTTAACCTTATAACCCCTTTGTATAGCTACTTCATAATAGTAAAAGAAATAATAATAAATAATATTTCTACTACTTAATAAACAATAAAAATAAAAATAAAAATAATTTGAGATGATTGTTTATGCAGCTAACTCTTCATTGTCACATTAAAAATAATCCGATGATGTGTCTGAACACAATCAATCATTCTGTTACTTCTTTATGTGTTAAAAACTAACTAGTCACAAAGTTTTAGTATACTAATACAGACTCAAAATCACTTTACCTTCAGATTAAAATTAATATTTTCTCATATATTGGCATGCATTTTATTGGTTTATACTTTGAGAAGAAATGTAGTTAACTTATACTTTGAGAAGAATAATGTAAAGCTTTCCAAGGAATCTTCATTTAAAAGGTTCATTTAAATCTTCATTTAAAAACAATCCTGTTCTGTCATTGATAGAGGATTCCACTCACATTTTATAAGAAGCTAAATGATCCCTAACTCTCAATGAAGCAACTAAGAGATACTTACAATACAAATTTTGCTAGATTTCTTTTTTGCAAGTATTTATTTATAACCCACAGTGATCTTTCTTTCTTCTTTGCTTCATTATCTTTAAGAACATTAAAAGAAAGGTACTTTTAAGAAAGCACCTACCAAGTTCAACGTATTAAATAGAATCCAGGCCTTGTTTTTGTTAGAACTGAGAAAATCTGGATTTGATTCTACATGAAGAGAGAAGCTATAATAAAAGAGATATTGGAGAGAAATTTTCCAAGACTAGTCTCTAATTTGAAGCAAAATATGTGCCTTTTACTTGAAGCCCCACTTCAAAGGCTGGGGATATACATGGCTCAAGTGTTACAGAGCCTGCCTAGTAAGCACGAGGTTCTGAGTCCAAACCAGAGAGGAGAAAGAGTGAGAGTGAGAAGGAGAGGGAGAGGGAGACAGAGGGAGAGGGAGAGGGAGAGGAAAGGGGAGAGAGAGAGAGGGAGGGGAGGGAGGGGGAGTGGGAGAGAGAGAGGGAGGGGGAGTGGGAGAGAGAGAGAGGGAGGCAGAGAGGGAGGGGGAGAGGGAGAAGAGTTCTGCTTGAGCTTAGATGGAAGTTACTTACCTCTCAAAGATAAATGACCAAGCAACAAAATCTGAAGACTGTAGGAAAAAAGAAGTACATTTATATGTCTGAGTGCCTCCCTATTAGATGAGCTGTTCAGGGAACAGGCTGAGGTGAAAAGAGTTCGAACTGGTTAAACACATCTGCTGGAAGAAGTTTATAAACAGAAATTTTCTGAAGAATAAGGTCTAATTAAAATAATAGTAAACATTTTCTACTTAAGGGCTTTGGAGTATAACTGAGAAAACATAGAAATGTATAGAGAACTGTACTGTGTTCCTTTCTCTTCAGCCAAATTTCTGACAACCTAATCCACATTCCATGAAAGTGAGAGAGAATTCCTATATTAAGTGGCCTCGTGCCTGTAATACTAGCTGAAATCTGAAGATTGTGGTTCAAAGCCAGGGCAGGAATGTTCATGAGACTCATCTCCAATTAACCACCAAAAAAATCTAGCAGTGGAACTGAGGCTTAAGTAGTAGAGTACTGGTCTTGAAAGAAAAGCTCAGGGACAGCACCCAAGCTTTGAGTTCAAGTTCCAGGACCGGCACACACATACACAAAGAAAGAATTTAAGAATAAGAAAAAAATTGAGGCCAGTTATAAACGTTATTTTCATATAATGTTATTTTCCTCCAAACACTTCTTTTGTACTCTTCTTTGAGCATGGAGAAACAATCCTAAATTGTACAAACATGCACACAGTCAATGGCCAAAGAAAACTTCCAGAGATAATATAATAGGAAAAATATTTGGGAGGAGAATATATTTATTAAATATATTTATTGGTGATGGAGAGTTTATACTATACTCACAGTGACCAATGATGACTAGAATTAAAGGTAGACGATCAAATTTATAGAAACTAACATTATATATACATAGATAGTTAAAGGTGAAATTAATAATAGTCAAATGAAACAAAATAGACAACTTTAACTTTTACTTAGTTAAGAACTATTGCTCCAAGTGTGGTCTATGTGTCATTTCCATTAAAATCAAAGAATGCTTATAACAAATATCCAGCTCCCATTCCAGAAATTCTAATGGACCTCTTGTTTAGACATAGAAATCATATTTTAAAAATTTACACAAAGTGGACTGGGAAGGTGGCTCAGTGGTAAAGTGCTTTCCTTGCATGCATGAGGCTCTGGGTTCGATTCCTCAGCACCACATAAGCAGAAAAAGCCAGAAGTAGCACTGTGGCTCAAGCACTAGCCTTGAGCTGAAGAGCTGAGGGGCAAAGCCCAGGCCCAGAGTTCAAGCACCACAACCGACAAAAAAAAAATTAATTTGTGTAATTTTTTTTTTTTGGTCAGTCTACCGCTTAGCCACAGTGCCATGTCTGGTTTTCTGGTGGTTTATTGGACATAAGAGTCTCACTGACTTTCCTTCCCTGGGCTGGTTTGAATCGTGATCCTCAGATCTCAGCCTCCTGAGTAGCTAGGATTACAGGCGTGAGCCACTGGCACCCAACTACATAAAGTGATTTTTTTTATATTTTCTCTAATGTTTGAGAAAAATTGATATGATTCATGAAGATATAGAAAAAGAAAGAAACTTGTAAGGCTTAAAGAAATTAAATTACAAAATACTCTCCCTTCCTTCCTTCCTTCCTTCCTTCTTTCCTTCCTTCCTTCCTTCCTTCCTTCCTTCCTTCCTTCCTTCCTTCCTTCCTTCCTTCCTTCCTTCCTTCCTTCCTTTCTTCTTCCCTCTCTCTTTTTTTGTGCTGCTTGTGGGGTTTCTAGCACCCTATCACTTGTACCACAACTCCACTTGCAACTTTTTAGTGGTTAGAGTTAAGAGTCTTACAAACTTTTCTGCCTGGGCTGGCTTTGATCCTCGGATCTCAGCCTCCTAAATAGGATTACAGCATGAGCCATTAGTGCGTGGCCTAATAGCTCAGTTTTAAAAGAGGTCGCCCTTTGTTTTATTTAAATTGGCATAATTATATCTTAATGGGAGGTGTCTTTCCCACGTTATCCTTCCCTCTAAGAAAGAAGAGTCCTCATGTATACAACACAGTGATGACTAAGTAAGTAATTTCAGAAGGTGTAGAAACTAAGGAAAGGATCCAGGCAGCATTTGGGTTTGTCAGACAAGGAGGCTGATCTTATTTGCATCTTAAGAATCTGTTAAATAAATTATATATTTATTGGCACTGGGTTTAAATGTAGGGGCTTTATACTTGGTAAGCAGACACTCTACCTTTTTTTTTTTTTTTGCCTAGGCCAGCTTCAGTTGTGATCTTTTTACCTATGCTTCTTATATAGATGGATCACAGGCATTTTTCACATGCTCAATTTTGAAATGAGATGGAAAGTCCCACTTTCTGTCTGGAATGGCCTCAGCCTGTGGTCCTCCTGATCTCTGTCTCATGAATATTTGGGATTAGAGGCATGCCGTTCTATGCTTGGCCAAAAGTCTAGATGTTTATAAAAAACAAAAAAACAACAACAAAAAGACCTCAGCATAGAACCAACATGAAAATGTTACCTCCTGAAATAAAGCATTAGTGGTACTGAAAGAAGACACATTACTATGTGATTGTGCTACATTTTTTATTTGTTTGTTTTGTTTTTGTTTTTGTTTTGTTGGTCATGAAGCTTGAACTTAGGGTCAAGAGCTTTTTCTGCTCAAGGCTAGTGCTCTACCACTTTGAGCCACATCTCCACTTCCTGTTTTCTGGTTAATTGGAGAGAAGAGCCTCATGGACTTTCCTGCCCAGGCTTGCTTTGAACCACAATCTTCAGATCTCAGCTTCCTACCTAGCTAGGATTACAGGCATGAGCCACCAGTGCCTGGTGCTACAAGTAGTTTTAACACGCACTCATTTCCTTTTCAATTAAGTTGAGTCCTGGGTCATAAGATAACATTTAATGAGTTGAACTAAGTAAGTGTGGACTGACTTGCATGTGAACTTAGATTGTGTTATTTTATTGAATTTTGGCAATGCTCTCAGAAGTGGTTCTTGTTATGCCTCCTACTAAAAGAAAGAATGATAGAGACCCTGATTATCCCAGCTTAGGAGCTGTTAGACTGGGACTGGGCTCTTTGTGGTTTTAAAGTATAACTTCTTTTTCCCACACAATATTGTCCACATGTGATGTCCTTGGAAAGTTTAACAGAGAAATGAAACACATACTTCTATGTATAAGGAGAAAATGTGAGTTTCTTGGCAAAGAAACAGGCAATGATTAATATGAAATTGTGAGCATACATGCTAGCTAGCTCTGCTTATTTTTGAGCGAAGGTCTCATTTTTCGCCTGAGTTAGTCCAGACCATGATTCTCTTATTTTTGCTTCTAGTTGGAGTGATAGGTGCACCCAAATATTCCCATCTTTGTTGAGATGGGGTCCTAGGAACTTTTTGCCTGGCTAGCTTTGAAAGATGACCCTCCTGATTTCAACCTTCTGACCTTAGCAAGGATTAAAGGCATGGGGCATAAGGAAAGGCATAGGCTCATTTAGTTAGTTTTTTTTTAAACCATTTTAAAGTATGTAATGACTGCCTTAATTTCTTATTTTGTCTTTGTGTTTAAATAAGATAATTGAGTGATCTGACATCTCTCCCTCATCTCAATGGTAATCAACAACTGTATCATCACTTCTTTCTTAAAAGGATAATGACATGGCTGTTAAGAAAATTGAATTCAGGTTAAGTGTAACAGTTCTTGGAACTAATTTGTTGGTCAGTCGTAAGTATAACTGCCCATGGGTCATGGTTATTCTGTCATGGCCTCTTTTCTTCTAAAAGTATCATTGTATCAACATAAAGAGGGAACAAATAAAAAAATTCAGCACGTCACATGCTTCAAAATCAGCCCTGAGATCTGTAAGCATTCCTGATGGCTCTGCACACTTG
The DNA here is from genome assembly GCF_024711535.1 of Dipodomys merriami. Taxonomy (NCBI): domain Eukaryota; kingdom Metazoa; phylum Chordata; class Mammalia; order Rodentia; family Heteromyidae; genus Dipodomys; species Dipodomys merriami. The sequence goes on from NW_027206512.1 coordinate 26,120,690, forward strand.
CGACTTGCATGGGTTGAGCCTTGTGGAGCTTGTGACTTGCATGGGTTGAGCAGATCCTCAGAGATGATAGGTGGACAATGCTTGCCTCTGCCTGGTCCCAGCTTATTAGGGTAAGGGCTTACAGGAGCCACTTGAAGAAATTATTCAAACTGGGCCGGTGGCATGTTCCTGTAGCCCTAACACATGGGAAGATGAGAAGGCAGAGCTGTTTGAGTTCACAAGCTCAAAATCAGGTTGGGCAACAAAGTGCGACTCTCTAGTTAAGCAACAACAACAACAACAGCCAGGGAAAGGGATGGCATCGGTCAAGATGCACTGTACTCCTAAACTGACATGTTGCCTAGAAACCCCTTTGTACAACTACAAAAAGATACACCCATACAAACAAATTAAAAACACAAAAACCACAGCCCCAAACTAAAAAGAAGTAGTTCTATACTCCTTTGGGCCAGCTTTTGTTGAACATATTGGATGAAAATGGGAAGGAATTCTTTCAGATATTCAGGCATGATTTAACAGGCTTCAGTTCAATAGATTAGAGATGAGGAAGTGTTTAAAAGTCTGAGAAGGAAAAATGTACCGTAGAGATAAGTAAGTAATGCCAGAACCTGCAAACCTATCCTTCTTCTGGGTATATAAGCGAATTGTGTGGGTGGCTGATTTCTCGGCCTTTTTAGAGTAGCAATTCTAAAATGGTAGAACTGGACTTAGTGGGACTGAGAATGTGGCTTAATGGTAGAATGCTTGCCTAGCATACATCAAGTCCTGGGTTTGATTCCTCAGTACCATGTAAACAGAAAAAGCCAGAAGTGGCACTGTGGCTGAAGCAGTAGAGTGCTAGCCTTTAGGAAAAGAAGCTTAGGGACAGTGCCCAGACCTTGAGTTCAAGTCCTAGGATTGGCAAAAACTAGACTTGGGGAAATCAAAATTATTGTACAGGCTTTATGAAGTTCTGCCTTGTGACCTTTCATCTGAATATGTCTGATGATCTCTTTTGCTCTCTTTCTCTTTTGAAACTGCAAAAGCAAACACAGAAGGATTCAACACTCTGTTTAAAGTTGAACCATGAGTCAGTGCAGAATGAAATAATAATTGCTACCATTTATTTCATTTATTATGTGCCAACTAGCATCCTAAAATAGTATGTATGTTTAATCTTGATAACGACTGATGGTTATGATACCTGCTCCTCAGATGAGGAAACTGAGCAGACAGGTACCATTTTGCCCGGTAAAACAAAACTGGGAATTAACCCAGGTCTATCCGACTCCAAAGCCTATGTTGGTAATTACAGTGCTGGACTATCCTTTCAGTGTCTGTTTCCATAAGGGATTCTTCAGCTAGTTTGGCTTAACTATTTTATTGTATTAAATTTTGTTTTATTTTCAAGGAATAGCATTATTATTCAATAAAAATTCTTGGGAATGGACCTCTGAGCCTGACAGAAAGGAAGCAATGCTATCTCCATTTGTCTCCTCCAAAGTAAGGGAACAGAACACTGCAAGATTAGGCAATTTACATTAGGCCACAAGAATGGGTGAGTCAGTCAATGCTAGAGATAGAATCTGCCCTCCCACACCTGTGACTGAGTTCATTGTAGTTAAGGAGAAGAGTGAAATGGATAAAGATGAATGCATGACCCAAGACGTATTGCCATTATTATTTCCAATGCCATTTGAACTTGCATAAAATATACAGCCCTTTTAAAATTACAACATCTACACTTGTTTTTCATATGCAATAAGTCATTAAGAAATATGTATAGTTTATAGAAAAGCTAAATTGAGTAATAGATGAAATATATGCATTATTTCATATAGAATTTTTGTGGTGAGGACACTTAAAAATCTACTCTGAGCATTTTCCAAGAATTCAGTATGCTGTTGTTAATTGTACATTAGATTTCTTAGATTAGATTAATTAGATTACATTTTACAATACATTTCTTGAACTTATTTCTCCTAGTTTACTGATATTTTGTATTTAAAATTAATTATCCAACACTGAAAACTTACAGGTCACTACAAAAAAGGTACACTGAGGAGGAATAAAAATATTATTCTCTGATGGATGACTAATACAATATCCAATGTATGTTTTGTTCTGTGCTTATCAGCAACACTGTAAGAGCACTACTATGATAGTACTTGTGGGAAATCATAGATTAGGAAGACTGAGTCTTCCAAATTGCTGAGTGATTGGAAGAGCCAAAAATTGAACACCCACCCACCTTCAGCCGTTCTTTACATTTGAATTTTAATGTTTTGTTTGTCCTCTCTCATCTCTCTTCCATGTCATAATTGTGAGAATCATAAGTGCTTCTTTGGTTAAACATTTTCCAGTTGTCTTCCATTTTCTAAATTACCTCACATAGACTTTCATCATACACAGAATTTTCTAGCTTATTTTAGAGACTGTAGGTTATCACTCACAGTCCTTGCTAGGAAAACAGAAGCCTGGAAGATACCACAGAGACTTAGAAGGTGTCTAACTGTCCCTTCCCAATTTTAAAGTCTAATAGGTCCTAGAGATTTAAAAACTAGCTTAGGATTCAAGTGTTAAAGAACCATGATTTTCTAGTAGTTTTAAGACTTGGATTATTTCAAATATCTTGTAATGCCTTAGATAAATAAAGCCAATGTACCTGACATTGTGGTCAACAGAAAATGGATGCATTTGGGAAAGTTTTTAAAGGCTAATTATTGAGTAAATGTTGAAGCTAACTATGACGATGTTAAGCATTTCTGATTATCTGAAGCATGGGACAGTAGCTCTGTTGGATTTTAAAAAATCTAGACCAATTTATATCTCTACTGATCGTTTTATCAGTAGAGATTCACCATAATACCTTTTTTGCCTGATTTTTTTTGGTAAATGAGGAAAATAGGAGAACACTGTGCCATAGAAATTGCAGGCCAAAGAATGCTGGGAGTGCTGGGACTTATGTAATGTTGAATGTGAGCTCAGATTTTTCATCTGTTCCAACTAAAATTTAGAGTCCAATCAAGGGTTTTTCCATTTTGCAGCTATGTTCACTCTCTTGAGTCTTGAGCAAAGATTAGGAGGAAAAAAACAGCTAATTATTCATGGTTTCTGCAAGTGTGAAGTTCTACGTTAGCAACTACATGAAACAACAATACTCACTAGACACTATGTTGGAAATGAACCTTACAACTTTGAGGCAGGGGGGAAGGGAGTGGAGGCAAGAGGGAAATTGGGAGAAAATAAGGGAGTTAACACTGTTCAAAAAGAAATATGCTGGAAGTGGCACTGTGGTTCAAGCAGTAGAGTGCTAGCCTTGAGATGAAGAGGCCAGGGACAGCACCCAAGCCCAGAGTTCAAGCCCCATGACAGACCAAAAAAAAAAAAAAAAAAAAGAAATAAAAAAAGAAATGTGCTCATTACCTTACTGATGTAGCTGTAATCCTTCTATACATCACCTTTAAGAATAAAAAAAATAAGAAAGAAATACTCTAGCCAGAGACAGTGGCTTACTCTTATAACCCTAGATATTTAGGAGGTAGAGATTATGAGGAGTGGGGTTTGAGATTAGTATAGGCAAAAAAGTGACACTCCTAATTCAGTTGATAAACTGGACATAATGGTGCACACCTGTAATCCCAGTCACTTCGGGGCCATAAATAGAAGGATTGCAATCCAGGCTGGGATCAGCAAAAAAACCTAAGACTCTATTGGAAAAAAAAACTCTCTTGTTTATCCCTCCCTCCCTCCCTTCCTCCCTTCTTCCCTTCCTTCTCTCCCTTTCTTTCTTCCTTCCTTCCTCCTTTCCTCCTTTCCTCCCTCCCTTCTTCCCTCCCTCCTTTCCTCCCTCCCTCCATTCCATCTTCCCTTCCTCCCTTCCTCCTCCCTTCCACCTTTCCTCCCTCTCTCCATCCTGTCCTCCCTCCCACCCCCTCCCTCCCTCCCTCCCACCCTCCCTCCCTCCCTCCCTTCCTTCTTTCCTTCCTTCCTTCCTTCCTTCCTCCTTTCCTCCCTCCCTCCATCCCATCCTCCCTCCCTCCTTCCCTCCCTCCATCCCTCCCTCCCTTCCTTCTCTCCCCTTCCTTCCTTCCTTCCTTCCTTCCTTCCTTCCTTCCTTCCTTCCTTCCTTCCTTCCTTCCTTCCTTCCTTCCTTCCTTCCTTCTCCTTCCCTCCTTCTCCTTCCCTCCTTGTTTCCTTTTGCTGAAGTTTGAACTTAGAAACTTGTGCTTGCTAGACAAGCACTCCATCACTCGGGCCACACCTCCAGCCCAACCATTTTTCTTTTAATATCCTTCCATGATATTCAAGAATATACTCGCTGCTTGTGAATTATTATATTTCTCCTATATTTTCAGAGTGTACAATTTCTTTTTTTGGGGGGGGGTCTGGTCATGGGGCCTGAACTCTGGGCCTGGGCGCTGTCCTTCAGCTCTTTAGCTCAAGGCTAGCGCCCTACCACTAGAGCCACAGCGCCACTTCTGGTTTTTTTCTTTTTGCTTATGTGGTGCTGAGGAATTGAACCCAGGGCCTCAGGCATGCAAGGCAAGCGCTCTACCACTGAGCCACCTTCCCAGCCTCCCAACCTTCTTTTAAAGTAAGTAGGAAATGAAATACTTCAACCTGGGTAGTTAGAAATAGGAAAGGTTAAACCATGTTTTTTCCATAAGTTAACAGTTAAAATCTGGTAGGTTTTTCTGTCACAGTAATTATTAAGGACTTACTGTTTTATTAAGCAATAAAATTTTAAAATTCAAGTTCATGCCTACCATTTCAGTCATCTTTAGGCATTTTACAATAAAATAATACTTTCTGAGCATTTTGATAATACTTATAGATACATATTTTAGATATATTTCTTAAAATGATAGTAGTGCTTTGAATCTGAATAATTTCACACAACCCAGTCATATCACAAGGCTATGATGGTATTTGCCAGTGTTGAGAGACATAATAACATTATTAGGAAGCCAGCTTTTGTTACTTTGTTGAGAATAGCAGGGACTAGTGTCTGCCTAACAAGCATATGACCCAAATACAAACCACCACCAACAAAAAACTAGTAGAGATTATATTACATAGTATTCTTTTTATGAAAGCCTAAGAATTTTATTGCTGCTGAACAATTGCTCTATTGGGTATCATGAAGAAGGCACCAGAGCAGAATTAGCTTGTTTTTGCTGTTTAGTTTTGTTTTTGAGTGGGCTGATAGAAGGTCATTAATTTTGGGGCCTGAGTTAAGGTTATATTTATGTTGTTTCTAGTTTTGCTTCATGATCTTCTTCAAGAGTATAAGAGTGAAATGTCACACCAGAATCTGTTGGTATGAGTTTTCTACCAGGAGAATGCAGCTGAAGCATTTAAGTGTTTAGGACATTCAGACACAATCCTATGAGTGAAGCTAGTATCTAATACGAATAAATATTGGGTAAATGTTTGTTAGTGATGTTAGTTATCTTAAGCACTGATTCAGAAACTTTACATGCATTAATATTCTGATGTATATTTGTTTTGCTTTTGTTTAATATTGCAGCATACAGAGATTCAGTGCCCCTAAATAATATGCATATCCCAAAATTAATACCTTCTTTTGCATTTCCCATTTTCTGTGGCTTTGAAAACAGCACAGAAATGGATATTGTATCTTCTATAGTAGATTGAATATAGTAGATAGAATCTTCTATAGTATAGATAAAATATAGTAGATAGAATATACAATGGGAAATCATATACAGGTTAAATCTTGGTCATTACTCGAAGTGTTTCATTGAAGTTATACTTTATTTAAATAGCACTTATTCTTCACAGAATCTAGTTTATCTTTCCTTGTGTATAACATTCTAAGTTCTTTTCCAGAACTAATGTAGACTCTAAGTACATTGACAGAGATCTATAACCACAATACAGTATTTAAAAGTATAGGTTCCACTTGGTTTAGTTAACCTGGATTCAATTCTTTCTGCAAACATTTCTTATGTGATAAGAGAGCATGTATAGAAAGCTCTGACTTTATACCTAACTAGCTTAAATTACACACTTCATTGTGATACACACTCCATTGTGATACATAGGGGTGAGCAGAAAAATCAGAATAGAAAGGAATTTTAAACTGACTCTTAAACTCCATGACATTATTATAATGCAAGCAAAGAACAGATTCTGTCATTCTACATAGGACACAATGGAACAAAAGGAGAAGCTAATGGGGGATACAACTGGGTTCTAGGTAGTGGAAGCTATTGTCTATAGTCCAGAAAGATTGCTTACTCTAATGGAGAATGTCTCATAGACTGCTGAGACAGAAGAGAACGCTGCCATTAATCTATAGGACAATTTTTAGTAGTAACTTCCAGAACAAGGGAAATCAGAAAAAAGATCACATCACATTTGCCACAAGAACTCAGACCAACATAATTAGCATTGATTTTCAGACTATCACAAAAATTAGCCATTAGGAAACCTTGGCTTAGGTCCAAATCTGGTCCACTACCTGGTGCTTTGATACAGAGCTGCGATCTATGTCTGGGTCTTATAGTTTTAAGTGGTTGGAAATAAATCAGAATACAATCGTTTGTGACAGGCAAGAATGTTAGGAAATTTAAATTTGAGTCTCTAGAAGTGAAGTTGTGGTAGCACATAGCCTTTCTCATTTTAATGTTGGCTATGGCTGGATTTGTACTACAGTTGCAGCCCTATTTCTATCAGAGAATGTAAAGTTTAGAAAGCCTAAAAAGAGTTGTGATGTGGACTTTTATTTGGACAGTGGCCGAACGCTGGTTTAAGAAGCTAATAGTAATTATTTATAATGGCCAAATCTCATGTCAGTTCAGATGGTGTATCTACAGATTTAATGAACATGCTTATGTAAACAGCTTCTCTGTACCAGACTGATGAAACACGGGACCTGAGAATACTAGCACTACTGAATGTACATAACTGTATTAATTGAAATACTGTAGATTTAGAGGAGAACTCAAACACTGATTCCTTAGAAAGGCAAAATCATGGTTCAACAAAATAAATACCTGGAAACCAATACTGAAGGTGTAGGGAGCGGGGTTAAGGGGTAGGGAGTAGAGGACTGAACATAAGAATGGGGGACAAAGAAGTAAAAAAACAATGTATATTCTGCAAAATTTAAGAAAAGCGAGGGAAAGGTTTGTCTTGGGAGGGATGGGTGAGGATGTGGAAGGGGTGACATTATGAAGACACATTGTCTTCATAAACTCCTGTGCTGAATGGCAACTCATTTGTGCAACTACTTAGAGATAATAAAAATATTCTTTAAAAAGAAAGAATGAACAAGGAGTTAGAGAACCACTGTTGGCCAGTACTTACTGTGGTGATGTACGGGGCCTTAGTGGAGGCAACTGCGAGTCCTGACTTACCATCTTCCATGTTGCTGTGAGCTAACATTGTACATTTGCAGTACTATATGTTTCTTTTTTGCCTTTTTGTTTTGCTGCTTTTTTAAAAGCACTAGTCAAAGTATGACACATTAAGAAGTGCTAATGAAAATGCAATTGTTTGACTTCTAGAAGTGCTAATAAAATGAACCTGTATTTAAACTGCTGTGTCCATCTAACCTGTCACTAATTACACTTCTTCCTAAATTATGTATATATATACACATATACATCTATATGAAAACAATTGGATATGCTGTATATATAGTAAGAAAGCAATTGAATACCACAAAAGCGTTAGAATTCAATTGATCTAGGAATTTCAATGAGGAAGTTTAGATAAGTTGCAACAGGAATATAATGTCTGAAGAAGTGTTGGTCTATGTGCAGGAGGTGTTAATCACCCATATGTCTGTTGGTATGTAAAATGGATTTATTTTGATTATATTAAGGTTTTTATGGGAGTGTTTTCTAACCATATCTGATTTGGAACACATTGAATCACTTGTGGAAAAACAAAGTAATTAAGAAACGGTAAATTATATCTCAGTAAAGGTAAGAAAATAGAAAAAAGGGAGAGGGGGGGAAAAGAGACAGAGAAAGAGAGAGAGAGAGAGAGAAAGAGAGAGAGAGAGAGAGAGAGAGAGAGAGAGAGAGAGAGCCAGAAGAGTGATCCCCAAAATGGTGAAAGGAAGGGACAGTGCTTCAAATGTCAAACATCTCAGAAATGTGGCCATTACCATCATCGCTAGCAATTAAAATAATTATGATGATAACTATGCTTGCTGCTTTTTGTACAATGATTTCTTTTTCACTTGGGAGTTTAAATTGCTAACATTCTTCAACAGTTTTACTTTTACAGAAAGATTAGAAGGAGAATGGAATCAAGATGCCTGATTTTTCAAACAGAGAAAACAAGAGAGAATTGAATCTCCTGGTACAACACGGCAGAGCAAACAAGCTGGTGGCAGTGCTCAGAAAAATATTCTCTTAGTTCTCTTTATTGTTTATGCAATATGTTTTTTCTCTCTTTCCCCCATAAAATCCTTCTTGCCTAAGCCACTAAAGATGGCTTATCTTTAAAATACAAAGGAATTGTGGGAGGGGGGAATCAGGGGACAAATTCATGTAGCACTTCAGATATGGTAGTGGTGCGAACTTTATTAAGGGGCATGTATAATCTTACTCAGTTATTTTGTATTCTTTCTAAAGCTTCTTTCTATCTGTCGCACACATTAATTAAAAATCTACAATACTTGTTATTTTTTTCAACCATCATGAATCAATAACTACATAAATGAAAATGATTCTGCTATTTTAAAAATTCTATTCCTTCTGTTAACAATGAATAATTCAGTCTCTTTTTAAATATTTGGCTATGCATACATTTATATAGTTTTATTATTTTTTTTCTATTTTTTTTAATTTAATTTAATTTTATTTGAGAACATACTGTACAGAGGGGCTACAATTACATGGGCAGGATAATGCATACATTTCTTACCAAGCATTGCAGCCTCCTCCTTTGTTTACCCTTCACCTCCCTTCCCAGCCTCCCCCCTCCCCCCAATAGTTTTATTATTTTTAAAAGCTAGGATATAGGATACATATTATCCTGAAAAAGTTTATGATTAAGCATCACTGGTCTTTTTGTGTTAATGACCATAGATTTATTCTCATGAATTTAATGATTGCACTGTTTACATTTCTGTTTTGGCCAAACATTATTATAGAATAAGCATCACTCAATTCTATAGAGCAATCATACACTTCCTATACTTTCATCATACTCCCTATGAGTACGAATTCATATTCTTCATCTGACACACATTGGCATTTGTTATATCCATCCCTCCCCGTATTCCCCTGAAGTTTTGCTTACGTCTGCTGTATGCATCTCCCTTTTTCTGCAACAGATGAATAGCGAGCATTCAGAAATGAAGCAACAGATTTTGGTTTGGGGAGCTTCTTAGGCACAATTGCATAGAGAAGAATAAACTCCTTCTAGACTTGTATTTTTATATTGTAGTAATTGTTGTTTAGCAACAGATGTTTGGAATCCTACTCAAGGGAGAAATGGAAGAGGTTGGGGAGGGGAAGACGAAGTTTCCCTGGCTACCGCCTCCTGGGAAAGTTGCAGGAACAAGGGAGGAGATCTAGCAGTCCCTTGAGCCTGTCACACAACACCCCAGTGACTTAAGCAGGGGCAGAGTCCCCAGAGACATGATCACACCATTTGTTTATATGTCACTGTTCTGTATTTGCTGCCCAGGATGGTCAGGATGTAATAATGATGTGTCAGGGAACAATATAGTATCTCTTCCTACTTGTATATCCTTTTGTAATGAGCCCTCTTAATTCCTGTAAGCAAGAATTGGTTATTGTGAAAGAATAATAGTCTAAAGAGAGAAGCAACAAAAAAAACTAGATTGAGGCTGGAGCTCTTGGCTCACACCTGTAATCCTAGCTATTCAGGAGGCTGAGATCTGAGAGTTGAGATTCAAAGCCAGGCCAGGCAGGAAAGCCCAAGAGATTCTTATCTCCAATTACCCACCGAAAAGTTGGAAATGGAGCTATAGCTTGAATGGTAGTGCACCAGTCCTGGAAAAAAACAACCAACCAACCAAACAAACAAACAAAACTAAGGTACAGGGCTGGGAAGGTGGCTCAGTGGTAGAGCGCTTGCCTTGCATGCATAAGGCCCTGGGTTTGATTCCTCAGCACCACATAAGCAGAAAAAAGCCAGAAGTGGCACTGGGACTTAAGTGGTAGAGTGCTAGCCTTAACCTGAAGAGCTGAGGGACAGCACCCAGGCCCAGAGTTCAGGCCCCATGATCAACAAAAAACAACAAAACAACAACAACAACAAAAAACAAAAACTAAGGGACAGTGCCACTGCCCTGACTTCATATCCAGTACCAGCATGAAAAACATACAAACCAAAAACCAGGATGAGCTACTGTTTTTCTAACATGGGTTTTTAGAGGCAGAGTATAATGAAGAAATTGAGGTAATCTCATGTAGATTTCCTGTAACATCTCTTAAACCTGTGGTTAATATTAGTTTAAAGACTCAGACTCTTAGAAGGGGGCCTCTGGTAATCTCTTGTGTGTATCCTCAAATACTGATTTGGAAATAATGAGAAAGCAAGTAGAATTAGATGCTCTACCTGCCACAAGGTAAGGTTCAAGCTTTAATATGCTTCACAATGTGTTCATAATTCAACAGTGCTAAAACAGGTAGCATCTAGAGTGCCTCATGCTATAGTTTGTACAGCACTGGTTCAACAAGTAATCACTGGCATTTCACACAGCACTTTCCATAGGCCAGGAACTATTAGAAGCACTTTATTTAATTTTTACCACAATCATATGACATAGGTATTGTCAACATCATCTTCTTTATAGGACAAGAAAACTGAGGCACAGAGACGTCAGATGGTTTGTCTAAAGCCAGGCATGGTAAAGCCATAATTGGATGGGTATCAGGATATGTTCTAAACCATAACAGTAAATTACTACCTGAATATCCTTGATTCCTCAGTTTTGCTTAGGAAGTGGATGTGGTGATATAATCTATGTACATTCTTTCTCAGGCCGGCTGTGGTGAGGACCAGGAAAAGAACTTGTTTGGAGCCCTGGGTTATTGGCCTTATTACCTTTGTTTCCTTGATTGTGCTGGCAGTGTGCATTGGACTCACTGTTCACTATGTGAGATACAGTAAGTATGAGCCACCCTAGTGTCAGGTGGTTCACCCCAAATATTTCCTCCTGTACCTTCCTGTTTTGATTTGCCTCCAACTTACTCAGCAGTTCTGTGATTCATTTGTATAATGCAGACAAAGATGCCTTTACCTGTTTTGTCTTTGTCTTTCATTTAATCCCCACCAGAGGATTCATTCTTCTATCCTTGATTGTAGCACTGCTTCCTGTTGGGAATAGCATGCTAGTTTACATATTAATTGATTACTAGTAATAGAGTCTTAAATAGGGCAAGACCACAGGTAACTAGAATCCAGTGCCTTCAGTTCTTTGAGGTCTTAGGGCAATCAACTTGATTTAAAATAATTACAATTTATAGAAATCATGACATTCCAATAAGTCAATTACACAATTAAAGATCTTAGAAATGAAGGTTCTGGTCTATACCAGAAAGTCAGAGAAATGTTCATAGTAGAATATTTCTGTTATTTAACATCTCTTCTTGTTATTTAACATCTCATCTTGGAGCCAGGCATTGATAGCTCACATCTGTTATCCTGGAGACTTTTGAGTCATAGCTAGCTCTAGCAAAAAAGACCCGGAGACGCTATCTTTAAAATAATCAACAAAAGGGTAGTCTAGAGAATGGTTCAAATGGTAGAACACCAGTTGAGCAAGGAAGCTGAGCAAGTGTGACACTTTGAATTGAACCTCAGTACTGGAAAAAAAATTCTCAAGTATATGGGCTGGGAAGCTGGCTCATGGTAGAGTGCTTGCCTTGCATGCCTGAGGCCCTGGGTTTGATTCCTTAACACTACATAAGCAAAAAGAAAAAAGCCAGAAGTGGCACTGTGGCTCAAGTGGTAGAACACTATCCTTGAGCTGAAGAGCTGAGGGAAAGCGCCTAGGCCCAGAGTTCAGGCCCCATGACCAGACCCCCCCTCCCCTGAAAAAAATCTCAAGTATCCCTTCTAAGTGATTACAGAGGGCAGGGTGTGCTGAGAAGGTTAATTATAATGAGGCTCACTATCTGGTTATCATATATCTCACTGCCAGCTGAATCATTACTCACTAGGTTATTAGAAAGGTCTCCAGGGCACTTTAGAATTATTCTTCTGAAGTTTCCTTATACTCTTCCTTGGGTTTTAATTAGTTGACTCAACTATGACCTGTTAGTTTAATATCTCCCTCTGTGACTAGATTATTCTTTGATGTTCAAGAGCCTTAAACCATAAAAGCTAATCACTTGATTCTAATTTAATTGGGAATTGATGAAGGTCCTTTCTTGTAAAGAGAAAGAATGAATTCGAAATCTAGTTATCTTCATCAATTATCAACACAAATCCTATCTCAATTTCTGAAATGTGTTAGATCACTTCTGGGTAATTTAAAGAAAAAGCATTTTAAAGCAGAGAATACTTTTAAAAAAATGGAATTTGCCCACATATCACTTTAAATTTGGGGTAGCTTTATTCATTTCTCTGGAGCCTGCTTTAAATAAAAAGAAATTGGTGAAATAACTTTTATAATACTATAAGCCTGTTAAAAATATGCTTTATCATTTAAAAAGTTCTTATTTCTCCCCTTTTGGATACTCACGACTAGTTTATTCAGTTTTATGTTTCTACGTTTTTTTTTCTGGATTCTGGCATATATTAGGTACCTTATCAACATTTGTGGATACTGAGAACACAGGTGAACGGTTCATACCTGTGACATTTTCTTAGGATTTTCTGGCTTCATGCCAGGGGCCTAACTGCTTTGGACAAAGAAAATTTCTTAGTATTTCTTCCTTATCTTGTCTCAAGCCAAGTTTTATAAGATTTTAAAGCACATACATGCACATGGAAAACTTGATAATATTTTTCCAGTTACCTAGTCCTGTGTCCTATTGTTTCAATGATCAGTTCAGAAATAGAGAGCACGCAACTTCTACTGCCCACACAGTACACCTGAATAAACAAGGTTATTGCAGTCTGCAGCAGTGTCATATTTGTGACTTGTTCTCTGGAGATATAAACTAACAGCAGAGTAGCTATAATGAAGAGCATTTAGGAGATAGCAAAACAAAACAAACAAATCTGTTACAGAAATAGGCAAAGGTGAAGCTGATCAGATTCTGAAAAACATCACATTACACCTAAGTTTGCAAAGCTTAGGAGAATAGATTTCTGTGTGTAGTTCAGGTCTAAGGTCACTGGGGGCTCCATTTATGGGCCTCTGTAATCTAGATGTCAGACAACAAATCTGTTATTGAGCAATTTCAGTGAACAATAACAGATGCTAGTGTAGATGTGGACAAAAAGAACCCTAGTACACTGTTGGTGGGAATGTAAACTTGTTCAACCACTCTGGAAAGCAGTGAGAAGGTTCTTCAGAAAAGTAAACACACCTGGGTGCCAGTGGCTCATGCCTGTGCCTGTAATTCTAGCTACTCAGGAGGCTGAGATTTGAGTTTGAAGCCAGCCCAGGCAGAAAAGTACCCCTCTGACTCTTATCTCCAATTAACCACTCAAAAACCAGAAGTGGAGCTGTGGCTCAAAGTGGTAGAGTGCTAACCTTGAGCAAAAGACCTCAAGACAGCAACCAGGCCCCGAGTTCAATAACAACTGACAAAAACAAAACCAAAAACCAAAACAAAAAACTAAACACAGAACTATCTTATGATCCAGCAATTCCACTCTTGGGCATTTATCCAAAATATTACGAAGTAAGATACAGACAGACCACCTATACAACCATGTTCATTGAAGTACTATTTACCACAGCCAGGTATGGACTCAGTCCAGATGCCAGTCAATGGATGAATGGATCAAGAAAATGTAGTATATATATGCAGTGGAATTTTACTCATGCACTAGAAAGAATGATACAACATCATTTGCAAAGAAATGACCTGGAAAAAAATCATGTTAAATGAAGTTAAGTCAGGCTCACAGAGACAAAGGATACTTGTGCTCTCTCATATGTGGAACCAAAATATATAAATAAACACTTTGGGGGTAGTATCCAAGTGGACATAACTGTAACTGAAAAATGGTGGATTTGTGGGAGAACTCAAATGATATAATTCCTTAGAAAGGCTAACTTAGAGTCCTGCAAAATAAACACTAGGAAAAGGGTACTTAAAGAAGTGGAATCAATGGGAGAGGGTAAATGAATGAAGAGAGGAAGTGAGGGAGAATGTAATCATAAAATTTAATGAATATCCTACAAAATTAAGAAAATTGAGGGAAGGGATGGGGGTAATGAGGGAGGAGAGAAAATGATAAAAGGGCAGACATTGATCAAGATGCATTGTATTTATCAACTGCTTTGTTGTATAGGCAACTCCTTTATAAAATTACTTAAAGATGATAATGATAAAAATGAATCACAAACCTGTTGTGAAAATAACCAAAAATTAATACTCACTTATAATTTATTTACTTTTCTGTGAATATTCCTGGTAACATCTTTCTGCTATACTGGATATATCGTATCATTTTAGAAAGTGAGAATCTTACCTGTTTAAAAGACTACAGAGCATGCTGAGTGCTGGTGGCTCCTGCCTATAATCCTAGCCACTCAGGAGGCTAAATTCTGAAGATCACGGCTTCATGCAAGTCTGGGCAAGAAAGAACATGAGACTCTTATCTACAATTAACTACCAAAAAGCTGAAGAGGAGTTCGGGTTCAAGTGGTTTAATGCTGGCCTTGGGTAAAAAAGCTCAAGGACAGTGTCTAAGGCCACAGTTCAAGCTCCCCAGGACCATCTCTCTTCCTTCCTTCCTTCCTTCCTTCCTTCCTTCCTTCCTTCCTTCCTTCCTTCCTTCCTTCCTCCCTCCCTCCCTCCCTCCTTCTTTTTCTTTCTTCTTTCTTTTTCTCTCTCTCACCTCCCTCCCTCCTTTTTCTTTTTCTTTCTTTCCTTTCTTTCTTTCTTCTTTCTTTCTTTCTTTCTTTCTTTCTTTCTTTCTTTCTTTCTTTCTTTCTTTCTTTCTTTCTTTCTTTCTTTCTTTCTTTCTTTCTTTCTTTCATTTTCTCTCTCTTTCTTTCCTCCCTCCCATCCTTCCTCCAAGAAGTTACATATAAAAGAAATCTGTGCTTTAGGAGTTAGGGCTTGGCTTGAAACTTAGTTCTGTCTTTTCTGCCCATGTCACGTGGCGGTGGTACAAGTTATTTGCATTTCTGAGTCTAGAACCACCTACATGTGGATAATACTGCTTTCCTGTGGGTTGTTGTAGATTAAATGAGATAGATGAACATGCCTGGATACTGGTGCTTAGTGTTAGTTTCCTTCTCCTCTAGCATCTCTATGAAAAGAAAAAGAATATGAAGGAAGGGAGAAGAGGAGAAAGATTGAGATAGGATGAGGCATTGTCTGTTTTCCTAGAAAAAAACCCATTCAACTCTCTTCATCACTGTTCTAATGCTAATGCTTGGCATAGAGTTTCTAGGAAAAGTAGTTAGCATTACTGTCCATTGAATGAACAAATGAGCCTCTGAGGGCTCTGTGGCTGCTTCATGTGTCAGATAGTAGAGCTAAAAGCATATTACATTAACTCTTCAGTAGGCTTAAATTGTACACTGCTTAAACTAGATGCAGGTTAAGGAGAGAGAAGATACCCCTCAGCTGTGTGAGGGAGCAAAGGGAAGCAAAGAGCTGGTAGCTCACACCTTTAATCCTGAGGCTGAGATCTGAGGATGGTGGTTCAAAGCCAGCCTGGGCAAGAAAGTCTGTGAAGCTCTTATCTCTAATTAACCACCAGAAAACTGGATGTGGCACTGTGGTTCAAAGTGATAGAGCACTAGCATTGAGTGAATAAGCTCAGGGACAGCACTCAGACCCTGAGTTCAAGCCCTATGGTGACAAAAGAAAGGAAGAAAGAAGTAAGGAAGGAAAAGAGAAAGAAAGAAAGAAAGAAAGAAAGAAAGAAAGAAAGAAAGAAAGAAAGAAAGAAAGAAAGAAAGAAAGAAAGAAAGAAAGAAAGAAAGAAAGAAAACGGAATGCCAGAGGATCCAGGTGAAGGTACATAGTGTCCCTGGACAGTTATACTCAGTGACAATTTTTGCTCTCTAAATTTAGATTTAGAAAAATATTAACATTTTTCTTCTTACTATCATTTTAATTCTTACTCTCCATCTTCATCCAAAATAAATGCTCTTATTCTAGAGTCTTTGTGGTCAGAATTGTGTCGTTTATTGAGCTAGGAGGAAGGGGGAATGTACTTTTTAAATGTAAGAAACAACATTCAACTCAGGGAAGCTTCTGAATTCAGCCCTGTTTATTTATTCAGATGGCAAGATTTGTTATCTCTTGTGGCTAATCAGCCTGTGGCTACAGTGTAATATTTATTTACAATACACCTAGAGCACCAGGCATTTATTTCTTCCAGCTTTTAGACTGTAAATCATAGGATGATGAATGGTGTCTTTTATTTTGCAATAGCTCTGAAGTCTGATGGAGGATGAAGAAGCTGGGTAGTGGTATTTCTTCCTGTCTGCCTAGAAAACACCGAATGGAATAATAAGAGTGCTAATAAAGATTATGATGGGTTTTTGTCTTTTTCCGTGCAGATCAAAGGAAGACCTATAATTTCTACAGCACATTGCCATTTACCAGTGACAAATTATATGCTGAGTTTGGAAGAGAGGCTTCTAAAAATTTCACAGAAATGAGCCATAGAATTGAATCCATGGTAAGTAGTTGCTTCTCTATGCTTGGGGCATTTTCTGTCATGACCATCCAACTGATGATCATTGCAAAAAGTAAGAGGCCATCTTTTAGGGATTTAAAACCAAACTGACAATACATGACTTAGAAGAATATACTTTGCAAACCTGCTTTGCAAAGTGCTTGTAATGTTCTTGATCAGTCAAGTTCATAAACTCTGGGAATGTGAGGATACCACCCCCTTTTCCTCCCCTCTGCAAAAATAGGTGGCTGTCTCCTAGCTTCTTAAAAATCTGGAGCAGAAGGTTTTCAAGATCGAAACTGTTTGCTACTTACATAAATTGTATTTTAGCTTTACAAATTTATAACTCTGAACCAGTTCTTGGTTCATGAGGCCACAAGAAATTCATGTTTAGGTTTAAAGCATCAACATTTCTATGGGAAGATGAATCTAATATTTAAGAAATTTGAAAAAATTAGCAGTGTGCCCATCCCCCCAAACAAGTGTCTGAGTGATGAAGTCTTTTTATTATTAGATTAAAGAGTAGCTAGGATTTTCATAATAATTTTCATAATAATTTGTTTTATGTTATAAGAAAAGAATCAGGGATTAATCTCACACCATCTACAAACTAGTGGTCGTTTTTTTTTTTAAATTTGACTTTGCACATCATTTTATCATTCTGAATAAATTTCCTTATATGAAAATTAAGGTGTTAAATTATATAATTTACAAATTGTTTTCCAAGTCTAATATTCTGAAGCAAAGCAGAATGGGAGAAGTCTGTATTGTTCGTGTTCCCCCCCCTCTTAATTATAATGACATATCTGGGCTATTTTATAAAGCAAAGGGGTTTATGGTGGTTCAAAGTTCTAGAGGTGGAAGGTCAAACAGCCAGCTCTGATGGCTTTCTTTGTGAGAGAGTCCTGAGATGACCCAGAGCAAAGACAGGGTGTGTGTGTGTGTGTGTGTGTGTGTGTGTGTGTGTGTGTGTGTGTGTGTGTGTGTGTGTGTGTGTGTGTGTGTGTGTGTGTGTGTGTGTGTGTACGTGAGCCTCCTCTGCTCTCTCTTCTTATGTACTCACCAGAGTTCAATTATGGGGCTCCACCCTCAAGACCTTATCTAATCCTAAACACCTTTTAAATGCCTCACCTCAAATATCATAATCAGATTAAATTTCCACCCTCTGAATGCCTCACCATGAGGATCAAATTTCAATGCATGAAGCATCTGGAGACATTCAAACAAGATTGAATCCAGAGCACTATTGCTACTGCTCTCCAGAAATTGATTCTTCTAGAAACTGCAATGAGGAGCCGGAGAGCTTGGCTACCTTGTTGAGGAGGACAAGTCCTGATTATACTTGCACTTGCAGACAGCAAATCAGATAAATATATAAAAAAGCTTTTCTCTAGGGCTAGATACATATCTAATGTAAAGAAAGAGACTAGGACTTAACAAGTCAAGGAAAAAAATGCTGCCATTTCCCTTTTTCTTTGTACATTTGTCAAAATAAATTTTATAACATCCTAATTGATTTAAATCTAAAGGAATATAATAGGTAGGGCTCTTCACTACTTTCAAAAATGTGTTTAAAAGTCATTTAAATTGTTAAAGTCATGACTTTAAAAATCCATGTTTAAGTAAAATAACTATTCAATAAATAAATTTCAAGAAATAAAAATAACTATTGAAGAAAATAACTATTTAGAGGAGTTATTTGTACTGTGCTGATTTTTCTCATGGTTCAAAGGACTGTTTCAGGGCATGAAGACTTAGGAAACAATAAAATATTAAGGAATAAAAAACTCATTTCTCTGTTAATCAATCATCAGCTTGCAGCAACTATGTTTAGTAACCATCCACACATACTGAAAACAAGAAACCATTGAAATATTTGCTTACTGGAACTCCTTTCTGTAAAAGTTAATTTCACTAAAATTTGTATTTATTGCAATAATAAATGTTATCACAAAATAAATCCCTCATTTTACTAGGACGAACTTCAGAGATGCAGTTAACTACCTTGAATCATGGGCATTTCTTTTTTCTTTGTTTTTGTTGATCATGGGGCTTGAACTCTGGGCCTGAATGCTGTCCTCAGATCTTCAGCTTAAGGCTAGCACTCTACCACTTGAGCCACAGCACCACTTCCAGTTTTCTGAGTGGTTTATTGGGCATAAGAGTCTAACAGACTTTCCTGCCCAGGGAGGCTTTGAACCATGATCCTCAGATCTCAGCCTCCTGAGTGATTAGGATTACAGGTGTGAGCCACTGGTGCCTGGCTATCGTGGGCATTTCTAAGAGCATTTGCACTGCTGAGCTGCGTGCACATGTTAGGACATTCAGCAAGTTTGCCTTGAAGTTTAGGACCATGTGACACTTCTGTGTGCTTGTTTCTATAATCCAGCTATTCCTTCAAGAAATATCTCATTTCCTTTAGATACTTGCAGTTAGAATCTTTATTTCTGGGGTTCAAGAATTTAATCTGACTTGTTAAGAGAGAGCCCCTTCATTTTCTTTGATGTCTTTCTGAGTGGTAATAGCAGGTGGCCCTGTGGGCTCCCAGTAGGCTTCCAGGCCCTCCATTTTCTCCCTCCCTCCCTCCCTCCCTCCCTCCCTCCTTTTTCCTCCTTCCCTCCCTCCCTCCCTTCCTTCCTTCCTTCCTTCCTTCCTTCCTTCCTTCCTTCCTTCCTTCCTTCCTTCCTTCCTTCCTTCCTATGTACAATGTTTGTTTTTTAAAATTATCTTTAAATCTTTAAGTAGTTCTACAAAGAGTTGGAGTTACCATTCACCAAATCAGCTTAAGAATACAATGCATCTTGATCACAGTTACCCCTTTCAACATTCTTCCCCATCCTTTCCAACCTTCAATTTTCTTAATTTTGTACAATATTCATTGGGATTTTTTTTTTTTTTGCCAGTCCTGGGCTTGAACTCTAGGTCTGGGTGCTGTCCCTCAGCTCTTCAGCTCAAGGCTAGCACTCTACCACTTGAGCCACAGCGCCACTTCTGGCTTTTTCTGCTTATGTGGTGCTGAGGAATTGAACCCAGGGCCTCATGCATGCAAGGCAAGCACTCTACCACTGAGCCACCTTCCCAGCCCTCATTGGGATTTTTAATGATTGTATTGCCCCCTCACTTCATTTGACTACCCAGATCCTTTATTTCTAAAGTAAAGTTCAGTTCACAACACTGGGTCGATTGCCAAGAAAGATTTCTCAAGTTCAACACATTGTGCAATGTCAGTGCTTTTCACTTTTGTCTCATATTATTGTTGTCCCTTGGGCTTTGAATTAACTTCAAAATTTCAGAATACTGCTTCTTACTGACTTATTTTTGGTATTTTTTTGAACAGGTGAAAAATGTATTTTCTAGATTTCCATTACAAGGAGAACTTGTGAAGTCTCACATAATCAAATTCAGGTATGTAGACCTAAAATATCTTCGTATGGCCAGTAATGCACACATTTTCAAGAGCTCATGACATGATTAAATTCATCTGACAAATATGAAGCTCTCTGTTACCATGTGCTTCACTCATTGAATAAATCGGAAAGTAAGTATTTCTCAAGATACTGGCTAGGGAAAGGCATGCTACAGGGATCTAACAGAAATCCCTTAGTGGATTAGCTTTATGGAAAGTAGCTTAGTAAAGGAGATTTGTCGTTAGTTCTTGGTTCTCCTCTTTATACATTTTCATGATTTATTTATTTATTTTTAAATTTTATTGTAAAGGTATTGTACAGAGGGGTTACAGTTACATAGGTAAAGTCATGAGTATATTACTTTGTGAACAGTGTTACCCTCTCCCTCATTTTCACCTGTTTCTCCCCTCATTATTTCTTATTTTATAATTATTCTTGTTTTATTTATAAATCATTAGAATTAGAAATGCTTAAAAATTTATACTTGCTTTTTAATTCTTTTTTTACATTTAATTTTTTAAATTAAGTTTTTTATTGTGAAAATACTGTATAGAGGGGTTACAGTTACAGGAGCAAGGTAATGAGTACATTTCTTATCCAGCATTGTTGCCTCCTCTGTTTTTCCCCTACCATCCCTGCCCTCCTACCTCCTCAGCTACACCCCCATACCCCTTCTCCCCCCCCCCCACGTAAATTGTTTTCTGACATAGCGTATTGTACATCTCATTGTTGCAATGGGTCAATCTGTATCCCTATTTGAACAATTTGTTTTTTCCCTTCCCCTCCCCAAATTATACCAATATTAAATACAGTGAAAATAGGGGTTATACCATAAGGGAGGGACAGACAAAGCAACAAAAAAATCACATGGTACCTTATAAATACGTTAGAATCAATAGCAAGCAAGAAAAAAACCACTTGTGTCTCTATCTTGGGTTCATTTCACTTAACATTGTCTTATCTGACCTTTTCTGCTTGTCTCAGACATATACTAGTTATTGCAAATAAGGGAAACCATGGGACCTATGTTTCTTTGGACCTGGCTTACTTTACTTAATATAATTTTTTCCAAGTCTTTCCATTTCCTAACAAATGGAGCGATGTCATTCTTTCTGATGGAGGCATAGAATTCCATTGTGTATATATACCATCTTTTCTTGATATATTCATCTACTGAGGGGCATCTGGGTTGTTTCCATATCTTAGCTATGGTAAATAGTGCTGCAATAAACATGGTTGTGCTGGTAGCTTTAGTCTGGTCTAAAAATATGGAATGCTTCACGAATTTGCATGTCATCCTTGCACAGGGGCCATGCTAATCTTCTCTTTATTGTTCCAATTTTAGTATATGTGCTGCCGAAGTGAGCACCTCTCATTATTTTTTATTCTATATCTTGATGCCCCAAATATGTAGCTAAGAGGATCTCAGATCCATTAATCAACTGCCACTAAATATACAACTTTAGAATACTATATATATATATATATATATATATATATATATATATAAATACATTGTTTTTATATACATGTTAAGTACATAAAGAGCATAAAATATATTATTATATGTTATTTGACAAGATACGCATCTTTTTTAAAATTAATCTTTTGGTGGAAAGAGAATGAACATACTACCTTTCCGTCAGGGCATTTGAATTGGGAGTTTTGTACATAGGAAACATCAGGACTACAGAAAATGTATTTGGATTTGTTTGCCTTTTCAAATAAATGATAAAGGAAAAAAAAAACTTCGGTTGTGATCAAGTTCCTCCTTTCCTCCCTTTCTCTCCTTCTCTTTCCCTCCTTTCTCCTTTTCTTTTCTTGCTTTTATTGTTTGACTCAGTCAAGAAAATCATGGCGTGGTGGCTCATATGCTGCTGATATTTAGATTTCGCTCTACTGAGGATCCTGAAAATGTAAATAAAATTATTGAATATATTCTACATGAAAAGTTGCATAATGTTGAAGGACCTCCTGAAGTTCATCCTGACTCAGTTAAAATTAAAAGTAAGTGTCCTTTTTTAATTTTGTCTATTTCTATGTTAATTTGGGCACTCATTTTACTTTATTTCCCCCAGTACTGATCGCTTAAACTAAGGTCTTGTGCTTGTTAAGCAAGTGTTCTACCAATTGAGCCTATACTTTTTACCACTTGTAAGTTCTACCCCTTGCTTTGGTACCTCTTGGATAGGGTCTGTGTTTTTACTCAGGTCTGGCCTTGGCCCTTGATTTTATGCCTCTATTGTAGCTGGGATCATAGACTCATAACACCATACAAAACTTACTCATAACACCATTTACTGTCTTTTTCTTCTTGATTTGCCCCAAACCATAATCCTCAAAATCTCTGACTCCTAAGTAGGGAGTAGTTGAAATCACAGGTGTGTGCTACCTTACTTGAATCTAAAAATTTTAAAACATATATTTCATTGTTCTTGTAAAGATGATGTGCACAGGGGTTGTAGTTATATAAGTCATATAATGAGTACATTTCTTCTTGAACAATGTCACCATTTCTCTCACTCTCTCCAAGTTTTTCCCTCCCACATCCACCTACAACTTGTATAGTTCATTTTCAAATAGCGTTTAGTGATTACCACTGCTCTATTTGTTCACCCTCTGTCCCACCTATTCTGTGCCTCACTCACCCTTGCAAAGACAAATACACTACATGACAAAAGGAAAAGACAACAAAACCAGCAACAGTAACAACAAAAAATTACTATTAGCAGGTCATTGCTTTGGAACTGAATTATTCCAAATGAAGTATTTTAATTTTTGTCATTTTGTTGATGGTATTGGAGATTCAACTCAATGCACACAGTTGTTAGGCAAGTGCTCTACCACTTGAGTCATACCTCCAGCCCCTCTTTCAATTGATTGTTTTCAAGGTAGGATCTATACTCTGCCATTGTGGGCTATGATCCTTTAACTTGTGCTTTCCTGTGTCACTGGAGATCACACACACACACACACACACACACACACACACACACACACACACACATTGTCATTGTATTTCAGAGGTGTGTGCCACTGGTTGAGATGGAGTCTTACAAACTTCTATGTCTTACTGGCCTCAAATGGCAATCCCCCTATCTTTGCCTCCTCAGTCATATCTAGGATTATGGGTTTGAGACCCTGCTCCTAAGTGCTCTAGCATATGCCTCTTAAGAAAGCTTGTCATGAACCCCTGGGCAGGTTCTATACTGGACTTTAGACTTGGCCTACAGAAACTAACATAATCAGGTTTTGCATATCCTTCTTTTTGCTGTTGCTTCCATGTTATGTTCTGAGAGCAGAATCAATGAAAAGGGCCAGCCACTCAACCACTTATTTTTGAGTACCATTAATATACCTTGTTTATAGCTTCTCTTAGAACACTTGTCAATGAAAAAATACTACTTGTACTTTCTAGCTGATATATTTTACAACTAGAGTTGCAAAGTCTGAAGTAGGGTTTTTGCTTTGTTTATTACAGAGGTTGCATTTTCCAATGTAAAAAGAAAATGTCAGGTATTTTATCCAACCCTCTGTCCCCCCTCTGCAAATAGTACTATAGTACTATTCAAAAGATATTTTCCTTTTTTCATGGCCTTTCAACTTTTCAACATTTTCATCTGCTAATCAAAGTAATTTTGTTCACTAATTTGCAAAGTGAAAAAAAATTAAGTATAAAATCATTAGCACAGTTTTATTGGTCAACATTACACCTTCCAGTGACAATTTTAAAAGCAGATGAAAACACGCTCCACTTGTTTGTAGAGACATGAAATTGTTTCATTCAGAACGTTCACATGCATGGACTCAAATAAATATATCTGAAAACAAAAAAATATGGAAGCTAGGTGCCAGTGGTTCATGCCTATAATCCTGAGGAGGCCAAGATCTGGAGGACTGACGTTTGAAGCCAGCCCAGGTTGAAGAGTCTGAGAGACTCTTAACTCCAATTAACCATTAAAAACACTGAGCAGAAAGCATGGCTCAAGTGGTAGAGTGCCAGCGGAGCAAGCAAACCAAGCAAGCACAATGCCCTGAGTTCAAACACCAGGACTGGCAATATATGTATATGTATGTATGTATGTCTATATAGTATATATACATGCATGTATATACATACATACATATATATGTATATGTACATGTATATATACAAGTATATATACTATATAATATGGAAAATGCATGTGTACTGAACATGTACAGACTCTTGTCATTTTTCTTTAATAGTATAACAACAATTTATATAGAATTTACATTTACATTTATATTAGGTGTTGCAATGAACTTAGAGATGATTTAAAGTGTATGGGAGAGACACTGTAGGTTATATACAAACACTAAGCCATTTTTGATCATCAGTGGAGTTTAGTATCCACAGGGTTTCCTGGGACTTATCTCCAATAGATGTTAAAAAGAAAATTGTATATTATTTTTGTTGCCAGGCAATGAAAATACTTCAGAGAGCTAAGCTGTCTATTTTTATGTATCGTCTCAATTTTGGTGCATTCTTCCTCTAACTAACTCCAAACTACTAATGAGCAGGAAAGGACTGAATGGAAAAGGAACTCTGTATTTTCTTAGTACTCTCTTGCCTATGTCATTTTCAGTTAAAAAACATTCCTTAATACACATAATACACATAAGAATGAGAAAGGCAATGGTAAGAATGCCTTTGCTGTTTTTCTGGGTACAGATAGAAAACAGGACCTTCTGGAATTGTCAGTGTCCCCTCCCCACCTCTCCTTTTCCCTTCCCTCCCTCCCTCCCCTCCCTGCTGAGTGGTAGGTGTACCACATTTATATTCTAGTCACTGTGTGGCTATGCTGCCACCCATTATGGGTTCTCCAGAGCCTTATTTTGAAGAGCTACATGAATGGGATATGCAAATGGTATGATAAACAACTGTAGACACACAAAGACCACGTGCTTCCCCTGCTCACACCATAGACTATTGAACAACATTTTCAAAACATAAATTACAAGATAACATTAGATAGCAAGATTACATTTGATAACATTAGATAACGAGAAAACCTTAGATAGCCTGGCACAGTAGCACATTGCCTATAATCCTAGCTACTCAGGAGGCTGAGATCAAAGGATCCAGGTTCGAGGACAGACCAGGCAGGAAAGTCCATGAGAATCTTATTTCTAATTAACCACCAGAAAACTGGAAGTAGTGCTGTGGCTCAAAGGGGTAGAGTGCTAGCCTTGAGTGAAAAAGTGCACCCAGACCCTTCGCTCAAGCTCCATGATCAACAATAAATAAGTAAGCAAGTAAATAAATAACAAGATAAGCTATTAGGAATTTTAAAGCAGCAACAA
Source organism: Dipodomys merriami (assembly GCF_024711535.1). Lineage (NCBI taxonomy): Eukaryota > Metazoa > Chordata > Mammalia > Rodentia > Heteromyidae > Dipodomys > Dipodomys merriami. Next base: position 26,146,186 of record NW_027206512.1, read on the forward strand.
TGAAGTTCAAAAATATGGGTAGTGTGAGTCAGTTGGGCTGTACCTTGCTTCCTTGGGAGAAGAATTAACATATTAAGCCAGACTTTTCTCTATGAAAACTTGAGGTAGAGAAGAATATGATTGATTACTTGAAGTAGAGACTATTAAGTCTCTTAAATAGTAACTGAAGCTACATGATCAATTCTTCCTCATGTTTGTCCTTTTCCTCACAAATAGCTAGATGAAGAAGATCAGAAAGAAGAATTTCTAGAATACAAATTTCTAGCAAATCAATGCTACTAAAAGATAAACTATCATATAAATAGTTTTGCATTTAGGACATTCATTGTTCCATACATGTTCAAAGATAATAGTGTTGCCTATTGGATATCTATTAATATTCAGGAAACATGAGAACTTAATAGTTTTCTACAATTTTTTTGGAGTAGTGTTTGTATAGGACTAGGATATGACTGCTGAGAAGTTAATATGCTAGAGTCATTGGCTCGAGTTACATGGTACATTGAAAGCACATTATCTCTCTCAACAGTAAGAGCTAGGAATACCATGATTGATAAAATATGATTGAGGGCTAATTCATGTAACAAGTGAGACGATGTTTATGATCTTAATAAAATAATCAGAAGTAAGGGCTAATAAAAATATCATTACATTTAGGAACCAACGCTACAGTTTAGACCAATATTTTCCCCCAAAGAGTAAGGGAACTACCTGTACTTTTTTCCTGGTGTACAGTACATATTCTTGCATGTCAACACAAAATTAGTGTATCAGAATTACTGGGAGAGGTCACCAGATTTTACATTATCCATATGCTTCCTATATGACTCTTGTCCACTCTGTTTATTGTTGCCTCCCCTCCCTAAAAAATGAAACTACTATGTCCATGACTAACTATACTGCTTTCCACACTACCCAGAGATACTGCAACAGAATTTGGCAACTATTTGTATTTGAAAAACCCAGTTTTTCTTAGTCTAATTCAGATTGGCTGACTTTCTTCTACTTACTATTTCCGTATGTTACAGAAATCAACAGGACAGAAACAGACAAGTACCTCAACAATTGTAAGTTTAAAATATTTATTAAGGTTGATTTACCTGAATGTATAAAAGGAAACGAGCTTTACAACATCGGTGCGGGGGGGGGGGGGGGAGGGGGAGAAGGAGGGGAAAGGAGAAGGATTGGGATTGGGGGGGAGGGGGGAGGCTGGGAAGGGATGTGAAGGGTAAACACAGGAGGAGGCTGCAATGCTTGGTAAGAAATGTACGCATTATCCTGCCCATGTAATTGTAACTCCTCTGTACAGTATGTTCACAAATAAAATTAAATTAAATTAAAAAAATAAAATAAAAAAAGGAAACACTGTTTATAATATACATGTACTTTGTGTTATTGTAGTACAATAACACATGACAGAATAAACTTGGATAAGCTTGTGTACAGCTCATGGTGCTTTATCTCTTCTCTCTGGCACAATTGAACATTAAAAGCAGCAAAACTGGGCAGGGTACATGACTATAATTATATCTTACTTGGGAGGTTGAGATTGGAAGATCTTGGTTTGAAGCTAGCTCAAGCCAAGAAGTCCAGGAACTCTATCTCTAATTAAGCAGAAAAAAAGCTGTGCTGGAGGCATGGTTTAAGCAATAGAGCAGGGAAGCCCTGAGTTTAAGCCCCAATATTAGCCCATACACACAAAATTATCAAAATTGGGAAAATTCCAGAGTGGATGTGCAGGTATCTGTGGCCATGAATGAAAATAAGGTGATCAACTGGTTAAAAAAAAGAGGTGTGATTGCTCTTTTATTTAATTTCCTACTTGCAGATAACTATGGTATCTCCTAAAGATATAGAAAAGTACTTTTGTTGGATACTGGTAATTATACCTGTAATCTTAGCCACTCAGGAGACTGAGATCTAAGGATCATTGAAAGCAGCCCTAGCAAGAAAGTCCATGAGGCTCTCATCTCTAATCAATAGCCAAAAAGCTGGAAATGGAGCTGTGGCTCAGTTGAGCACTAGACAGAGAGACAGAGACAGAGACAGAGAGAGACAGAGACAGAGAGAGAGACAGAGACAGAGACAGAGAGACAGACAGAGAGAGAGACAGAAACAGAGGAACAACAACAACAAAAAAGCTCAGGCGCAGTGCCCAGGCCCTTAGTTCAACCCCAGTTCTGTTATCACTACCACCAAAAAAGTACTCTGTATGTCTATATGTTATAATTCTAAGCTGCAGTCAAAAACCTTCTGTTGTTTACTCTAAATAAAATCTTGATGTTATCAATTTTAAAATGTGGAAATTTCAGGCAGTTATAGGATTGAAGTACTTTGATGACTTTACAGAGGGCCCAGAAAATAGCTTTCACAATCTTTCAAAAGTGCTGACTCTACACTCCTTCCCTCTTCTATAGCACAACACCCCCCCCCCCCCCCCCGTAATGCAAGGAATACATTAATATTTGCAGAATCAGTACATACTACACCTAGCTTTAAAACATGGAAGGGAATGTGCTGCTTACCACCTTAACATGTTGATCAACTTAAAATCTTAACTAAGCATGGAACTAAGGTATAATTCCATTATTTAAATACCATATTTATTGGAAGTTTACCATGTTCTTTTACTGTGAGAGTTGATAAGGATGCAACATGCAAACTGGATTAGATATAATTCTTTCCTACAGAAGTTCACTCACTATGAGACGTATGCACAAGCACACAATTCTAAATGAACGATGCTCAGTTAAGGGCCATTTTATCACACAAGGTACCATGTCTTATTGCAGTGTTTTTGTTTGTTTGTTTGATTTGTCATGATTGTATTTGAGAATGTTAGCATTTATAGACCTGGCATATTACAAAATATTCTATGATGCACAGGACAGCAGCCTACAACAAAGAGTTGTATGGCTCAAAATATCAATGATGCCAAGATTGAGAAACTCTACTATAAATAAATTGAGGACAAAATGCATACACACAACCACACACAGCAAATTTGTATTTATTATTATTATTATTATTGCATCAAGGAAGGCATAAGTAACGCAGTTTAGAAGCAGGGAAATAAAGGAGATATCATTGGAAAGATAATGTGTAATTTAAACCTTTCCAAGATGAATAGGAGTTAACGATCTAAATGTCAGGGATTATAGAAATGGAGGAAACATAGAAATGTTTGATCCTACAAGAGCATAACAAAAGAATTTATGATATAATAACAAATTGGTGTTTGAAACAACTGCTAGTCAATGCATTATCTGTCGTTGGCAGGCTGTGGGACCAGGAGAAGTAAATCTACCAAAGAAAGTCTCAGAATTGTTGGCGGGACGCAGGTAGAAGAGGGAGAATGGCCATGGCAGGCCAGCTTGCAATGGGATGGGGCCCACCGCTGCGGAGCAACGTTAATCAGTAACACCTGGCTTGTGAGCGCTGCTCATTGCTTTCGAACGTAAGTCCTACACCTCGAGGAGGACTCGAGGTGAACAAAGTATATTGGGTTTTCCACTGCATGTTTATGAACTATGTCAAGAATTTTGAGACGGGTGAGTTTAACATAAGGTGAAGATCACATGCTTATCACAGAGGGAATGGGGACTCTCAGAAAATTTAGTGAGAGGTTTTCTGCTTTCGATTTGAGATGGTGCCAATGCACATTATTCAACAGTAATGTACATTGTCATACACACATTAATTTGTCAAAGAAAGTGAGGATTTTAGTTACCTTTGGAGCTTGATGTGAATGAGAAGAGTTCATTATTCACGTACTATCTGTGTAAGAAATAAAGGCTGGCGGTTGTAGGTTTGATCTCAGTGGGGAATTCCATGTTAGACAATGATGGAATTAGAAATAATAAGTTATACAAGTGACTAGATTAACTAGTATTATTGTAAGGAATGGTAGATTTTCAACCCAGTGCCAAATATCTCCAGTGCATACAGTAGAAACATTTTGTTAAGTTGTTCTGAGGCCTCTATTTTTCAAAGAAAAAAACTTAATATTTTTGGTAGAGGATATAAGTGAATGGACTATATTTAGTTTTCTCATTCTGTACAATATCGTATTTCCATATGGCCTTGTAATCATTCATGTCCCCAAATGTCCAAAGAACCCAGGCTTTGGAATAGGTGGCTTGTCATGTAAAGTAGTATGCATAACCTAACAGAATTCCAACCATGAGCATGGTTCTTAGATTATAAAATAATTACTTCTGTCAGTAGAAACTATTATTTTAAAAAGGAAGACGTGGCAAAGTGCCAGTGGCTCACACATGTAATCCTAGCTACTCAGGAGGCTGAGATCTGAGCATCAAAGTTCAAAGCCAGCCTGGGCAGAAAGTCTTATCTCCAATTAACCACCAGAAAACTGAAAGTGGTACTGTAGCTCAAAGTGGTAGGGCACTAGTCTTGAGCAAAAAGCCCAGGGACACTGACCACGATCTGAGTTCAAGCCCCAGGACTGACACATACACAAAAAAAGAATAAAAGAAAAACATATTGACACCTATAAGCAAAATTATTTCATGTAAATCATCAGATTGGTAGCATGGTAAACTAGAATTTATTCTTTGTTGTTTTTCTCTCCAGGTACAAGGATCCAACCAGATGGACTGCTTCCTTTGGAGTAACAATAAAACCTTCAAAAATGAAAACAGGCCTCCGAAGGATAATTGTCCATGAAAAATACAAATATCCATCACATGACTATGATATTTCACTTGCAGAGCTTGCTAGGCCCGTTCCCTACACAAATGAAATACACAGAGTTTGTCTCCCTGATGCAACCCACGAGTTCCACCCGGGGGAGGAGATGTTTGTGACAGGGTTTGGAGCACTGCAAAATGATGGTGGGTATATAAGGAGCAACTCAGAGCATAGTAAATTATGTTGGTGTTATGATGTATTTAAAGAACAGAACTTTTCTATACCCATCTATGTTGGTTATTTGGTCATATGGACCAAGGGTAAATCAGACTCTTGTTATTTAGAGATTGCATTCATCTTTCCTGTGGTAATCTACTATCAATTACATCATCACTGTTACATTAATCATGTTTTTAAAGTTATCTGAAAGAGCAAATATGATACCTAGCCACTCAACTTTTAGTTAGGAGATTAAACATCTTAGAAGATGAAAGATTATTAATATGCCCAGTTGTGAAGATAAGATAATCATAAGGCTACTATTCTCCACCTCAAATTTTTTTCTTTTTCTTTTTTTTCTTTTTGTCAGTCGTGGAGCTTGAACTCAGGGCCTGAACTTTGTATCTGAGGTCTTTTGCTCAAGGCTAGCACTTTATCACTTTGAGCCACAGCCCCACTTCTGGCTTTTGGTTATTGGAGATAAGAGTCTCACCAGGAATTTTCTGCCCAGGCTAGTTTCAAACTGCAATCAGATCTCATCCTCCTGAGTAGTGGGGATTATAGTTGTGAGCTACCAGTTTCATTTAATTTTTAATGGAGTGAAACTTGCTTGATCTTCTTTCGTAGGCACCTAAATATTTATTCTCGCTATTTAAGAAAAGAAACATATGCCTAAATATTACTGTGTGTGCAACACACATATTATTCTAAGATTCATTATTATCATCCTCTTAGATAAATGAAAGAATTTCTTCAAATTATATAGTGTATGTGTATCTGTGAACACAAAGACTTTCTTCCCTTTAGGTTATGGTCAGAATCACCTTTGGCAAGTACAAGTTGAACTCATAGACTCTAAAACCTGCAATCAACCCCAAGTTTACAATGGTGTCATAACCCCCACAATGTTATGTGCTGGCTCCTTAAAAGGAAAGCGAGATGCATGTCAGGTGAGTGGATTTGCCTTCTAGGATGATGTGTAATGTTCTGTTTACTTTTTTAGTAATAATGACAGGCTTACAGAAAATTGTGATGCTATCAACAAGGAGTCACATCTATAGCCTTTGTTCAGTTTTGTTTTCAATCTCTACGCCTTACATAAACACAATACATTAAAAAAATCTGAGAATGGACAGTGGTGCAAAATGTGGATTTGTGTTAACTGCCACTATAGTCAAAACAAAGTTTATTCCATGGACACAAATCTATACGTACGTATTTATCATGGTCTAATAGTATTGACATTTTACTAGCTTGAGTGGAGTGTAGAATAGAAAACTTGCCTTCTCTTAAGTCTCTTTCCCTTTCCCTTTTGATAAAATTGACTATTAACAAATATAAATATTGAATTTTACTCTGTATTTTGAGAACCACACAGGCAACCTTATATTTCAACTGCTGTACATAATTTAGAGAGAAATTTGAGAAGGAAAGGGAAAGTTTATCCAAAGTTTTCCTTTTTTGATGACTTATTTATTTATTTTATTTTTTTGTTGGTCGTGGGGGCTGAACTCTGGGACTGGGTATTGTCCCTCAGCTCTTTAGCTCAAGGCTAGCACTCTACCACTTTGAGCCACAGCACCACTTCTGTTTTGTTTTCTGCTTATGTGGTTCTGAGGAATTGAACCCAGGGCCTCATGCATGCAAGGCAAGCACTCTACCACTGAGCCAACTTGCCAGCCCTAATGATTCATTTTTAAATATTTTATTCATAAACACTTTAATTTCTCATGGCATTAAAAGCTTCATTTTACTATTCACTTTCTATAGATTGGTAGTGGGAAAATTCTCCTAATAAGTTTCCTTTGTCTGTCAAAGTATTTATTTCCTCTTAATTTCTGAAGCATATGCTAGCTAGCATATGCTAGCTATGGAAATCTGGGTAGACAATTCTCTTTCAACTCTAGAATCATGTCCTATGTGGTTTCTGAGCTGACTCTGCTTCTGTTGGATTTCTTTTTTCCCCTGCAGGTGATGGTGCCATTTCTCTTGCCATATTCAAACATGTTTTGTTGACTTCAGAATTCAGAAATTTTATGATTTGTCTTGGCATAAATTTGTTTGGATTTATCCTGTTTCAGAATTTCAACTTGATTTTTGTTTTCAGAATTCTGAATTCTTTGTCAAATTACTTGTTTATACTCTCTGTATGTTTCCCTTATTTCATCCCTTGTTTTTTTGGTCTTCTCTTTGAGTTCAATAAGTGGTTAATGTGTGTTCTTTGATTTCAGCTAGGTGCTTATACATCTCTTTAATTTTTTTAAAATTATTTTATTGTAAAGATGCTGTACAGAGGGGCTACAGTTACATGAGGAAGGCAATGAGTACATTTCTTGTTGAGCATTTTATTGTTGTTGTTATTGTTGTTGTTTGAGGCGGGACTCAAACTCCCTATCTGATGCTTGCTTATTCACTCATGGGCTGGTGCTCTATGCTCTGAGCCATGCCTCCAATCCCTGGTCTTTAATTTTGTTTTTCCTTCTTGTGATTGATGTTTGAACTCATCATTAGAGATTTCGTCCATTCAGTTTTATGCCTGTAAAATTGTTGGCCATTACAGGAGACATATTTCCTTGTGTCTTTATTTTGCTAATAGTTCTATTTTGGGATTTCTGCATCTACTTTTTTCCCCCTCTGATTAAATACTCAGTTGATTTCTCAATATTTAGGTACATCTAGGTAGTGACAGGATTGATACTTTTTTCTCTTCTCATTATCTTGTGAGAGGAATGTGCTTAAAGTGCTGGGTCCTGTCCTTAATTCCTCGTAGAGAAAAGAAGCTTAGAGTGAGTTTGAGTCAGCCATACCTTTGGGGTTCTTCCAGGCTTTCTGTTTTGTTTTGTTTGTTTGTTTCCCACATTGCCACTGAAGTTTCCTATAGGGAGCTGGGACTGAAGCAGTCCCAGTCATTCTTACTCCACTACTCTACCCCGTTCTTCTGGGGAATCTGGTGATGCGCTTGGTGTGTACATAACCTGCAACCTCTAAAATCTCTCTCGGGGTCCTTCTGCATCATTTTCTAGATGGTGCACAGGAGAAGCACCATGAGATGTTGGGAGAATGGAGACCACTGTGTCACCTGCTCTAATTTCCCTAGCAACTCAAAGAAGTAGTTTTGTAGTTTCTCTATCTTCTACACAGCTCAGTAGATGGGAAGTGCTGCCTCCATTTAAATCATTATCTGGAAACTCTTTTCTCTGAATTTTCTCTTTATGCCCCTATATGGGTTTGGATTCTAATGATCAAAATTATTACTGCAAAATTGCTTTATACGGTACATCTTATTTCCGGTAAGTAGAGCATAGACTCTAAAATCAAGGTCCATGTGCTTATACTCATTTTATATTTCCCACATCATATAGTGGTATCAGCAAATGTATATCGGTTAATTGATTTTGAAATTATAAACATCTTATTTCACATTCATCTACTGATGGTATTAGTGTTTTAAAAGGGTAAGAGAAATTTTTACCAGGAAATAAGTATAATGTGTGTGGGGAAGACATGAATTTTTGAATTACACTGTTTGGATTCCAACCCAAGGTCTGCCACTGATCTAAGACAAATTGTTAATTTCTCTGTGTTTCAATTTCTTTACTGATAACCTGGAAAAAATACAACCTTAATTCTATGTTTTGCTGAAAGATTTGCATGAGGGTCAGTCATGGATTTCAGACTTTCTTGAAATCCCTGGTACTCTGGAGGAATAGGTAGGAAGATTGTGTTCTGAGACTGGCTTTTGCAAAAAGGGTAAGACTCTAAACCAAAAAATGTAACAAAAGATTAAAAAATTAAAAAAAAAACAAAAACAGAGCTGGGGGTATGACTAATGGCAGGGTGTTTACATTGCAAATACAAGCTCTGAGTTCAAAACTTCATGCAACAACATGTTAATTAATTAAGAGCTTCATAGAATTCTAAATCCATGTGGCTGGTCAGTACCTTAAGGCCTAGGATCTTGTGAGATGGGCAGATAGTGCCTTGCTTTATGACCTGTGGAAAATACTGGTATCTGTGGGTTTATATATGTACTTTCTAGGTTTTGCTCTGTGCTAAACTTTACATTCAGTGTGGTACTAAAACTTCATGATAGTCATTACACATATTATTCAGAACATTTATAGATAAGTAAATTAAAGGTTCTAGTTAACTGGGAAAGACTGAACTAAATATTGAAACAGGTGTCTGACTCTAATGTCTGGTCTGTGCTCCTTATCAGCAATCCATCCTGATCTGGTGAATAACGCTGCACTATTCAGGAAGCATCTTATATAGGGAGCTATTTGTCTGATGAGTCAGATAAATTAAGATGACTGCTCTCCAGTCTCAGCATACTCAACCCTGAGACTGAGTCCATCCTTCCAGTGTCTGACCTCCTCCTTTATACAGCTGACATGCACAAAGGAAAATACTTCTGTGTTCAGGCACATTGAAGGCTTTTGAAAATCACCATATTCATTACATTCTTAACTTAGAATAATGCCTTCTGTGGGGAACTGAACTCTGAATTGCTCACCTTTCCCTTTTCTTTTAGGGCGACTCTGGAGGACCACTTGTCAGTTCAGATGCTAGAGATGTCTGGTACCTTGCTGGAATAGTGAGCTGGGGAGATGAATGTGGGCAGCCCAACAAGCCTGGGGTGTATACTAGAGTGACTGCTGTCCGGGACTGGATCGCTAACCATACTGGCATCTAAGAGAAAAACTCAGTGGTATGAAATTTTTTGTGTGTGAGTGTGTGTGTCAGCCATCCATAGAGATACAGAATTTCAGAAGAAGCCTTACAAAGCACCCAGATCTGACCCATTTCGCTCAGCGGTTTGATGTGTGACTTTCTTTCCAAGCCTCGCTGAACATATGAACATCTTTTTTTTTTTTCTGCCAGATGGACTCTGTATGACTTGCATTCACATGTTTTACAAAAGTTTTCTGTCATCAAAATTTTGGCTTATTGACATAAACTCCTCATATATATATATATACACATATGTATATGTACATACAAAATTAGAAGCAATACCTAATTTAATTTAATCAGTTTCTGTCATCTCAGGAAATTTCAAGATATAGGATGTAAGAGGAAAATACAAAAAGAAAAAAAATGACCCTCAACAGTCTATAAACAGAGAAGTATGCAGTATTTTTTCTTTGCAGAATAAGGGAAATGTAAACACATTATAAAAGGTCCAACAAACAGAATCATCTGACTACTTAATTCTTCATGAAGGAGAAAGAATGGAATTGAAGTTAAAGGAATGTAGGAAAAACCAAGCTGGAGATGGAGCTCCAGTGGTGGAGTGCTGGTCAAGCAAGCAGCAGAATAAACATAAAACCGGAATTCAAACCCCAGTACCAGAAAAAAAGAACTAAAATACCCATGGAAAAATCAAGATGCTGCATTATTTTTTTTTAAGTCAAATAACTGAAAAGATGACAGTGAGAATTCAATTTTTTTGTGACTACAACAAATACAAAACCCCTATATAACATGTTTATTCTGAACAAGTTCTAGGAAGAAAACAATATTTACCACTGCATTACTGAAGATGTTAATATATAATAACAAAACACACAAACTACCTATTTCCTTGACACTGGAATATGATAATTTATGAAAAAAGGGGAAGATGGGAAAAATGGGAAAAATTGTCCTTAACTTTACTGAAAACACTTCAAACTTTAGTCTATAGTTATTTAAGAATAATTAGCATCACTTATATGGCAAAAATAATAGTGTAACTGAGTGGGAAAGAATGAAGAGAATCACTCCAAACTATTGCCAAGTGGGATTATTAACAAGCTTTCCCAACAGTAGAACCTGAAGGAAATAGGTACAGGCATTAGTGGGTGCCTGTAATCATGCACTTGGAGCTGGTGCTCAGTCCTTCACTGTGAGTTGGCTGTAAATATGTCTTCCTGGCTGTTGTTTGAAGTCCGTAATGGTGGTCTGAGGGAGGAGGTACCATGAGGAGGATGGAGGCTGTCTTTCTGTTGCCTATAGTATAGTAGGTATTGATGATGTCCTGGAAATAAGACTGAAGAATGAAAGCTTGACACTGGATACCTTTTGTAATTTTAGTTTTGATAAAATGATTCCTAAGCCATGAAAGAGATAATATTGAATGTATCTAAACTTCAAATATTGAACGCATACTAAAAGTAGGACAAGTGCCATGACATATAACAATGAAGTCTCTCAGTTTCCTTTTCCTCATTATTCTATACTGTACTATAACCACCTTGACAACCATTATTATCAGGAAAAGTTTGACTTTGATTTAATCAAGTAATACCAGCACATGAAGTGATAAAATTTAGGTGCTTTTTGAAAGCAGGATTTAAAAAAATGACAGGAATGGATAGTATTAAATATTTTACACAAGCTATTATTTTGTTGTTGGTGTTTTTTTTTCTTTCCTGTCCTAGGGACTGAACTCAGGGCCTGTGCACTGTCCCTGAGCTTGCTTTGGCTCCGTGAGCTTGTTTTTGCTCAAGGCTAGCATTCTACCACTTGAGCCACAGTATCATTTCCAGCTTTTGTTTGTTTGTTTGTTCATGTGGACTGAGGAATTGAACCCAGGGCTTCATACATGCTATACAAGCACTCTACCACTAAGCCACATTTCCAGACCCAAACTATCATTGTTATTATTATTCTGTGGAATAAAATCTCTTGGGAAAAGTTAAGCAAATGGTGAATTTTCAGAAACAAGAACATTTTGAACCAAACTATGTTCAGTGCTCTATTAAACTGATTGCTCCGAGTATATTCTAATCTTTGGTCACTAGGTGGCACTTGACAGCTGTAGGAACACAGAGGGACAAAACACACCTGGATTTAATGATGAAAGAGGTGACATTTATCAAGATGTTTTGTATTTATAAATGGATTTATTGAATGGTAATAGTAAGGACAATAAAATATAATAAAAAGATATTAATCATCATCATGAGTAATGGCAATAAATATATTAATGGTTTATGGACTGTACATTTTAGAGTATGATCTATGAACTTCTAAAAATAAGTTCACTATTAAAACATATGCCATGTTATGCTTCCAGAAGCCTCAAATACCCATGTCTAGTGACTGATCTGTACAATATAGGGCTGCGATGTTCACCAAATGAAATCTTCTGACGATGCTTTTCTTAGAATGCAACCGATCAGAAATGTTGCATAGCTAAAGCTACACACTGACTTAAAATACAATCCCAGATTTTACACTACCCGTGTAACTTAACTGTTACTTAAATAGCATAAGCCTAAATCACTCTTCTATAAGACAGGGATAATATTTACTCAAATAATTGTTATTGTATTAAAACTGAGTTGTTTGCAAAGTGCTTATCCCAGTTCTTAGAACCTGGCAGTCACTCAAGAGAGGGTGGCTGTTGTAACTATTGCTGAAATGAAACTGATATTTCGTTTTCACCAATATGGTGTGGTGTGATAATAGTAGATTGAACACAATTGTTTTGAAATGAAGAAATAATTAGTTCAACACACTATGTCAATATATGAACCCTTATTAAGCCAAAGATTCATTGGGATCTTTCCAGGCATATCTGTCAAGATATGTTCTCATTCTGAAGGTTTATTTTTATGTCTTTTTTCTATTTTTAAAGATGATAAATCTTCTTGACCATAGAGTGATTAGATTGTAATGAGAGATCTAAAGTATATTTGAATGTTTCCCTCTCCATAAATGCCTTTCTTGCCTCCTCAAGTAGGAGATAATTTCTTTTGAAATTCTTTACTGCTGAGAATATTTTTTATTTTCAGGTGAGTATAGATGAGGTTTGCATGCAGTAGTGAGATACACTATACACTATTTCTTTATGCTGTTTAGTTTCTGGCAATGGTAATGCTAAACGTTTTGGGTCTGCCAGGTGTGGTGGTACACACTTGTAATCTCAGTATTTGGAAGTTAGAGACAGGAAAACTGCAAATTTGAGGCCAGACTGGGCTATGCAGTGTTTTCTAGGCCAACTGGGCTTCTGAGAAATGACTCTCTCTCAAAAAAAAAAAAATAAGGAAAGAAAACTTGAAGGATTCTTGTCCCTCCTGCACCTCTACTCACCTTCTATCAGCTGAACCTGCATACTGCCGTCCTATCTGTTACCAAGGTGCTCTGATCTAAAATCGAGTCTCCATGCCAGACCCTTCATCTACTTAAGAAATCCACTCCAGAAATTCTTCTCTCCTTCTCCTGCACAGTTATGGGCAACTTTTCTTTTTGTCACTGCTTTGATCTTCAAAAGTGAAGGAGTAATCTCGATTCCATTTCCTCTACCAGCTGCATCTCTCAGCCTCGACAGCATGGCTACTCCTGCTCTCTTCTCTATCTTTGACAAAACTGCTTATGAAGACTAACTTTATGTGTCAACTTGAGTCACAGTGTTTCCCAGATCCTCATGATTTTTGGGTGGGTCTGTGAGATGTTCTTGATGAGATTATCGTCTGAATCAGAGGCTCAATAAGGTAGATTGCCATCAATCTTTTAAAGGTCTGACCATAACAAAAGGCAGAAGGAGCAGAAATGTGTCTCTTGGTATTCCTTACCTGTTTTCTTCTCCCCTCAGACTGGAATTGATATTGGCAATTCTCCTGCTTCTCAGGCCTTCCTACTTGAACTGAATAATACTACAGGCTTTGCTGCTTTTCAGCTTGCACACGATGGAGGGTGAAAATTTTTAGCATAGAAATTGAGTGAACCAATCTCTAAAAATAGATTTTTCTTTTCATTTGTTATCTTATATTACATGTATGTATGTATGCATGTATGTATGTATCCTCTATCTTATCTATCATCTACCATCTAGCCAGTTCCTGGCTTATGAATATTTTTTGCTTTATGATGGTCTGGAAGCAATATATATGCAGTAGAATATATTAAAATATCATACTTCAACTTTTAATCTTTTTTCCAACTAGTAATATACAATATGGGGTTTTCTATTGATACAGGACAGTATCTAAGAGTCCCAGCTCTTAGACATGTGGCTGGAATCATAAGCAATAGATATTTTATCATGTTCCTTGCTGGTAGGTGAGATATATTAAGGAAATTTTTTTTCCTGAAAATATTTTCAATTTTGGATGAGTTTATGATCTTGTCTATCCAATGATATAATTTATTCATCTTGTCTTCATTCAGTTCACTCTATTTATATCTATCATAGAAATGAAGTATTAAGGACCAGAGGTATGACTCAAGTGGTAGAGCACCAGCCTTGAACAAGCAAGCTAAGCAAGCTGTAGTTCAGATCCCCCTATTGGAAAAAATAAATAAAATAAAATAAAAATGAAAAATAAAATAAAACATTAAAATGAAACATTAGAATGTAATACAATTAAAAAGTGGTCTTTGTTAATTTTTTTATCCAGACTACCTAAAATTCATCATCACTAATGAAAAAGCAAACAGTATCAATAAGAATCATTTGTTATATAGATGTAAGCAGGAGAAAAGTGGTTTTTCTTTCTGTGTTGTAAGATCCCTCAACCTATGTGCTGGTAAGGAACATTGGATGCACAGGAAATTAGTATAAAGCCATGAGACCTTGTTTCACAAAACAAACAAAAAAGTTGGTGGCTAAAAATATCAAATAACTTGTATATTAGTTTAAAATAATAGTTTTATGAAGAAGTGCTCAACCTCCTTAGCCATAAAAGAAATGCAAATCAAAACAACATTGAGATATCACCTCACCCCAGTTAGAATGGCTATAATCAAGAACTCTAATAACAACATATGCTGAAGGGGATGTGGACAGAAGGGAACACTACTGCATTGTTGGTGGGAGTGTAAACTTGTTCAACCACTTTGGAAAGTAGTGTGGAGGTTCCTCAAAAGACTCCACATAGAGCTCCCCTATGATCCAACAATCCCACTTTTGGGCATTTACCCAAATGATCACAAACAAGGCCATACTAAAGCTACCAGCACAACTCTATTTACTGCAGTATTATTCACCATCGCTTAGAAATGGAACCAACCCCGATGCCCCTCAGTAGAGGAATAGATCAAGAAAATGTGGAATTCTATGCCTTCATCAGAAAGAATGACATTGCCCCATTCGTTAGGAAATGGAAAGACTTGGAAAAAATTATATTAAGTGAAGTAAGCTAGGCCCAAAGAAACATAGGTCCCATGGTTTCCCTTATTTGCAATAACTAGTATATGTCTGGGACAAGTAGAAAAGTTCAAAAGCTATGTACATATGACCACATAAAATGATGTTAAGCGAAATGAACCCCAACATAGGGACACAAGTGGTTTTTTTCTTTCTTGCTATTGTTTCTAATGTATTTATAATGTACCATGTGATTTTTTGTTTCCTTTGAATGTTCTTTCCCCATGGTATAACCCCTGTTTTCACTGTTTTAATGTCAGTGCCCTGCATCTTGTATATACACTTCTCTAGCTTGGGGAGGGGAAGGGAAAAAACAGAATGCTTAAATAGGGATACAGTTTGATCCATTGTAACAATGAGATGTACAAGACACTATGTTGAAAAAAAACTTTACAATTTAGGTGGGGAGGGAGTAAAAGGGGGGAGTATATTTGTAGAGGTGGGAGGGAAGGGAAAGTAGAGGAAAAACAAAGGAGGAGGTAACAATTCTTGATAGGAAATGTACTCATTACCCTGCTCATGTAACAGTAACCCCTCTGTACAGTATTTTTACAATAAAAAACATATTTAAAAAATAATAGTTTTATTGGATATTTCTACTGATAAAGTTTGCACTCAATTTATTGGCAAGATAAGGGTTCATTTCAAGTTTATGTAAAGTCTCAAATATGGTTTCCTGTAAGTTAGACCTTTACCATTTCTAAGTCAATTCTATGTGAATTGTTGACCTAAGTGCAAAGGCTAGCATATTAAAGTTTCTAGAAGAAAACATGGAAGACAATGAAAAATAAGGTAATTCTTATACTACATGCACAAATGCTTAACATGCTAACCTTAAAGCTAACTTTATCATTTTAAAATGAAAATTTAAAAATACTATTTTATTAAGGAGACTAGGGTTTGAATTTGGGGCCTCATGAATGCTACAGCCATGTCTCCAAGCCATTTCTTTGGTTTGGTGATTGATTGATTGCTAGTTCTTGGGCTTGAATTCAGTGGTTTGGAGGCTCGAACAGTGTGTCACATCATCTCTTGGCTAGATAGTTTATAACTGACACTTTACCACCTGAGTTACACCTCTAGACCAAGATTTTGCTGCTTAATTGTAGTGTTGTTGACATTTCTGCCTGGACTGTTTTTTGTGCTTCTTTATTTTTCCAGTCTGGCCTGGGTGCTATCCCTGAGTGTCTTTTTGCTCAAGGCTAGCACTCTATCACTTGAGCCACCGCTCCACTTCCAGCTTTTTCTTAGTACTTTATTGGAGATAAGAGTCTTACAGACGTTGTTACCCGGCTGGCTTTGAACTGTGATCCTCAGATCTCATCCTCCCGAATAGCTAGGATTATAAGTGTAAGCCTCTGGTGCCTGGCCCAGGACTGATTTTGAACCACAATCCTCCAGATCATATCCTCTTGAATAGCTAAGATTATAGTCATGTGCAACTTGTACCTGGTTGGTCAGGTTATTTTTGAGATAGGCTATCACTTTTTGTCTAGTCTGGCCTAGATTGCAGTTGTAGTTATGATTCTTGCCATAGCTGCAGTGACAGGTGAATACCACCATTGTCAGCTATTTGGTGAGGTGTATGTGTGGGTGTCTCATGAATTTTTTTCTCATCTATTCTTGGACCACCGTCCTGATCTCTGCCTCCTTAGTATCTAGGAGGCATAAGCTCTGATACCTGGGTAAAAATAGATATTGTTCTTTTAAAAAGCTTCCAGGGGCTGGGAAGGTGGCTCAGTGGTAGAGCGCTTGCCTTGCATGCATGAGGCCCTGGATTTGATTCCTCAGCACCACATAAGCAGGAAAAAAAAAAAGCCGGAAGTGGCGCTGTGGCTCAAGTGGTAGAGTGCTAGCCTTGAGCTGACGAGCTGAGGAACAGCGTCCAGGCCCAGACTTCGGGCCCCATGACCGGACCCACCCCCCAAAAAAATAATAAAAAGCTTCCAGGAAAGCATTCTATTTTCAGTAATGGATGCCTAATTAATATTCAAACATCCTAGAGCTAATAATATACAATTTTGGAAAACCAACTATGTGAAGTCAGTAGAAGGTGATTACAAACAAGCAGAAACAAAGGAAAGTTGATCAGTGAAAAGAAGGCCCTGCACTGGGTGGGACTTCTGCTGGAGAGTGACTGGTAAGAAAAACCCTAAATAATAAATAAGTAAAAGATATGTCTCCTATTGCATTTTGAAATTACAAAATGAAGTGACTTCATAGAAGGCAAGATTGTACAGATAAGTCATGCTCATAATCATCATGATAAAAAAAGGTTGAAGTTTTCCAGCTATTTCATGGGATAAATAGAATTCATGTTAAAAAAAATCTCCTTCCAGAAAATAGTTAGCAACATCTCATCTACAGGAATTATTAAAACTATGTAGCACTGACAAATGAAAGCTAAGTAGGCCAAGATGACAGGACGAAGAACTAAGGAGTGGAGGCTGCTTTGGACATGACAGAGGAGGCCTCACACGCCACTGGATAAAGGATCAGCTCTAGTAATAGGTGTAAGGGAGTCAGCTATTCATAAGAAATGAATAGTAAGAAATTTAAAGCATGAAATTAAGTTATTTCATGTCAGTACAATAATTCTTGAAGCTTTATAAATATCTGAATAAAAAGGAGCTAATAGAACATCTGAGGGAAGGTAGGAGGAGGACACAGAATCAGAGGGGCCCATCAGCTGCACTGGACACTGATGAAAATGAACTAAGCAACTCAAAGGCAGCGATGGGAGGGAGGGAATGAGAAGGAAAGAGGGAACAGCTGACACTAAGCAAAAGGAAAGAAATGTAAATATCACCGGATGTGGAAGAAATGGTTGTATTTCAGAGCTCATAGCCTTCACAAACTTTATGGACCATGATGGTGACAATTGACCTTGTGAAGGTTGAAGTGTGTTGGTGGCTTTAACTGAGTGTCGCTGTTTCACAATACTGTGAAATATGTGAAATTTATATAATCACCTAATCTCAATAAAATATATTTTAAAAAGAGCTAATATATTTTAGATAAAAACACCACAAAGTATTTTAAAGAAATTAATATGAAAAATTCTTAATATTTTATGCTTCACATAAAACACAAAAAGAAAGATAATGATCAATTACACCAGTAAGAATATGAGAATAAAATAATTCCTGTGGGTGAAAAGATCCCATTAAATGATAAAATGTCAAGCTATGTCCTAAGAATTGTATATGTTCTCTGAGATTATTAAATAGATGAACGTAGCTGATAATACCCACAATATATAAATAAGGACAAAAACGTTAATAACCTAATGGTAAAACAGGATAAGCTTATAAGCAAAACTCAGAAATGAAAAATCCAAATTTCTCTCAAATATGTAAAGTAATGTTTATTCTCAGATAAAACAAAGAGAAATCACAGTTAAATAGAATTCCATTTGTAGTAGAATGATGGCAGGTCAGTTACATTAAAATTCATATATTATCAAAAGTCATTTGCCCAGAGTTTCTTCCTGGTGATTTTTATTGAGGAAGAACAAGCCAGACTAATAGAATTGGTTAAACACAGGGTTAGGATTATCCTTATTTATCACAAAGCTATTTCTTGGGTGTACCTCTTGGATGACAAATCCATGCTGGGCTATTATTATTATTTTTCTTACTAGTAAATCAAGAAAAATTGTCCTTCCTTGTGTGACTCCTGTCTCAAAAGCACTGAAGATGTTACTGTCATAAGCACAAGTCAAACAAGTTTTATCTTACCTGTTCTTTACATTTCGCCCAGCCCAGAAAAAAATCCAGCCAACCAATACTGGATTCAACACATAAATCAAATACTATACCAGAAGGTTCCTATATCTGTCACCGCTATAATCAGCCTCATCATGTTCACCACATTATCCTTGATATCACCTCAACAGTCAGAACATTATGTACAGGTAAATGGGATTTTATTTGGGAGGTGATATATGAAAAAATCTAACTAGGAGACAAGAATTATCTTCTAGGTTTTTCAATTGTTGCTTTTTATAATTTAATTTTTGTTTCTAGGCCCTGTCAACCAAACTATGCTACTGTTTGATGTCTAAAGGTAGTTAAAGTTCCTGAAAATTTTTCAAAAAGTAAAAAAATAAAAGTTAGGAAAACCGAATTTATCAAGATTTTGCTTATAGGAAAAGAATATAAACTTACAATTGACTTGAAGCCTTACGGAAATAAGACATAGCATTATTTTTCATGGCTCACCAATAAAGGACATTATGATATAAAAGAATTAATAGAATGACAGAATTGTGTATGGTATTTTTTCTTATAAATAAGTAAATAAAAATTTTGTAAAAATAAGAAAATGTATTTTGCAATATATCTTGAATTAGCAGCTGGTAAAATTTAGGTGCTTCTCAAACATCACAAATTTCCAGATGGCTTCCTTTTGTAGGATATTTTTGCTGCCTAGAATCCCAGGAGAAAATGGAGGTAGAAGACAGTTAATATGTTTCTCTGCTTTCTGTTCCGGCTGTCATTCTAGTGACTGAAAAGCTCAATGGACAGGTAGTAGGGTTGCTTATTGTATAATCTCTGGGGAATTTTATATTGGACACATGGAATTTTATATTGGACACTCCATTCATATAGCAGAATTTATGTGTATCTTATTTAAATGGATTGTAAATCAAATTGTAACGGCTAAAAAGTATGCTTTTGTGTGCTGTATGGTTTCACTGCTAAAGAACCACCAGAAAATGGTTATGAAGAAATCCAAAGTAGGAGGTGGCACCTGTCATGGACACTCGGTAAAATTATAAATGAAGTTGATGTTTGAATATTGTGAATACTGTATTTACTGTAACTTTTGCAATCAGTAGTATTACTACATGTTGAATAAGGTTAATTGTGCCAAAATAACAATGGAATCTTATTTGGAGTAGGTTCAGACCAAAAGTGAATCAATTTTAGTTTTATAAAACATGTGGATTAGTTTGAATTGATAGAAAATTGTTTGTAACAATTCCTTCTGTCAACTAAGCAATTCATCTTGAAATGCAAGTTTCTGAAAAGTGTGATTACAAGTGAATTTTGTAAGTGAAAAAGTAAATTATTTTATGAATAGAACTATTTATGTTTCGAATATCAAAACTTCATCTATTATTCCCAGAATCTATGTATTACCTTTACTCTAAGAAAGATTGAGTTAATCATAAATCACTGCGATCTTTTTCTAAATTTATTTAAAAAGTATATTTTTAATTATCTTTAAGTAGTTGTACAAAGGAGCTGCCAATCCAAAAAGCAGTTTATGAAGACAGTGTGTCTGGATCAAGGTCATTCCTTTCAACATTCTCACCCATCCCTTCCAACCTGCTGTTATCTGTTAGATACAGAAGAAATTCCTTTGTTATTTTGGCAAGAAGAGAACAGGCATGTAAAGGAGAAAAATTTTATCAATTCTATGCAATCTACTGATTGCAAAAGTTACAGTAAATACAGTATTCACAATATTCAAGCATCAACTTCACTTATAATTTTACCTTGAGTGTCCATGACAGATGCCACTTTCTACTTTGGATTTCTTCATAACCATTTTCTGGTGGTTCTTTAGCAAGGAAACCATACAGCACACAAAAACATACTTTTTAGTTGTTACAATTTGATTTACACGGCATTAAATAAGATTCAGTTCTTACAGCATCCAAAGGTGGCTTTAGGAAAATATTTTCTTCTGATCTGTGAAGTAGTGATTATTAATATGGAAATCATTTTATTTAAAGTCATTATTTAGACTACCTAATATTTGACTAATACGCAGATGGAGCTCAGAAAGACAAAGCTGCTGCACTAGGTGAAGTGACTAATCCTAAATAAACTTGAGACCTATCATAGTACACATTTTATAGTCATTAGAGAAAACATGTTACCAAATATTAGTAAATAAACATTGTAGAAGACACATCTTTCCTGGCATTTTTCTCTTGGAGAATGTGATTAAACAGAACTTTACTATGAAAGCAGAAGTGGACTATGATTGAGATAGGGAGTTTCTTAGGAGAGCTTTGACGAATAATGTTTCTGGGAAATAATAACACATCATTAAAAGCGACAGGTATAAGGGAGAGGTAGGATTAAGAACAGAGGACATAGTGAAGAGGAAATAAAACTAGGTGGAGTCATGCCATTGTGGTTTTAAGTAATGTTAAAAACAGGGAAGAACAAAAAGCAAAAAAGAAAATACCTTACCTATCTGTTTTAGGAGGGAAGAAAGCAGAAATAATTAATTTATTAACAGTGAAGAATATATCCTGGATTGTAGACTTCTATTTTAAAACTTTATTCAGGGTGATACAGAATGCAAATTGAGGAAACACCTGCACTTGTTTGGAAAGGTAAAAAAACATTGACTATATATCCTTTTTTAAATGGGCAAATTACATGGCATCATGTTTTTCAAGCTATGAAAAATAATTGGAGTCCAAACCTTGTATAGACTATGTTCAATGTATCCATAACATCTATTCACAACTAAAAGCTATTCTATCTGTAGAGATAGAATAAGTCACATTTTTTCTGATACTGTTTTATTTAATTGTTCAGTGTTAATGATAAAACAATGAAATATGCTACAATTTATATTGCATATGCATAGTCCAACATCCAAAAGCTATAAAACATAGCTGAGTAAAAATTAAATAGAAAAGAGACTTCGAGCTGGTGACTCCTGTCTGTAATCCTAGCTACTCAGGAGGCTGAGATAGGAGAATCACACTTCAAAGCTAGCCTGGGCAGGAAAGTTGAGGGAGACTCTTATCTCCATTAAAAAGCCAGAGTAGGAGCTGTCTCAAATAGTAGAGTGCTACCCTTGAGCTAAAAAGCACAGGGACAGTGCCCAGGCCCTGAGTTCAAGCCCCAGGACTGACACGAAAAAAAATTAGAAAAGAAAGTAATCTATAACAGGGATTATTGCAGTTGACAGCATTTTCTCTTCCACATTTATTAACCTACAAATGATGTCATATTACTATATTTAAGTGAGTCTATGAATTGTTATATATCCATCTACATGATATGGCTATAATTTCCTAAATATGAAAGGACCACCCTGAATATTTTGCTATCAGCTTTAGACTTTTACAAAATAAGAAAAGTCAACTTCTCAGCAACATGACGGCAGAGACTGTGTTTACTTTTGCCCACTTCATGTAGCCCAAGCTGACATGTGCTCAGATATGACTTTTTAAGTGAATGATTATTAGGCTCTCTTACCTTTGATTGGAGGTGACTGTGATTTAAAATAACAAATGCTTAACTTACCATCAAGGTATGTGAGTTGAATAAGAGCCAGGTGGATTTGGAATGTCTACTGTTTAATTTAAACCATTTATTTTTCCATTTTCACAGACCCAACATATCCTTCCAGAGGACATCTTGGCCACTATGGATAATTTTTAGTATTCTTGGAACAATGGTAATCCTGGGAGTAACTATTGGTCTACTTGTACATTTTCTGGCAGTTGGTCAGTATTTACTACTTTCGGCTTTAATCTATATTAGTGACTGAGTGACTGTCCCTTTACTTTAGAACATAAGAGAAGGAAAAATATTACCTTTCTTCAAGGAAGTTTTCTCATTTGCTTCATATTTGCTAACTATTTTATTTCTACATCATATTTTCATTATTTGGCATTGAAGTTTTCAAATTTTGTTTAGATGCTCCTCACACATGATGTAATTAATTATGGCAATATGGGCAGTATTGAAATGTTCAATACTTTGGTGGCAATGTTAATTTTCAACAAAGGAGCTGTGCTGTGGTCTTATAGTTGGATCTTTATATCCTTTAGTAAATATACTTCAAACTGTAGAGATCCCTTTTCTTCTTTCTCAAGTTTATTGGTTATTAAGATATAATGGATAAGAAGCAATGGATAATCCAGAAATGAGTTTCCTAATTGTAGGTGGTTAAATATGGTCAAAATAGCTTAATGTTTATACAAATATAATATTTTTAAATTGCTGTTAGTAACAGTACACTTACAAAGTTTGGTTTTCCAATTTATTTTTACCTTTCAAATATATAAGCTCTTAAATTTGTGCTTGAGCCTTTCAGTAATCGTTAAGATGGGAATGCTGTGTGGTTGCTGAGTCACTCTTCATTTCCCTTCTTTTTCTCTATTATTATTATTATTATTATCATCATCATCATCATTATTATCATTAATTGTGTGTGCTGGACTTGGGGCTTGAAATCAGGGCCTGGGCACTGATCCTAAACTTTTCTTGCTCAAAGTGAACAAACACTACCTCTTGAACCATAGCTCTACTTCCTCCATTTCTGGCTTTTTGGTAGTTAATCGGAGGTAAGAATCTCATGGACTTTATTGACCAGGCCAGCTGTAAACCACAATCTTTAGATCTCAGCCTCCTGAACTGTCAGGTTTACAGGCTTGAACCACACCTGGCTTGTCAGGAAATATATATAAATATTTTATGTATAGTTGAAATAAACAATAGTTTATTTTTTCTTTTTCTTTTCCTTTTTTTATTGTTAAGGAGAGATACAGAGGAGTTAGTTACAGTTACATAAGTAAGGTAGTAAGTACATTTCTTGTCAAACTTGTTACCCCTTTCTTTTTTGAAATTTACATTATTATTATTATTATTATTATTGTTATTATTAATATAAAGGTGATGTATAGAGTGATTACAGTTACATAAGTCAGGTAAAGAGTACATTTTCTTTCGTACAGTGTTATCCCTTCATTCTCTCTCTCAGGTTATTTCAAAATTTGAGTTAATTACTACTTTTTTAGGCAATGGTATTAAGGGACCTGAGACCACTTTCTGTTTTGAAACTGTGATGTTGTCTTCATTTCACAGGAAAAATGTATTATTACCAAGGTGATTTTCACATTTCTGGAGTCACATATAATAGCAGTTGTGAAACTACTGCTTCCCAAGCTAACACAGAATTGAGCCGAGATATGGAGACTAAGGTAAGTCAGAGATTGCCTTTACCAACTTCACTGTAAACTTGATTTTAATATACACAGTGGCTCTTTGTTTTCTCCTTTTTTTGTACAGATGTTATCTGTGTTTCAGAATTCTAGAATATTTAAAGAATATGTCAGCTCGCAGATCATCAATTTTTTGTAAGTACAATTTTATTCAAGATTGTATGGAGTAGAAAGTAGGTGATGTAGCCCTGAGTTTAGACAAAAACCAGTATAAGACAGATAAACAGAATTGGGTTTCTGGCCTAAATATGCGTTTGAAATGTGTTTGGTCATGGTACAGACAGGAAGGGATTCAGGGGGGAATGTAGGGAGTATAGGAAAGCATGATAAAAGTTGACAGCAAATTGTAATTTGATAATTGTCAGCGTCTAGTTTAGAGAGTTTGTACTCTCACAACAAAACAGAAGGTCCAATTTGAACAACTAACTAACTTGCCTATTATAAAAAACACCTTCAGTTATCTTTCAGCCAGTCAAATTATTTGGACATAGAATTGCAAATTTAAAAATTGTGATTCGTCAGGCTGGGAAGGTGGCTCAGTGGTAGAGCGCTTGCCTTGCATGCATGAGGCCCTGGGTTCTATTCCTCAGCATAAGCAAAAAGAAAAAAGCTGGAAGTGGTGCTGTGGCTCAAGTGGTATAGCGCTAGCCTTGAGCTGAAATGCTGAGGGACAGCGCCCAGGCCTAGAGTTCAGGCCCCACGACCGGACCCCCCTCCAAAAAATTGTGATTCGTGGCCAGGAACCAGTGACTTATGCCCTTCATCTTAGCTACTCAGGAGGCTGAGATCTGAGGTTCACATTCAAAGCCATCATGGGCAAGAAAGTCTGCAAGACTCTTATCTCCAATTAACCACAAAAAAGCCAGAAGCAGAGCTGTGGCTCAAGTGGTAGAATATTAGCCTTGAGCAAAAAAAAAAAAAAAAAAAAAAAAAAAAAGCTCAAGGACAGCATCCAGGCCCTGGATTCAAACTCCTGAATCAGCTTCTTTTCTGGTTAATAAATAGGCACGCAATACGTAAATAACCAAGATTGTTTTTATGATTTTGTATTTTTACAATGAGCCTTCTCAGTGTTTATTTATATTGGAGCAGACCACTTCTGCCCAAGAAGCCAACAAAAGCTCCAGTGTAGATGCTGGGTGTATGTTTTAAAATTCTTCCCTGCCCTTTCTCAACTTCCTGATTGACCTCTTTTTCAAAATTAATTACAGAAAAACATTCTGCATGAAAACTCTGGTGTCTATTGCATTGTAATAAATTTTGAGAATCATTGACTGGCTAAGATTCAGTTTTTCATATGTGTCTGAAATTCTAAGTTCTAATTTGTGAGTTCATAACTTCTGTCACCAATAGTACCAGAAAACTTTTAGGAACCCTTGTACTTTATATTGGGCTATTATCTGCATATTATTGTTAACAAATGTAAAGAGATAAATGTGGTAATGAACATATTGGCCATTCAAAATACTCTTAAACTATCAAAAAGAATCGGAAAGTGGCATTTCAGAACATTTCTGTTGTTTTTAGGCCTCATCCAAATGGGTCGAAGGTACAATTACATTTGACATTCAAGTTCCCTCCAGGAAAGAGTCAGAGCATGAGGAGTAAAATCAGAGCTATCTTACATCAGATGTTGAAAGACAACATGGCAACCTGGAAAGCAGTTCCCACTTCCATTAAAATTATCGGTATTTTACTGATTTCTGTTTTTATAATTGTTTAAGAAAAGTAGTAGAGGAAAATGAACTAACAGTTTCTGGAATTTGCAAAGATTGTTTTTTCTTAAAATGTAGATAACGTTCAGCAAATATATGCATCTGCTTTTTAACTTCTTTGAATGCTTTATTGCAAGTATGACAATTAAAATACTAGTGGCAACATCAGCAATAACATAATGAAATCCTCCACACATTGTTTGAAAGAAGACTGGAGAGGGAAGCACAAAATGAAAATGCAGTGGAGGACCATGGATATATTCAAAGGCACTGTGCACATATCTGAAAATGGGCCACATTCTATTACAAAGAAACTAATTTGAAACAAATCACAAACAGGAGAGCTTTGTTTTTATTTCCTTTTCTCTTTTCCTATATCACGTGATGATGATTTGAAGAGATGTTTGATAAGTAAGAATCAGAGAATTTGATAACCAACACATTTACAAATCTAAATAGTTCAATGTTGGGCATAATTGGGCCATTAAAGTTAGTATTTATCTTTTGAACTTGAATCAACTTGTTGGTAATATTTTTACAATTTTTTTTTTTTTTTACCAATTTCTCACTTTCAGAAATCAGCAAGTTTAAGTCTGACATGCTTGTCAACAACTGTAAGTTAAGAAATTTAAATTTAATGTAAATTTCTACAAATGTTTTTCATGAAAAGATCTTAATGTGGAAGTTTACATTACTCTTTCAAAATTACTGGAGGAAGTGGTGCTGTAGCTCAAGTAGTAAGGCGCTAGCCTTGAGCTGAAGAGCAGAGGGACAGCGCTAAGGCCCACAGTTCAAGGCCCATGACCGACAAAAGAAAAAAAAACTCAAAATTACTGGATATGCCAGATATAAATCTGGAGATCCTTTAGAAACCATTGGACTGACTTTAATATTCATAAAGATTGATACCAAGGGTGAAATGAGAACGAATTCTAAATAATGGAATTATGAATAGAGGCTATCATATTTAAAGAACAAAATTAAAAAGACAAGTGAAAAAGGATAATTTTGAATAAAAGAAAATGTAACAGATGAAATAAATCAAATATTCATTCCATTATAAATACAATTCTACGTTGGAAAATAAATTCTCTCTGTTGCATGCAAAGTACATCTACTTCTTGACAAAATTCTGCAGAGAACTTTGCAATTTAACCCATAGGTATAATAAAAGGCAGTGGTTAAAGTATGGTTAAGACTAGAAAAGAGTAAATCAGAGTCTCTCAGGAAAGATAGAAGGAACAGTCATGTGGTAACAGCACATGGCAGAAAGGAGCCGAGTCACTTAGAAGAAGGGTTTCAATTAATGTTTTTAGGTAACATTTCTTAAGCATAACCAAAGATAACTTATTCTGGTGTAAAAAAATCTTTTCTCTAGGTTGTGGAAGACCAGTGGTCAACAGCATTGCAACTGGCAACCGGGTTGTGAATGGGAAAAATGCCCAAGAAGGGGCATGGCCGTGGATGGCCAGCATACAATGGAGGGGCACACACTTCTGTGGAGCCTCACTGATCAGCAGCAGGTGGTTACTGTCTGCTGCTCACTGCTTTGTTAAGTAAGTTAAAAATTTGATGAAATGTAGGATTTGGGGTACAGGTTTATTCTGAGTAACATGCGTGGGCTAACCTAAATGTTTGAGGGATCACCGAGACAAAACAAAGTTTTCTAAACATACAAAATTGATTATTTCCTGGATAACTAAATGACAAGAAAAGTATTTAACTTTGAACAGAAGAGGGAGGAATTGAGCAGAAAAATGTCACACTTGCCCCAATAGCTAATTTGGCCGGGTTGTAAATATTTTGCTTATATTATTTCATAGTCACAATAATTCTCAACAATAATTAGAACAATAAACACAGTAATTACTATCTTATTATATGACTTGACCAATTTAAAGATGAGGAAATAAAAGCTCAGAAAAGTTGGCATAGTTAACTTGCCAAAAACCATACAGCTCTTATGTGATAGAAATTGAATACATACACTGGTACATCTGATATAAATTACCAGGAGCTCATTTGTCTTGCCCTTTAGGAATTTTCAGTCTCACTGAAGGAAAAAAATATATATTAAAGCAAAAACATTATATACTAAGAATAGAAGGCAGCAGGTTTGTGGTAAAATCACACATGTGACTCACAGTAAGAACTATGGAAAGTAAAAGATAGTTTATCTGTCTGTGCTATAAAGATAATAAGATTTGACTTGAATATAATATTTGATCGATAAGGGTGGATGGATGAGAAGGCATCACATGTATTTCTAGTTTAGAAAACTTCCTTCTTTAAATGTGTGGAAAGGGAACAGCATGAGTTGTGTTCTTCAGATAATAAACAAAGGAGAAATGATTTTGTAAAATGAAATATTAGAAAATATGTTTTGAAATTTTAGTTATATATATTGATTTGGACAACTCTGAAGAATTAATAAGAAACTTAGGAAAGTAACATATTTTTGCAAACTACATTCACAGGAATGTACTTTTTCAAAAAGTAGCCCATGATCATGAACTACATGGGAACTTTTTAAAAGTGTAGAACCTTTAACAACTCAGTGGGTTTATGAAACATACATCTCTGCAGTGGAACCTGAATTGACTGGAAGTAAATGAAGTGCAAGAACCACTGTTGCTCAATCATGGCTTCACTGAAGGTTTGAGAATGGGAGACAGAGCATGAAGGTTTTGAAGCTTTAAGAAAAAAAAAATGGCACCTGAAAAAAAAATGGTTGGAGCTGGTGGCTCACACCTGTAATCCTTGCTATTAGGAGGCTGAGATCTGAGGATTACAGTTCAAAGCCAGCCCAGACAGGAAAGTCTGTGTGACTCTTATCTCCAATTAACCACTAGAAAACTGGAAGTGGCACTGTGGCTCAAGTGGTAAAGCACTATCCTTGAGCAGAAGAGCTTGGGGACAGCACCCAGGCCCAGAGTCCAAACCCCACCACTGACAAAAAAAAAAGGCATCTGAAATTTTGAGAGAGAGGTGAAAACATACAGAGTGGTTATAGCCTTAAATTAGAGAGTTTCTGTGAGAAAGTGGAGCTAATCAGGAAATCTAAATTACAGTTGAAGAGAAAGATGTGCAACATTTTATACCCACAAGCCTAAGTGGAATTAAATTTGCACAGGAAACATCTATCAACGTCTCTCACTGTGAAAATCCCCAGTGAGTAGAGGGATTGAGCATTCTTTTATAAACTGCAAACTTATAACATCTTTAGGGTTGAGAAATACTTTTTAATAAGAATTTAAATGCTGTGTAGTGTCATTTGAGAACTGCATGCCTTCAAGGTAAGAGATCTTGACTGTTGAGAAAACTGAATATATCTAAATTAAATTGTGTCTTCTAGGAAAACAAGTTTAAAAGATTGGACTGTCAACTTTGGACTAGTAGTAAATAAACCATATATTACACACAAAGTGCGGAGGATCATTTTACATGAACATTTTAAATCTGCTGGCGTTCACAATGATATCGCACTTGTGGAACTGGCTAATGAAGTGTCTTTTACGAAGTATATTAGGAAGATTTGCCTTCCTGAAGCCAGCATGAAGCTCTCCGAACAGGACAATGTTGTGGTAACAGGATGGGGAGCACTTTCTATGAATGGTAAATTTTCCCATCAAAACTGAGAAGCTAGCTGGGCACTGGTAGCACATACCTGTAATCCTAGCTACTAAGGAGGCCAAGATCTGAGGATCATACTTCAAAGCCAGCCTGGAAAGGAAAGTCCGTGAGACTCTTATTTCCAATAAATTACTCAGAAAAAGCCAGAAGTCGCACTGTGGCTCAAGTGGTAGAGCATTAGCCTTGAGCAATAAGAAGCTCAGGGACACAGTCCAGGTAGCAAGTTCAAGCCCCATGACCAACGAAAACAAGCAAATGAAAATCAGAGAAGCTTAAACAATCCAAAAATTAGTCATTCCCTCGTGCAATCCATTAATCAGTAAATATTGTTTAAAAAAGATAATCAAGGCAGTGGCAAGGACACAAAGGCTTATCTTCAATTTCTGAAATATCTCTAGAAATAGAATTGGGAAAAATCATTATGTATGAGACAGTCAATAATAATATACATCTGCAAAGAACCATTGAGTGAATCCTGGGTCTCTTCTGGATCTTGGTAATTTAAAAAATCTACATGATGCCAAATGGCTTTT
Organism: Dipodomys merriami; assembly: GCF_024711535.1. Taxonomy (NCBI): domain Eukaryota; kingdom Metazoa; phylum Chordata; class Mammalia; order Rodentia; family Heteromyidae; genus Dipodomys; species Dipodomys merriami. The sequence continues at coordinate 26,176,060 of NW_027206512.1, forward strand.
AAAATTTTTTTCTGGGCCAGTCCTGGGACTTGAACTTAGGGTCTGGGCACCGTCCCTGAGCTTTTAGCTTAAGGCTAGTACTGTACCACTTGAGCCACAGCCCCATTTTGGGCCAAATCTTCTTTATTGCAACCAATATGGCTGAGATTTCTGTAATGCAAACCTTTCTTCCCTTCAGGTCCTCGACCAGTGATACTCCAAGAAGCTCCTTTGAAGATTATTGACAATGAAATTTGCAATGACCCACATGTGTTATCTGGCTTGGTGCTAGACACCATGCTATGTGCTGGATACTTGTCAGGAGAAGCTGATGCCTGCCAGGTACATGCAGCTATTACTCAAATGTTTTCTCCCAAAGTGCTAATTAACGGGGAGTTTTTGTTAACATATCTTTATGTACTACTGATTTCCACTATTTATTATTTTTAATCCGGATAGAGAAATCCACTTGAAAATGATCAGTTCTATGTATGTGTCCTATGTACAGTCTAGATGCTTGGGATAAACATAAATCCTTCTTTCATGGAATAAGCTTAATTTCTACCAACAAAAAGTATTCAGTGTAAGAATCCTCACAAATAATTATGCTTTGAGGGCTTAGAGATACCACAAGTGATGGAATGTTTGTCTAGTAAGTACAGGGTTCTCAGTTCAAATCTCAGTACCACCAAAAGGAAAAAAAATAAAAGAAGACCCTTACAAATTAAAGTACTTAGACATTTATAAAAGTAAACAGTCCTATGTTTTGGGAAGCCTGCAGATCAAGGCATTGCAGCCTCCTCCAGAGAGACGGTGGAAAGTTGAGCTTGTGTTCATATCCCCAGGGATTTCACGGAGACAAACACACTGTCAAGTTCACAGCACCGAGTTGCCTTCTCCTTGTTTTAAGACTCTTTTTATTTTTTAAAAATTTGTCAGTTGTGAGGCTTGAACTTGGGGCCTGGGAGCTGTCCCTGAGCTTTTCTGCTCAAGGCTAGTGCTCAAAGTGGTAACTTTGATCCTGTCCCGACTAGCTTTGAACTGTGACCCTCAGATCTCAGCCTCCCTTGTAGCTAGGATTACAGGCGTGAGCCTCCAGCACCCAGCTTAAGACTGAACCCTTATCAAATTCTGGTCTACTCAATACAATATTTGGTAGCTGGGGGTAATATATGGTGGTCTGTATGATCCTGAGTTTTTGCTAATGCCAATTGTTCCAGAATCCTAAAAGAAAATGATTTGGTTTCACTACCCAGGGGCTAAATTCCAAAACAGAGGCAAAAGGAAAACTTTATAAAAAGATAAGGAATACTTGTTCTCTTCTAGAATGATTCCGGTGGACCATTAGCTTATATTGACTCCAGGAAAATCTGGCACGTTGTTGGAATCGTAAGCTGGGGTGAAGGATGTGCTAAAAAGAATAAACCAGGTGTCTATACACGAGTGTCTTCTTATCATGATTGGATCATCGCTAAGACTGGACTCTGAAAGAAAAGTAATTATGAAATTGAATATCTTATCTATTGCATCAAGATCCTCTTTTTCTTTTAAATAATGGCAAATGGATCATTTTCTTATGTAACAAAATACAAATATCTATATATCATTATATAAAGAGCACTATTTGATTATTTATCTATTTAGCTAATTCAGAAGACAGAAAGAAAAGAAATAAGGCCCAAACACTATTTTTAGTAATCACCTAGCTTTAATTAAATCTTATAATTATGTGCAGAATGTTTTTTTCATAATTAACAGGAAGTAAACATTCTGTAAGTATGAGAACAAGTATGTAGGATCTATCAAATACATTATATTAAATAAATTATATTTTACCTTATTAAGCTAAAATGTGGGAGACAAATAATTTGCATTTTATTTATTTTTTTCTCTATATGAGATAGTCTATGTACCTCATAAAGTCAGATGTTGGGAGAGAGAAGGACAGTCACAGGTTGATCTAGATGAATTCTCTCCATTCATAGATTAAGAAACTGAAACCTAGAGAAAATAAATCACTCACTAGTTAATATTATTCATCTTGATAAGCCAGGTGAATCGAACCTGTTCAGTTTAGATCCAAAATGTGTTAGTAATAAAGAATGATCTCTTGTCTTTCCTCTAATGATGAAGTAATTGTACTGACGGTTACACTTATATAAATCAGGCTGTAACTACAATGTATGTTGCCTTCTCCTTCATTCTTCCGGCCCATGCTTACCTTCAAGTTGCAGAGTTCATTTGTACATAATGCATATTGAATTCAATGGCTTACAGTTGCCCACCCAAGAATAATTTCTTTTTAAAAATTTTATTGTATTGTAAAGATGCTGTACAGCGGGATTACAGTTACATGAGTAAGGCAATGAGTACATTTCTTGTTGATCATTGTTATCACTTCCCTTGTTGAGGGGAGAATAATTTCTAAATTACATTTTCTTATATAAATCATTATATCCATCTTATTGTTCTTTGTTTATTTCCTTTTTCATCAAAAATATTGCCTTGAAGGCAACTATAAAACACCTATTTCAGTAGCTCTCCTTAAGGTGAAAGTACAATTGTGTGATAGGTTGACTTTGTAATCCCTGCAAATAATTTGCCTTTTGTAGTTCTTTCAAATGAAAAAAAGATGTAGCATCAAAAATTTAAAGGCAGGTAGAATAAACTGAACAAAAATTATTTTATCTGTCTGTGGTGTTGCTATTTTCATGCTTTCTATGGTGTGAAGTATGAACTCTGCTGGAAATCCATACCCCAAAAGGTGACAAGGTGGAGACTTTTCCATCCTTTACTCAAGAAGCTCACAAATATTTATTGAGCATCTCTATATCTAGGACCATCATGAATAGAAAAAGTATCTTTCTTTAAGAATTCTACTTTTAGTGGATAGAAAAGAACAAATAGGCAGTGAAAAAAACTAGTATCCTTGAGTATTTTTCTATGCCATTCATCACGACTTGTCCTCCTCCTAAATAACTCATTCACTTCATCTCTCCTTAACTTGAGCAATTTCTTTTCTCCCTCTTACATTCTCTTGATGATCATGCTCATTATTTCACCAATTTTTTTAAAAAAGAAATCAGTAAGATGAGAATTTCTACTGGTATTTACTATGAAAACCAAACAATCAACTTTCTTCTCTTTAGGAATATAGGTAAGTGGACCGTGGGGCCAAACAGCCTGTGTTTGCTTTCCCCACGACTACTAGATGTGGGAATTTGGGCAATTACTTGATCTCAATATTCTTCAGTTCCTTGATGTCACATAGGGATAGAATACCACTTCCTGGTGTGTTGTGTTCAGTTCACAAAGTCATGTATTTGGAACACATAACAAATATATGGCTATTGTCTCTATATTTCTTTCTTTCTGTTTTTGTTTTTTGTTTGAGTTTTTTTTTGGCCCAAGATCAGGGCTTAAACTCCATATCTGATGCTTTTGCATATTGGCTGGCCCCACTTTCCTGAGCCACACCTCCAATGCCTGCATTGTATATTATAAAAATGGATTAGCTGTTAACGTATTTAAGGCCAAATTCTCTGCTTAGAATTAAGACCCTGGATCCAAGATCTGATTGTTAAATACCAATATACAACAGACATATCTCATTTACTTTTTTAAGAGAATGTGTTACAAGTTGATGCATTTGGAGTACATTTTCTATTTTATGACATTACTATCTTTTTTTTTTTTTGGGTCCGGTCATGGGGGCCTGAACTCTGGGCCTGGGCACTGTCCCTCAGCTCTTCAGTTCAAGGCTAGCACTCTACCACTTGAGCCACAGCGCCACTTCCGGCTTTTTTCTTTTTGCTTATGTGGTGCTAAGGAATCGAACCCAGGGCCTCATGCATGCAAGACAAGTGCTCTACCACTGAGCCACCTTCCCAGCCCAGACATTATTATCTTTTGATCATTGCCTGGTGTCTTAAATGCACTTACATGTCATAAGTACTAGAGACTATTAGTGATTACAGTACGTAATTTTTGAAGAAAGTTTAAAAAAAAATTACCTTTAAGTAGTTGTGCAAAAGAATTGCTATTTAACAAAGAGGTTTATGAATACTATATATATATATATATATATATATGTATGTATAGATCACCCCTTTCAACATACTTACTCATTCCTCCCCTACCCACCTCCTCCCTCACTATTCTTAATTTGGTAGGCTATATCTTGGATTTTTGACTGTGTTCTCCCCCTCTTCTACTCTTCATTTGTCCACTCCTCTCCCTTTGAGCCCACTCCACCACTTTTAAGGGTTTTTTTTTTAACCTGGATTTCTTTTTATAATACCAAGGCATGAGGAAATTTCAGAATCTACTCTTGAAACATTTTTTATGTGTCAAAGACCTTTCAGTTTATAGTGATTATGGTATTGCAGAAAGAATCATATTACTGTTCTGTATGAAAGAATAATTCTATACTGCTTTCCATATTACTGCCTTAAACACTATCTATGGAATATGAGAAGGATGGAAAAGGTGACTCTGGTCAATTGTAAACATAAATGGATAGATGAAATAGAAATCTTTTTGTACAACTATTTGAATATAACAATAAAAATGTTGATCTCGGAAGTGGTGCTGTAGCTCAAGTGGTAGAGCACTAGCCTTGAGCTGAATTGCTGAGGGACAGCGATCAGGCCCAGAATTTAAGCCCCATGACCGACAAAAAAAAAATACATTGTCAAAAAAAATGTTGATCTCAATAAAGGAGATAATAGAATAATGGTCAGTAAGAAAGGTATGTAAATGGAGAGATAGAGAGGTAATGGGTCCTGAAATATAGATAGCAATGATTCATCTAAGTGCTCTATACCACATATAGTAACAATGATCAACAATAATTTATGATATGTTTCAAAATAATTGAAGATTCCTAACACATGAAAATGTTAAATATCAGGAGGTAGAAATGCTAGTTTCCCTGATTTAGTCATTACACATTATATACATATATCTAATTTTCATGGTATGCTCCATTTATATATATCCCAAATATTATATGCCAATTAGGAGCATTTGAAGACAGTTAAGTTAGTCTTTAGAATCCATCCATCCTAATTATTACTGCCACCAACTATTCTTTTGTTGTTGTTGTTGTTGGTTGTGGGGTTTGAACTCTGGGCCTGGGCTCTGTCCCTGCACTCTTCAGCTCAAGGCGACCGCTCTACAGCTTGAGCCATAGCACCACTTCCTGTTTTCTAGTGGTTTATTGGAGATAAGATTCTCACGGACTTTCCTGCCCAGGCTGGCTTTGAACCACAATCCTCAGATCTCAGCCTCCTGAGTAGCTAGGATTAAAGGTATGAGCCACCGGCGCCCGGCCCAACTATTCTTTATTCAGTTATTCTATAGCTTTCTGTTTTTTTTTCCATTTATACAATGTATCAAAAATTTAAGATGCCAAGTCAACTGCTGATGGTTTACACCTATTACCTCAGCTATTCAAGAGGCTAGGGTTTGAGGATCAAGGTTTAAAGCCACTACAGACAGGAGAGCCTGTGATATTCTTTTTTTTTTTTTTTTTTTGCTGGTCATGGGCATTAACTCTGGGCCTGGGCGCTGTCCCTCAGCTCTTCAGCTCAAGGCTAGCGCTCTACCACTGGAGCCACAGCTCCACTTCCGGCTTTTTCTGTTTATGTGATGCTGAGGAATTGAACCCAGGGCCTCATGCTTGCAAGGCATGCACTCTACCGCTGAGCCACCTTCCCAGCCCTAGTCTGTGATATTCTTATTTACAATTAAACACCAAAAAGCAATAAATGGAAGTGTGGCTGGAATGTTAAGAGTGCCAGCTTTGAGTGGGAAAAAAGAGGAAAAGCATGAGGCCCTGAATGAAGACTCAGTACATACACACACACATTAAAACATCTAATTTTGTGTTCACTTAGTTACTGCACTCTTGTCATTAGTGTACATGCTCCTGACTACTATAATTTTATCTACCAGTGTATTCTTAGCACATAAAAAAATACCCAACAAATAGCAACTCTCAAGTAAATTTTGTTGCTCTGGTATTTCAAAAATAAATGGATTCCTAAAAAAACCCTCTTAAAATTTCCTTTCTTCTTCTTGGTGTCACTTCTGTATTCTTACTGGAGGGGATAGCAAAAATGTTACAAATTGGGCTGGGAATGTGGCTTAGTGGTAGAGTGTTTGCCTAGCATGCATGAAGTCCTGGGTTTGATTCCTCAGTACCAAATAAACAAAACAGGCCAGAAGTGGTGCTGTGGCTCAAGTGGTAGAGTGCTAGCCTTGAGCAAAAGAAGCTTAGGGACAATGCCCCAGGGCTGACAAAAGAAAAAGAAAGTAAAAAAATAGAAAGTTCAAAAAAATGTTACAAATTAAATACAAACTTTGAACATACACAAAAAATTAAACTATATATATATATATCTAAAATTTGTCACAATATAGCTGAAATAAGTAAGATTTTGTTTTTACAACACATAGAGATATACACTGCATAAGAATTTCACTAAACAGAAGTAAGCCAGGCCCAAAGAAACCTAGGTCCCATGAATTCCCTTATTTGCAATATCTAGTATATGTTTGAGTCAATCAGAAAAGGTCAGATAAGGTGATGTTAGGGAAATGAACCCTAAGATATGTATTTTTTCTTTATAAGATTTTTTCTTTCATGTGATTGTTTCTAACACATTTATAAGATTATTTCTTTGTTGCTTTGTATGTCCCTCCCCCACAGTATAACCCCTGATTTCACTGTATTTGATGTTGGTATAATTTGTGGAGGGGAAGGGAAAACAAATCGCTTAAATAGGGGTACAGGTGGACCCATTGCAACAATGAGATGTACAAGTCGTTATGTCAAAAAGGAACTTTACAACTTTGGTGGGGGGGAGGGGGGCAGGGAGGATGGGGGGGGGCAGGGAGGATGAGAAGGGATGGGAAGGGAAAACAAAGGAGGACGTTACAATGCTTGATAAGAAATGTACTCATTATCTTGCCCATGTAATTATAACCCCTCTGTATGGTATTTTCACAATAAAAAAAGAATTTCACTAAATAAATTTTAAGTTTTTAAAATATTATCTATAAATACTTGTACAAAGGAGTTGCCATTTAAGCAGTTTATGAATACCATGCATCTGGATCGATGTCACCCTCTCCAACAGTCTTACTTATCCCTCCCCTACCAATCCTTCCCTTACTCTTCCTAACTTTCCATCAATGTATACTTTAGGCTTTTTAAAGCCTGGCTTTATGTGTATGAAGTTATTGAACACAACTAGGACTAAGGCTTGAGACAGGAATCGCTAGACAGTATAACACCTCTCCTTGTGTTACCATTTGATTTAAACACAGAGGACTGTAAGGATCATATAGAGCCATGATTCAGAGTAGACAATTTAAAGACTCAGTACTCCGAATTAACCCCCTTTCTTTTAAAGAAATGGTTGACACCCCTGCCTATCCTTAATGTACTATAATGGCATTGTTCAGAATTCTCTCAGAAATAAGGGAAACTTATTCATCAAGCACCTATCTCTCTTGTTTAAAAGCATTCTATGCTTCGGTCCACCCCCCTGTCAATACCCTTAGAGAAGAAAATCTAAAGTCTTAATTATGACTTGCTAATCCATAATGAAAACTTGACTCACAGCGCCTACTCATCGTTAAAACACAGCTCAGGTGTCATCTCCACCCGGAAGCTCTCTTTGACAGTTCCAGGCATGTACTCCAGAGAGCCCGGGGCGGTCACCTGTCACTGCACTTCCCACACAGGGAAGAATGACTGCTTATGTATCTGAGTCTCTCCTGAGATCATGAATTCCTGAAGGGCTTGTTATGATCTCCGTGTTCATGGATTTGTGGCAAGCTCAATTGGGTTAATCCCTGTAACTCACTGAGTAAAAAGGAATAAAACAAATATGCGATCATGCTCTTACTGCTACCTATGTCTATTTTATATCCTGTCATGCCCTTGCATGTTACCTATATTCCAACCACTCTTGTTACTTCGTTTCCCAAGTATATGATTCTGGGCCTTTAAAAAATGGTGAACTTCTTGTCTGGGGCAGACTTTTCTGTACTTTTTATTTTCTGCTAAACTCCCGCCATGCTTTCCAAAGTCAGGTCACAACTTTGCCAGACTTTTTGAATACTTTTCTTTTCTTTTTCTCTTTTTCCCTTCCTTCCTTCCTTCCTTCCTTCCTTCCTTCCTTCCTTCCTTCCTTCCTTCCTTCCTTCCTTCCTTCTTTCCTTCCTTCCTTCCTTCCTTCCTTCCTTCCTTCCTTCCTTCCTTCCTTCCTTCTTTCCTTTCCTTTCCTTCCTTCCTTCCTTCCTTCCTTCCTTCCTTCCTTCCTTCCTTCCTTCCTTCCTTCCTTCCTTCCTTCCTTGCTTTCTTTCTTTTTCTTTCCTTCTTTCCTCCTCCTCCTCTTCCTCCTTCTCCTCCTCCTGATCCTCCTCCTCTTCCTCCTTCTCCTCCTCCTTCTTCTTCGTTGGTCATGGGGCTTGAACTTAGGGGCCTGGGTGCTGTTTCTGAGCATTTTTGCTTAAGGCTAGCACTCTACCTCTTTGAGCTAGAATTTTATTTTTTGCTATTGTGAATTTTGTTGTAAATATCATCATATATTTCTGTTGGAGTACCTGTGCTAGGGCGGGTAACTAGAAGTGAAAATAATTGGTTAGAGATAATTGAGCCAGGCTCCAGTGGCTCACACTTGTAATCCTAGCTATTCAGGAGGCTGAGATCTGAGGATCATGGTTCAAAGCCAGCCCAGGCAGGAACATCTGTGAGACTCTCTCTCCCATGAACCACCAGAAAATCAAAAGTGGGGCTGTGGCTCAAGTGGTAGAGTGTTTGCCTTGAGCTGAAGAGGGCAGGGACAGTGCTCAGGCCCAGAATTCAAGCACGACCAACAAAAAAAAAAAAAAGAGAGAGAGAAAACAAAACAAAAAAAAGAGACAATTGAAAATTCCACATTACTTTCCTCCAATGTCACTACCTCAATTCCATCTCCAACCATCAATGTATGAAAGTGCATTTCTCCACATTCTTAATAAATGATAGAATAGCAAATACTTGTAGTTTTAGTGGTGATATCATTGTTCTATTTTCATTTTTATAATTACTGTTATACAATTATTGTGTTGTGTGCGTGCGCACGTGTGCACACGTGCAGGTATGTGTGCAAACTGGGATTGAACTCAGTGCTTGAGCACTATCCCTTAGTTCTATTTATTTTGCTCAAGGCTAGCACTCCACTACATGAGCCACAGGTCCACTTGGGAATTTTTGGTGATTAATCAGAGATGAGCATCTCATGGAATTTCCTCAGGTAGGATTACAGGATTGAGCCACAAAGATGCCTAACCACAATTATATATATTAATTGATATTCTGTATCTCTTCTAGAACCCTGGTAGAACCCTGCATATATTTATTATTGAGGGTTTTTTGTTTGTTTGTTTTTGTGCTGGTCCTAGGGCCTGGGTGCTATTCCTGAGCTTTTTGGTGTTTTTGCTCAAGGCCCTATCCCTTGAGCCATATGTCCACTTCTGGATCTTTATAGTTTATTGGAGATGAGTCTTTTAGTATTTTCTGCCCAGGCTATCTTCAAACTGTGATGCTCAGGTCTCAGCCTCCTGAGATTACAGGCATTAATTAGCCACTGGCAGTCTGCATTATTATTGAGTTTGAATGTATTTTACTTAAGGTTAGAAGGCATATATACATATATATTTGGATGTTCTTCACATATCTGATATGTATAGCTAATTTTACTAACATCTACCAGATATTTAGCATAAGGATGAAAAACAAGTTCTTGCCTTCAAGCTGATGCAGCACTGCACTTGGAATAAATAATTTAAGTGGAGATAAATATAATAGTACATGATTACAACTGAAGTTAGAGACCAGAGAGAATAAAAGATCAAAGAAGATAAAGCTTTACAAGGAAGCCTTGGTGAAAAAAAATGCAGCTAGGCAGGACCGTGAGACAAGAATGAATATTGGATGGTAGAAGTGGCAATCATGCGAGCCTTGAGCATATCAATGTGAGGGAAGCACTTGCCATTAAGAGAGAGTTTTTGAGATACCACCTCACTCCAGTTAGAATGGCAAAAATCAAGAACTCTAACAACAACAGATGCTGGAGGGGATGTGGACAGAAGGGAACCTTACTTCATTGTTGGTGGGAGTGTAAACTTGTTCAACCACTTTGGAAAGCAGTATGGAGGTTCCTCAAAAGACTTCACATGAGCTTCCCTATGACCCAGCAATCCTACTTTTGGGCATTTACCTAAATGTTTACAAACAAGACCACACTAAAGCTACCAGCACGACTATGTTTATTGCAGCATTATTTACCATAGCTAAGATATGGAACCAATCCAGATGCCCCTCAGTAGATGAATGGATCAAGAAAATGTGGTATATTTACGCAATGGAATTCTATGCCTCCATCAGAAAGAATGACATTGCCCCATTTGTTAGGAAATGGAAAGGCTTGGAAAAAATTATATTAAGTGAAGTAAGCCAAGCCCAAAGAAACATAGGTCCCATGGTTTCCCTATTTGCAATATCTAGTACATGTATGAGTCAAGCAGAAAAGGTCAGTTAATGTGATGTTAGGAAAATGAACCCTTAGATATGTATTTTAATGTTTTTTTCTTTCATGCATTTGTTTCTAACGCATTTATAAGATTATTTCTTAGTTGCTTTGTATGTGCCTCCCCCACAATATAACCCCTGCTTTCAGTATATTTGATGTCGGTATAATTTGTGGAGGAGATGGGGAAAAACAAGTCGTTTAAATAAGGATACAGGTGGACCTGTTGCAACAATGACAAGTACAAGTTGTCATATCGAAAATGAACTTTACAACATTGGTGGGGGGGGGAGAGGATGGGGGGGGCAGGGAAGGGAGGCTGGGAAGGGATGTGAAGGGTAAACAAAGGAGGAGGTTGCAATGCTTGATAAGAAATGTACGCATTATCTTGCCCATGTAATTGTAACCCCTCTGTACAGTATGTTCACAAAAAATAAAAATTAAAATTAAAAAAAATAAAAGAGAGAGCTGTAAGCTGGCCGCAGGTAGCTCACACAATCTAGCTACTCAAGAGGATCTGAGGATCGCAGTTCAAAGACAGCTCAGGCAGGAAAAGTCCATGAGACTCTTATCTCCACCAGAAAACAGGAAGTGGCGCTGTGGCTCAAGTAATAGAGCGCTCGCCTTGAGCTGAAGAGCTGTGGGACAGTGCCCAGGCCTTAAGTTCAAGCCCCACAACCACCACCACCACCAACAACAACAAAAAGAAAACTGTGAGAAATGGCTGAAGTTAATTAAGTTCAGCTTTACATCAAGTCCTTTCTAAACCACCATGTCCTGGGCATTGTGCCAAACACTTGACTTAGGTGGTATTCATCTATACAGGAGCCTGCCAGATATGATCGTTCACCTATGTTTTTACCTGTGAGAAAGCTGAAGCTCAGAAAGAAATGTCAAACAGTTTTAAGCCAGAAGTTATGGTTCTATGTTACAGAATATTACTATGAAACAACTAGGATAAAGAGGGTAACAGGACTAGGAAGGTGGCTCAGTGGTAGAGCACTTGCCTCGCATGCATGAGGCCCTGGGTTCAATTCCTCAGCCCCACATAAACAGAAAAAGCTGGAAGTGGCGCTGTGGCTCAAGTGGTAGAGCGCTTGCCTTGAGCTGAAGAGCTGAGGGACAGCGCCCAGGCCCAGAGTTCAGCCCCCACGACTGACCCCCCCCCCAAAAAAAAGTGATAACACCTGAAAGGCATGAAATAGCAACCAAGGAAGTCTGTATTTTATGGAGAAAGAAGATGAGCATTAAAAAAATAGTTGAATAACTAATATACAATGAATGAGTTTTAGGAGGGTGAATCATACCAATTATTATCATGTAGCTCTCACTCAAAGCCTCTTCCTCAGAGATGTTCTATTAACCAGATAATCGCTCAATGCACTTCCCACTGTGTGTGTGTGTGTGTGTGTGTGTGTGTGTGTGTGTGTGTGTGCGCGCGCGCGCGCGCGCGCGCAGGCAGGTCAGGGGGCTTGAATTAAGGGGCTAGGTGATATCCCTGAGCTTCTTTTTTTTTAACAGCATCAATTGTTTGGGTTTTTTTTTGGTCTTTTTTTGTTGGTCATGGGGCTTGAACTCTGGGCCTGGGCACTGTCCCTGTGCTTTTCAGCTCAAGGCGAGTGCTCTACCGCTTGAGCCACAGCGCCACTGAGCTTCTTTTTTGCTCAAGGCTAATAGTCTACCACTTGAGCCACAGCTCCGCTTTTGGTGTTTAATTGGAGATAGAAAGCTCACACTTTTCCTTCCTGGTCTAGCTTTGAATCTCCATCCTCAGATCTCCACCTTCAGAGTAGCTAGGATTATATGTGTGAGCCATGACTGACACTAGGCATTTTTGACCCATTAGGCACCCTCTCCCTCTCATTCTCTTCCCTTCCCTCTCTCTTCCTCCCTCCCACTCTTCTCATCCTTCTCTCCCCTTCCCTTCTTCTCCTCCCTTCACCCTTTCCCTCTCCTTCTCTCACTCCTTTCTTTCCCCCCTACTCTGATCCCACCCACCTTTCCCCCTCTCTCCCATCTCCCACCTCCTCTTCATTTTATTCTCTTGTTCTCTAAATATTTTAGCATTAGTTATATTAGGGAATGCCATTTTACATGCTTACATATGCATAAAATAAAATCAGATTCATACCTTATGTCTTTCTCCCTTATCTGCCTCATTTTTCCAGCCACAAATTTCAACAAGTTTCATGGTTCCATTTTCACACATGGACACAAAGTATTTTGGCAATATTCACACTCCTCCTTTTCTCTCCTACCTCCCACGAGCATTCCCATCCTGGACAGGACTTGTTTTATATTCTCATCCTGATTTTTTTTTAGTATATGCAGGGTTTTATAGTGGTATTTCATATATTCTTATAGAGTTTTAATCAAGCTGATCCCTTCATTTACCCAGTACTCTTTCTCTTACTCAACAACTCTCAGTGAGTTTTATCTTGCTATCTTTATTCATAGATGCAGTGTATATTAGAATTGTATACCATCTACCTTTACCTGTGCAATGTCCTCAAACAGTCCCACACAACTAAAACATGTTCTTACCTATCATCTATCTATCTATCTATCTATCTATCTATCTATCTATCTATCTATCTATCTATCTATCTATCTATCTATCTATCTATCTATCTATCATCTACCTATTTAATCTTCTGCGTAATTACAAGTATGTTTTATTTTTTGTATATATTTTACTGTAAAAATATTGTACATAGAGGTTACAGGTATATGAGTAAGGTAATGAGTACACTTCCTATCGAGCATTATTACCTCCTCCTTTGTTTTTCCTCTACCATCCCTTCCCTCTCCACCTTCCCAACTTCTCCTTCCCCCCAAGTTGTAAAGTTTGTTTTTAACATAGTGTCCTGTACATCTCATTGTTACAATGGGTCAACCTGTATCCTGATTTCAGCATGTTATTTCCCTTCCTTTCCCTAAATTAGAAAAATGTATATATAAGATGCAGGGCACCAGAATCAAATACAGTGAAAACAGGGGTTATACCATGGGGGAAGAACATACAAAAGAAACAAAAAAAATCACATGGTACATTATAAGTACATTAAAAACAACGGTAAGAAAGATAAAACCTCTTATGTCCCTATCTTGGGGTTCATTTAGCATCATCTTATTTGGTCTATGTACAAAGCTTTTGATCTCTTCTACTTGTCCTAGACATATACTAGTTATTGCAAATAAGGACAACCATGGGCCTATGTTTCTTTGGGCCTGGCTTACTTCACTTAATATAATTTTTTCCAAGTCTTTCCATTTCCTAACAAATGGGGTAGTGTCATTGTTTTTGATGGAGGCATAGAATTCCACATTCCATATATATATATATATATATATATATATATATATATATATATATATACACACCACATTTTCTTGTATGCATTATTTTTTAGGTTTGGCAATCATATATGAGGGAAAACATTTGACCTTGATCTTTCTGAACCTGGTTTCTTTGTTCAACATGACATTCTTTGTATAGCATTCACAATATTAAATTATTTGTTCACTTTTTGTATTTATCAGTCTTTTCCACTGAATGTAAGGTTATGAGGGCAGGGGTTTTCTTACATTCATTGCTGCATGTAGTGCTCCGTCTAGGAGCAATGAGTAGCTCCTGGAAGTACATGATCTATATTTATTAAGAAATGAATGGGTAAAGGTATAAAAAACAGTACTAAGAATCTACATATATATGTACATATATTTAAAATACTGAGATGTCTTTATGAGCTTTTCTTTTGGGGTGGGGGGAGTTGTTGGTCATGAGGCTTGAACTCAGGTCCTGGGCGCTGTCCCTGAGCTTTTTTGCTCATGGCCAGCACTCTAAGACTTCGAGCCCCAGTGCTGCTTCCAGTTTTCTGGTGTTTTAATTGGAGTTATAAGAGTCTCATGGGGAACCAAGGCAACAGTGATACTGACAAGACAATATGTTCGAAATGATCTGTACAACTTGGGGGTCATTGTTGGGGAGGGAAAGTGGGAGAAAAATGAGAGAGTTTGTAAAATGTTCATCAAGAAATGTACTCACTATCACATTATGTAACGGTAACCCCTATGTACATCACCTTGATAATAAGATTAATTAAAAAAATAAACAAAATAAAAGAAAAAAGAAAAAAGTCTCATGGACTTTCCTGCCTGGGCGGGCTTTGAACTGTGATCCTCAGATCTCAGACATCTGAGTAGCTAGGATTACAGACTCAAGCCACAAGCACCCAGTTAAATCATGAAGTTTTTCTTTTTCCTAAAAATTTAGTGTGTCACCCCATAACTTAGTCCATGTTCATTAAGTGAAACAAATCTTGATCAGTTAACTAGTTAACTAATCAGTTCACTAATGTCCTGTTAAGAATTATAAATGTGTAACTATTTCTTACTCCAACATCCACTTTCAGTTAAAAAAAATCCCTTCCTACAAACATTATGTAGAGTCCAAGTGAAAAATTTTAAATCAATCATGTTTCAAATGAGTAATGCTCTCGTAGAATTACAGTTTCCAAAACAACACAAATTAAGGCACTCCTCAGAGCCTGCTCTGATGGATTTGTTGGTTTCACTGGGGAGGAACTGTATGCCATGAAAGGGTGGATAGAATCTGAGTCAGAGCACTGATTCACCAATCTGTGGTGGTATTTCATGGGAGGGACGCTCAGATGACCAGTCAAGTAATATCTATTGTTTTTCTTCCCCTAAGGACCAACTCAAAGAGAATTTTCATTTCTTCCTTTAACCCACAGATCCATAACTGTCATCACACTTGTTGGACAAGTTTCCTTTCAAATTACTTTCAGCTATGTACCCAACCCTTAAAGTCTCAAACTATCATTGTGGTTAGCACATTTACCCGAGATCCACCGATCAGCACCAAAGGAATACAGAGACTTCCATTACCTCCATTCACAGCAGCGGCCTTTATTTCACCACAATATGTATAGGTAAGTACAAATTTACCTGCCCAAAATTCTGACAAAAATATTCCATTCCACACTGTCTCCTCAAGGTGATTGTCAGCCAAGGCTGCAGTGTAGCAGTTAAGTTTAGATGAGAATGTATTTCCACAACATTTTGGATTTTCTACATGGGACAACTTTGACTTGAACATGCACTTGTGTCTGGAGTGTGGTTTTAAATCTTGATTTGGAGAGTGCTCAGAAAACCGGCATGCAGCTTTATAATCAGTGAGTGAGAAGTAATGTGAACGTGTGTGTGCTGACATGTAGAGAAGAAGCATCAGAGAGAACATTTTCTTCTCTCATAAATCAAAGAATAAAATTCTTGGTAGTGATGTGAATACGGCTTTCAACAGTGACTTCAGCAATTTTACCTCGAACTTCACAGTACCATGGCTTTATTGATGTTTTCTATGAACCTTTTATAAATCCTTTATGCTACATGTTAAATGCTCATGAAGCCAAATCCTTCGATTATATTTAAACAATTTTTAATTGTTTTAAAAGTATCTAACTAAATAATTATCATATTAAGAGACCAGTGATCATTAATAAAAATTAAAAATATGATTTGGTTCATAACCAGTCATCATAAAAATATATGAAATATAGAAAATTTGCCTGAATCAAATGTTAAAGTGTTTGATGTTCATATTACTGAAATATAAATGTGTATCATACATATTTTTCTAAAATTTATTAATTTTTTTGTGTAATTAGCTGAACCCTTTGACCTACGTATATATATTCACAATTTCTAGCATTCATGTAAGAGTGTGATTAGGATATTCATTTGCTAGAGTATACTAAATATATGTTTGAATTGAATAACTTTTAAAGTAAATAGCATTTTTTAAATTAAAAAGATTGTTTTATTCATGAAACAATGTTGATGTTTGCTTATTGGCCATATCTCTGACCTATCAATAAGAGAGTGATCATACACATTTAGAAGTTGAAAAAAAAAACTAGCATGCTTTTTTATTTTGTCTGAGATAATGACCAGCTTTATGCTTACATCTATGATAAATCTCATTTATAGAACATCTATTCATTCTTCTCTATCATTTTATGCTTATGTGAAGTCCTAATCTGAAAAATTTTAAAGGATTATGCTATTGTTTCTAAGAACTGTTAGATAGCTATAGAGAGTTCAAACACTAATTCACAGATAAGCTTCTCAGAGTCAGACATTGAGCTAATTACACAACAGATACTGGCTGTGTTTGAAACTGTGGTTGATGCAGCAGATGAGTTTCAGGAGGCTTGGGTGAACTTGTCGTTACACATAGGTTCCTGAGTGATGAATGGTTAAAAGGAATGAGAGAAACATCAGAAGTGAAAGTAAACGGTTCAGAACCAAAATTTATCATTTTCATTTAGTTTCATTTTGAACTAGTCACATAGGATAGAATGGGAAGAATCTTTCTCAGAAGAAAGCTGTTTTAGGCTATTGCCAACAAGACAATGAGAAGTTCAAATCCAGTAATTTTTTTTAAATTTTTATTTTATTTTATTTGAGAACATACTGTACAGAGGGGCTACAATTACATGGGCAGGATAATGCATACATTTCTTACCAAGCATTGCAGCCTCCTCCTTTGTTTACCCTTCACCTCCCTTCCCCGCCTCCCCCCTCCCCCCACCCAATTATACCCCCCTCCCCCCCCCACCGACATTGTAAAGCTCAAATCCAGTAATTTTTATGGCAAAGTGTATTTTATATTCTTAATCCTCTCATGATTTTTCTGAAGACCTTAATCTTGATTGCTGAATATTGGCTGACAGCTGAAATTATTTAATCTATATTACACTTTATAAGATCTTAATGTTACTTCTTAAAAATAGCTAAAAATATCCTGAGTGCTGAAGAGGATCAAAGGAAATATATATATATATATATATATAAATATATATATGTGTATATATGTGTATATGTGTATATATACAAATATATACAGATATATCTGTGTATATGTATATATACCTACATGTATATATACAAAAATATACACATATATATATATAATATATAGGACAAATCATATATCAAATGCATATGTAAGGTATAAAGGATACAGAGCATATATATGATATATGGAACATAAGATATATAGAATATAAAAATATTTAAATATGTATATGAATATATGTGGTACCTTCATATATATGATTCGTATGTATGTGTGAATCTGAATAAAGTCATCCCCAATCATACATAAATCATACTTCTCTCTCCTACACACACACACACACACACACACACACACACACACACACACACACAAACACACACAAATCCACACATATGTGTGTGTACATGTTGGAAGAGTTTGGGTGCCCGTGACTGATACCTATGCCTGAGATACTAAGAATATTTAAACTTGGTGGATCATGTTTCAATATTAGCCCAGGCAGAAAAGTCCTCAAGGTCTATCTCCAATGAACCAGCAAAAATACCAGACTGGAGGCATGGCTTAAGTGGTAAAGCACCAGCTATGAGCAAGAAAACTGAGCTAGATCTTGAGGCCTCAAATTCAAGTCCTGGTACTGGCACAGAAAAAAAGTGGGAGGAATGGGAGTAGAGTGAACGAGGTGAATATATTCAAAGTGCAGTGTGTGCTTGTGTGGAGATAGCACAATAAACCCCCTTATATTAAGTATATGCTAACTATAAATAAAATAAAAATTGATTGATTGATTGGATTACATATACAATCACAATCAACAGAAAAGAAGTTTGAGTTCTGCTTTCACACCAACATCTAGACAAATTATAAGACATTTTATCTGATAATTTTTTATCATTTGTTTATTTATTTTTATTGTCAAGGTGATATACAAAGGGGTTATAGTTACATAAGTAAGGTAATAAGTACATTTCTTGTTGAACTTGTTACTCCTCCCTCATTTTTCTCCCTCTTTCCCTCCCCTTCCCAATACCCCTTCCAAGTTGTACAGATCATTTCCAACATATTATCTTTTCCAACATGTTATTGTGAGTATTGCTGTTGCATTGGTTCCCCGCTTGTCCTTTCTCTAATCATTTTGTTGTTCCCTTTCCTTTCCCTAATTCAGCTAAAAGAATATACAATACCCAGGCTAACAAAATCAAATACAGTGACAACAGGGGATAAACCACAGGGAGAAGAACACACAAAAGAAACAAGAAATTGCATAGTACATTAAAAACACAACAATAGAAGTAGATTTTGTTCTGTTTATATAAAAGTATACATTATGAAAACAAAGTATGGAGATAGAAAGTTTTGATTTCCCTGAACTATACCAAAACCTGTTCTGAGTTAGTTTTATATGTTTTTTCTTTCTTGCTATTGTTTCTAACATATTTATAAGATATTTCTTTGTTGCTTTGTATGTCCCTCCCCCATGGTATAACCCCTGTATTTGATGCTAGTATAATTTGTGGAGGGGAAAGGAAAAATAAATTGTTTAAGTAGGGATACATCTTGGCCCATTGTAACAATGAGATGTGCAAGATGCTATGTCGAAAATGAACTTTACAACTTTGGCAGGTGGGGGGGAGGGCGGATGGGAAGGAATGGGAAGGGGAAACAAAGGAGGAGGCAACAATGCTTGATCAGAAATGCACTCATTACTTTGCCCATGTAATTGTAACCCTTCTATACGGTATTTTCACACACAAAAAAAAGTTAAAAAAAAAAAAAGAATCACATGGGCTGGGAAGGTGGCTCAGTGGTAGAGCGCTTGTCTTGCATGCATGAGGCCCTGGGTTCCATTCCTCAGCACCACCTAAGCAGTAAAAGCTGGAAGTGGTACTGTGGTTCAAGTGGTAGAGTGCTAGCCCTGAGCTGAAGAGCTGAGGGACAGCGCCCAGGCCCATGACTGACAAAACAAAAACAAAAAAGAATCACACACAGAGATCCCAATTAAGAGATATGGAACAGGAAGACTATCAGTTAAGAGCAAAGAGTGGCCTCATCCTGCTCAAGGTTTGAGGAAAAAGGAGTTATGAAATCATTTTTTTTCTAGGAAATGAAACATCAATTGAAGATGCATTTTTTAAAAAAGGGTTGTTTTTGAGAAAGCCATCAATTCATTAGCTCTTTTGCTATGATTGAATGCACACATGCCCTGCCTCCAGTTGCTGTCTTTAATCTGGAGAATCTGAGAACATCCCTTAGGAGAGTGAAGGTTTCCAGGAGTTTATCATGAAGGTAGCACATAATTTAGTGAAAATATTTTGTGCCATGAGTGTTAAACTGTATTTCTACTCCTTTCCAAGAGACTCAATTCCACTATATCTGGGCTGTGATCCTACAATTTGCATATTTAATAAGCATCTTCAGGTGATTCTGAGTAAAGTCACTCCCCAATCATACTACTCGTAGGATTCCCTAATATAGTTGCCTTCTAGAGAAATAGAACAAATTGGAGATAGAGATACAGAAACTGAGGCAGGGATAGAGACAGAGATAGAGATATATTGATACATCTGTTCTTATTCATTGGTCAGAGAAGGGAACTGGATTCTAAGAACAGATAACTTGGCACCAACAGCATACTCTGAGAAAATAATTTCATAGCACAGATCTTTTTTCCCCAAAATTTAAATATTATTGTAAAGACCATGTACAATTATGTAAGTCAGGTAGTGAACACATTTCTTTTTGAACAGTGTTACCTCCTCCCTCATATTTTCCCCAGATTTTCCTCCTCCTAACCCCTTTCTCCCCCAAGTTGTATAGTTCATTTCCAACATAGTGTCTAGTGAGTAGCACTGCTGAATTTGTTCATCCTTTGTCCCACTGTTTCTGTGTTTCCCCTTTTCATCCACAAATCAGATAAACTTTTATACAAGATAAAGGGTATGGAAATAAGAAACAGTGACAAAAGGGAATAAACTGAAAGGGAGGAGTAATTGCAAACAGTATATAATAAAAATGTCTTGTTTCCATTTATTGGAGTTGATTTGATAAGCATCAATTTACATGATCATATGCACATAGTTATTGAGCCCTTGTGATCCTCTCCTAAGCATATCCTCCTTTGTTCTCACTGTGTGAATGTTTAGAGTCATAGCACAGATCTTGAAAAATGAATAAATTTCATAACACTAGTTTAATTATAAACTCTCAGAGGAATACTGTTTATTACTTTTTTGCTCCCTTTTAATCTTTTCCTACTACTATTTAGTATTGTATGGCTTTTAGGAGGTGAGCAAGAAGAAAGTAATAAGATTTGAAAAGATTGTGATTTTTTTCTGATATATTTTTCACATTCATATTGTTTATTTGCAGACCAGTCACAGTGTCCCGTTCAACTTTGCCACTATGGGTGATAGCTCTCTCTGTGTTTGGAGTGTTAGCAATCCTTGGAATAACTATTGGTCTCTTGGTTCATTTTCTGGCAGTAGGTTGGTATATATTGCACACACACACAAACACACACACTACATTTTTACTGTAGCAATTATTTCCATTTCTATGGAAGATAAAGAAATAATCACAAATAATCAATTATGCATTAATTATTCCAGATCTTATAAATAAGTGTTATTAGCCAAACACTGTATTTAGAATGTATCCAGAGACATGAATGCATAAGTAATTGATAAATAGTGAATAAGAAAAAGAAACCAGGTCTACCAATATGCTCTTATAATAAAGTACCATGTGAAGAAGAGAACTCAAGGGACATAGAATTTCAACTAATTATTTCATCATAACAAACACAGTAATTTAAAAATCTCATCTATTGATTTTATAAAATTTTAGATATAAGGAAAGTTGGAAAGTGGTGCTGTAGCTCAAGTGGTAGAGTGCTAGCTAGCCTTCAGCTGAAGAGCAAAGGAACAGCACCCAGGTGCAGAGTTCAAGCCCCATGACTGACAAAAAACAAACGAACAAACAAAAATATAACCCCAGGATTTTTGGGGTGGCTCATGCCTGTAATCCTAGCAACTTAGGAGGCTGAGATCTGAGGATTCAGTTCAAAGCCAGCCCAGGAAAGAAAGGCCATTAGACTCTTATCTTCAATAAAACCACGCAGAAAATTGGAAATGGCACTGTGACTCAAGTGGTAGAGCGCTAGCCTTAATCTGAAGAGCTCAGGGACAGCACCCAGGCTCAGAGTTTAAGCAACATGACCGACAAAAAAAAAAAAAAAAAGGAAAGTTTTAAAAAGTTGTGTGTTTTAGTTTTAGAAATTTTTTAGAATTTTTCATTATGTCTTAGTTTTAGAATTTTTCACTATGTCCTACTATAAAAGAAAAGAAAATCAGCTGATTTCTTTTCTCCTGTATTTTGAACTAGTTTGTTAGTTCTATTAAATTATGTAATCAATTGTACCAGAAGGATTCTTGTGAGTTTATCAGTATCTAATGAACACAGTACCTACAAATTGATATTACTACACAATCTATATCTGGATTTGAAATCCACATAACTTAGATAATTCTTGAAACATTTCTTTATTTCACAGAAAATAGGACCTACTACTATCAAGGTAGCTTTAAAGTGCTGGATATTCCATATGATAGAAATTATGAAAGGGAGACATCACCAGAAAGCAACTATCTTAGTAAAATCATCGAAACTAAAGTAAGTTAGTATTCTCTATATTTGTTAATTGTCAATTTTTAAAAATGTAGACATGATTGAATTTGATAATAACTGTGCTCTCTCTTAACAGATGGCTGATACATTTCAAAGTTCGAACATTTACAGACAATATATCAATTCTCAAGTCATCACACTGGTGTAAGTAATTCATAGTAACCATCAGAAAAGATATAAAGTCATCATCCATGCACTTATACTTCAAGTTTCCCTGTCAAAAATAATTGATGTGGGGTTATTAGCCAATAAATTACTAATACCCATCATTATCATAGTATCAAACGAATTGTCTAGTATAAAACCAAAGCAAAAATGGAGGCATTATTTTTTACTTTATTAGATCTGTTGTGAATGTGTTAATCCACAGATTATACATGGCATCCTTCTCATTTCCTATTTATTTCTGAAAAAAAATTACATAGTTCTTTAAACCAGCATTTGATCTACTCACATTTTTATTTTCAGTAGCATAAATATACACTCCTTTTTCTTTTGTGATTTTATTGTATATCAGCCAACCATCCTGCAGAATTGGTACTAGGATTCTTACTGGACATAAGATAGAAGACAGTATATATACATTGGCTTTTCCCATTCATAGGGCTTTGGAGTAGCAAAGATTAGTAGAGAATAGACTGAAAACAGGTAGACCATCTGAGCCCATTGCCATTGAGTAGCCTTGGAGCCTATATTTTGAGTCCATACCTCTATTGTATGAATTATTAATGATAACAGTTGTCCTGTTGTGCTTATAAATTACATTCAAAATAAAAAGATACAGTGTGTAAAAATATTTGCAAGTAGCTGGGCGCCAGTGGCTCATGCCTGTAATCCTAGCTACTCAGGAGGCCGAGATCTAAGGATCGTGGTTCTAAGCCAGCCCCGGCAAGAAAGACCGTGAAACTCTTATCTCCAATAAACCACCAGGAGACCAGAAGTGGTGCTGTAGCTCAAGTGGTAGAGTGCTCACCTTGAGCTGAAGAGCTGAGGGACAGTGCTCAGGCCCAGAGTTCAAGCCCCACAACCGACCAAAAAACATTTTTTTTGCAAGTAAACACATGTCCAATGAAGATGATCATTACTATTACTTTCTCTAATGCCACCAACATCCATTCTTCCCTTGTTCTTGGACTCATGTGACTCCTGCAATTGCAAAATGGAGTGGTGTTCCAACTAGCATTGACACTCGGGGTCAATTTTAGTACTGAAAAGAGAAGGCAAACTGAAGTTGAAGGGCCTAGATACATCTTAGAAGTGACTACAATCACTAAAAAGCTTCTCTGCTTTGTTTTCTCATGCATGTAACTTCAAATGCTGTGTGAAGTGTGGGTTCAGATGAATGATAGAGAAACCAATAAAATTATTCACATTGGCATGTTGAAAAAAAGCATTTACATGAACTGAATGCTTCCTAAGAATGATTGTTTATTTATCTGTCCAAATATTGAACATCTCACAGGCTCCATGATAATGACACTTCAGCACTAGCCTTAGAGATCCTACAGGCTGTCCATCCTTTTCTAAATTCCAAACAAATCTCTGAATAACACAGTCAGATTAATCTTCAAATGCAATTTTACTCTTGATCTTCTCATCACTGCTATCCCTTGGCTAGCTTTAAAGACCCTCCTCCCTCACACTGTAGTTCCTGGCTGACCTCTGTAGGCATAGGTAACAGATGGTAACAGTGCATGGTGGAAAGAAAATAGAATCAGCTGCACTCAATCCAACACACTTCAAAATCTTTTGAGACAGGGCACCATTACGTAGCCAGTGTCGGTTGTGAGTTCACTGTGTAGCTCAGACTCATCTGGAACTTACAGACCTTCTGTTTTGTGTGCTGAATTAAGCAGCACAGCCATGCCTGGCTTGCTGAATTCACTCTTAACTTCTAGCTTAGTATGAAACACCTTACATAACCTCTCAGGAGCCTCAGTGTATAAAATCATGACATACTATAGTAGTGGGGGGAAATGTGGTCTAATGTGATAACCAAGTACCTAAAGCATAGTAGATGGATAATAGATACAAACTCATGTGATTTCCATCCAGTTGTTCTCTAGTATAACTCTTCATCTCTGAGTAATGAAGTTGTCTACTTGATGAAATAACATAAAAAATACCAGGTCATCTCTTCCTTTAATATTTCTTTATAATTTAGGCAAAAATAACTTATCTTTCAACTGATTATGTCGTGTTAAACTAAATATCTTAGTACTTCTGTCCCATTTACTATAGACATTTGTATACATGTCTTATTTCCTTAAAGTAAAGAAATTCCTGGTCTTCTTCTTAGTCTTCACTCAATAATATTCACCCCAGGTGCATATAGAACATATTGATGAACAAGTGATTGATGAATGCATGTACAAATAATCCCAGATCTTACATCATATCTTTACCTGTGTGTCAGGCTTTCTCTATTTTTTTTTGGATTAGTACAATTGCTTGCCCTGTAAATTGAATAATATATTCGCATATGTTACCATAAATATAGGCAGGTAATGATTCTGTGTTTAACCTGTAAAGTTGCTATGCAAAACAATAAAAGAGCAGAAGAGGCCAAGCTACGAGGGATTAGGGAATTGAGAAGAAAATGCTATTTTTCAGCCATGAATGAAATCTTTATGTTGTTTTCAGTCCTGATAGCAACAGTGTGACAGCATTTATCTGGCTGGTTTTCAAGGATGCTAGGTCAAAGAAGGAAAACACAAGAAGAAGAATCGAAACTATCTTACATCAGATGCTGAAGAATAAGTCAGGACCCTTGACTATGGACCCTAACTCTCTTAGGCTTGTGGGTAAGCTTATATAGTAGATGAGAACCTTGATCTTCAGATCTCAAGGATTACAGGCATGAGCTACTGGTGCCTGGCGGAATGCCATTTTATATTAGAGAAATTATTTGTATGTTTTGTTATTTAAGACGTATCCAGAAGGAGTGATATTGATCAAGATACTTTGCATTTATAAATGGCTTTGTTGAATGGCAACTCCTTTGTACAACTACTTGAAGATAATAAAAATATAAATAAATAAATATATAAATAATTAAGCATAACCAGGTTAAAACAATGCCACACATGATACTTGGTTTGAAGGATGGATTGCTTCTTATTCAAAGATGTTAATACTTGAAGCAATTTTAAAGAGTATTGGTGTGCTTTATTTTTCATGCTTTCTTATGACTTATAAAAATAGCCTTGGATCTCTAATTTTGAGGCAAATTAATTTTTAAATGTTATTTTTGTGTTTTGAAGGAACAAGGCTCACTTGTGGGGACTCTTAGATGATGCAGAATACAATTCCAATTAAGCAAAAAAAAGTCTTACAGGGTCCTATGAAGATGGCATTTCTGTATAATATATTCACACATGCCAAAAGTAGCATTCTAATAAGCTGATATTCTCTTATTTCTATTGACACTTTATCCTGAAAAGTGAAATTCTTTTTTTTTCTTTTTTTGGTCCGGTCGTGGGGCCTGAACTCTGGGCCTGAGCGCTGTCCCTCAGCTCTTCAGCTCAAGGCTAGCGCTCTACCACTTGAGCCACAGCGCCACTTCTGGCTTTTTTCTTTTTGCTTATGTGGTGCTGAGGAATCGAACCCAGGGCCTCAGGCATGCAAGGCAAGTGCTCTACCACTGAGCCACCTTCCCAGCCCCTTGAAATTCTTTTTTGACTCTCCTGCTTAGCTGGACTCACTGTCTACTTCCATTGCCCTAGCACCAGATGGATGGGTGTTAAATTATTATGGGTGTTTTTTTTGTTCTATTTCAGAAATCAATAAAGTTGATGCTGAGAAGACAATCAACAGCCGTAAGTTCAAATACTTTTGAGTTAAATATTAGACAATCCGCACCACAACAAACAAGATTGTTACCCTTGATCAGGCATATTACTAAGTGCTTTAGGAGTAATTATTTCATCTTATTAACAATCTTAAAAGCCAGGTGCTGGTGGCTCATACATGTAACCTTAGCTACTCAGGAGGCTGAGATCTGAAGATTTCAGCTCAAAGTCAGCCTGGGAAGAAAAGTCTGTGAGACTCTTATCTCCATTTAATCACCAGAAAACTGGAATTGGAGTTTTAAAACTCTAGCCATGAGCAAAAGAGCTCAGGGCCTGCATCCAGGCCGAGTCCCATGACCAGCAAAATAGATAAGTAGGTAAGTAAGTAAGTAAATAAACATCTTAGAGATAAATGTGGTTGCCATCTCATTTGAGAGATGAAAAAACTGAAACACAAAAAATGTAAAACAATTGTCCAGATTCACCAGCTTGTCCATGGTGGGACCAATGTTCAAACCCAGGAAGTCTGGTTGTAGAGTTCCTGGACTTCACAAAGACTTTTCTTCCCATAGCTTACCCATTCTTCAATTGCTGTTACTCTACCTAGTAGACAGGTGATTTAGGGACTTCTTATAATTCTTATAGGGATTACATTTTGCTCCTATCTGCACAAGACAGTTAAAAACATATAAGGCAAAGTCACTCACTCTGTGTCATAAAATAAACATTATCTTTCTCTTCTAAATGGAGCAAAATTGATCCAAAATTCTGACAGGCTGTGGGAGACGAGCAAGGATGTCAGCTACTTATGACAGAATCAAAGGAGGTTCCACTGCTCAGGAAGGAGAGTGGCCTTGGCAAGCAAGTCTCAAGATGAACGGCAGACACTACTGTGGGGCATCGCTGATCAGCGAACGATTCCTGATAACTGCAGCTCACTGCTTTCAAAAGTGAGTCCTGGGTTGGGGATGCAGTGCATAGTGACCTAGTCATGATGCACAAGACCCTGTGTTTCTTCTATAGCACCACAAACAAGTAAAGAAAACACAGTGAGTTTATCATATTCCCCAAGATTAGGGAGATCTAAGGCTTGGCGTCCTGGTTTGAAAGAAAAATGATTTAATAACCTACCCAGCTCTTACTATGAAAGATGGAAAGAGTCATTCATTTCAGATGCTATATTTTTTTCCTCACAGTAATTTTATTTTATATTGTTTTATACTCCACCCTAAGTCAATATAGCTGGTAAAATACATAATCTCCATCTATACCTCCTCCTCTTTATGTGTCTGCATTACTTTCTTGGTCTTCTAGGCAAATATGACTCAACCTTAGTCCAAATGCTACTTTCCCTAAGAAATTTTCTTTTTTCTTAGGCATACAGTTTTAAGTCCTATATTATTGCCCCACTAATTATATACACAGGTATTTTAAAGTTATTATAACTGCCCATGTTCATGGCAGTTATGACCCATGTTCATTAGATTTTAGATTCTTGAACCATATGCTACTTCTTGATTTTTATTCCTAAATCCCTATTTCCTATTGTGAAGGAACTCAAAAAGGAGTGTTAAAATGAATTAAGAAATCAGATTGTTTTTATTGCAAATGGACTACACAGCAAGGAAATACTAATGTCATGAAAAGTGTGTGAATTATACAGGATTTCTACTATTTGACATAGAATTAGACTTATTCCAAACATAAATAAAACATACATGATTTTTGTTTCTTTAGGTCAAACAACCCAAGAAACTTTACTGTTAGCTTTGGCACTAGAGTAACTCCACCCTATATGCAACATTATGTTCAACAAATTATTATTCATGAAGACTACATCAAGGGTGAACATCACGATGATATTGCACTGATAATGCTCACGGAAAAGGTTTTATTTAAGAGAGATGTCCATCGAGTTTGTCTTCCCGAAGCCACACAGGATTTTCCACCAGGGGAAGGAGTTGTTGTGACAGGATGGGGAGCACTTTTCCATGATGGTAAGTCCAGTGAAAACTTAATAGAGGAGGCAAGGTACAAAAGCAATGTGAAAACTCAGCAATCTAGGCACAGAATTAAAGGTAATGCTTACTTCCAGATGCTTTGTTCTCTAAGGATCCCTCAGAGAAAGTTGCATATGGAGTTCGGCCTTAGTAAATTGCTTCTATTTGGAACATTGTAGGAAGTAAATTTGTGTGTAGAATCTCCTTATTTGGAGAAGCTAGTTGAGAAAATCATCATCCAAACAGATTCGAAGATAAGTACTTTGAAAGGCAACATGTAAAATCAAATTATACTTTGCATATGACTCCTTCATTGGTTTCAGTGAGAAAAGTGTATAGACTTGGTCATCTTCTGCAGAAGAATCAGTCAGCTCTAGGTCTTAGTGTGCAGAGGACAGAGCTAGGCTTTTATTCTGTAGCGTTCCTCAACAGCACTTTTCCTGACGATGTTTACTTCCTTCAGGCGAATATCCACTGTTGCTTCAGAAAGCACCCGTGAAAATCATTGATACAAATGTTTGTAATGCTAAAGAAGCTTATAATGGTGTGATACTGGACACAATGATCTGTGCTGGGTACATGGAAGGAAATATCGATGCCTGTCAGGTAATTCCGGACATTATTCACACAGACCACGTAATATATAAAAAATTGCTACTATCTTACAGAAATCATCAATAAGGAGACAATGCAATGATTTGTAATTTGGCCATTTTGCCAATGTTCTCAGCTTTGGCACTAAAGTAATTGTTCTCTATAGACAGCATGTGATTATTTATATTTAAAAACCATTTTATATTTACTCTAATATAGTCCAGTACTATCCTAAATCCTGTTTGTAAGAATTAATTTATTTATCCTTATTACAATCTTAGCATATGCATAGTGTTTCATTTGACAAATGAAGCAACTGAGGTAGAGGAAAGTATGTAGTGACATCTATTAAGTGTGAAATTATTAATTGTGTACATCCCAGTCTATCTAACATCATAGTGCAAACTCTTAATTGTATTTCAAAAGATCAATCTCAGAGATGATTGAGTTACTACAGTTTATTCTCAAGATTTTTTGTGCCAGTCTTGGTGTTAGAACTTTCTGCTCAAGTCTAGTGATCTATCACTTGAGCTACAGCTCCCTTCTGGCTTTTTTTGGGATATTTAATTAGGGATAAGAGTCTTATGAACTTTGGCTTTGAACTTTGATCCTAAACTCTTAATCTCCAGAGTAACAAGAGTTATAGGCATGAGACACTGGTGTCCAGCTTCTTCCCACCAAGAAGGTGGCTAGAGTTTCAAATACTTTCCTCAAATATAAAACTGCAAATGTCAAGTATATTCATTCAAATGATATGTCTCCTAAAAGCTTTTTCATAGAAGTAGAGTTTGTACACTATTAGATCACACCTGCAAGTATATGCAAACACAAGAATGCATTCTGGTCAGCCACAGTGGAGGCAGATAAGGGGGTTTGTATTACATTTTTTTTGTTGTGGTCTCTCTGATATAACAACCACTTACAGGCTTCTCCTGAGCTTCTTTACTATAACTGAGGTGTCTGAAAGGAAATTGTCCTCATGATACATGTGCTTTGTTTAATTTAGGGTGACTCTGGAGGACCACTGGTTCACCCAAACTCTCGAGACATTTGGTACCTTGTTGGAGTCGTGAGCTGGGGAGATGAATGTGGCCAAATGAATAAGCCAGGGGTCTACACTCGAATGACGGCCTATCGCCACTGGGTTGCCTCCAAGACTGGTATCTAAGAAAAAAAAATATCTTGTAGCAGCAAATGCAAGTCAATTTTGGCAGCTACTCCTACTTAATATACTTTCAAAATTAGCATGTACATGACTGTTTAACTTAAACAATCATGTACAAGAGGTATTATTTATGTACTTTTATTTAAACAGTCTCAACAGGACAAAATGAGAAATCTCAGTTTGGGGTCCAGAAAAGCCTAAGTTTAAAACAAACAAAAACAAAAACAAAAACATAGTATTGTCCAAAATACTATTGCAACGAAGTGGCACCATGGCTCAAGTGGCAGAGCACTAGCCTTGAGCAAAAAGGAAGCTCTGAGACAGTACCCAGGCCCAGAGTTCAAACCCCGGGATCAGCAAAAGAAAAACAAATCTATAAAATATAATAGTATCTTCTGTTTCAAATAACCCGCATCATGGCTATCTCACCAGAGCACGAAGATTTAGTTTCTCATTCTGTTGATAATACTTTGCAAAATTATGAAAGTATATTCTTCTCCATGACAGATTTGGAGGCAGAATGGTATATAAGAGAGAAAACACCTTCCACCCAGAACTGCCTCTGCTCTCATTTCATAGCCTGTATGGAGGGCATGTGGCCGTAACCTTGTGCCCTTTGAAAAGAGACGTTGAGCTGTACTCTCTTATTTGTACTAGCATGAATCCATTCTTGTAACCATTGTGAAAGAATATCACCACCAGACACAAAACACGCTTTAAATTCATAAACATCAGGTAGAGTAACTCTTTAAGAAGTCACTGTGGAAATGTCTTATTTGTAGCATATTTTAAAAAGTAGTTAATAAATTTAAATTTTGAAATTATTTTAATTATAATGAATTTAAAGGAACAACATCTTTGCTCCATGACAGTTTTCCTTTTCTTTTTGCTCTTCTTGGTTTACTCAATAGTTTGCACGTAGCTTCTTCTCATTCTGTCTGTGTGTGGAAGGGTTAAGTGTTCCAATTCAAGATTAAAAATATGTACGGTTTGGAACTCTCCAACCTAGAGTTTGGATACATGATTGCCTATCTTCTGGCTGCTTCTAGCTTTCCATCTGTGAAGTGGATCTCCAAGAAGCTGCAGAGGTGAAAGTGAGGATTCACAGATGCAAAAGGGCCTGGGAGCCTGGTGCCTCTCATGATTTTCAGGCTTTTGCTCCTGATTTTCAGATGGCTACTGGTGTCCCAATGGAAGGCTAGGTCACTGCACTGGCTTTACATTTTAAACAGGTGCCAGGAATCATGACACTTCACCACCAACCATGACAGTGTTCCATGCTTTACAAATTTTCATGTTGAAAACTGAGGCAGAGACAGGAGAGGAGAAGAAAGAGAAAGAGAAGAGAGGACAGAGAATAGTGGAAAGAAAAGAGAGGAGAGGAAGAGAGGTAAGGAAGAAGGGAAGAGATAGAGAGGATCATGTTTCCTTAAAGTCAAATGGGTTGGGTCATAGGGGAGCTCTATGTGGAGTCTTTGAGGAATCTCCATACTACTTCCCAAAGTGGTTGAACAAGTTTACACTCCCACCAACAATGCAGTAAGGTTCCCTTCTGGCCACATCCCCTCCAGCAGCTGTTGTTATTAGAGTTCTTGATTATAGCCATTCTAACTGGGGTGAGGTGATATCTCAATGTTGTTTTGATTTGCATTTCTTTTATGGCTAGGGAGGTTGAGCTTTTCTTCTTGTGTCTATCGGCCATCCTTCTTTCTTCTTCAGAGAAGTTTCTCTTTAAGTCTTTAGCCCACTTATTTATTGGGCAGTTATTTCTTTGAAGATTTGTTGTTGGGGGATTTAATTTTTTGAGTTCCAGGTATATTTTAGATATGAGACCCTTGTCCATTGTATGGCTAGTGAAGATCTTCTCCCAATCTGTGGGCTTTCTATTGATCTTGCTAGCTATGTCCTTTGCCAGGCAAAAGCTCTGCAATTTCATGCAATCCCATTTGTCCAACCTTTCTTTGATTTGTGTGTTTCTGGGTCTCTATTAAGAAAATTTCTTCCTGTGCCAAGGAGACCTAGGGTTTCTCCTATTCCGTCCTGTAATGTTTTCAGGGGGTCTGCTTTGACTCTGAGGTCTTTGGTCCATTGGAATTGATTTTGGAGCAGGTTGATACATAAGGATTTAGCTTTAGTTTTCTACAAGTAGTTAACCAGTTTTGACAGCACCATTTACTGAAGAGGCTGTCTTTCTTCCATTCTATTTTTTTAGCTCCCTTATTGAAGATTAGGTGGCTACCACTTTTGGGCCTTTACCCAAACAAGACCATTCTAAAGCTACCAGCACAACTATGTTTATTGCAGCATTATTTACCATAGCTAAGATATGGAACCAACCCAGATGCCTCTCAGTAGATGAATGGATCAAGAAAATGTGGTATATATACACAATGGAATTCTATGCCTCCATCAGAAAGAATGACATTTCCTCATTTGTTAGGAAATGGAAAGACTTGGGAAAAATTATATTAAGTGAAATAAGCCAGGCCCAAAGAAACATAGGTCCCATGGTCTCCTTTATTTGCAATACCTAATATATATCTGAGACAAGCAGAAAAGGTCAGATACAATGATGTTAAGCTAAATGAACCTCAAGATAAGGACACAAGTGTTTTTTTTTCTTTCTTGCTATTGTTTCTAACATATTTATAAGGTACCAGGTGATATTTTTTGTTGCTTTGCATGTCTCTCCCCCATGGTATAACCCCTGTTTTCACTGTATTTGATGTTGGTATAATTTGGGGAGTGGAAGGGAAAAACAAATTGTTTAAATAGGGATACAGGTTGGCCCATTGTGACAGTGAGATGTACAAGACGCTATGTCGAAAAACGAATTTTACAATTTAGGCATTGTGGGGGGATGGGATGTAGTTGTGGAGATGGGAGGGAAGGGATGGTAGGGGAACAACAAAGGAGGAAGCAACAATACTTGATAAGAAATGTACTCATTACCTTGCTCATGTGATTGTAAGCCCTCTGTACAGTATTTTCACAATAAAAACTTATAAGAAAAGTGAAATGGTACACATTTGTATATAATAGATGAATGATTTATTCTTGCTCTCCACAAACTTATTAGTGAAATGTGTTTTGATTGAGTTTTTAAAAGCTTAATGTATACTTTAGATTATGGCAATAGTTTTATATGTAAGTAAATGAATTGATGAATTATTTTTTCTGATACACACATATATTTACTTAAAGGGTGACAAATGTTTATTTTTCAGTCTTCTACAATCTATATTTTTCTTTTGTGAACAGCAGAGGGTGCTGAAACTCAGTTATCAGGCTTCAAGTATTCCTCATAAATGTTGCATGTACATTGTTAACTAGTCAACTTTCTAAAGAATCAAGTTCAGTTCCAACAAGAGGCAAGAAGATGGCTAAAGTAAAAAATCTCCTTTCCAACCTTTTTTTCTTGTAAATAAGTATAAATCAAGGTTATTTATGTACACTGTCATCAATTTGTATCATTTATCAAGTGAATGACACCAGGTCACTAAGCAAATAAACTTTATGAGGGTAAATGATTATGGGGCATGGTTATAAACAATTCTAGGAGCCAGGCACAATGACTCACATTTGTAAAACTAATTATTTTGGAGGCTGAAAGGTGATGGTTTGAAGTTTGAGTTCAGGAAAAGCCACAAAACAGAACTGTTATCTCAACTATAATAATAGGAATTATAAGTAGGGAGATTGGAGTTCAGGGCAGTCTAAGCATAAATATGAGTTCCTATTAATGAAAATTAATGATAGCAAAAATTACTAGGGACATAGGTCAAGTGGTAAAACGTCTGTCAGACAAGTATAAATTCTGACTTCAAACCTCAGTGTTACCAAACAAAATAAAACCTCTAGAAAGAAATATAGATTTATTTTAAAACTCTATTCCTGTCAAGGAGAATAGCAAGTACTATGATAAAAATGTGTATATTAAATAATGGATTCTGAAAACTACATTTAGCAGAGACAAAATATACTGTAAAATACTGTAAAACTAAAAGCAAGATAGCTATAACTATTGTCATGTGTAGACCCTTACATTTCATTTCATATGCTTAGTTGCATAATCAGTAAGAATAATTCAACATCTGAACTCTTAACACAACTGTATTTCAACATCTGCCTCAAATTCCTCTTTTTTGCTCATTAATGGAGTTGCAATTCTCACAAATTCATTGTCACCTTTAACACTTTTAATTTCTCCTTTTCTATTATTTTTCTCTAAGTTCTAAACCTGATGGACTCTAAAATCTGTGACAATTTATCAGTGCATGAAACCTATACGCGCACACACACGCACATGCACACATATATGAATGTGAAGTCAGTGCATTCAGAGATACTTTAACTTTTATCAATGAATGTCATTCTTCAGGTCTCTACTTAATCTCATATCCTCAGAGAATATTTCTCCTGTTTTTTGTAATAAAGTATCCATGTCCTTGCACTCAGGTCCCTATTCCTTTTCAAATTCCTTCATAGTACCATATTTGACATTACCTTGAGTATTTATTTGTTTACTTCTTGTCTTTGCTCTGCCTCTAATGATAAGGTCTCTGCTGACTTCACCACCATCACAAGAACAATGAGACATGCTCACCTAGGTAGGCCTTAACTGACTATTTCTTAGGGAAGAAAACTGATCCATGAAATATTAGTTTCAAATGAATATAAAAATCAAATGAACAGATTATGTTATATGCAGACAATTTCAACTTCTCAATGAATAACTCAAATCAAAATAGCACCAGATGACTCTTGACTTCATCTTTAGTCACCTTGCCTCTCTGCCTTTCAGAGAAGTTCTTGTCAGTAGGTCAGACAGCACAGAAGTCACAGTAAAATGGATGACAAGGGATGCAAATTTTTCTTCTAAAAGTCTGCAAACAAAATACATGGAAGAACATTGCTTTGAGATACGAGTCCATGACATAGCTCTTAAGTTTAGTACTTAAAGGCTAAAGACATTAGTCAGAACTCCCTCTAATCTAAGATAAGTTAAACTTCAAACATATTGTTTATAATTAGGTAATATATGTCGTCACATAGGTACTGACTCATACACTATGAACACATTTTGAACTTGTATAACCCCAACCACCACAAGACAAAGAATACATGTCATAGGTTACTTAATTGTATAACTTGTATATAGACAAGATCTATTCTCATGTGGTAATCTATCAGTCATCAAAGGATATATTTAACATTTGATGAGAAACTTGATAGGACCCAAAGTGTTCAACATACAGGATTATACTAGGAGTCACCTGAATTTTCACTAATGGTATTATTTGAGCCTTTGTTATGCTAAGTTCCTGCCATTTTCCTATTATATTTATAGATCAGAATCAATTAGATTACCACTAATCGTAAGACAAAACACAATAGCTTTACTATATATTTTATGGATCTGATATGACTTTTCACTGTATTTTCTTTCTGTGAGAAGAGTGGCTGCATTCTCATTTCTAACCCTTGGACTTGCTTGTTATTCTTTAAACACAGAACATTTGCAAATTTGTTCTGGATATCTAGTGATGAATTCATACTATGCAGTGATATAAACCACAGCCACAGGAAAACCATCATACATAAGATAACTTATGGATCCATACGGCCCTATTGCTACATCAGAGTTATTCCTGACATGTCCATCCCTTAGAAATCCTAAGCTCCACCTTTTGCAAATCAAGGGAGATATTCCTAATTCATGTGGCTTGAATAGTCATATGAGTAATTCTCTTCCACCTACCATACTGTTTCGTATGTACAAAGTTCAGAAGTTGGCCTGGAGGTGTGGCTCAAGCATGGGGCTCTTAGTTCAATCCCCAGTACCACTGAGTAGTAGTCTCTATGTTAGTGTTCAGGCTTGAGAATTAATATTTGGTGTTGTATGGTGATCTCAGCCCTGTACCTGAGGAGAAACTCATTTCTCTGGGGCGGCTCCTGCTATTGTTACCAATCTGGATGCCAGTCTCACAGTCAGTTTCTTGGGACTGCAGTGTTGTCAATTGCTCCAGGCAGGAGGGTGCATAGCATGCAGTCGGGACTCCTGCTCACTTCCTGCCCTGTATACTGCAACCCGGACCTGCACCCATCGGTATGGCCACTGCTATGTCCACTGCTATGTCCACAGCCACATTCTCAGTCTGTCACCTAGTATATTGCTTCTACTCTACAGATGTTCAAAATAAAATGATTAAGAATTTTGATCCATTCATCTACTGAGGGGCATCTGGGTTGGTTCCATATCTTAGCTATGGTAAATAATGCTGTGATAAACATGGTTGTGCTGGTAGCTTTAGTATGAGCTTGTTTGTGATTGTTTGAGTAAATGCCCAAAAGTGAGATTGCTGAATCATAAGAGAGCTCTATGTGGAGTCTTTTGAGGAACCTCCACACTGCTTTCCAAAGTGGTTGAACAAATTTACACTCCCACCAACAATGCAGTAGGGCTCCTTTTTGGCCACATGCCCTCCAGCATCTGTTGTTACTAGATTTCTTGATTATAGCCATTTTAACTGGGGTGAGGGAATCTCAATGTTGTCTTAATTTGCATTTCTTTTATGGCTAGAGAGGTTGAGCATTTCTTCATGTGTCTATTGGTCATTCTTATTTCCTCGTCAGAGACATCTCTCTTTAAGTCTTTAGCCCACTTATTAATTGAGCAGTTGTTTCTTTGTGGATTTTTTGTTGGGGGATTTAGTTTTTTGAGCTCTAAGAATGCTTAAATGAGGATGCAGGCTGACCCATTGTGACGATGAGATGCACAAGACACTATGTTGAAAACCAACTTTACAATGTCGGGGTGAGGGAGGCAGGAGGAGTTGGGGAGGTGGAGATGGAAGTGATGGTAGGGGAAAAACAAAGGAGGAGATAACAATGCTCTCAACGAAATGTACTCATTACCCTACTTATTAACTGTAACCCCTCTGTACAGCATTATATATATATATATATATATATATATATATATATATAATTTGAAATGACCAAAGTACAACTTTAAAGCAAGCAAGGACCCTTCCAGTGGGTAGTCTTATATGAAATTTCATTAACTGCACTTCTCATGTGTCCAAAAATGCTATGGTTCAGAAAAGCCATTACTGAGCTAGGGATTCTTATTAATCCTTTAAAAGAAATCATAAACTGAGGTTGAAAAGTTAACCCCCCCCTCCAAAAGTGAGCCACTTACACCTTAAATGTGAGGCCATATCACATGGAAAGCTTATTGTATAGAAAGCTTACTCCTAAAAGATTCTTTTTCTTAGTCAGGAGCTGGTGGCTCATGCCTGTAATCCTAGCTACTCAGGAGGCTGAGATCTGAGGAACATGATTCAAAGCCAGCCCTGGCTCAAAAGTTCATGAGACTCTGATCTCCAGTTAATCACAGAAAAAGCCAGAAAGGGTGCTGTTGCTCAAGTGGTAGAGTGCTATCCTACAGCAAAAGAATCTTAGGTACAGTGCCTAGGCCCAGGGCTCAAGGCCCAGGATCAGGGAAAAAAAAAGATTCTTTTTCTTAAACCTCTGGTTAATCACAGAAACTGCAAATACTTTGTCCCTTTCATCAAGACCAAAATAAAAACAACAATAACAATAAAAGAGACCTATACTTCTTACATGTTTAGCAGATTAAATACTGTGGATGCATGAATAAAATTCATTTTCTCCTTTGTAATTTTGGAGGGGCCATGTGGTACATAAATTCCAGAGAGTACTACCAAGAGTTGAATTATACTAAGATCTGAATCACATCTGGCCACTTATTTGCTGGGTGACTTGGGGAAAACTGCTAAATTTCTGTTTGCCTTGTTTCTTGTTCTCTCATCTATAAAATGGTGGCTAATAATTATAGCTACCTCATAGGGTTATCAATAAATATAGAGTAAGTTACTCTGTATAGAGTACTTAAATTTCCTGACAGTTATTAAGTTCTCAATAAACACTAGTGTTTATACAGTTTTAAGACTTCATGCAATCTTTTATTTGTGGGTTTGGGATTGTAAAAGGTTAAGAAGAACTTGGATCAACCCCAAAATTTTAACAAAAATCATTCAAGATAATAGGATTTTGAACTTCAAAATTTGTTTTCCTTCATATTTCCTTCATACACATAAAAATGTATAAAAGGTATGTATATTAGTTTAATAAAATCTAAAATAAATTTTGTTTTAGAAACCTAAATAAGATAATATTTCTTTTTTAAATTTATTTTTATTATAAAGTTGATGTACAGAGGGGTTGTAGTTACATGGGATTATAATATTTTCTACCATTACTGTTCCTTCCAAAATCATCCAATTTTTATCCCCCCCACTGTATAAACATACTCAACACACACATTTGTGTATATATATATATATATATGTATGTATATATATATATATATATATATACATACATACATACACACACACCAAAAATTCACACATTCTTGATTATAAAAATTAAGGTAATAGTATAGAGCACTGATAAACTAGGGTTGGTAAGATTAAGCAAAAAAAAATTTTAGTATATTTGTGTCCCAAATACTGAACTCAGGGCCTGGGTGTTGCCCCTGAACATTTTTTGCTCAAGGCTATGCTTCATTCTGCCATTTGAGCCACAAAACTCCACTTTTGGCCTTTTTTTGTGATTAATTGGAGATAAGTCTCAAGGATTTAAGGATTTTCTTGCCTGAGCTGGCTTCAACCAATGATCCTTAGATCTCAGCCTCCTGAGTAGCTAGGAATACGTGTGTGAGCCAACAGTGTCTCACTAATACTGTTTTTCTTAGTGGCAGTCTTAACATTTTGGGTCATACAGTTCTTCATGATACTAGTATTGTATAGACAATACAATAAAAATCATGTATTATTTACTTGAAATTCTAATTTATTTGTATAACCTGTGCGTTATCTCATAACTCTTTTTTTTAAATCGCTGTTAATAGATTAGTACTGACTTCCTACACTATCATCTCTAAACTTAGCTATATAGCCTCAATGGGAGGAATTTCTTTAGAATTTTAACATTTAGATTTGATTGGCATATTAAAAAGAATGACTATTCAGCTGAGGAGGGTACTGCACACTCATAATCCCAATACTCATGGGGCTTCAGCAAGAAAATCATACATTCTAGGTCAGACTGAGCTATATAAAAAGACCTACCCCCTCTCTCTCCCACAAAAGCAATACATATTAAATATATGAGTCTTGATGAGATTAAAACACCTATAAAACAGCCACCACAAATAAAGCCCTAAATGTAGACATTGACAGCTCCATATTCTTCCACAAAATAAAACAAAAGATAAAAAATAAATAATAAAAAATAAATCAAAGATCCACATAGGTGTTGCTTACCCTCTAGCTCCAAGCTCATTTTCTATCTCACAAACACACATAGAAATCATACCTTCAAGAGTATTTCCCACCTCTGATACTACACCTTCTCTTCTCATCATTTAGTAACCCATTATCTCCCAGTCATATAGTCTATAATATTTTTAAGGATGTATGAAAACATAACACATCACAGTTTGGAAGTAAACTAGTTTGAATCAGACTCATCTTGTTCTTCCTGTCTCCTTCGTTCAGGCTGTTTCTTCAGGTCCTGTCAGTCATGAGTCAAGGTCTTTCCTTTGCTTTGTTGAATCCTAGATGACAGGTCTTGGGTTAAAGGGTAAGTTGTGGTAAGAAAGGGCATTTTTCACAGAATTAAAATTTTTAGTGTATTATTTCATTCTTTTCTGCTTCCTTATTCTCTAATATATTTTCATTATGTTTTTGTTTTTAAGCCAAAGGCTGAGTGGTTATTCCTTATCAGGTTATTCCTTATCTCAATTTACTCATCTGATCAGACTATCTTGGTTGTGTTTTCTCTCAAATTTGTTAAGACGTATTTGTCATCTGGACTTCCACATTGGTTATTTCTCAGTTTCATCTTTCTGTGACATTGTATCTTTTTAGCCAATTAAGTCACTTGAATTAAGAGTATTTATAATATTACCTTTAAGTAGTTGTACAAAGGTTTTGCCAGTTAGCCAGGCATTTTATAAAAGAATGAATCTTGCAACTTACTTTTCTGGAAATAGTAACAAGGGGTAAAGATTTAGTAAATTCTTTCTGGGAATCACCCACTTAGGTCTGGAGAGAATTAATATTCACTTGCTGAGATGTAATAGCTATAGGGTTGTGGAAATGGAGACAAGGGGAAAGAGAAATGTCATGATACTTAAGAAGGACCCTAAACTGACAGAAATCTGGATTTAAGCTAATTTCAGAAGAGACCCTGTGATGAGAAGCAAATGGTCAACAGCAGACTACTGTGGCAGGTACCAGAACCATTCTCCCCTGGACCTAACCAGGACAGGAAACAACATTTTAGAGTTGAGAAGTCCAAGGATTTGTCAACTAGAGAACAGAAAAAATTAGGAATATCTCCTATGACTTTGAGGTGCTTCCTGGTAAGCTGCCCTAGCATACACCTACTATTTACCTACACATCAATATATTATCTTGGCACAGAGCAGAACAGAATTAAGAAAAAATCATACTGAAAGTAGATATTTACCTAAACAAGCTCTTATAGCAAACTAATCTGAAGATGGGGCATGGCTCAATGGCTCCAGTGATAGAATAACTCCTAGCAAGCAAGTCTATGAGTTCAAGCCCCATGGAAGGAAGGAGGGAAGGAAAGAAGGAAGGAAGGGAGGAAGGAAGGGAGGAAGGAAGGGAGGGAGGAAGGAAGGAAGGAAGGAAAGAAGGGAGGGAGAGAGGGAGGGAAGGAGGGAGGGAAGGAAGGAGGAAGGCATACATGCAGAAAAGGAAAAACTTTTTTTTTTTTTTAATTGTATTTTATTTTATTTGAGAACATACTGTACAAAGGGGCTACAATTACATGGGCAGGATAATGCATACATTTCTTACCAAGCATTGCAGCCTCCTCCTTTGTTTACCCTTCACTTCCCTTCCCCGCCTCCCCCCTCCCCCCACCCAATTTTACCCCCCTCCCCCCACCCAATTATACCCCCCTCCCCCCCCCCACACCGACATTGTAAAGCTGGTTTTGACATGACATTTTGTACTTCTCATTGTTGCAACAGGTCCACCTGAATCCTTAAACGACTTGTTTGTCCCCATCTACTCCACATGTTATACTGACATCAAATATAGTGAAAACGGGGGTTACACTGTGGGGGAGGGACATACAAAGCAACAAAGAAATAATCTTATAAATGCATTAGAAATACATGCATGAAAGAAACGAAAACATTAAAATACATATTTAAGGGTTCATTTTCCTAACATCACATTATCTGACCTTTTCCGCTTGACTCATACCTATACTAGATATTGCAAATAAGGGAAACCATGGGACCTATGCTTCTTTGGGCCTGGCTTACTTCACTTAATATAATTTTTTCCAAACCTTTCCATTTCCTAACAAATGGGGAAATGTCATTCTTTCTGATGGAGGCATAGAATTTCATTGCGTAAATATACCACATTTTCTTGATCCATTCATCTACTGAGGGGCAAAAGAAAAAAACTAAAAACAGAAAATTCATGACTGGGTACCAATGGTTCATACCTCTAATCCTAGCTACTCAGGAGACTAAGATCTGAGGATTTTGATTTGAAGCTACCCTAAGCAGGAAAGTCCATGAGACTCTTTTTTTGGGGGGGGGGGTTGTCTGGTCGTGGGGACTGAACTCTGGGCTTGGGCACTGTCCCTCAGCTCTTCAGCTCAAGGCTAGCACTCTACCACTTGAGCCACAGCGCCACTTCCTGCTTTTTTTCTTTTTGCTTATATGGTGCTGAGGAATCGAACCCAGGGCCTCAGGCATGCAAGGCAAGCACTCTACCACTGAGCCACCTTCCCAGCACCGAGACTCTTATATGA
This sequence comes from Dipodomys merriami, assembly GCF_024711535.1. Taxonomy (NCBI): domain Eukaryota; kingdom Metazoa; phylum Chordata; class Mammalia; order Rodentia; family Heteromyidae; genus Dipodomys; species Dipodomys merriami. The sequence goes on from NW_027206512.1 coordinate 26,217,642, forward strand.
AATAAACCACCCAAAAGCCAAAGTAGAGCTCAAGTGGTAGAGTATCAGCCTTGAACAAAAGAAGCTTAGGGACAGTGCCTAGGCCCTGAGTTCAAGCCCTGGCACAACATCAGAGAAAGAGGGTACGTTTGATAGAAAAAAGGGAAAAAAATCCACTCTTTGCATTTCTAAGTATAATGAGTAAATGCTGACCACGCAGCATTTAAAACAAATAAACAATATCTACAACTGAATCTCCAGCAAGATTCTCTCATTGCTTTTGCCATGTCATCAATTTTGTAAGACATCTTCAAGTCAGCTTTAAGATCATGAACTACCTGAAAAGAAATCGAAGACAATAATAAATCCACATAGAAATTATAAACTTTTTTTTACAGTTATAAATTGTTATAAATTCATTGTTTTCCCAATGACTCCAGATACTTTGGTAGTGAATACAGAAAATCATCAAGATACATTGAAGTGCCCAGCAAGTCAAGAATCCAAAATATGACAATAAAGAAGAAATCATTACGACTGGATTTTTAAGAGCAAAATTTATTTTGTCCAGTTTCAGAGTTCAGGCCATGCTTTCTTTGTCCCTTGTTTTTCCAATGTTTTGGAGCCGAACATTGTAGTTACGGGAGTATATGGCAGAGGAAGCTCTTACGTTAAACAGGAAGGGGGAAAAGGAGAAAGGGGGAGGGAGGGAACAAGGAAAGGAGAGAAAAAGAGAGAGAGAGAGAGAGAGAGAGAGACAGACAGACAGACAGACAGACAGACAGACAGAGAAAGAGACACAGAGAGAGAGAGAGACAGAGAAACAGAGACAGAGACTTCCAAAATAATAACCCCAGCTGGGTATGAAGCATTCAACACATAAGCCTATGGGGAAGTTTTATATTCAATGTATAATGACCATCTCATAATACAAAATACACTCAGTCCGTGTCCAGGACTCTCCATAGTCTTAACTCTCTCCGTGTTGAGTATGGACTGAACTCACTCAGTGTTGAATATTAGACTTTGCTTTGAGCTATGAGCCCTTTAAAATAAAAAAAGAAATGACTTCAAAGACAACAAGACAGAAAAAATCTCTCCATTTGTAAAGGGAGTAATTAAACCAAAACAAAACAAATCCAGCAGAAACAAAAACAAAACAAACAAATCCCCCATTAATTCCTGTGGATCCATGGCCAGCGTCTAGCACATTAGTGTCAGCATGTGCACTGAATGGGATTGGGCAGCCCAACCTCTAAGACCTTGCAGTGTGCAGTTCATGTGACCTTTCTCCTGGGCTGGCTCTACTCATTGCCTATTGCTTTCCACAGTAGGCCTTTTCAATGTCCTCTCATTCCAACATCCTAGAATCTCCATTTTCTTAAGGTTTTTTAGGGGCAAGTATTCTGATCCTCCTAGACCTTGCTCACCTTCCCAAGTTTTTCTTTGAAATCTGGGTGGATTTCATGATACCAGAGTTCTTGGCTTTTGCATATATGCAAAATCAGTATTGCTTGATGAATACCAATGTCTGCTCCCAGCTTAAGCACTAACTTGGTTCTCTGAAACCACAGCCACATTCATCTCTGAATGCCTAGATGGCTGGGCACTGAAACAACTTTTTAGCTATAGGTGAGCCTGGAATCCTGAAGGCACTTTCTTCTCCAGAGAAGAGGTGTGAAAGATTAAACCCTGGAGGCTGAAGTGGATGGACTCAAGCAAATTCCTAAGATGTCCTCAGGCATGTTTCCTATCTTCACAATTCAGTTTGGTTTCTTTTTAATGATTCCTATCTTGTCAGAAAGCCTCACTTTTCTTCAGACCCAATGACATGGGGATTTTTCTGAGCAAACTTCAAAGTTTTCAGGTCTTTCTGCTCTTGATGCTTTCTGCAAACCTGGCTAAAAGCAGCTATCAATAATCCATGCCACAGTATGAATGCTATGCTGTATGAAATTTCCTCTACCAAATTTGTTAATCCATCCCCTTTAAACTGAGATTCATTCAACAGGGCTAGACAAAATGTAGACAAAATATAATTTCCCATACTGGAACACGATCAGCCTCTGCTTTGATCGGGTGTCAAAAAGAATACTTGTTCTAATCTGAACCTCATTTCTCTCAACTTTATGGTCTTCTAGGATCTGATTAGAATTATCCATCCAACTCTGCTTAGAGCATGCTAAGGTTTCTCTATCAAGTCAGTTCCAAAAACGTACCAAAGTTAGGTTTAGTCACAGCAATAACTCACATCTCTAGTACTAGATTCCTGCATTTGTTATTTTTTCAGAGCTGTGAGCAGATACCTGTCAGAAATAAAGTAGGAATGATTTGGTTTTGGCTTAGTGCAACAGCACACAGTCACTTGTGCCTAAGCACTTCAAACATCATAACAGGAGAGTAAAACAGAGAAGGTTATCACCTCTTGGCCAGAATTTTTTAAAAACATGATTAGAAAGGGCATGATTAACCTTCTTTTAACCTGTAGAAAACTAAAATTAGATCCATATATATTATCCTGCACCAGAATCAACTCCAAATGGATCAAAAACCTCGAAGTCAAAGCAGACACCCTGAAAACATTACAGGAAGGAATAGGAGAAACTCTAGGGTTCCTTGGCACAGGTTGAAATTTTCTTAATAGAGACCCAGAAACACAACGTATCAAAGAAAGGTTGGACAAATGGGATTGCAAATTGCAGAGTTTCTGCATGGCAAAGGACATAGCTAGCAAGATCAACAGAAAGCCCACAGATTGGGCTGTACACTAGCTGTACAACAGAAAAGGGCCTCATATCTAAAATGTACCTAGAACTCAAAAAATTAAATCCTCCCAAAACAAAACCTCAAAGAAACAACCGCTCCATTAATAAGTTGGCTAAATACTTAAAGAAAGACTTCTCTGAAGCAGAAATAAGAATGGCTAATAAACACATGAAGAAATGCTCAGCTTCTCGGGTCATAAAAGAAATGCAAATCAAAATAACATTGATATTCCACCTCACCCCAGTTAGAATGACTATAACCAAGAAATCTATTAACAGCAGATGCTGGAGGGGATGTGGCCAAAACAGAACCCTACTGTACTGTTTGTGGAAGTGTAAACTTCTACAACCTCTCTGGAAAAGTGTATGGAGGTTCCTCAAAAGACTCCACATAGAGCTCCTCTATGACCCAGCAATCCCACTTCTGGGCATTTACCCAAATGTTTACAAACAAGACCATACTAAAGCTACCAGCACAACTGCGTTTATTGCAGCATTATTTACCATAGCTAAGATATATAACCAATCCAGATGCCCCTCAGTAGATGAATGGATCAAGAAAATGTGGTATATATACCAATGGAATTCTATGCCTCCATCAGAAAGAATGACATTACCACATTTGTTAGGAAATGGGAAGACTTGGAAAAAATTATATTAAGTGAAGTAAGCCAGACCCAAAGAAACATAGGTCCCATAGTTTCCCTTATTTACAATAATTAGTATATATCTAAGATAATTTTACCAGATGAGCAGAAAAGCTCAAAAGCTATGTACATATGACCATATAAAATGATGCTAAGCAAGATATGGACACAAGAGGTCTTTCTTTGTTGTTGTTGTTTTAATGTATTATGTGATTTTTTGTTTCCTTTGTATGTTCTCTCCCTCTATGGTAGGTATATCCCCTGTTGTCACTGTGCTTGATTTTGTATATACATCTTGTATATACATTTTTCTAATTTGGGGAGGGGAAGGGGAATAAAAAAATTCTAAGACAAAGACACAGGATGACCCATTGCCATAATGATACCCACAACACAGTATATTGGAAATGAACTTTACAACTTTGAGTTGGTGGGGAAGGTGTGAGGGAGGAGGGGGAGGGAAGGGATAATGGGAGAACAACAAGGGAAGGGGTAACAATGCTCAACAAGAAATGTACTCGTTGCCTTACTTAGGTAACTGTAACCCCTCTGTACAACAAAATAAAATTTTAAAGAACAGAACAAAAAATTATTCTTTTATGCAAATTGTCAAGAGTTCTTGTTTCTGCTCAATAGGTAAAAAAAAAACCTATATTAGTAAGGAAAGAGAAAACCAATGATCTAACATGACTATAAGCAGTACCAAAAAGGTTTTTGAACTTGCAGCTACAAGTTTTAAAAACCTAGTGGAGTTACACAACTCAATATAAATAGATGTATATCTGTGAGGTTAACATAATTTGAATTATCCAAGAATACTTACTAAGTGGTTTAATACACACAGAAATGTGCCAATTGCTATCAAGAATTTGGAAAGGAGACAATTTTTATAAACCAAGCTAAGTCATTCCTTTGCCTGAACTTTTATGTTTATCTTTTATCTTCTTTCTCTCCCTCCTCCCCACACCTCTGCAGTACAAGATAATCTGAGTATGTAAATTTCATATTTGGTGTTACCTTTATTACAGACTTTTTTTTTCATTTTTGTTATTGTTGCCAGTCCTGGGGCTTGAACTCAGGGCTTAGGCACTGTCCCTGAGCTTCTTTTTTGCTCAAGGCTAGCACTCTACCACTTGAGTCACAGCACCACTTCCAGCTTTTTTCGTTTATGTGGCCCCATTCCCAGTCCCAATTTTTATTTTGAAAAATAATTTCACGCATAGAGAAAAGGCAGTTGTATATAAACAGGAAAGAAGTTCCTTTTTTGTCGGTCTGGATCTAGCCCTGAGCTTTTCAGCTCAAGGGAGAGATCTACCATTTGAGCCATCTACCATTTCCAGTTTTCTTGTGTTTAATTGTACATAAAAGTCTCACGGACTTTCCTGCCTGAGCTGGCTTTGAACTGCAATCCTCAGATCTCAGCCTCCTGAGTAGGTGGATTACAGGCATGAGCTACTAGTGCCCAGCCAGTATCTTATTTTCTCCACATACTTTATCTTCTAATATATGATGATCACATTCTATTGTCCCCATGTATGTGAGCGTATATTTCCCAATGCAAAAATATAGCTCTGTATATGGTAAAAGCACTACAATGAGGAAGCTAACATTGATATTTTACTACCTCCCAATCCACATACCTCATCAAGTTCCACCAGTCATCCTAGCCACATTCTTGACCGCAAAGGGATCCAGGATTGTGTGTCACAATCTGGAAGAATTCTGCAACCTTCCTTTGACTTTGATGACCTTGAAAGTTTTGCATTAAGACATTACTTATTCAAGGTATCACTCAATTTTCATCTTTGCACTTTTGACAGCAACATCATGAAAGAAATTATACTAACATGTTCTCTTTTTCACATCCTGTTTTACAGAACACAGTTTTAATTTATCCCATTGCTGATAGTATTAATTTTGACTACTACTTACTTAAGAAGTTTTCTTACAGTTTTCTTCATTGTAATATTTTTAATATTAGTGTTTTGTGAGAGATATGTTGAGTTTATACAAATATTCTATTTTTTATCTTTTGCCTATCAAGTATTGAATCACTCAATTAGTCATGGTTAAATGGTTATCAAAAGGTGATTTTTCTAATATTGCCTTTCAATATGACTATTCCAGATATACAGTAGAATTCCAGATATATAGTAGAATTACTAAATACACAAAGGAACATTTAAAATTTATGAACTTAAGAGAAGGAAGAGAGTTGAGAATGTTATAGGAGGCAGTGATTATAAAGAAGGACCATGCCATTTACCCTTGTAACAAAGAAAGTGAGGAATTGATCACATGAGAGACCACAAAAAGTTTTACAGGATCTGTGGAATGAAAAAAGACTAATGGGGTACAAGAATGGTTGGAATCATGTTACTACAGGGAGTGACCTAGAGCAATAGCAATAAATATCATCTCTTTCTCTCTTTAGGTAATCACATCTGTTAAAATGAGTTCTAGGTTCTTGTTATCTTCTCCTAGACACTTAAAAATATTCTTTTCCTCTTTTTGCATCCTATTGTTTAAGGGTTGTTGCTCTGTGTTTGACTTCATAATTGTTTTCTATTAGTTATTAGAATTCCTGAATTTTACTGAAATATTTTGTATAGGTGAGGACTTTTAAAGACATTATACCCTACTTTAAAATCCTCAAACATATACCTCTCATTATTAGAAATTCCTGGTTATGTTACATCTCATTGTTTCAACTCTGATGAAATATGTTTTTCATCTTACTTATGTCTTTATAGTTATTTTAGATAATATCCCTGTCATATTAAAAAACACTTGAACATAGAATTTTAACTACTAAATTACTGCAACTTAAGTGCTTATTTACAAGGGCTTTATCACTGAGCAACTGATTAACTGTTCCTTAACAATATTTATATTTAGGTAACATTTTTATGAGTACCACAGAAGCACAAATAAATGAATATATTAATAAAATTGTGTGATTCTAGGGATTTCACTAAGTAAGTAAATTTTAGCTGTTCTTGCCACAAAAAGCAACTGTGAGAATATATTACTTTGCATCACTATAGACACTTTTATTTTTTCAATACATATCCCACAAAGTCATGTTGTAAACCTCAAGTATAGAAAAGTAAATTTTTGCTTGTTTGTTTCTTTTAAAGATAGGGGCCTACGACATAGTTCAGGATATTGAAGAATGCCACTTGGCTTAACATTTATTTATTTATGAACCAGTGCAATCTTTTATTTTTAATAAGTTATTTTTTTAACAAAGCAACATGTATATATAAACACATATATTGCATACATTATACATACATACCTATGTATATTCATATAAAGAAAGAGACAAATTATACGAAGGAACAAGGCAAAATAGTAACAGAGCACTATATTAGACAAGTGTAAATTTGAACAGAAATGTAAAGGAAGTAAGATGAAACTATCTGAGGAAACAGACTTTTTGTATATATTTTTATTGTAAAAATACTGTACAGAGGGGTTACAGTTACATGAGTAAGGTAATGCATATATTTCCTATCAAGCATTGTTATCTCCTCCTTTGTTTTTCCCCTACCATCCCTTCCCTCCCCACCTCCCCGACTCCTCCCTCCCCCACCAGAAGTTGTACAGTTCATTTTCAACATAATGTCTATACATCTCATTGTTATAATGAATCAACCTGTATCCTTATTTCAGCATTTTGTTATTGCCTTCCCCTCCCCAAATTAGAAAAATGCATATACAAGATGCAGGGTACCGAAATTAAATACAGTGAAAACAGGGGTTATAACTTGGGGGAAGAACATGGCTATAATCAAGAACTCTAATAACAACAGATGCTGGAGGGGATGTGGCCAAAAGGGAACCCTACTGCATTGTCGGTGAGAGTGTAAACTTGTTCAACCACTTTGGAAAGTAGTATGGAGGTTCCTCAAAAGACTCCACATACAGCTCCCCTATGACCCAGCAATCCCGCTTTTGGGCACTTACCCAAACGATCACAAACAAGGAAAAAGACTTTTCAAAGGAGAAAATATAAAAAGTACAAAGGCTCTGAAGAAAATATGACTAAAGGAAAATCAAATTGGAAAGAGCTGGAAAGTACAATGGCAAGGGATTCAGGATCCTATATTCTAAAGTAAGGCTTTGAATTTTATTCTAATTTCTGAAAAAGCACATGGGGATTTATTTATGTAAGGCTTTAATATAAATCTCGCTAATATTTCCATATGATCACTTTATTTTTTATAGTGTAAATTGAATAGAGGATGTATTGATGCCAATCCAGAAGAAATGAAATAGTTCAAATCATGAATGACTAGACCATTTATTACAGTGATATTTGGTAAGAAGTGGTAAGATTTGGGAGACATTTAAATGTACAATGTCTAGGTGTTTTTTTTTTTTTTTTGGATTGGATGTAGCAAAGAGTCTGCAATGACTTTAAGATTTTATTTTTTTCCAGATCTAGGGCATGAATTCAGGGCCTGGGCACTATCTCTGAGCTTTTTTGCTCAAATTAGTTAGTGTTCTACTACTTGAGCCACAGCTCTACCTCTGGCTTTTTGGTGCTTAATTAGAGATGCCAATCTCAGGGACTTTACTGTCGGGACAGGTTCCTCAGATCTCCACCTCTTTGTGTAACTATGATTATAGACTGAAGCCACCTGCGCCCAAAGACTTCAAGACTTTTGACATAAAAAACTGGGTAAAAAAATGCAACTATGTTATATTTATGTAATTTAGTATTTATGTAATACTAATTTCTGGTTATCCTTGAATTCTTTTTAGGTGCCTTCCTTAGTCTATTTTGTGTTACCTTAACAGAATGCTACAGATTGGGAAATTTATGAAGAAAAGAAGCCTATTTTTTACGACAGAGTCTGACATGGTTGCTACCATCTGAGAGGACTTTCGTGCTGTGTTATCTCATAGTGAGAGGCAAGAGAGGTAACAAGAGGAAGAGAGGGCTGATCACTCTCAGGATGTCGATCTTATTCCTGTGATGCTGACATGAATCCATTCCAGAGGACAGAACATTCATGATCTCATCCCCTCTTAAAGAGCCTACCTTTCAGCACTATTGCATTAAGGATTAGATGTCCAACACATGAACTTCAGAGGAAACATACAAACCAGAGTTTGTATGTACCTGGAAGCATGTCTTGCTATAATAGAACTGAGAGCCTGTCACTTTTATGCTGTAATGTTTCATTTGTTGATATTTAATAATCACAGTCACTTTATGTATTGTAACAAAGAACACTGTAAAAATATTACTGTAGGGCTTGTTTCCAGTTTGTTTGTTTGTTTGTTTGTTTGTTTATGTCGGTCATGGGCTTGAACTCTGGGCCTGGGCACTGTCTCAAGGCAAGCACGCTACCACTTGAGCCACAGCGCCACTTCCAGTTTTCTGGTGGTTTATTGGAGATAAGAGTCTCACAGACTTTTCCTGCCCCAGCTGGCTTTGAACTGTGATGCTCAGATCTCAGTCTCCTGAGTAGCAGCGTCCAGCTTCCCAGTTTATTTTTCTTAGCACCACACAAAGGCATATGAATGAGAAAAAAGGGTATTTGTTGAAGTAAAGATTGCATAACTAAATTCTTTGATCAGCTTTTTTACTTCTGATGTACTATGTAGCATTGGTCAAATTATATAGCCCTCCTATAAAATAGACCCAATAAAGTTTCTCTCTACATTTTAGAAGCTGTAATAGCTGATAGGTAGTTTTCTGTCCTCAGATGTCTCTGGCAGAGAGCCACAGATAATGATAGTGGTGCTTACAGGTCATTAGATGAATGACTCAATTGAAGAGGTGTTGTTTTTAGCACAGCTTGGTGATTGGCTAAAGGGTGATAGCACATGACTAGCTTCAGATGGAACATATCCTTTTTGATCTTAAGCCCAGGCCTGAGCCAAACCTAAAGGGTTAAGTCTAAGACTAAGGAAGGAGCTCTCTATGTCTTTCATTTATTTTGGATCTCAGAGGGAAGAGTCCAGAGTTTCATTCCAGGACTATTTCCAACAACTGCCAGCCAAAGAAGTAGATGTTGTCTAATGGTGGAAATCTCAAGATTATAAACTGAAAGGTATGGAAAATGATACAAGCATTAGTACATATTTTAAAATTTGTTTTTCTTCCTTATGTTCTTTTATAGTTTTTCATGGTGAATTTTTTAAAAAGCTATTTCTGCTTACATTTAAACACTGTCATGGAAAAATTTTATTCCCTCTACTTAAGTTTCAATGAATAATGGTATTCAATTTATTGTTAAGAAAACTACTTTAAGTCAGTTTTCAAATATATTGGACAGTTTATAATGGCATTTATTTTCTTTGAAAGGTTTAACTCTATTTCTCACATTTGTAGCCTATGCCTCTGTGGATAAAATGTGTTGAAGTAAAACACATTTTATGATAACACTAAAATTCTATTTTGTATTTTTAGTATATTAAAATTTGTATTGATGAGGCAAAAGCAATGCTAATGGAAACTTCTGATACTGTCTGTAGTGTGAATCAAGACAGGTGACCTGCACTGTCACATGTCATGAAATTCATCACTTTGAGGTATTTCAGGGGAAAAAAGGAGTTTCAGTCTCCCTTAAGGCTGATATTGATGATGCAGACTAAATCATTAGTTTATTAAGTCTCAAATACAGTTCTTCTTTAATGGGATAAAATCAAAAGTATTCATAAGTACTTTTACTACATACAGAAATACAATCAGGAATGTTTTTTGGAGAGTGGGATGAAAACTGAAATAGCTACTATTTGGTATGTCTCATCTGTAGCAGGAAGAACAACTGATGAACTACAGTTATTAAGCCTTAGGACAGATTATTAAATATGAATGAGACAAATCTGTCACATTAAAGAAAGAATGAATCAGTTGTTGTTAGGGATGAACTTAAAGTGCTCAAGCAATAGTTAGAAATTTTCAGTTTGTATATACAGTCTTACAAACTTGACAGCTTCCCAATAATGAGATTGGTGTTGACATTAATGGACGTCGACTTTATTATTATGTTATGAAATATGTCAACATTTAGGAAATCTATTTGCATAGCTATGTGAATAGTCAGTGCGTGACACCACAAAATTCATACATCTGAAAACATTCACTCAAGTAAGACAACGATCAAAGTTCATACATAAAAGCATTTTAAAATTTTATTGATAGAGCTTCAATTTCTATAATACAACTATCCTTTAAGAAAAGAAAACACAGCAGGGGTTGTACCATGGTGGAAGAACATACAAAAAAAATCACATAGTACTTTAAGAAGAACAGCAACAAAGATAAAACCTCGTGTCCCTCTCTTGGGGTTCATTTCACTCAGCATCAGGTTATATTGTCACTGTATTTGATTCTGGTGCCCTGCATCTTGTATACACCTTTTTTCTAATTTGGGGAGGGAAGGGAAATAACAAAATGCTGAAATACGGATACAGGATGACCCATTGTAACAATGACATGCACAAGACAGTATGTTGAAAATGAACTTTACAACTTTGTGGGAGGTGGGGTGAGGAAGGAGTTAGGAAGGTGGAGAGGAAAGGGATGGTAGGAGAAATATAAAGGAGGGTGTAACAATTCTTATAGGAAATGTACTCATTACCTTGCTCAAGTAACCGTAAACCCTCTGTACAGTATCTTTACAATAAAAAATATATATTTAAAAAATAAATTAAAAAAGAAAAGGCAAAACCAAGGGTGCAAAAATTGTAGGACAAAACCATAGGTGCAAAATTTTAAGAAGATGTCTGAATATTCTGCCTTTCTGCTAATTTCTGTGTAACACAGAATTTTCTTAGAATACAGCAATCAAAAGAACATATTGCAGTAGAATAAATTGAAAAAGAGATAGACATAAGTAGGATTCACAATTTTTTAATATATATTTGTAAAATAGAAAGATGAAATACATATTACTTCAAATAAACAGATATTTCAATTTTCTTGCATATATTTCTAATGAAATAATAAGGTAAATATTCATGGCTTATATCAATCATAATGTTGAGGTCTTTCAAAAAATTAGGACCAGGGGCTGGGAAGGTGGCTCAGTGGTAGAGCGCTTGCCTTGCATGCCTGAGGCCCTGGGTTTGATTTCCCAGCACCACATAAGCAAAAAAGAAAAAAAGCTGGAAGTGGTGCTGTGGCTCAAGTGGTAGAGCGCTAGCCTTGAGCTGAAGAGCTGAGGGACAGCGCCCAGGCCCAGAGTTCAGGCCCCATGACCAGACCCCAAAAAAGAAAAAAAATTAGGACCAGATGTATTTCATTCACAATGTGAACATTAACTCAAAATGCATACCTCCAGCTTAATCCCTTGCAAAAGAGAAGTTAGCCATAACAGAACCAAATAATGATAGGGTTAATTTGTTAGACTTAATGCTAGATTACAACAATACACAAGCCACAAAAATGTTACTGTTCTTTTTTTTTTTTAATCCAGTGACTCACTCCATCCTGCATTTAACATGGTGATGATGCATTTAATGATTGTACACATCAAAAGCTTTCAAATCTGTACAGCTGTTATTCTGAATGGCATTTTTTTCTTTTAATTAATGCTTATCTCTTGTCCCCAGGCATTTAACATTTTAGTCATATCCACTATCATGCTGGGGATCTCAAACAATGCATACTTTTCTGTAATGAGAACTGTGTTTCGTCCTCATAAATCTAAGTCCTTGCCTTTTCCTAGATAAGGCAAATGAAATCATGGAAGCACAATCATTCTAGGATATAAAAAGGTATCAGAAATCATGTAGTCTAAACTTTCTTTTGACAGAGATAAAAAACAAACTAAGGCCTAGAAATGAATAGAAAATATGCCAGGTGGCAAAATGAATAGAAAATATGCCAGGTGGCAAGTGACCAATTCTGGTCCTGGATTGAATTCCCTATGGATTGCCACTTCCTAATATGTATAGTCTTTGATCTTGAGTTTGAAATACTGAATAACTAGTTTATAGCAATTCAATAGGACTAAATCAGTAATCTGTCAATCCACTAAGGGGGCTTAATTTTATTAAGTTAATTTTTTTTGAGGTACTAAATTAGATGTTAGTAAGCATAAGTTGAAAGTCAATTTTGAAAGTGTAGCTTAGTTTTCCAGGTGATAGTGCCCTAGTTTCTGCTCTGACTCTGTGTGTGTGTGTGTGTGTGTGTGTGTGTGTGTGTGTGTGTGTGTGTGTGTGTGTGTGTGTGTGTGTAGTTTCTTGACTCAGTAGATGAATGAAGCAAAACACATATCTTTATCAATGGTCAATCCTTATAATCCTTATGGAAATAGATAATAGATTAATAGATAACATATTTATTATATATTTTATACATATACAGGTAGTTTTTTATTATTGCTATTCAGGTAATATTATTTAACCAGAATCTCTGAAAGATTATACATAAAAAAATGTTTGAGCCTGGCATTAGTGGCTCATACCTGTAATCCTAGCTATTGAGGAGGCTGAGATCTGAGGATTACTGTTCAAAGCCAGGCCAGACAGGAAAGTCCATTAGACTCTTTCTCCAATTAACCATCAGAAAACTGGAAGTGGCACTGTGGCTCAAGTGGTAGAGCGCTTGCCTTGAGCTAAAGAGCTCAGGGACAGTGCCCAGGCCCAGAGTTCAAGCCTCACGACCAAAAAAAAAAAAAAGAGCTAGGAACTAAGAACAAGTTTGTACCCTAAGGAACATTTTAATTCTTTAGCCCCTATAATTTTTATATTCTTTTTATCATTTTTTTCTTTTCTTTTTTTTTGTCTTTACCCATTTTCTTCTTCAGTCTTCAGAGTTGAATGATATTATCGTTATATTTGGCTGGTCATCAAATCTTATATTTATATTTTGTATTAAATCTCTTTGAAATACAGTATTGGTTTACCAATTTTCCTTTTAATGAGCTTGAAATTTTTTATGTAGAAAATCACATTACTGCAAATAGTATCTTTACACATATGACTTCACTAGTTAAATGTCCTTTTATAATCTCTTGCTATTTCACAATATTGTGAACACATAGAAAATTATTAAATAATATTTAAATTCCCTATTTTAGCATGGGATAAACAATACCTCAGAGGAAATAATTGTCAATATTAAGACAAGTTAGTAGAAAAGTACAGATACTTATCAATGGTCAATCCTTATAATCCTAATGGAAGGAGATAATTTCTCACTTGATAGTAATTATGACTATTTATGTAACAATTCCTTTTTTGAGAGATATTTGATAAGTTTTACTTGTCTATAGTACATTTCAAGAAATTACATACACATGAGTAAGTCTCTGTTTACAATAGGTTTCTATTCTAAACCAAAGAGTAGATAAGAGAATAATTTGTATATTTCAGATGTATCATTAAGTATAAACCTCTCATCTTGCAGTTAATTGGGCATCTAACTATAGCTTTCATAAGGAAATCCTGACCAACCAAAATTGCACCCTGACTGGTTTCATTCATGAATTACGGGCATAAAATGACTCCCCCAGTGACAGGTACTTCAGTTATGCATAGATAGTGAGATAGATTAGTCAGGAATTAGTATACGCACTGGAGATGAATGAAACAATTCACATGGCTTAGAAAAGGATAGAAATTAGTGAAGTTCAATGCTAAAAAATTGGAATTGATAACAAAGTTGGCTAGAATTTAATGGGAGTAACATAGGAGCTCGACTTCATGGGGAAATTGAGAGGTTAAGTCAGGGCCAATTTTAGAAAGAGAAATTCAAAAAGCAAAAAATAGAGAATCTGAGTGATACCTACAGCTTGCTGGGGAATGTCTTTCCTATTCTATCTTGTACTTATCTGATGTCTTAGTAGTGTCAATTTTGAAATAGAAATACTTTACAGAAAATAATACAAACTACTGAATTTGTTTTGTAAATGTTTCTTGGTAATAGCCATGTCGGTGATTAAAGATCAAATTAGAGCATTTTTCAAAGTCAGTAGTAAAGATGCTTGTTTGGTATAGAATATAGAATGATGTGTGTACAATATAGAGTGATGTGTGAATTATTCATTATGCTGTGATGAAAATATGGTTCTACCATGAAACAGAAAAAAAGAAAATCTGGCCTAAGAAATGTCAAAATATCATAATAGTTAAAAAAATTGAGTTCCCAGTAGTTTAGGTTTAGCTAGGGTTTAGGAGTTAGGTTTAGGTTTAGCAAGAGTTTAGGAGTTAGGGTGGGGGAGGTGTCAGTGGAAGTGATCCATCTTCAGAAGAGAAAGAATAGTTTACCACTGATTTAGCATTGATGGTGGATGTTGATAGTAACCACACCAACTTCAATCAGTTCCTTATGGTTCAAAATCCTTATAGATTATATACCCTTATTTCGTGCATGCAGGTACAAAATAGACTGTGTCTATAACAACTGACTACTGCCTGGTGCTGCCATTGCTTTATTTATTTATTTTTATTTTTGTCAGTCATAGGGCCTTTACTCTGGGCCTGGGTGCTTCCCTCAGCTCTTCAGCTCAAGACTAGTTTTCTACCACTTGAGCCACAGCACTACTTCTGGGTTTTTCTGCTTATGTGGTGCTGAGGAATCGAACCCAGGGCCTTGCATGCAAGGCAAACACTCTACCACTGAGCTACCTTCCCAGCCCCCCCATTGCTTTGTAGTTACAGTGGAAGGGCTAAGTTATTTTATACCAGACTCTACTCCTTTATTATTAGGAATCTTTATATAACCCATTCCAAAAAATCTTAAAAAGCCATTAACAACCCAAGAAAAACTTTAAGATGAAATATCTATCTTGATTTTCTTTTGAGTATTATTCATTGTAAGATTCCTATTTTTAATCAGTTTAGACAGAAAAAAATATATAACTATTGTTGTGGCCTAGCAGTATCACATCAATCTAGTAAGCATGAGGGCCTTAGTTCAAACTCCCATACCACCAAAAAGGTTCTCATTCAGTTAGTGAGTTGTGGTAACTTAAGGCTGTAATTCTAGCTTCTTGAGAGGCAGAGATTGGGTGGTCATGATTTGAGGCCAGTCCAGGTACAAAGGTTTACCAAACTCCACCTCAACTAAATGTTGGATGTGGTAGTACAAACCTGTTATTCCTGGGACACAAGGAAGCAGAAATAGGTGGATCAAAACCAGTATTGGCCTGAGCATAAACAGTGTTAATGCCAATAATAACCAATGCAAAAGAGACAGAAGTATAAGCGTAAGTGGTAGAATGCCTGTAGAGCAGCCATATAGATCTATATACTGATAAAGGAAAGAATTTTTACCTTCCATGTCCAGGTAAAAAGAGAGAACAGGTTACTTTCCCAACTTTCAGAAGTTATATTCAGAAAAAAAAATAGAACAGAATAGGAGAAATCTGCCACTTAGTGTTAATTGATTACCTACTCTGAACATGTACTTGCCATCACATAAAAACTGAAACAAAACATGCAGTTGCTGGCCATTAAGATTTTTTAAACAGGATTGAAAAAACAAAACTCAAATATACAAATGACACAAACTGGCATCTCATTAAAATCTAAATTGTATATAATTGATTATAAGAGAAATAGCTAAGACTTCTTGAACAATGTAATACCACTCCTACTACAAATGATGATACAATATGTACTGAATGATTATAGTTTTGACAGATAATATTCCAAGTTATCTCCATTCCATATTTCATTTGTTAGAATTATTCTAAAAGATATATGCTACTTTTACGTCTCTTTTAGAGATAAACGGAGGCACTGACAGATTAAATGACTTAACAAGAACCACAAAAGTAGGCAGAACAAGGAATTTGCAAGCAGTTTGTACTCAGGAACTGGCCCTTTAAACTTATTACCTAAACTGTGAGAGTTTCTAGGAAAGAAGTGGTCGTTAGCTTAGGCTTTTTACAGAGCCCTATTTAAGTGAGAGAAAACAATAGGGAGAAGACCTGCCTAGGAAAGAAGCTGTGATCATTGGAGAGAACTAACTAAGTTTAGAAGGCAGGGTATATGTTGTAAGGATGACAAAGCTTAATAAGACTTGAAAGTTTATTACATGATACAACATGGGAACTGAATTTGAGATGAACTTCATTCTTCAGGGGGTTTGAACTTCATTCCGCCAATTCTTGATGAAGTCGAAAAGTGTCATTAAACCATCTTAAAAGGCATATAACAAAATTATATTGATAGGCCATTGGTTTTAATATAATGTAATCAACTTGAAGAAAGAACAAAGGACACAGTGTTCAGAATACGCTTCTGAACTCTATAAATATTGTTGTAATAGACTAAGCTAGGTTGAGAAGAGGGAGAAATATATGGACTAAGGCACTATTTTGAAAGAATAATGATCAAAATCACCTGGCTAGATACTGAGAATGAAACTGAAGGTCAAATCAAAGGTACCCATCAAATTTTGAAAGCAAATTATGTGGACATGATCAAGTACAATGATTAATTAAGTTTGAGATGACTAATCAAATTCAATTATATTTACCATTTCAACTTTAACACTATGCTAAACATAATCCCTGGCACATGAATACATGGTTTAAAAATATATTCTCAAGTATGTGATTGAACATGTAAGACATGAAAAAAAGACCCTTGTAATAACTGTTAAGACTTCAATGAAATGAGGGAGTAAGTAGGAATAAAGATTTAGAAGTTATTCAAATAGAAGGAACTTTTGATAGAGTCATGAGAATGGATTGATTCATCAAAGACAAACCCAGAGAACTTTGTAGGAACATCATCCACCTGGAAGACATAAATTGGCACAGTAGAAGTTTTCAATGAAGTAAGGATGCCAAGAGAGGCCCTATCTTCAGTTTCTACATAATATTCTCCAACTGATTGGCAACTGAGAGAAGTGTATCAAAGTATGTAAAAAAGTAATTTTCCAACTGATGACCTTATAGAAAATAATAATAATAATAATAAATAAATAAATAATGATGATGACCTTATAGAAAAAGCAAGGAGATGAAAGGGAGTAGGAGGAAGAGATCATAAGAATTAGAGATGAAATAGTCATTAGTCATTCTTGAAAGAAGGAAGTAAGAAATAGTTACTTAATGTTTGCTGCTTCCCAGAAACAATTTGAAGGAATCACTCTTAAATTCCTCGTATTCACTCTTTTATTGGATATTCAGTATCTTCATCAACATTAGCACCCATATTTTACTGATGAAAAACTTTGAGGTTCATAGAGTTTTGCACACTTCTTCCATTTTACCAAGTTGGTAAAAAATGTAGAGAATTCATTAAAGGATTATGTTTTAGTTAAAAAGAAAATTTCCTACACTTTACTGGACAGGTGTATAACTTGAAAACTAAAGTACATGAAGAGGAAATAGAAAATGGAGGTATAGTTTTGTTTTGTTTTGTTTTGTTTTTTTAAATGGGCAATAGGGCTGGGAAGGTGGCTCAGTAGTAGAGTGCTTGCCTTGCATACATGAGGCCCTGGGTTCGATTCCTCAGCACCACATAAGCAGGAAAAAAAAAAAAACAGAAGTGGCTCTGTGGCTCAAGTGGTAGAGTGTTAGCCTTGAGCTGAAGAGCTGAGGGACAGCACCCAGGCCCAGAGTTCAGGCTCCACAACTGGACCCTCCCACCAAAAAAAAAAAGGGGCAATATATAGGCTGAGTGCCAGTGGCTCATGCCTGTAATTCTAGCCACGCAGGAGGCCAGGTAGGGCAGGAAAGTCCAGGATACTCTTATCTCCAATAAACCAACAGAAAACTGTAAGTGGTGCTGTGGCTCAAGTGGTAGAGTTCTAGCTTTGAACTGAGGAGCTCAGGGACAGTGTCCACACTCAGAGTTCAAGCCCCACGACCAATAACAACAACAACAACAAAAAGTGGGCGATCAGCTATGGAGAAAAAACTGGGAGAGAGTGATGGAAAGGGTGACAGTGTCCAAAAAGAAATATACTCTTTATCTGACTTTTGAAACTGTAACCCCTCTGTATCTCACCTTTATAATAATACAAATAAATAATACAAATAAAGAAAGTACTGAAATCTCCTAATCTGAACTTTTTACTCATTGGTCTGGATTATAGCCACTGAATAGAAGGAAAATATGTGTAACCTCTCTTTCCATATTCAAATTCTCTTAGAAAAACAAAATCTCAGCTACTAGACTGATTTTGTCCTGTTTTCTAAATGTCCATAGATGTTCTTATACATTCTTAAAAAACGGTTTCTTTTATTCATAGACTTCCGTTGAATGGATACTATACCACAAATTTTAGCAGACAAGAATGAAAGTGCAAGTAAGAATGAGAGTATACTGAAGAAGTCCTCATAAAATAGCTAGAATATTCTCAATGAAATCAAATGGAGAACCTTGTTAATGTGAGAATGGGGTTGATATTAGTATTAAATGTTTAAATCAAAAATGCATGAAGTAGCTGTTGTAGGGATTTCCAGTTGGAAGGATCAAAGCAGAAAAAGGAAGAATGTTTTGGACAACAGGGTCCAGATTTGATGACTTGATTTATGCTTCCATCACCAGAGAATTGTTTCTACCATGAAAAGTGAAATGGCCAAGATGGAAAATTCCAAAACTGGCACAGATTATTGTACTGGATGTGAACACTTTTGCTTTTTATTTGAGTTAGAGAATAAAATCAAAAGATATGTTCATGAACTTCCATTTTGCTAAATAACACAAATAGATACATGTAGCTTACTGAGTCATTTAGGTATACAGTTGTATAACTCTTGTGTTTTTACATTAAAATATAAGTTTTAGCGTTTAAAAGCTTCATATATTTTTTAAAAAATTAAAGTCCTAGAACCAACTGTGCCAGGTAATTTCCTTTGATAGAAATCAAACAAATGATTTGCCATTACATAAAGTAGGGTTTGGTGTGTGTGTGTGTGTGTGTGTGTGTGTGTGTGTGTGTGTGTGTGTGTGTGTGTGTGCGTGCGCGTGTGCGTGTGTGTGTGCATGTGCCAGTCCTGGGGCTTGAATTTAGGGCCTGGATACTGTTTCTGAGCTCTTGTTCTCAAGGGTAGTGCTCTACCACTTCAGCCAAAAATCCATTTCTGGCCTTTTGGTGGTAAGAGTCTCAAGATCTTTCCTGCCTGGGCTGACTTCAAATGGTGATCTCTGATCTCAACCTGCTGAGTAGCTAAAATTACAGGTGTGAGCCACTGGTGCCCAGTTTAAAATAGGAATTTTTCAAAGGGAAACTAGTTAAATGAAAGTAAATTCATTCATAAAATTGCATATAATGGAGAATAATATCTAAACTGTGAGTGAGATTTGGAAAGTACCATTTAGGGAAAAATAAAGCAGACCAGGAAAGTGCATCTCTGTGTATTTATAGAATGTATCTGAGAGGAGGCATAAAAAACTAGGGTGAGGAAGAGAGAGAATCATTATAGAACCGTTTTATGTATCCCTAAGCATGGAAATGATCACAAACTGAGGGACATGCCAAGAACACAGAAGTATAAACTGGGCTGTAATTAAGCATCAAAATGTTTAATAGAAAAGATAATTAATAGTTATTCAATGAGGAAAAATAGTTAATGTTTTAAAAGAGATCTGCTTTTCTTTCCAGATAATGTCAACTATGTGGCAGGAATGAATTCAAGATTCAAAATTCAGAATTCAAAAGTGAGAATGTTGAAGGGGGTGGCATTGATCAATATGTAATATATTCACAAACTGCTTTGTAAAATGGTAACTTCTTTGCACAACTACTTAAAGATAATTAACAAAAATTACTTCTTACAATCAACTAAGTGATAAATAACTCAGCCAATACTAACATTGGGGGCAAGAATGTTGAAGATAAGATATGCCTAGTCTGAAATACAGACTCGCAGACCACTTACCAATTTTAAAGAGGAAAAGATATATTCACAAAAGAAAAATCTTGTAGATAACAACTTAATTAAATGATCTAATCATCAGTCAGAGTGCAAACAATTTTCAAGTGCTGCCTTTCCTCAAAAGGACTCTGTATCATCCATGAAGGAGTATTCACAAAAACTTTAACCTGAATCTAATAATATAAAGACCATCAAACAAGTCCAAGTTAAAGAATGTCACACAAAAAGCTTAGACTCTTCATACATGTCAAAGTTTTGGGTACTGTTCTATATAAAAGGACTCTAAAGAAACATAACAATAAGTACAATGTATGATCCCTGGCTTGACCCTGGTTAAAAAATATAACTATGCATGCTGATAATAATGTAAAATTAGACAGTTCAGTTGGAAAGAGTATGGTAGTTTTTCAAAAAGGTAAACGTAGAATCATTACATGACCTGGTATTTTTCACATCTCTCTCTCTCTGTCTCTCTCTGTCTCCGTATATATATATATATATATATATATATATATATATATATATATATATATATATATATATATGTATGTATTTATATCTGTCTGACTATCTATCTCACTCTCTCTATCTATCCATAATCTCCATAAGAACTTGAAGCAAATATGCATGCCAAAAAACATGTTCATCATTGTTCATTACATAAAAGTCCCCTCAAAATTCATTAACAGATGGACCATAAGTGAGTTGAGTGAATAACCAAATGTTATTCAGACATAAAAGATTCATGCATGCCATATGGATGAACCTCTGGATGAATCTCTGTACCATATATGGACCTCTAAAACTTACTGGAAGTGTGAGAAGGTAAACACAGATAACATGCAGAAGACAAACTACATCTCTATTTCTCACACATTATAGTCATTATATTTATAATTTTTATTATATCATAAATTCTATCAGGTACAGAGGAGTTGCAGTTTTATAAGTCAGGTAAAGAGCATATTTCTTTTTAGACAATGTCACCTCTTCCCTCTCCCAGTTTTTCCCTCTTGCCCCCACCTGCAATCTCTTACCTATTATAAAATTCAATACATAAAGCATCAAAGATCTTAAACAAAGACTTGAAATGTTGAAACTACTAGAGAAAAACACTTTACATTACAGATACAGGCAACAACTTTATGAGCAGGACTTCAATAGTTCTTAAAATTATAAGAAGAATTAACAATTAGAATAGCATTGGATTAAAAAGTTTTGCACAACAAGGACAATATTAACATCCTGAAGAATGGGAGAAACTTTCTGACAGGCAATCATTTCCAGAATATATAAGGGACTCAAAAAATTAAGCAATTAACAAATGAACAAATGAATGGAACACCACTCTTAATGTAAGTACAAGTGGACAATGAAGATATTTAAAAATCAATAGTACTCAACCACAAAGGAAACAAAAATTATTAAGAATGCATCTCACCATACTGACAGTACCTGTCACCACAACAATAAGCAATAGCCAATGCTGGTAGGAAATCCATACCAGCATGTTGTGGGTGGAAATCTTGTATACTATTAATGGGAAGATAAATTAGTTCAGCCACTATGGAAATCAGTATAGAGTTTCTTCAAAAACCTAAAAATAGAATTTCCATACTGTCCTGAAATTCTACTTGTGGTCTAATACCTGAACAAATGTTAGTCAGCATACAATGGAGATAGCTGGATACCCATCTTCGTTGCAGCACTGCTCAAAAAGCCAAGTTACAGAATCAGCCTAGACACACATGAACACATGGACCAATGAAGAATTATGCAATATGCATATAATTATGTAATATGCATATACAATTGTTATTACTAAGACACTGAAAATAAATTATGCCATTTGTAGGAAAATGGATGAGATTGGAGGGCAACATTTTAAGAGACATAAATCAGACTGAGGAAGACAAAGATGGAGTTTTCTGTCCTAAGAAAACTCTAGATTTAAAAAATTTTTTAAATAAGTTTTTTATTGTGAAAATACCATACGGAAGAGTTACAATTACATGAGCAAGGTAATGAGTACATTTCTTATCAAGCATTGTTGCCTCCTCCTTTGTTTTTCCCCTACCATCCCTGCCCTCCCATCTCCACAACTACCCCACCCCACCCCGCCAAACTGTTTAAATAGGGATACAGGTGGACCCATTGCAACAATGAAATGTACAAAACACTATGTCAAAAAGTGAACTCTTCAAATTCTCGATTTTTAAACAAATAAGGGCACAAACAGAAAAAGGGAAAAAAGCACATGGGAGTGGCAGGGATTAAAAAGAGGAATATGAGAAATGCACATTGCATGCATGTAGATGAATATGACAAATGCACATTGTATGTATGTAAGAAATATAATGAATGCCATGTAAAATGTAACTATTAATAAAAAATTTAATAATTGAAAATGAAAACTAAGTCAATTTCTAAAAGCCTAGCTTGCTAGTAGGAATGGTTCTTTAGACAGTCTGGAATCAGAAAGTTGTTTCTAGATTTTTATCATGAACACAACAGAATGGTGTAAAAACTAGTTTTTTTGCCTTCTATGATCTGTGCAGCTTGGAGCAAGCACTCTTGATTAGCCAGATGTGGACAATAGAATTATCTAACTTCCATTGTGGTAGTAATAATTTCATATAGTCACAAATTGATAGTAAAAGTAACTATTATCTTTTTTTAGAATTATTTTATTGTCATGATGTTGTACAGAGGGTTACAGTTACATGAGTAAGGTAACGAGTACATTTTTTTTATTTTGAAAATACCATACAGAGGGGTTACAATTACATCGGTAAGATAATGAGTACATTTCTTACCAAGGATTGTTGCCTCCTCCTTTGTTTCCCCTTACATCCCTTCGGGGTAACTATTTTCTTAATCCTATCTCACAGGTCGAATGTCTCCATTTACATTTTTCCATAGGAATAAATGTTTTATAAGTAATAAAAGTAATATTCAAGTTGGAAAATACGCCAATTTCTCTTCCAAGTTTTTACTTTCAAGATATTTTTATTTGATTTGAATATATGTATTAAATTTACATATATTCATATATTCAATATATATTCTTTGATATGTATGTACATATTCAAATGTACTCATACATATTCAAACACAATACTTATTGCATCTGAATTAATACTATGTATTATATTTGAATATATACATATCAATGAATATATGAACACGTATGTATTTATATTCATCAATAAGAAATGTGGTTTGTTTGGCTTCTTTTCTTTTTAAAAAAATTTTATTGTAAAGGTGACGTACAGAGGAGTAACAGTTGCACAAACCAGGTAATGAATACATTGCCATTTGAACAGTGTTACCCCCTCCTTCATTCTCCCTGTTGGGCTTCTTTGAACCCCTAAATCTTTACTGTATTAACTAAGTATGTTCCTTTACAACATTTTACTTCTATTCCCAGACATACCTTCTCTGATTATTTGCTTGACATTAATCTTTGAACAACTAAAGGTCTTTCTTCTTTCTTTTGGTGTTCAGCGTTGAATCTAATGGTTTACACCTGTTACATAAGATTTCTAACTCTGAGCTACATCCTCAACCCAATTAGCAAGTCTTTGTACAGCACAGATTGTAAAGACAAAGATACAGAAATTACTCTGCTTTTGTCATTTGCTGTGACCACAGGAGTTTTTATTTGAGCTTAAAATTTTAAACAACAAAGGACTGCAGATTGAGAAATGTTAATTATTGACTTGGTTGATATAAATTTTAATTTATATTTGAAACAGTTTACCAAATTTGAATAAAATCTTTAAAGATGGCAAAAAAGAGAAAATCTTTGTAGTCAGAGGTGAATGCTGTTTACTACAGCTTGCTCAGCAACTAACATACTTCTTTACTCAAAGCAGGCTCAATAAATAATGTTTAATAAAGGCACACATAAGTAAGAGTACATTTGAGTCCAGTATCTAGACATTTTCTTTACATTTTTTATTGTAAAAATGCTGAACAGAGGGGTTACAGTTACATGAGCAAAGTAATGAGTACATTTCCATTGAGCATTGTTGCCTCTTCCCTCCCACATCCACAACTACAGCAACCCCTCCCCCCTCCCCACTGTAGTTGTAAAGTTCGTTTTCAACATAGTGTCTTGCACATCTCTTTGTTGCAATGGGTCAACCTGTATTCTTATTTAAACATTTTGTTTTTTTCCTTCCCCTCCCGGCACTGACATCAAATACAATGAAAACAGGGGTTAGAGGGGGAACATACAATGAAACCAAAAAAAATCACATGGTACATTATAAATACATTAGAAACAATAGCAAGAAAGAAAAAAGATATTTGTGTCCCTATCTTGGGGTTCATTTTGCTTAACATCATCTCATATGATCATATGTACATAGCTTTTGGCCTTTTCTGCTTTTCCTACACATATACTAAATTGCAAATAAGGGAAACCATGGGACCTATGCTTTTCTGGGCTTGGCTTTCTTCACTTAATATAATTTTTTCCAAGTCTTTTCATTTCCTAACAAATGGGGCGATGTCATTCTTTCTGAGGGAGGCATAAAATTCCATTGTATACATATACCACGTTTGCTTGATCCATTCATTTACTGAGGGGCATCTGGGTTGGTTCCATATCTTAGCTATGGTAAATAGTGCTGTGATAAACATAGTTGTGCTGGTAGCCTTACTATGGTCTTGTTTGTGATCGTTTGGGTAAATGCCCAAAAGTGGGATTGCTGGGTCATAGAAGAGCTCTATGTGGAGTCTTTTGAGGAACCTCCATACTGCTTTCCAAAGTTTACACTCCCACCAACAATGCAGTAAAGTTCCCTTCTGTCCACATCCCCTCCAGCATCTGTTGTTATTAGATTTCTTGATATAATCATTCTAACTGGTGTTAGGTAGAATCTCAATGTTGTTTTGATTTGCATTTCTTTTATGGCTAGATAAGTTGAGCATTTCTTCATGTGTCTATTGGCCACTTTATTTCCTCTTCAGAGAAGTTTGTCACAGGAAATTTCTTAGGTGCATGATAGGGTGTGACGTTGACAGTGATTGGTTCCTCTTCCTCCCCTGCCATGCCACCCACCCTTTTTGGCTTTAAAAAGGGCTGCTCTCTGTTAATAAACGAGTTTTCTTCCATGCTTAAAAAAAAAAAAAGAAAGAAATTTCTAAAGCTGACAAAGTGATTTGACTATTTTAGATAATATATTTTGGAATAATTACTATACCAATATAACGAAATAATAATCAACAAATTAAAAATATGAATCCATGTTTATCATATATATCATATAAGTATCATTTGTATATACATATGATTATATGTCACTATATTTTTTATCTTTCAGAAATTATGAAATATGTTTCTGTAGTCTTCTGTGTGGAATTCCCTTATTTTTATTCTTTATAATCCTATTGCTCCAGGCTTTAGAAACCAGAAAATTACAGTGCTAGGCACTCATGCTGGGGCTTATTATCCTGTAAGCTTTAGCATGTGGCAGCTATTGTAATCCTTGCATGTCAGCATCAGTAAAAGGAGTAGCAGACAGCAGCGACCAGCAATAGGCATACTTTCTAGTATCACAGCTCAGATACTGGGCACCTAGCTGATGAAAATAATTTATAATATGGTGCTAATTCTAAAAAAAGAATGGGAGTTGAGAGAAAGCAAAGCTAAAGGTCACTGTTTTAAGTCCTTGGTATAACATTATCAGTCCCTTTTTCA
Organism: Dipodomys merriami; assembly: GCF_024711535.1. NCBI lineage: Eukaryota > Metazoa > Chordata > Mammalia > Rodentia > Heteromyidae > Dipodomys > Dipodomys merriami. Next base: position 26,243,554 of record NW_027206512.1, read on the forward strand.
CAGAGGGAAAAACAGATGTAAGAAAGTTAATAGGATCCCTATGTTCACAGAAGTAGTTATTGAGAGTTCCAGGATTGTACCTAGGCATCTCACTGCCGACTGACATCCTACCATGCTCAAGATTTTACACAAGCATGAAATAAGTTATTTATATATATTTATTGACACTAGAAGGAGTGAGGGAGAAACAAAAGCTACAAGATTTAAAAACTAAGTAGAAAGTAATTTGTATCAAAATCCCAACAGAAAAGCTTCCAGGGGTAGACATTTGAGTTTCTATTTTTGAACCTTAAAAAACAAGCCAAATCAAGAGAAGATGAAAGAGGTATGATATATGTGTATGTGAAAAAATAATTAAATCTGTAAAGTTGTTTAAAAAGAGAGAAGTGATAAGAAAGAGTAATAGAAAGATGAATATGATCAAAATACATGTATATGGAAACATCACAATGAAACCTCTGTTATATGATTAATATGTACTAACTGAAATTAGATCACACCTATTCTAATCCTTAACTATTTAAATATACTTAAGGCACACATTACTCTGTCGTCTAAGTTTTTCTCTATAATTAGGTTCAATATAAAAATGTTAATATTATATAAGAGAAGTATGTTGTCTGATTTTAAAATCCTCAAGTCTGTTTCTTTTCTTTTTTCATCTTTTAAATTTAAATTTAAATGTGATGTACAGAGGGGTTACCGTTACATAAGTCAGATAATGAGAACATTTCTTTTGAACAGTGCTACCTCCTCCCTCATTTTCTCCCACTTTATCCCCTCCCAACTCTTCTGACCCTCAAGTTATAAAGTTCATTTCCAACATAATGACTAGTACGACTTCTGAATTGGTTCACCCTTTATCCCACCATTTCTGTGATTCCCTTTCCCCTTCCCAAATCAGATAACTTATGTACAAGACAAAGAGTACTTTGTGACAAAAAGAAAAAAAGAGAAAGAAAGAAAGAAAGAAAGAAAGAAAGAAAGAAAGAAAGAAAGAAAGAAAGAAAGAAAGAAAGAAAGAAAGAAAGAAAAGAAAAGAAAAGAAAAGAAAGAACTGTAGACAGTACAATAAAAACCTTTTGTTTCCATTTCTTGGAGTTCATTTCAATAAGCATCATTTTATGTGGCAGTATACACATAGCTATTGAGCCATGTGATCTTCTCCTAAGAATATCTTCCTTTAAGCTGGTGCTGGTGGCTCACATGTGTAAGCCTAGCTACTATGGAGGCTGAGATCTGAGGATCGAGGTTCAAAGCCAGCCTGGGAAAGAAAGTCTGTGAGACTCTTATCTCTAATAAACCACCAGAAAACTGGAAGTGGTGCTGTGGCTCAAGTAGTAGAGCACTAGCCTTGAGCTGAAGAGCTCAGGGACAGTGCCCAGGTCCAAAAAGAAAATATTAAGATCAAATTAAGTATATTTCTAGTATTTTAGATTAAGATGTTCTGGATGAACATTATTGGAGGATTATATATTCAAACTAAAGAAATATGCAAGCATATAAAGGCACCACTGTGAGGAAAGGGCCTGTTTTTGTTTGTTTTTCCTCCATTTATCTACTTATTTTATTTTATGCATCGCCTTTATTAGGGTAAATTGGTTCAGTTTGATCTATTACTTCTAAAGCTAAAATGTGTTAGAAACCACGAATTCAGTCCTGTCATTTGCTTCTGAGAAAGGGAGTCTCATCTAGCTACTCTTCTTAGTTCTAGTCATAGCAGCAAGGTGACAGAATCAGCTACCTTGCTGGTGAGCCCAGAACTTACTCAGTCCACCGCACTGCATAATTCCCTCAAGGGAAGAGAAAATATTTCTAATGAAGAAATAAGAAGGGCCACCAGGACATTCTAATGTTTTGTGTTCTTTCAAACAAATTGGGCCACACCTTAATACTGATCATACCTCCCTAACCGGAAAAGTGTGACCTTCTGAGTCATGGCCAGCAGTTGCACCTTGTGAGCCCTTTGCTCCCCGGTGCTTCTCTGCACAGGTATTGACAATTACTTCATTGTGTGGAAATGGCTGGCGTAAAATTGAACATATTCTTATCAGGTTCTATCAAGACAGCAATCCCCAGTCATTAAGCCTGTCAGACTTGTTTTCCTTCCTTGTTGTCAGTGACTGCCATTATTTTCCAGCCTCCCAGCCCTGACCTGGCTGATAGAGATCAGATGGTGACTGAATAGAAGCTGCCCCAATCCTGGGTCCATGATGTATGCGTAAGTACTCAGCTTTTCTCAGTGACTTGTCAATGGCAGATGTTTATGTTTCCTGAGACATGCCGTGAAGATGCCAGGCTGGTAGAGGTTACTTTTTAAAAATAATATTTTCATGTATTTTGTGTTGAAGCTTTATTTTGTTAATTGTGGATATAATAATTTTGTGAAAGAAAAGAAGCCAGTATGCTTTTCCCCCCTAAATAATGGAGTTAGAAGTAAAAGGCAATGCTATGTTTTAATATGTAGAAAAATATATTCTTGAAGGAATAGTCTTTAATTTACTTCTTTAATATATTTCATTTCAGTGTTTAACATAGGTCATTTATGTCTTTAGACTATTCAATACCATTGCCAGTAAGATGGTATGTTTTTTTAAAAAATCATATGTGGCAACTATGGACAAGGAAGTATAAATTGAAAAGGATAGTCTATTCAAACTCTTGTTTAACTCTAAATGGAAGAAAGTATGCCAGCAGTATGATTATTTTATGTACAGAAATGAAACAATTGTATGTATATATAATTATCATCTTAAACTTTGGTGATATTTGTAATAATTGTATTGAAAGAATCTGTCAGCTGATAAATATATAAATTTATGCAAATATTGTATGTAGGTAATAGTCCAGCTATTGTTTTATGGACTCAGAAATGAATAATTGATACTTGATGGATCATTCCATTCAAACTTTTGCTTAGTGTATGCTTGTTTCTTTCTCAAAAGAATTCTGAATTGGTCAATGGACACAAATATTCTACATGTTCTCCACTGTCTGATGTGTCAGACTTGATCACAGTTTTGTGATCATTGTAATTGTACAATGTTTTGAGTTTGTCTTCAATTTAATACTTTAAGCCTGCAGGCTCTCACTATCTTCAATGATGAGTGTTTTTACCCTCCCTACTTTACTTTCTAATAACACATGAGCCTGAGGAAGTGTCCATTCAATGTATCAGGCTTCTCCCACAGACCCTTTAATGATGGCATGATATATCATATTGTCTATGCTTTTAATTAAATCAAGAAACATACTTCTTTTTTACCAAGATAAGACAAAACTCTATAAAATCGTGTAGAAAAAACTTACTTTTATATTGATAAGCATTAACATAAATATGATATAGTTAGCAAAGTTCCTTTGAAGTTCTCCATTTGTTGAAGAATTCTGTACTGTGGGTTTCTATCATACTAATTTTCCTTGTCCTAATCTAAGGCCTCATCTCTATCTTCTCTCTCTCTCTCTCTCTCTCTCTCTCTGTCTCTCTCTCTCTCTCTCTCTATATATATATATATGCCTTTGTAATAATATAATATATAAAAATGTAGTATATATAATATGTAATATTTAATATTTTTATTATCTTTAAGCAGTTACCATTCAACATGTCAGTTTATAAGTATAATGCATCTTGACCCATATCACTCCTTTCATCATTCTCCCCCATTCCTCTCAACCCAATCCTTCCCTTCCATTTTCCTAGTTTCATAGGATTGCATTGGATATTATGACTTCATCTCCCACCCCTTTTCTCTCTTCCTTTTCACCCTCCCTCACATCTCCAGCACCAGCTTCCTAATATTCATTTTGTTGTACTGTGAAGTTAGTTTTTCTAAGGAGTTACAGCATTTGAATTCTTCCCTGCAGCTATCATACTACGGCTTCATCATTATTTCTTTCCACTCTGAAAGTGGTGTTCTAGACATGTGAAACTTTGAATTCAAAGTTACAAGAGGTTTCAATTCAAATCTTCTTTTTAATTTAAATTTTCCTGTAGGGCTGGTCCTAGAGCTTGAACTCAGGGCCACGGCACTGTCCCTGTGCCTTTTGTGCTCAAGGCTAAAATTCTACTACTTGAGCGACAGCTCCACTTCCACTTTCTGGTGGTTAATTGGAGATAAGAGTTTCATGGGCTTTCCTGCCCAGACTGGTTTTAAACATAAGTTCCTTAGATCTCATCCTCCTGAGTAGCTAGGATTATAAGAGTGAGCCACTGGCATTTGGTAGAATTTTAAATCTTTTGAACTGAGTATCAAAGCAAAATTGTGGATCTTTTTTTTGTCAGTTGTGAGCCTTGAACTCAGGGCCTGGACACTGTCCCTCAGCTCTTTTGCTCAAAACTAATGCTCTATCACTTAGAGCCACAGCACTATTTCTGGTTTTCTGATGGTTAATTGGAGATAAGAGTCTCACAGGGTCTTTCTCCCTAGGCTGGCTTCCAACCCTCAGATCTCAGTCTCCTGAGGCAATACTGCTTTTATCACAGATAATCTGCAATAATATGGATTGTTTATAAAGATAAAATAAGAAGTTTAAGTAATAGGTGCATTGATTATATTACTAAAGGTATTTTGCTCTAGAGATATAGAAAGAGTTAAATATGCTTGTAATTTCTTAGGATTAAGTCCTGTCTTTTTTATTTTGGAGAAACGGAAAAGGAACTGACATAATGTTTAGATGTGTTCTAGATCCAGCTTTGCACACAATTGTCAGGAAAACTTACTTACCTCTCAAGACTTCACTTTTGTCTATAAAGAACAGGGAGAGTTTACAGTAAAATAAATGGGGTGAGAGTTATTATTGGTGTGGTTCTTAAAATAATCTTAGTAAATAAGCACAAAGCTATCTGTAGTTTATTGGTTTACTTGACTAATTTTGAAAGTTTCTTTATTGTATTTGGATAATAATGATAACATTTTTTGTGATCTCTTATTATAGCTTAAGTAGAAACTATAAGCATTATATTGTGGGAAAGCTTCAGATATGTGAGTCTTTGTGTTTCCTGTGGAGATGTAGAACATTTCTTACTGGGTCATGGTCAAAAATATTTTTAAAGAACATTATATTAGATAATCCTAAAGTGCTTTTGAATTCTTATATTCTGTGATTTCACAGAGTCAATAGCTAGTAGTTATGGAAAATATTAACTCTAGAAGGCATAAAAGAACCACTAAAATGATAAAGAGAGTGTATATTAGTAATATTTTTCAGTAAAAAGAAGTACAAATGAGGCACTCTGAAGTACTCTCTAATCTCCTAAAACTTCTCTGAATATGTAACAATATTAATCTTTAAAAACAATAAAAAGCTAGCTGATAAAAAAAAGGATATGTTCTGAGTTGAGATAATATAGTCTCTGAATAGTCATGAGATCTAAAACAGTTGCAAGTAGATATTGGAAATTTTCCAGTGAAACAGTCTATGAAGAAGCTTTTGTATCAGGATTAAAATATCTAAACTTTCTTCTGGGCTTGGGTAAAATTTTACTTGAATAAAAGATGAAATGTGCCCTTTAAACCTTTTACAGGGATTTACAACTTTGGAGGTTCTATTGACATCAGGTTTCAGTGGCAGATCTAGGTGAAGGAAAATTCAAGGAGACCACCTATATACATGGAGTTTTCTCAGTCTACAAGAACATTCTTTCTCACATTTGGCACCCACTGTCTTCCTTACAAACAAACTTGCTATGACATGTTTTTCCTTCATTGATATCTTAATCATTCTTAAAGCACAGCCATCTCCTTCAAACTTGCATATCACTCATAAATACATCTATTGGTACTTATTTGTTTTCAGTTATTTGTTCTTAGTTATTTGTTTTCAGTTTTGGGTTTCCAGTTAAATATAAAGCTCTCTGTATTTCCAAAGACATATTGCCTGCTCACTCTGGATTCTCAACATTTGTATGTATGACTATATACCACTAATGCCAAAGAACAATATTGAAAAGAGGAAAGGTTAGGAGTAAATGAAAAATTAAACTTTAGTCCTCATTACATATCTATTAACAATGCCATGAATATTTGACTGATAGTATCTAAATGGTAAATTTATTCCAAGTAAGTTTATGTTGTGATGATGAAGATCTATTACTAGAGAGAAGAAAACATCAGATAAATGGACCAGATTTTAAATTTCATTCATCAACTCAATAAAATACTTGTGACACTAGCTTACAGTGTATTAGTATCACATTAGTATCACATGTAGGCATGTGTAAATCTGCATACATTATACATGCAGGTTGGTTCTGTATGTATAAGTAAATATATATTACATATGCATATCCCATGCATGTAAGAGACCACATAAGTACATACAATAAAAAGTCACTATTATTGTGTTTCTAATCTAAAGAAGATCTAATAAGCAGTTAGTAGAAGTAAATTATAAGCATAATGAAAATAATGTAAAGGTTGTATACTTTCCCCACATTCCAACTCAACCATTTAACCACCTAGCTTTAAAAAAAGAGATTTTTCCCTTTATATGTTAATATTCCATTTACTTATTTTTATTAGCAAGTAAACAATTGCTGAAGTTGTAAAATGCATTTTGAAAACATTAAATACTGATATTGTTTGCCGCTATGCTTAAAGACAAGTGTAGGAAAGTAATATTGATACCAGTGTTCACAGGGAAGATAAGTCTCTGTTACTTGATATAATTATTAGCAGCCATCTTCAAAAAGGATACTGTGGCTGGCAAAGTGGCTCAAGTGGTAGAACACCTGCTAAGCAAGTGAAGCCCTGAGTTCAAACCTCAATATCACGAAGAGAACAAAAATAAAGAGGATATTATAACTTGGGAGTACTGCAAAGTTTGATGTGCTAAGGTAGTAGATGCATATTTTGGAATAAATAACAAGAATGTTTTTATTAAGTCATAATTACTATACAGCGTTATTATTTATAGGCATTGTGAACGCTTAGCATTTCAAAATGCGTTCAAAACCCAAGTTCAAAATCAATTCAAAGACAAATCAGAGATTTCATATTTCTTGTTTTAGATTCTGTATATTGTATTTCCTTCCAATAGTCACATAATAAAATTTTGACTTAAAAATTCTGTGTAGTTACCAAAATTTAAAATAAATTAAAATGAATTTAAGTTGTATTGCTGGGGGCCAGTGGCTCACATCTGTAATTCTAGCTATTCAGGAGGCTGTGATCTGAGAACTGAAGTTCAGACCCAACCTCAGGCAGACAAACCCAGTTTATTAACGAAGAGCTGGTAGTTAGAGGTGTGCCTCATGTGGTAGAGAGCCAGCCATGAGTGTAAAAACCAAATATGAACATCAAGTCCTGAGTTAAAGTCCCAGTACCTATACACACAAACACAAATCTATTGCCTTTGTGTCTTTTGCATAGTTAAAATATTTAATTAACTGCTTATTACTGGTCAAAATTTGAGAACAAGCTACTTTGAGGCATCTAATTATATATATATATATATATATATATATATATGACATTATGTCTGAATGAAGAGTTATAGCTCACATTTTAAGTATCTTGCAAAAATAAAACTTAAACTATAGCTTTAAATGAATAAATGCATAAACCAAGTTAAAATGATATAACTATTAGAATGTAATTTAAACTTGAAGAGACAATTTCAACCTAACTCTTGAAAATAGTGGGGGAAATCCAGTGAAGAACAAAGTGTAGGTTGTATAGGTTGTATAGGTTCTATTGTAAAGAAAAAAGAGTGCTAGGTGCCTGTGGCTCATGCCTGTAATCCTAGCTATGTAGGAGGCTGAGATCTGATGATTGCGGTTCAAAGTCAGCCCAGGCAGGAAAAGTTGTGAGAGACTTATATCCAATAAACCACCAGAAATCTGGAAGTGGAGCTGTGTATCAAGTGGTAGAGAGCTAGCCTTGCATTTAGGAAAAGAGCACAGGCCCTGAGTTCAAGCACCAGGGGAAAGAAGAAAGAAAGAAAGAAAGAAAGAAAGAAAGAAAGAAAGAAAGAAAGAAAGAAAGAAAGAAAGAAAGAAAGAAAGAAAGAAAGAAAGAAAGAAAGAAAGAAAGAAAGAAAAGAAAGAAAGAAAGAAAGAAAGAAAGAAAGGAAGGAAGGAAGGAAGGAAGGAAGGAAGGAAGGAAGGAAGGAAGGGAAGGAAGTAAAGAAAGAAAAGAAAGAGAGAAAGAAAGAAAGAAAGAGGGAAAGAGAGAGAGAAAGAGAAAGAGAGAGAAAGAAAGGAAGGAAGGAAGGAAGGAAGGAAGGAAGGAAGGAAAGAAGGAAGGAAGAAAGGAAGGAAGGAAGGAAGAAAGGAAGGAAGGAGGGAAGGAAGGAAGGAAGGAAGGAGGGAGGGAAGGAAGGAAAGAAGGAAAGAGGGAAGGAAGGAAAGGAGGGAGGAAGGGAGGGAGGAGAAAGAAAGGAAGGGAGGGGAAGGAAAGGGAAGGAAGGAACAAAGAAGGAAAGAATAAAAAGAAAAAAAGGGGGGAAATCCAGCTAATATTTTGCTATACGATGTCAAACAACTACATTAACTTGTAACTCCCACTCACAATGGGCTGCTTTTTTCTCATCCTATTTTTTTCTTTAAGTAGTTCATGAATACACTGCATCTTGATTTAATCCCTTTCAACATTCTTATTCTCCCTTCCAACTCACACTTTCCCTCACTTTTCTTAATTTTGTAGGCTGTACATTGACTTCTGGACTGCATTCCATTCTCTTCCTCTTCTCCTCTTCATTTGTCTACCCCTCTCCCCTTAACCTCTCCCTTGAACCCATTTCCTGGAGTTTATTTTGTTGAACTTTTACTTTGCCTTTCTAAGGAATTACACTATTTGAGTTCTCTCCTGGATCTTTCATATTTCAGTTAGTACATCTGTGTACACTAGCATACCACTCAACATATTTACTTGTAAGTTTCTAAGCTAAATCTACCTTCCATATGTAAGGGAAGTCATGTAACTTTTGCCTCTTTGGGCTTGACTTCACTTGATATAATTTTTCCAAGTCTTCCCATTTCTTTACAAATGGTACACTATCGATTTATTTCTAAAGGCTGAGTAAAATTCCATTGTGTGGGTATTTATACACACACACACACACACACACACACACACACACACACACACACACACACACACAATTTTCTTGATCCATTAATTCATTGAGGGGAATCTGGGCTGATTCCATACCTTGGCTGTGGTGAGTAGTGCTGCAATGAATATGATTGTGCTAGTGGCTTTGCTGTGTCCTAGTTTGTTATCTTTCGGATAAATGCTCTGGACTGTTTTCTTTCTTTCTTTCTTTAATCATCAGCCAAGTAAATCTGAACAGGCAGAAAGACCTAAAATATGTCTATACCAAACCATCAGAGAAACAATGCAAAGTAAAAAAACCTCTAGCTTCATCTTGATAAAGGTTTTTAAAAATAGATTAAAAATCAGGTCATTTATCTTGCTCCCATCTTTCACCCTCATTTAAGCCACAAGCATAAACCTGAACAGGTTGGAGTTTGACGTATCAGTGTAGCTACCGCCTCGAAACTAACATCAGTAATATCAGCTCAACTCTACTCTCTATTACATCTTGGAGGCATTTCCTGTCCCATTATGACTCTACTGTACACCTTGCCCTCTCTTTCCTTATTCATTCTTCCACACTCATCTTACCCCTTTGTGACTACTTCCTGATGATTATACCTTCATTTCTCATCTCAGTCTTCCCTTCTTTACAATGGTACTGGCCAACCATTTCTGCTACATAGAGGATTATATATATATATATATATATAAAATATATATATATATAATATATATATATAAATTTCATAGCTTAACTATCATATCAACTATCATATCAATATTAACTAATGGGTTTTCGTAACTGAGTATTTGGGATATTAGCAGATAAAATGAGTAGGACAAATATCTTCGCCTTTCTACAGAATAAGAAGAATCATGTCCTTTTTTGTTTGTTTGTTTGTTTGTTTTTTACCAGTCTTGGCACTTGGGCCTGGGTGCTGTCCCTAAACTTTTTTCCCCGCTCAAGGTTAGTGCTCTACCATTTAAGCCACAGAGCCACTTTCAGCTTTTTCTGTTATTAACTGGAGACAAGAGTCTCACAAACTTTTCTGCCCAGGCTGGCTTCAAGCTGTGATCCTCAGATCTCAGCCTCCTGAGTAGCTAAGATCATAGGTAGGAGCCACCAGAGCCTAGCTAGAATTATGCCTTCTTTAGAGGAGGAAATATGTTCTCTGTAGCAGAAAGAACAGACTTTCCTTTCATGATTAATTCTTTTGAGACCCCATTATTCTTGCTTAGGATGGTTCCTGTACTCTTCATTCCTTTGCTCCATCAGAGCTGCAAGAATGTTTTCAGTACTACTTCATCTGAATTGACAAAACCGTAACTCATTCCTGTTTTAACTTATTTAACTGGTCATTTGTCATCTTTGTGCTAACAGGCAACTTTTCAAAGAACATTAAATTTGTAACTAAACTGTAGCAACATGAAGGATAAGGCTGATAAGCTGTTCTCTCCTTTCATGAATTTACAGATTTGAGTTGGGTATTTAGTTACATGTGTAACTCTTTACAGCATAGAGATTTATTGCTCCTCCCTTTCTTAGGCTCTCCATTCATTGGACATTCAGAGAAGTGGGTTGTAGTTCATTATTTAGGAAGGTAGCAAAGAATAATCATTGTATTCTTATTTTACTATCCAACACAAATAGGCTGAGTTAGAGCTCAATCCTAACTATCTTACTACATTCCTACACTCATTAAAAATGTGCTTTAAAAATGAACTAAGAATTGAAGCCTCATTAAGATGTCTATTATCTCTAAACTAATAAGAATAAATATCCTATTTTTATGATTGTCTTTCTGGAATTGACTTAACAAGTTATAAACAAAGTACATAGGCACGTAGTAGGAGTTATTTTAGATACAGTGGAACTGGTTTAACTGCTTGAATTGTGTTATCTGTGCATTAGAATAATTGATGAACATTATTTAGAATGGAATCTATTGAATTGTATTTTTCTTTGATTCATATGCTAATGTTGAGGAAACTAATGTTGTATTTATAATGTTTAACTGTTTACCATCACTGGGAAAACATAAAAAACTAGTTCTAAAGTCACACAGTATATTTAATTAAATGACTATATCTTGTTCATAGGTTTGAAATGATGCTTGGTTTTCAAGGTATAATTTCTTCAGTGGCTTTTATTTGTAGCCAAATATAATAACAAGTTGACTGATGGATGTTAAGCAAATGTCTATTGTTTTTACAGAAATAAAAATAAGTTTTGTCAGAATACAAAATACAGGGAATAATATAATACAGGGAATCATAGGTTTTCTTTTTTTATTATTAATAAGTTTTTTTATTGTGAAAATACCTTACAGAGGGGTTACAATTACATGGGCAAACTAATGAGTACATTTTTTATCAAGCATTGTTGCCTCCTCCTTTTTTTCCCCTTTCCATCCGTGCCCTCCCATCTCCCCCCACACCTCTTGCCCAAGTTGTAAAGTTTGTTTTTCAACATAACGTCTTGTTCATAAGTTTTCTTATACAGGCAAAAATCAAGTACTTGCATTGCTTAAACTCTAGACAAACTATACAGTTTGTAAGTTTTCTTTAAAAGCAGAGAGGAGGTTAAGCTAGGCACCAGTGGCTGTTGCTTATAATCCTTACTACTCGTGAAGCTGATATCTGGAGGATCACAGTTCAAAGTCAGTCTTGGAAGAAAAGTTTGACAGACTCTAACTCCAAAATCAAAAGCAAAAGCAGGGCTAGCTATGTGGCTCCAGTGACAAAGTGCCAACCAAGCAAGCATGAGGTAGTGAGTTTAAACGCTTACACTGCCTAAAATTTAACTCTTTGATTCTTATTTTACAATTAAATGGTATATAATTTTTAAACTATCAGCTAGTATCTGATTATAGAAAATAAATATGGATAAGCTGCTTTAATGTATACTCTGATCCTTAAAAATAAAATTATTTTTAGAAAAAAATTCAAATCTGATGAAATCTCTTTTTAGTTAGTCACTGATAAGGCAACTTGGCCTTTGAAGGGAAAATTACAAGAATGACAAGCTCTTAAACTTAGTTGTATGGCACATTCTCTTTAACCCACTCATTATTTCTTATACTTGGCCTATCAGAATGTGACTGAGAGATTCTGGGACATGTTAATTTTGTTTATTTAATATGCAGATTATGTGAGGTGTAAGTGAGAACACTGTTGTTCTTCTTTAATCTAGGACATTAATATCTTAATCATAGCTCCTCCCTCTGAACTGGATTTCAAAACAGGACCCAAGTACAAACCTTTATACCAGACGCTTTGCAAGAGGCTAAAAAATAATAAATAACACTTGCTGCTTACTGAGAACAACTGCAGTGGATTTAAAAATACATATTGATGTATTTAGTTGTTTTTTCATCATGCAAATGCTTTTAGAAGGGCGTATGGCTAATAGTTGATGACTTATTTTTCAGAGTATCTCAGGAGACAAAAACAGAATTAAAACAGTGATTGAAAAGCTAGTCTAGGATTTGAACTTAGTGCCTGGGCATTGGCCCTGAGCTTTGGTGCTAAAGGCCAGTATTCTACCCCTTGAGCCACAGCTCCACTTGTGGCTTTTTGATGGTTAATTAGAAGATTCTCATCGACTTTCCTGCTCCTGCTGGCTTTGAATCTCAATCCTCAGATCTTAGTAACTTTACATATATAAGACCAAGTCATCTAGAAACTTTGTTATTGTTGTTGTTGTTGTTTCTGGGGCTCGGGCTTGAATTTAGGGACTGGGTGATATCCCTGAACATCTTTGTGCACAAAGCTAGCACTCTACCACTTTAGGCACAGCATCATTTCTGGATTTTTCTGAGTATTTTATTGGAAATGAGAGTCACAGACTTACCTGCCAGGGCTGGCTTGGAACTGTGATTCTCAGTTCTCAGCCTCCTGAGTACCTAGGATTAGAGGTGTGAGCCACCAGCACCTGGGTTGAGGCTTTTCTTTGAACCTAAATGGATATTGAAAATTTTCAAGTGTTTTTCTATTAATATATTGTTTATCTTTTATTTTTATTAATAATTAGTTTTTTTTTCGGGCTGAGAAGGTGGCGCAGTGGTAGAGTGCTTACCTTGCATGCATGAGGCCCTGGTTCAATTCCTCAGCACCACATAAGCAGAAAAGCTGGAAATGGTACTTGAGCTGAAGAGCTGAAGGACAGCACTTAGACCCAGAGTTGAGGCTCCACGACTGACCAAAAAAAAAAAAGTTTTTTCTTCATTTATTTTGTGCTTCTTTTTCCTATTATCATGCTGTTATGTTCAAACACAAGAGATATAAATTTATTTTATTCTTCATTCAGCTGATATTATATTGATTTTCACTTTGTTAAATCAGGATAAAATTAACCTGCCTTTCAAAGACACTCACATCTTTCAATGTGCTATTAAATTGCTTAAGGGCAATCTCTTGGAATGAGTTTTAGAAATCTAGTTTATATTTTCAAAAATCCTAAAGTCTGTCTCAATTTTACTCTCTTAAAAGTTTTTAATTTATTAAACAAGTTTTTGGCAATGACACCACTCAGTGTTAATCTTTCCAGAACAGAGGGTAATATTTCTACTATGTGCTCATGTAGTAACTATAGGGCCTACCTGGCCATTTAAATATACTTTCTTTGAGCTTCCTTTGTGTCTCCTAGCAGTTCTGAAGGGTACAGACACCAGAATTATGGCTTACTTTGCCTTATGTTCATTGTATTTTCTTTCTTCCCAATTTTCCTTTCTTAGGTTTGCTCTTTTAGTCACCCAGTTCTGAGTTTTAACAAATGCATACAACTGTACAAATGCCACCACACTCAAGGTGTGAATTTAGTTTCTTATGTTCATTTTTTATTTTTCTCTACAGTTTGTCTTTCACAATATGATATCAATGAGATAATACAGTATGAAGCTTTAAAAAAGTCATATTTTGTAACATGCTTAGTTGAAGCCACCACAACTCAACCATGTGGTTTCCTATTTAAAAGGATGTGTTTGTTGGAGCGATTGTGCTCTTTATGGATGAGCATTGCATATGGAGCAGAAGGGAATGTGGTTCTTGCTGTTGCTGGGTGGGGCATTCTTTCTACAAATTGCAGGTACAGCAAGCTGATTGGTAATTTGCTGAGGCCTTCTAGTTCCTTATTGATTTGTCTACTTACTTGACCAACTACTGAGAGAAATGTGTTGATATCTCAAACTATACATGTGGATTTGCCATTTTTTTCTTCACCATACTTCTTTCTGCTTCAAGTGAAATTATGTTATCAGTTGTACACTCACTAAAGGTTATTCTATCATTCTTGTTGAATTTCCCTCTTTAATAGTATGTATTGTCTTCCCTTAGTTCTTGATAGAAATCTAGATTTTTAAGTTGATAGTAGTATTAACATACATAGCCACTGGAGTTTTCTTTTGATTAGTTTACATATTTTATTTTACCCCTTTTTTATCATTTTTATTCTTTTATTCTTATGTTTTTGTTTTTAAAGTTGTTGGTGAAGTCTTCGTATAATTGTATTCTTTAATTGGGATTTTATGACAAGTTATGTTTAGTGTGGTTACTCTATGGTTGGACTTAAATCTAAACTTTTTTGTCTAAGTGCTTTATATTAGTTTCATTGATTTCCTCCACCTTTTAACTTTTCCATACCTTTTTAAGTTGATTCTTTTTGGGTTGATTGTTTCAATTTTTCCATCATGGGAATTTTAGCTATAACTTTAAAAATTATTAACTCCTCTCTATGATTTATAATGTATACTTTAAGTTACTGTATGTATATAACCTAATGATATATTACTTTACATCATATTAGGCTACATACTACCAGCCCCTCTCATGCCTTGGCCTATTTTTGGCATACATCTTACTTTCAATCATGTTATAAATCCCATGCTCTATTAATATATCACATACTGTGTTGTTAGTAATTTTGCTTAATAAAATCTATAACTTTCCAGAGCAATTAAAAATAATGAAGTTGTCCTTTCTGTACACACCTTCTATGTAAGTACTAATCACACGTCTGCTTCCTTCCCTTGCTCATGGTATTGCCCCTGCTCAGAAACCTTTCCCTGCCTTCTGCTTGTCTCACTCACTCACTTCCTTACGGTCTTGCTCAAATGTCAACTTCTCTGTGAGACTTTGTTTATTTGTTGGTTTATTATTTTTTCCTTTTGGATTATCATTATTTGTCCTTCTATTTATATTACATTAAATTTCTAACTGTCTAACTCCATTTAATCCTTCCCCATAAGAGTGGAAGTTTATGTCATGTTCACTAATGTATCTTAGACCTGAAGATCTATTAGGTCAAGACCTAAAGTTTCTTAGACCTAAAGCATACAGCAAGTGGCTATTTGCTTCGTATAAAAATAAGAATGATGAAGAAATGCTAATGGAACATTGAGTTAGCATTTAGAACTCAATTTTTATTGGTCCATTCAATGGTGTAAATACCGTCATAAAACTCATGTGTTAAAATTGTAACCTTCAAGGTGACAGTATTGAGTTTGATTTATTAGAAGTGATTAGCTTATAGCATTATCATAAATGTGTTAATTGAATTATAAAAGAAGCCAACAGAATTTTAGTATGCTTCCTGCCATGTGAGGAGACACATCTGTATTAGAGTTCCAAATTTGACTCAGCAGACACAAATCTGCCAGAATCTTGATCTCAATCTCCCAGTTCCCAAAACTGTGAGGAATGAATTTCTGTTGTTTAAAAACCCACCAGTTTTTTTTGTATTTTCTTTTAGAAACGTAAATGTACTGAAATATGTGTGTATTTTGTTAAATACTTATTCCTCAAATACACTAATTTCTTTTCAGTATGAGAAATCTCTGCATGGCCCAAATTCTGATTTTAATATTGAAATATCAGCATAGCAAAAAAGAAACTAACAAAGTACCCATTTAAGAGACTGTAGGACACAGTGTTAAATATTACTGTGACTAATTTGTGCCTACGAATGGGTTTATAAAGTGAACCTCAAACTAGTAACATGTTAGGGAAGACACTTTAATAAAGACAAATTGATGCAATAGCTTCCTTCCTAGACCGCTCCACCATTTATTCTACATTTAAAAAATATTTCAATATTTGCTAGGTCTCATAGCTATTGTATTTGTCTTTAGGGGTGGTTTGAGTGTTAATAAAAGGTTGTGAGACAAATATTCCATAAACTGTTCATTATTATAGTTTTAAAAATTCTGTTCGGTGAATTTAGAAAGAGATCGACTTGCCTTTGTTGCTGATTCACTGTTTTGAACAGTTTCTTCTCTTAAGAAATTTAGAGTATTTCAACTAAGGGTCTGGTGTGTAGGGTATACATTTGAAAAGTAATCAGAAACAGCTGAACATAACTTTGGCACAAACAAATAATTCCACTGATAAGCAGGTATACTGTAAAATATTAAAACAACAGTAAAAGATGATTTATAGAAAAGGAACTGTTAAAAGCTGTTTATTTACTCATCAAGCAATTATTTCATTCTGACCATTATTCTGGTGTAAAAGTAAACAAATACATGTCATTATTTATATAATTATATAATATAAGTACAACTGAAAAGAAGAGTTAGAGCCATTTATGGCAAAAAAGAGACCCAAAAGTTTAATGACATAATAAAATGTTATTAAGTTTGAATTATTAGAAGATATAATATCTTGAATTAAAAATAATTGAAAATATAATTACATGCATGAATAATATTTAGAACTAGGCCATCAAGATAGTCCCTATTTATGTACCTTCAGTAGTGAGAATGATTTCTCTGTAACTCATTAGTGATTAAGACCAAATGTTAGAATCGTTTAAATAGGGTTACAGGTGGGCCCATTGTAACAATGAGATGTACAAGTCCTTATGTCGAAAACGAACTTTACAACTTTGGTGCGGAGGCGGGGGGGGGGGGGGGGGGGGGGCCGCGGAGGATTGGGGGAGAGGATGATGGGAAGGGATGGGAAGGGGAAACAAAGGAGGAGGCTACAATGCTTGATAAGAAATGTACTCATTATCTTGCCCATGTAATTGTAACCCCCCTGTACAGTATTTTCACAATTAAAAAAAAAGACTAAATGTTAGAAGAGAAGCAAAGAAAGAAAAATGGGAAGGAAGGAAAAGAAGGAAGGAAAAAATGGAAAGGAGGAAAATATAAAAGATTAGCTTTAATTTTTTAAAGTATTTATATTTTATTCAAAGTAAAACCTCAGCAGTTAGAACTGTCTGACTGAAGTTTTACTGAGTTGGATTTTCGTGAAAAATCAAAATACTTTAACAAATTACAAACCTTTATTCCATTATTATGTTTAATCTCTTTGAATATACCTAATTCCTAATAGAGAAGATTGTTACTTGATTCTGAAGAGAAATTAATAAAATATTAAACAATGTAATCTAATTTAATAATTCAGAAAAGGCCACTCAAGAAATTTTGTTTTGAAGTGTAAAAGTTACTTATTGCACAGCAATTTATAAAATATTCATTTCTATTTGAAAAATAAACATTCAAATTTGGTTTTTATAAAGCAAGTTTTGTAGACAAACTCATATTTATGAACTTCACTGAGAAAAAATCTGTACCTTCTGTTCTTTGAATACGTGTAACTTAGGATGTGATATAACTACTAGTATACTGTAAATGAAAATTAAATGAGGTATATTTTAATGTCTATGTGCTATTAATATATCAAGTACTCTCTACACATTGGAGATAAAGCAATGAACCAAATAGATACTTCATGTCCTATTTAAAGATTCAGCATAAGAGAAGGATTCATTTCAAAGCTACAAAACTTGAAAGAGTAAAGATTGTAATAACAAATTATGAACCTCAATTGGAAAAGTACATTAGAAAAATAAGGTAAATAAAGGTAAAATACCTGTGCTTGTTTATATCTTTTTATTAAATTCCAATATGATGGTTAATATAACATGGAACTTGTATAAAAATAGTCTATAACTGGTAGACTTCAACCTAAATAAGACATAAAAGAATTTGAGATGGAAATGAACTTAATTCTGTGTGTTTGAGAGTAGCTCCAGTTTTACTCATCATTTGCATCCTTGAAGTCCTTTTCCAGCCACTTTATTCTTGTAAAGACAAGAAAATTAGTTCATAACGTAGGAAAACATTCCATTAAAGTGAGAAAATAAAACAAAGCAATCATACTAAAGAATAAAGATATCTAGATTAGATTATCCTAAGAATTAAATATTTTTAATAAAAGTCAATGATTTAATAACATTTTAGCAATGGTACTAACCTTTATAAAATCATGGCGTGTTAAATATATCCTCACTTTAGTATCATAAGAAACTTATGAAATAGATTCTTTTACAGTCATTTGCTGATGAAATAAGTGATGCATATTGAGATTAAGTATCTTGGCTAAAATCACACAGCTTGTGCCAGATTTAAATTTTTAAATAGAAAAACTACAGCCTAGAATATATACTTCTAAAGCATTATTTCACATTATCTTTCAACTCACATTTCTCAAAGCAAACTCTTTGCCTTTTAACTGCCCCAACAGAGCAAACCATAAAGAAAGATTTACCAATTTTTGGTGTTTTTTTCCACTTTACCATGTGTCTACCACTGAAACTTGAAGGGGAAGGACTGAAGTCTGTGGATATTGGTTATTTTCATTGCTTCCTTTGTGCATTTAAACCTACATTTAAAATTAATATTGTTTGCTCTCTGTTGCTATTGCTCTTCATTAGCAAGCATGTATCACTGAGCATGTGTGTGTGCTATTATGTGCATGTGTGCTATAAAAGATCATTAACCTTGGTTAGCCCTTGATGAAGAGATGTTACTAATCACAGGCTTGCCCAGAAATGAAGACTTTTTTGGCAAGAAGTATAGAGGACTATGCCCAAACAAGTGTCAAATATGTATCTGTGCTCCATGTTGAATACAAATATGTTAAGACATGTGTAAAACAGAAAAAATAAAGCATTTCCCTCAGGGCTGCTGCTGTGAGAACATCTGATCAGTGCATAAATATTTATCATGTACATAGGAAGATACAATGCATTTAGTTTGCATTTGGTTATTTACATTTCTTTGTTTCTAAGGATAGTCATATATGTAAATCCTCATCTTGATGAAATCAGTTATCTGATTGCTTCACTCAGTTCAGATAAATTGCACAGTGTTTCCATGCAATGTTTTAATGAAATTAGAAACAAACAGATATAAAGTCAATGAGAAAGTCATATAAGTGTAATCTTAAAGATTTGAAAGACTTTTTCATACGTTATTACAGAAGGTAGAATCCTTACAAAATAACTTGGCATCTCTACTTAACCTCTTGCCCAACACTTCCTTTTTTCATTTGTTTTACTTGGTCAAGCCAATAGCCAAATTTATTCAACACCAACACTTAGCTCTCTCTGTTTCTAATTCTGAGTTGCATCATATGGTTGATTTTAAAACAAGGTTAGATTCTTAAATTCTAAACAAGCAAAAAGCAGACATGTAAAATTCCCAGGAAGTTGTGTTTATTTAAATTTACCTGCAATATTATTCCTATTAATATTTATCAACTTATGAAAAATGCTTTCTCAACATGTGTCTGGTATTTTCTCCATGGCAGAAAGGAGGCATAACCCATTCATTTGGTGGCTGGTGAAAGAAAGTGTGATTGTACAACTGATTTTAATTTATTTGACAACAAGAACCTTGTTTGTTATTAGAGCATAGCTAGTGCCTAGAAGTGCCAAAATGGCTGGTCAGTACAACATCAGATTGTGTGATGTAACTACTACAACATATGTAAATGTTGATAGTGCATGCCTAAAAAGCAATAGAAAGCTCATCAAAGGTGAGAGGTGCTTTCTTGGGGAGGAGAAAAAGGTTTTAATGTTTGAAAGCATGGTTTAGATGGTTAAGCACCAGCCAAGCAAGTGCCAATGCTCTGAGTTCAAACTCTAGTACTAGAAAAAAATATATATATATTTTTTGGGTCCGGTCGTGGGGCCTGAACTCTGGGCCTGGGCGCTGTCCCTTAGCTCTTCAGCTCAAGGCTAGTGCTCTACCACTTGAGCCACAGCACCACTTCCAGCTTTTTTCTTTTTGCTTATGTGGTGCTGAGGAATCGAACCCAGGGCCTCAAGCATTCAAGGCAAGTGCTCTACCACTGAGCCACCTTCCCAGCCCCTAGAAAAAATATTTTTAAAAATATAAATAAACATTTTTAAAATGGTTTTAAAGGGGCTGGGAAGGTGGCTCAGTGATAGAGTGCTTGCCTCACATTCATGAGGCCCTGGGTTCAATTCCTCAGCACCACATAAGCAGAAATATGCAGGAAGTGGCGCTGTGGCTCAAGTGGTAGGGTGCTAGCCTTGAGCTGAAGAGCTGAGGGACAGCGCCCAAGCCCAGAGTTCAATCCCCACGACTGACAAAAGAAAAAAAAAAGGTTTTAAAAATAGGCTGGTGATCTAATAAAATATTTTTTAAATCATTACTGATTAAAGTATATTAACTCTTAATTCTATGATTCTGTGTAGGTCCTCAGTAAAAGGAAGGAATGAATAAATAAAATTTCAATCCCCATGCTTACAAATACATTTGTATATTCAACAAATATATAATATGTCATCCCTCAGCAAGCAGGTCTTATCACCAAGGGCTACCTTGCCTATATCTCAGTCTTTTCTAGATTGCTCTAGTTTGCATCTTACTACCTTCTGGGAGGTGATGGAGCTTTGGGAGCTGGTTATAATAAGAGGAAGTTATATTATGAGGTAATGTCCTTAGGTCATCCACAAAAAACTTGCAAAACAGAGTTCTTTGTGACAGTGAAGGATATGAGCATATGACTGTCCTCAACCTTCACTTGCGTTATTTGTTTGTGCTATTTAGAATTCCTACAAAGCCATGAAAGGATTTTATCTCTCATTTTAGAATGACTAGCTTGAATTGTATATCTCTTCTTTTACCCTATGCTATTCTCTCTTCCTCCTCCCCTTCCTCCTCTTCCCCTTCCCATCCCTCCCTCTATCCCCTTCCCTCCCTTTCTCCCTCTTCCTCTCCTTCTCCCTCTCACTCCCCCTCCCCCACTCAAGAATTCTAACCTGGCCTGTGTGACCACTTGTCTACCTCTTGCTCACAGACACTGGTGTCAAATTCTAAACTCAGGAACGGACTGTATTCTGTTGGATTCTCACATCCTTCAGGGTAAAGTTCCAGCTTTTTGGATGATGAGCCTCTTCCATGAGCTCTGCCATGTCCTCTTACAATTCTGAGTGCTGAAAAAGGTTTACACTGTGAAGTTTTTGCAGACCATACGTTCTTTGAGGACATATGTCTCATCTTGTTTTTACTTGCAGTTTTGTTTCCAATAGTAATTATTACTGATGGATGTTTTTCACATCCCTTTTTTTAAATTTCATTTTCACATACTATTTTCTCTCTATTTCTTTTTCTACCTCATAGACATTAATTCATCAGAGTCTGACTCTTTGTCTACTTCCTTTAGCACATTCCCTAGATTGTAAATACTTACTCCTGTGTTTCTCTCCCCATTTAAGATGTGAGCATGCTAAAGGCAATGATTGTATCTTAAATATTCCTACCTTAGGGATGCAGAGTAGTTTCCAAAACACTACTTTATTATGGTAGGCAATGTTCCAGGGATTTTCTCTTTTTTCATTTAGTGAAAGAAAGTTCATGATATATTTTAAATTCATTTTCCAAACTTCAGATTGCCTTTATGCCATCCGAAAATGTAGTGGGGCGAAACCAACACTTACTGACATTGAATATCAACATCAGTAGAGCTTTAAAACTCATGCTGTGAGTGTGGTGTTGGAAAGGATACACAAATTAAAGCCTAATGTTAGTTTCAAATTTACTTGTGATTTACTAATAGAAATATTATTGATTAAAAAGATGCCACAAGTAGACATAAAGTACAATCACAATGAGTATTTTCTTGCATTACTATTTTCTTTCTTTCTGTTATGACAGACCAGTTGAAATCTTAGAAACTGAATACCCACGAGTTGAATACCAAAGGAGACAACAGTTTTGGGACCCTATTCGACTGGCTCTTTTTACATTGGCAATAGCAGCCATCATAGGAATTACTATTGGTATTGTTACCCATTTCGTTGTTGAGGGTAAGTATTCAGATTACATTTCTATTGCCTGAGTATTCTTTAGTTTTATATCTTACAATTCCATTGTAAAATAGTATTTGCATGATATTGACATTTTAATTACTGATATTTTATTGATGCTAAATTCTCCCACACAAAGTGTTTATCCTTAGTAATATTTATATTACTTAATATTTAATATTATTTAATATTTAATATTTACATTACTTTTGTAGAAAATCTGAAGAAAACATAAAAAAGAGAAAAAATGAATACAATTGTCTGGATAATAAAGATAAATTTGCATGATCTAGTGTAACATGCTTTCCTCAGGATCAATAAATTTATTATTTATCTTAAGAAAAGCTCATTATATAAAAGAAAGTACCTCAAAATATTATTTTCCCAGCCTTCCCCAGTCCCCCCACCCAATCCTCCTCCCCCACCCAAAGTTGTAAAGTTCGTTTTCGACATGACACCTTGTACTTCTCATTGTTGCAACGGGTCCACCTGTACCTCAAAATATTTTTATAACTTAAAATTTAAGCATTATTTCTGAAAAAATCAAATTATTCCATGACTGGAAGGCTCAGAATTGAATTATATGTAAAAAGTATAGAATCAGGAACATAGATGTACCAAGTAATAATTAACTAAATTTACCTTTGTCTTTGGTATTTGAGTTTATAATCTCAGATTATTGAGACTTTGCCTAAAATTTTAAGGACTGTCTTTAGTCATTATAAAACAACTATACTTGAAAAACCTCCAAAGAAGAAATGAAATATTTTCCAATGTGTCCCAGCTCAACTTCCTACATCCTTTGATTGGGGTATTGATTAGATCCATTTCTTGGAATCTCGTAAGTCAAAAACATAAGTCAACTAACCCTCTAAGATTTCCTTTGTTGGGTAGTCTCTTTGACATAAAATGAGTAGCTAAAGAATAGCTTTGTGTTTCAAACTACCCACAAAACCATAGGTGTTCTCAAAAAAGAACAAAGTTATAATAAAACACAGCAAAAACATATTGTTAACCATTATGGAGGTTTTGAAAGCTGAAAATTACTCTAAACTCATACAAAGATGTTCATGTGCTAATCTTCAGAATCTATAAATGTCACTTTATGCAAGAAAAGGATATTATATACATTAAGAACATTGAAATGGATCCTGGGCACCAGTGGTTCACCCCTGTAATCCTAGATACTCGGGAGGCAGATCTGAAGATTACAGTGCAAAGCTAGCACAGGCATGAAAGTCTATGAAACACTCATCTTCAATTAACTACCAAGGGGTACAGTGCTAGTTTGTAACAAAGAAGCCCAGATTCAGAGCACAGGTCCTGAGTTCTACCTCCAAGATTGGCACAAGAAAAAGACCCTAGTAATTTTGAGATGGGAAGATCTTTAAGGATTTTCTGGATAGACACTAAAATTAATCATAATTATATAATATATCATAATTATAAGATAAAAGAGTGGGGGAGGGGAACATGGGAAGGGATGGGAAGAGGAAACAAAGGAGGAGGCAACAATGCTTGATAAGAAATGTACTCATTACCTTGCCCATGTAATTGTAACCCCTCTGTACAGTATTTTCACAATAAAAAATTTAAAAAAAAAGATAAAAGACAATTTTATTTCTTACTGGAGACAAAAGAAGTCAAAGAAGGAGGAATGTAATATGGGGTCATGAGTCAAAGAATGAGAACAGTCTTTAGAAAAAAAGGCAAGATTTTTCTTGTTAGACACTCCAGAAGAAACCAACTCTTCTGACGCTGTAATTTTACCCTTGTCAAACTGACATCAGATTTTTGTAGAAGAATCAATTTAAGTCACTAAATATCAACAACAAGAAACTAATCCAAGGATTAACACTTAAGGACTTGATAAATCTATCATGAGAAATTCCTAGGATATGTGAAAAGTTGCGTGAGTGATATGGACAGTTAGTAAAGGAAGAAGGCAGATGATGAGAAGGGATAGAGAAGCAAACAAAGAGGCGTCTAAGCGGATTGCCACATTTTCAAAAGAAACAGACATTTTCACAACATAACATGGAGGAGACAGGGAAGAAGACAAAAAATTGTTTTAAAACAGTACATTTAAGGATTGTAAATCTAAAAGTAAAGTAGAAAAAATAGTCAAACTGGGAAATAATTACTATGGAAATGAGAATTTTAGCAGATTGAATGGTGAAGAGTTGACCAGATTAAGAGCTTGTGATAAAGTCATTTTGAACCTCAAGCTTTTGATAAATACAAGTGATCAGCTTTCATTGCATTAAAATTCTGAGTTCCATTGCCAATTAAAATAAGCCATTTTAATTTTGGAATATGTTAGGCTTATCATTGCTATCTAATGAAAAGTATAAGAAATGCTTTGCGCTATGGGGAACTGAGGGGCTGCTTATTAAGTCACTATAAGATTCTCCTTTCAGGTGAATGACTTGGAGAAGAGTTGAAGAAATCTGAAATTTTGCTGTGATTATCAATAAATCTTATCTAAAAGGAATAACAATAAAACAAGGTCAAAGCTATTGGAGAAGCATCAAGTATACCTATTAGTAAAGATAAAGAATTAGAAGCATTTGTGTTTTTGATTTTTGTTATTGCTTTTTGTTTATTTTGTTTATTTTGTTTATTTTGCTTTATTTATTTATTTATTTTAGGATATTGTGCTGTCTTTTTTCTTTTTCTTTTTCTTCTGGTCAGTTGTGGGGCTTGAACTTGGACCTGTGTGCTGTCGTTGAGCTTTTTTACTTAAGGCTAGTTCTCTAATGCTTTGAGCTATAGCTCCACTTCTGGATTTCTGGTGGTTAATTGGAGATAAGAGTCTCAAAGACTTTCCTGCCCAGGCTGGTTTTGAACTGGGACCCTCAGATCTCAGCCTCCAGAGTAACTAGGATTGTAGGCGTGAGCCACTAGTGCCCAGCTTTTAACTCATATTATGGAGTGGACTTATGTTTGTTTGGATTTGATATGGCCATTGAATGCATTTGTCTGATGTTGATGTTTAGAAGACTACCAAGACCCAGTTGATAATACCAGATCAGTTTCTAAGAATTGAGGATTACTTTTTCTCTCTCTCTCTCTCTCAGGTTTTGTACTAATGGTTTTAAAAGATCATTTTATGTCACTTTGGTATTCATTTTTAAAATAATTTGTTTTATTAATTGACTACTAAGAACATGTATCTTATGTTGTTATAACATGAGAAGATATTTGTGAAGAAAAATGGAGCTCATGGTTTAGGGGCCTTACAGAAGAGGATGGAGAAGCCCCAGTGGTTTGACCTCTACTAAGGGTCCATGTTGTTATGTCATCCCATGGGAATAGCATGATGAAAACACAGAAGGGAGAGATTCCTATGGCAAGACAGGAAGATAGAAGTGGGACGAAACTAACCAGTCTTGCTCTTTCATAACCATCTTCTCTCAAGGGAAGTAACTCAGCATTAATCACTTTCAAGGGTAATTACCTTCCATAGGCTCTACTTCTCTGTTTTTCAGTGCTAGGAATCAAGCCAGTGCCTCACACACCGCTGAGCATGAGCTCTGACCCTGAGGTATATTTTCCAATCTCAAGACACAGTTAGGGATTCCATGTCCTTTCACAGTACCACTATGGTGACCAAGTTTCCACTACATGAATCTTCAGGGGACAAATTACGTCCAAGCTACACTGGTGAACTCATATCCCTAAATTTTATCACTCAGCACAATGAAAAGACCTATAAACTACTGTGTCATACATCTTTTCAGATCCTTTTTGTTTTATCAAAGGAAGCAAAATTCTACCAAATGAAATTCCACTAAAAAATAAATATAAGAACATTGAACATTCTCTGATTCTTTTTTACTTGAAATTGTGGCAGAAATTATTAGTTGCCTTGTAGATTACTTTAGTTCACTTGTTTTCATTATTGATAATACCCAGTTGTCTTAATGATGCCATAATTTACTTATGCACTAAAGTAGATAGATAGTTGCCTTGCTTAACACTTTAGACATTACGCATATAGCTTGTACTCTAGGAAACATGGACATGTGTGGTTTTTCTTAATCTTCATGAATAATATCAAACTTAAAAAAAGCACATATGGAAATTCTCATTGCTTCCAATTATCACCAACATTTTGTATTGTCAAATGTATTTTATATTTTCTTATCAAGTGTAGATTGTAGTGTTATAATTGTAAAGTGAATAGTTATTTGTTAGGTAAACAATGATGCTGTGGACATATTCATGTGTCAATTGGTCATTTGGGTTTCTTGTTATTATGAAGTGACTGATTTTTATTTTATCTCATTGTTTTTAGTCATCTGTTCTCTCTTATTGGTTTTGAATAACCTCACTGAGCTTTAGCACACACATGTAAAGGAGTACTATTTTTCACTTCAGAGGTTTATTATAAAGATTAACTTAGGTGATTGATTTGTAGTTATCACAGTATCCAGAATTTAATAATTTCTCACAAATATTTGCTATTATAAAATTGGATTGTCTATAAATGCTTTATAATTCAATTTGTATAAACTCTCTTTAAAGCTCAGTTTTCTTACTGGTAAAATAAGCTGAACATACCTAGAAAAGTTCAGCATTACTGTAATACAGTTGTCAGAAGATAATGACTAATGTAATTATATCATCATTTTAGAGCTTTGAATATAATTTAAGTGCATATTAAATCCCTTACTTCTAGCTCATTCAAAGGATACTTTGTCTAATCAGAAAAGTTCTTTTCTTTTTTTTTTTTTTTTTTTGTCAGTTGTAGAGCTTGAACTCTGGGCTTGGGTGCTGTCCCTGAGCTCTTTTGGCTCAAGGCTAGGGCTCTTCCACTTTGAGCTACTGCTCTACTTCAGTTTTTTGTTTGTTTTGGTGGTTAATTGCAAGTAAGAGTCTCACAGACTTTTATGCCTGAACTGTCTTTGAACCAGATCCTCAGATCTCAGCCTCCTGAGTAGCTAGGATTACAGGCATGAACTACCAGCTGGCTTAATCGGGAAAGTTAAAAAAAATGTGTTACAATAAAAGTTTCATTCTGGAAGGTAATTCTAGCTTCTATATGGATTTGAGGAATGGATTTGAGCAAAACAGTATCCAAGTAAAGATCCTACTTACAATACTTAGGTTTTACAATCAATGGCGAGGGCATGAACTAAATTACTAGTGGTAGTAGGATGTAAGTAGATAGTGGGTTTTTAAAACTTAGGCAATAACATTATCAGGACCTAATGATTAGGAAGGTATTACATCTAATATTACTCCAGGATGTCTAGTATCAAATGAAGTAGATTATCATGAGAACATTTAAGATAATGAATATAGATAAAGAAGCCAAGAACATTTAAGATAATGAATATAGATAAAGAAGCCAATATTTTTATAGGAAAGTCCATTTGCTTGTGGATTAAAAGGTGGTTGATGAGGACCTGAATTAAGAAGGCAGCTCCTAGGAATAGGTTAGTGTAACCAGAATCAGTCATATGCAAAACTCCAATTTAGGTATTCCAACATGTCGAGATTGCTCATCAACCAAGACATCGAATAAAGAGACTAGTGTTGATAAAAACCAGAGAAAGAGATCTATTATCATGCCACTGCACATGCGTGGAGAAAGCATTTTAGTTCATCTTTCAGTTACAAACAAGAGCTTACGTTTTAAATAGAAAAAGAACTGGGACAGAAGGCTAGATGTATGCATGATTAAATATTCCTGGTCAAAGGTATGGTGGCTGGAGGAGTGGTCAGGTATCATTTCACGAGTAGTCAGATGACAACTTGTCACAATAAGAAAGCCATTGCTACCTGGTGATAATTTGGACTCATATCATGTTATTTACCCATAAACCTTTTTGTTCTAAAAACCAAGATGACCACAGAGGATGGTAGCTCAGAGCAGAAGAGATAGATGCAAAATGGAGGCAAAGCATTTGCTGCCCCAAGTGAAGAGTTAGTGTTTTTAGGAAAAGCGGTTTCCAAATCGCTCTTACAAATCCCAAATCCCCCATAGAAATGAAAAAGAAAAACAGGATAGCAAATACAAATGAATATGAGTAGTTTGATGTGATTTCAACATATATCCTCAGGGTAACATGGCAAAGAACAGAAAATCTAATTAAAGGAGAAGAAAGTACTTTAGAAGAAAGTACATGGAATCTGAACATTCCAGGTTTTAGTTTGGAGGATATTAGCTTAGTGTAGTGTTCTCCTAAGCTTCGCATTCTAGAAAGCTTCTATACTTGGGGAATATAAATACATTTAACAAATGATGGAGTAAGCAATAGTTAACATCACAGCTACACATGTCTTTAGATATTAACTTAGTTTCTACTTCCAAGTCTTTATGTTAGTAGGATAATAGCTTTACAATAGGGGCAAAAGCCAAAGCTTGAGACCTCTTATAACTTTATAATAGTGCTTATGACCTAAATAGACTTATTCTCTGATGTACACGTACATTTCATATATACAATTACAAAATGCTTGTTTTATCAAGACTAACAGATGTACACTAGGAAATCCCAAAGGTAGTATTTGTAAAATTGAAAAGTTACTGACTACAAGTAGCAGAAACATCAACAATTTTATTGTCCATTTTATTTGGAAGGTCAAAATGCAATGTCTATTTAGCAAGAGTGGGGCCAAGGACATGATTATGTTTAACACTGGATCTTTCATTTATTTTAACTTTCAGATGATAAGTCATTCTATTACCTTGCGTCTTTTAAAGTCACAAATATCAAATACAAAGAAACTTATGGAATAAGATCCTCAAGAGATTTTACAGAAAGAAGTCATCAGATTGAGAGAATGGTAAGTCCCACAGAAAATGGGTTATGAGTTTATACTCTTGCCATAATTTGAATGTGGCTGTTATGTGAACTTAGTCTCTCTGTGCCTCAATTTCTTTGACAGTAAAGTAGATAACGTATCTGCGCAATGCAGTTACAAGTATTGTAAAATATTACAAAATACCTAGGCTAATTTTGTACACCTTTAACATTGTCTGTATGTCCTAGATTGTCAAGATTATAGAGTAAACAACTAATTAGATCCTGAGAAAATTAAAACAAGTTTCCATTCTTATTTTATTTTATTGTTTTGGGCAGTACTGAGTTTCAATTCTTCACTTCAGGGCCTCCTGCTTACTAGGTACTTACAACTTGAACTGTACTCCCAGCCCTTTTTGCCTTAGTTTTTTTTTTCAGATAGAAATGGGATTATAGATGTAAGCTAGCATGCCCTTTTAGTGTTTGAGCCAAGGTCTAACTTCATTTTTGCCTGGACTGGTTTTGAATTATGATCTTTGCCTATCTTAATCTTCCAAGAAGTTGGTATTACAGATTTGAGCCACAGAATTGTGGCCTCATTTTTTAAATAAGTTTTTATTGTGAAAATGCTGTACTGAGGGGTTACGATCACATGAGCAAGGTAATGAGTACATTTCTTATCAAGCATTGTTGCCTCCTCCTTTGTTTTTCCCCTACCATGCCTTCCTTCCCATCTCCACAACTATATTCCCACTCTCCTGCCTAAACTGTAAAGTTCATTTTTTCACACAGTGTCTTATACATTTTATTGTTACAATGGGTCAACCTGTATCCCTATTTAAACAATTACCCTTCTGCTCTCCAAATTATACCAACATCAAATATAAAAAAATCATGTGGTACCTATAAATACGTTAGAAACAATAGCAAGAAAAAAAAATCCACTTGTGTCCTTATCTTGGGGTTCATTTCACTTAACATCATCTTACCTGACCTTTTCTGGTTGTCTCAGATATATACTATTTATTGCAAATAAGGGAAACCATGGGGCCTATGTTTCTTTGGGCCTGGCTTTCTTAACTTAGTATAATTTTTTCCAAGTCTTTCCATTTCCTAACAAATGGGACAACGCCATTCTTTCTGATGGAGACATAGAATTCCATTGTGTACATATACCACATTCTCTTGATCCATTCATCTACTGAGAGGCATCTGGGTTGGATCCATATCTTAGCTATGATAAATAATGCTGCAATAAACAGTTGTACTGGTAGCTTTAGTATGGCCTTGGTTGTGATCATTTGGGTAAATGCCCCAAAGTGGGATTGCTGGGTCACAGGGGAGCTCTATGTGGAGTCTTTTGAGGAACCTCTATACTACTTTCAAAGGTGGTTGAACAAGTTTACACTCCCACCAACAATGCAGTAGGGTTCCCTTCTGGCCACATCCCCTCCAACATCTGTTATTATTGGAGTTCTTGATTATAGCCATTCTAACTGGGGTGAGGTGGTATCTCAATGTTGTTTTGATTTGCATTTCTTTTATGGTTAGAGAGGTTGAGCATTTCTTCATGTGTCTATTGGCCATTCTTCTTTCCTCTTCAGAGAAGTTTCTCTGTAAATCTTTAGCCCACTTGTTTATTGGGCAGTTGTTTCTTTGAGGATTTGTTGTTGGGGGATTTAATTTTTTGGGTTCCAGGTATATTTTAGCTATGAGACCCTTGTCTGTTGTATGGCTAGTGAAGATCTTCTCCCAATCCGTGGGCTTTCTATTGATCTTGCTAGCTATGTCCATTGTCAGGCAGAAGCTCTGCAACTTCATGCAATCCCATTTGTCCAATCTTTCTTTGATTTGTTGTGTTTCTGGGTCTCTATTAAGAAAATTTTGGCCGGTGCCAAGGAGACCTAGGGTTTCTCCTATTCCATCCTGTAATGTTTTCAGGGTGCCTGCTTTGACTCTGAAGTCTTTGATATATTTGGAGTTGATTCTGGTGCAGGGTGATATATAAGGATCTAGCTTTAGTTTTCTACAAGTGACTAACCAGTTTTGACAGCACCATTTACTGAAGAGGCTGTCTTTCTTCCATTCTATTTTTTTTTAGCTCCCTTATCGAAGATAAGGGGGCTATATGTCTGTGGGTTCATTTCTGGGTTTTCAATTCTATTCCATTGGTCCTGAGGTCTGTTCTTGTGCCAGTACCAAGCTGTTTTGATTATTATGGCTTTGGAGTAGATATACCTCAGCACTGTTCTTTCTGTTAAGGATCGTTTTTGCTATTCGGGGTCTTTTATTGTTCCATATGAATTTTTGGATTGCCTCTTCTATTTCCTCGAAGAATGAGGTTGGAATATTGATAGGTATCACATTGAATTTGTAGATAGTCATGGCCTCATTTTTAACAATGGATTTGATCTTCTTTCCTTCCTTCCTTAAAAAAATTAGCATTTACTAGTTGTACATTGTGACTTCCACATGTGGCATATAATGTATCCTGATTAAGGTTATCACTTCCATCAACCTTCCTCATCCCCCTCAAATCATTTCTTGAAACAATTTCAGTGGGTTTCATTGTTCTGTTTTCAATCATGTATATCAAATATTTCAGCCTCATTCACCCTCATTCATTCTGTTAGTCTTCCCCACCCCCACTGATGCCTGCTCATTAATAGAGCTGTTTTACTTTCCTTCAATATACTTTACAGGTTTTAATTTATATTAATTATTAAGTGTGTTTCATCACAATAGTTCACATATGTGAATGTATAAATTAATTTTCTCTTACTTTCTCTTTCCCATATTCCCCACTTGCCAATTAGTAAGTTTGTGTCATTTTCATACACAATATACAAACGTCTTTTGATATTATTCTTTCTCCATGATTTGTAATCATCATTCATTATGCATATCAAGTCTTCTTACAATTGAAGAAATGTAGACAGATTTCACCTTTTTTTTTTTTTTTTTTTTTGGTGGTCATGGGGCTTGAACTCTGGGCCTGGGTGCTGTCCCTCAGCTCTTTAGCTCAAGGCAAGCACTCTACCCCTTGAGCCACAGAGCCACTTCTGGTTTTCTGGTGGTTAATTAGAGATAAGAGTCTCACGAACTTTCCTGTCCGGACTGGCTTTGAACCACGATCCTCAGATCTCAACCTCCTGAGTAGCTAGGATTATAGGAGTGAGCCTTTGGCACCCGGCCTTCAATTCTGAATTTTAGCTATTGAGAATAGAGTTCAAATAAACATGGATATGTAAGTATTTTCCTTTTGTGTTGGTTTCCACAGTTTTGGATATATGCCAAAGGGTGATATCACAGTGTCACAATGTACATTCATCTTAAGTTTTTTGAAGAAGCTCCATACTGAGTTGCATACTTGTTGCACAAGTTTACATTCTTACCAGCAATGTATTAAGGTTCCTTTTCCCCTACATCCTAACATCTGTTATTATTTGATGATTGCGAATCTGGGTGAGGTGGAATCTTGGTGAGTGTAGTTTTGATTTGCATTTCCTTTATAACTGAGGACCTTGAATATTTACTCATGTATCTGATGGCCATTTGGATTATTCTTCCTAGAATTATTTGTTCAATTCATTTGTCTATTTACTAGATGGGTTATTTCTACTTTTACTGTTTAATGTTTAGGTCTTTGTATATTCTGGATA
The DNA here is from genome assembly GCF_024711535.1 of Dipodomys merriami. Lineage (NCBI taxonomy): Eukaryota > Metazoa > Chordata > Mammalia > Rodentia > Heteromyidae > Dipodomys > Dipodomys merriami. The sequence continues at coordinate 26,276,138 of NW_027206512.1, forward strand.
TTAATCTTTTAGCCAGTGAATATCTAGTGAAGATATTCTCCCATTCTGTGGGTTGTTTCCGATAATTGTTTCTTTTGCTGTACAGAAGCATTTTAATTTCGTGTGCTCCCATTTGTCAACTCTTACTGATATTTTTCTGGCAACCAGGATCTTTTTCAGAAAAATAATTACCCATGCGTCAATTTTCCAGAGTTTTCCCTATATTTATCTGCAGTACTTACAAATTTTTAGATGCTATATTAGGATATTTGCTCCATTTGAAGTTGGGTTTTATACTAGGCAGGGGATTTAGTTTCAGTCTCCTGCATATTGGTAATCAGTTTTCCCAGTACTGTTCATTGAAGAAGCTATCTTTTCTCCAGTGTATGCTTTGGTTCCTTTGTCAAAAATTACTGGAGCTGTGTGATTTTATTTCTGTATCATCTGTTCAATTTGGTGTTGTTTCTGTTTTGTGTCAGTATCATGCTATTTAGTTACAGAAGTCTGGTATTGTGATACCTACAGCATTGCTTCTTTTGCTCAGACTTACTTTTGCTATTTGGACTCTTATGCTTCCATGTGTATTTTAGGATTAATACTTAAATTTTTACAAAAAAGATGTTTTGGATTTTGCTAGGCATTGCATTACATTTGTGATCTACTTTCAGTAAAATGTCCATTTTCATGTTATTAATTCTACCAATCCATAAACATAGGAGATATTTCTGTCTTCTGATGTCTTCTTCAATATCTTTCTTCAAGAAACTTTTCTTCAAGTTTTCATTGTAAAAGTCTTTTACTTCATTGGTGAATTTATACCTAGTTTTGTTTCTTTTGTGGCTAATGTGAATGGAATTATTTTCCTAGTTTCTTTCTAAACTTGCTTTTTGCTGGGATTATTTGGCGTTCTCCTCTATTTGGATCCTTTCTAGTTATTTCTCTTGTTTTATTGCTCTAGCTAAGAATTCCAGTACTCTGAAGTAAGAATGATGAGAGTAGATATTTGATTTGATTTTAGTTTGTTTCCTTCAGTCTTTTTAAATAAAATAATTTCCATACTCATTTCAGCATTTTCTCTATTTTGTTTTTGAAATCACTTAATATATCTCCTCAATGGATAATTCCTGGTATCAATCTCAAATTTAGTTATGTCTTTGAACATTTTGGTTTTCTTTTATGGTGTGTATATTTACCAAGGAATTTATTACTTAAAAGTATATTTGATGCACTAGTACTACCCAATATAGCAAAAACAACTAGAACAGCCCTCGCTTTTGGCCCATCAGGACTACAGACAGAGTCAGTTATCAAAACTTAGTATACTAGCTAGGAATGTAGCCCTTTATGCTTATGAAAGTTATCCTACAACAAACAGGTAATGGTTGTGTAAACAGAAACTATATTAATATCATTCTTTATGATTAACTCTAAGCACTATCTTTTAAAATCAAAGGTGAAGTGTTTACGGGAGAACTAATACCTTATAAAATAATTTTTTATTTTACTATCTGAGAAGAACCTCTTCCTTTGCTGATCAAAAAGGAAAGATTTTCCCATGCTGATCTTTTTCTCATTGAACTTTACTTTCTCAGTATGAACAAGGTTTAAATTTGTATGCTTTTTATTACTATTTACCTCTATATAAGCTAGTTCTAAATGTTGAAAAATCGATACACAGCATTCTTCTTTCCCACAGTTAATATTTCATATCCAAAAAGGTTTTACAACTGTATTACCACAGTTCTTTGCCATTCAAAGAATATCCCTAAAGTTAAGTCTGAATAGTCTTTAATAGTCTCTCTTCCTTTGTTTAAAAAAACCTATATGCTCATACATTTTATTTTTCTTGAAACTTCCAGTTTAGTCTTGCCTGTCTGTCCTCTAGGTCTACTTCACAAGGATAATCTTTGGCCAGGATGGTACTGCCCCCATGTGGGAAGTCACTGATTTCCCTGATTTTTAAAGTAATTAAAGATTATTCTTTTTAACTAGTGCCTTTTGTGAATGAGAATTTTTTTTGTTTTTTCATGTAATTGTTTCTTTAAACTTCTTGCTTTTGACTTTTGCAAGAAGGCCAATGGTATATGAAATTTATGTGCATATACACACATACATGCTAATTTAGAGACTTAATTTTATTTTCCACCTATATAAGCAATTTTCTTAGTTCTACAAACTGACTTACTCCTAAACTGAGATGCTAAGCCATCTCTGCCACATATAAATTTTCAGCTTGTTTTCATTGTGTGATTATCAGCCCTCAGGCTTTATCCTCTTAGTTTGACAGTAAGTGTTGTTATCTATTATTTTAATTGGAACTGCTACAGCAATTTACTACGCAATTATGTAGTTGAAAATAACAAACATTTGATTTTTAACAGTTCTGGAAAGTAAAAACAGGAAATCAAAGTGTCAGGAGTTTGTGAGCAGGCTCTAGGCTCTTTCTTTGCTAATTCTAGCTTCTGGCCACTCCAAGTAGATCCTTACTTGTTACTTCAAAACACAACAGAAACTGTCATCTATGTCATCATCTTCCCATGGATTTCCTTCCTGTCTCTGTGATTTTTTTAGTCTCTGATTAGGATCATTCCTAATGCCTTTTTAGATCTATGATGTTCTCATTTTGAGATTTTTGGTTATATCTGCAAAGACACTTTTACAAACAAGAATATGTTTACAGATTAGCTACATTTTTAATGGGCTCACTTTTTCTTCAGCCCAGTGCAACTAGGATGATTTCAGTTGCATTCGGGCTCTTGGTAACATCCCCTGATCTTTTCATACTGAGATTTTGATTTAACTTGTTTAAAATCTACAAACTTGTGCAGAAATAATTCACTTCTTTATTTAGACTTCTTTCATGTAGTTTAATAAAACTTTACATTTAAAAAATCTTACCTTTAATTAGTTATAATCAGTGATATTTTTGTCATTGCTATTAATCCTTATTATTGTTTTTTAGGTACATATTCTTTTTGAATTCTGGTCATTTCTGTCTTTTCAATCTCTTGCCCTTTTGGAACTTGTTATTTTCAGCTCTGTTCTGGATTTTCGGGCTGGTGGATTCTTTCCTTGGCTGAGATATAGTGCCTTTGAGAAAGGATCAATCAGTGGCAGCTTTATTCCCCACATGACACTTGGTGATGTCTGGAGACTTGTTTCTCCATCACACTGAGGAGTGGAATGAATGACATGTAATGAACACGGGCCAAGGACACTGCTAAGCACACTGCAATTCGGTCAAACAGCAAAGAATTATCTTAGTCAAAGTAATTATGGTCAGATATTCAGCTTCCTGGCCTTATTTTGTCTTATTTTGTCCATTATTTATCTTCTTTTGGCTGAGCTTAAAAGAAGTAAAATTTATTTTCTACTAAAGACATTTTTCTTCAAGGCTTATTTCTAATTTTACGTTTAACATTATTTTAATAAACTCTTCAAAAACAAAGAATATATGGACTATTATTTGGAACTCCAGTTCTTACATATCTGTGTATTCAAATTTTATTAGTTTACAATTTCTAGAATTGGTACTCCTAGAATATTATCTCATATCCATGAATACTTTATTTTTCCTCTTTTCATAATTATTTGATATTATACTTCATCTTTATCAAAGAAAAACAAATAAAATTAGTAGAAATCTGTGCATATTAAGCACATGAGAATTTTCTGGTTGGTTCTGATTTTTTTTTTTGTTATTGTTGTTGGTCCTGGGGCCTGAACTCTGGGCCTGGGTGCTGTTCCTCTACTCTTTAGCTCAAGGCTAGCACTCTACCGCTAGAGCCACAGTGCCACTTCTGGCTTTTTCTGCTTAAGTAGTGTTGAGGAATCTAACCCAGGGCCTCATGCATGCAAGGCAAGCACTCTAGCACTGAACTACCTTCCCAGCCCCTGGTTCTGTTTTTGTTTTTGTTTTTTTATGATGACAATAACTTACTGTTGTGTGTTTAAGCATCAGAAACCACAAGGCTAAAAAATTCTCCAAAATGTAGAAAGTATCTCAAGTATCTCATAATATTTCAATTTTAGCTACTATTTCCTCTTTATCTTTTACTTTTTTTTTGCAGCTATTTTCTTACTTTCTAAAAGACTCTGCACTCCAATACTCACTTTCGTGGGTATTGATTTATCTCACTTTAACTCATAGTCTATCCAACTATTTTTCCACTAATTAACCATCAAGGCTTCAGTTAATTTGTTTATGTAACTAGTTAGCAAATATTTAAAGAATTTCATATTCTAGAATTCTGTTAAATACTGGACATTATACAAAGTATAATGTATTGGCCATGTGTTGATTTGGTGGTACTGGGGTTTGGACTCAAGGCCTTATGCTTGTTAGGCAGTTGCTCTTATCACCAAGTCATATCTCCAGCTGTTTCTGAGCTTTTGTGCTCAAGGCTAGTACACTTGAGCCACAGCTCCACTTCATTCTGCTAGTTATTTTCTTCCTTTCTTCCTGTCTTCCTAAGCATGCAAGCCATCCACTTATGTTATATTTCCTGTTCTAGCAAGGACAAGGGACATGAGACATTGAACCTAGCACTCGGTCAAGAAAGAAGGGTTCTCACTTTTCTGCTTGGGCTTGTCTTGAGCTGTTGTCTTGCTAATATCAGTGTCTGAAGTTATTAGGATAACACAAGTGAGTCATTGTCTTCTGGTTAGAAAATGTTTCATGTTTTATTTGTGGCAAAAATAAGCAGTGAACAAAACATTATACCAATATTTAACAATTTATAAACATTTGAAATTATTGATAGCTTCAATCATGGTCCTTTAGCATCTTTCTCTGCTCTGCAGCCCCAACTGAAATCCCACAGTCAGATCTGTGGTAGGATTTATTTTAAAACTGGATATATAATTTGACAATACCCCAGGGTCTTGATAGAGATATAAATAGAGGTAAGAATGATTTAAAGGCTGGCAGTGACCAAGATGAATTGTCCTTATAGATTAACATCTTGAATTGAAACAACTACCTGAGATAATAAAAAATAAAATTAAAACAAAAATAGATAAGCAAACTAAAATTACTACTATAACATTTAAAAACAAGTTTTTATACTGAGGACTGCTGATTTAATTAAGCTAAAGCATAAAGTATGTCTATTTAATTTGATACAATGCAGAAAAGATTTGTTGAGTACCAAGTCCAAGACTAGCAGTATATGAGACACTATTCTGATACACTATTCTGATACTATTTCTTTCCAGGAACATTAGGTAAAGGATTTCACTCCTACTAACCCTCAGTACTTCAAAACTATAAAATCTTGCTTATTTACATAAAAATAAAATAATATAAATAGGGCTTCTGGTAGTTTTTCACTTATCTGCTATATTGGCTTTACTTTGGAAATAAATGTGTAGAATAATCCAAAATTTTCATATTCAAAATGATAAAACAATGGTTATAGCTGGATGATTTTCAAAAAGACTGGGAAATTGCTATGACACCCATCTTCTATATGTAGCACTTTCAGTATGAAAAGCCTACAACTCTTGGTTGTATGCTTTCTAACCTCTTTTTTCAGTAATAGCTTCTTTATGCTCTGGCACTACAACAAAGTTTAAGGAATTATTCTTAAGATTGCTTTCTTTTTTTCTATTTCAAGGAAATAAGCCTTGGAGATGTAAAACATTAACTTCAAAACATTTTTTTCCACTGAATTTTATTGAATCCTTTCTAGCTGCTAGCTAAACCTCATTTGAAAAGTGAGAATATGTGATTACAAATCTTCCCAAAAATTATAGACACCGAAATAGATGCTTAACACAGTATCTGCTCGCTCCAATCAGTTTCTTCCTATATAGGTTACATTCCAAGAAATAGGAGGTAACTTAAAATTGAATGGATTATCAATCAAAGCCTGTTAAGATTTTTTTTTCCTTGTTTCCATACTTTGGGGTTTATTTCGCTTACAATCATATGGTCATATGTACATAGCTATTGAGCTATTCTGATGCTTTTCTTGTTTTTATTTTTTATTTTATTTTTATTTTTTATTTTTTCCAGATTTTTGTAATAAGGAAATGGAAAGAGCAGAAAAAAGCAGAGAAGAACCTAAACATAAATGTGGTTTCAAAAGCACATCCTCAGCTTGATTTCTCTGGGGAAATCTGAGGCCTAGATTTCATCACACATGTAGTTTTGAAGAAGTCAGAGGGTTGGGCTGTTTGTCTTATACCAAAAAGGACTGTCCAGGAAAGGTGGAGCAGAACTTCCCAGACTTCACTGGGTGAGGTACTCAGGTCAGGCAAGGACAAGCCACAGGAGAGATGTCTTATCTTTATGTTGTAGATGTAGCTAATAGCTATTTTATGTTTACATTTTCCTAGGTTATTAACTGAAATAGCAAAACACAATTTTCTGTAATTATCCTCAAGTAGATGCTTGAAGAAGCAATCCTATTATTTAGTTGATTAAGTTCAGGATACTTGGCATCCCTCTGCAATCATGCAGATGAAACTGAGCCACCTTGTGGAATGGGAATGGGAGGACAGGGAGTGGGAGAAGGGGTCAAGTTTAGTTCCATTTTTACAATATGGATGAAACTGTGCCAGGCTTGTACATTCAGTGTTCTACTTAACCTTCCCGCCTGGATCTCTCACAGTTACCTTTCAAAATTACCATGTCTCGAGCTCATTGTTGAAAATTGTTCCCTCTCCCATTTTCATATCCTTATTCTTTTCCCACTCAATGAATTATATCGCTGCCCACCTACTTGCCAGCTAAGGTAATGCCCACCTACATTTTCTTGATTTTCACATCTCCAGGTCTAACCATTTACAACTTACTGTCTCTCTGCAAGACCTGTTAGTGTCTTCTCTCAGATAGACAATGTATAGTTCCCACTGTTTCCACTCCAGAAGCCATGTAACATCTACACAGCAGCCAGAATGACCTTCAACACCGCAATGTTAACCTTTGACTCCAAATTTTTAGGATAAAATCCAAGTTCCTTACCAAAGTCTCACAAAGACATGCTTTGGCTCAAATGACTCCTCCAACTCTGCCCTCTCCTCCATGTTCACGCTAGTCTACCCACATTATTAGCCTTCCTTTGGATGCTTTGTACTTCCTGTCTCTTCAAATTGGAGAGTGCCTTCTTTCTGTGGTTGACTCTCATCCTTCAAGTTTCACTTAAGCATGGTCTACTTAGGAAAATCTTCTCTTTTATTCTTCCTCAGCTACCAACCTACATTACATTAACAATTGTTTTTATAGTAGATGTCTTTATGTTTCTTACTGTCTATTTTGAGTTGAAGGCTTGCACCATTTTTGTTCAATACTTCTTATCCAAAAAAAAATACTCCTTTCCACGTATCTATGATAGTGCCTCAAACACATAAGCCTCCAAACTGATTGTGTTGATAGAATGAACAATTGACAGGAAAGGAGGCAGGTAGACTGAGAGTCATGAAGGAAGACAAATGTTAGTTTTCAATGTTAAGATTAAACATAGCTGAAGAACTAATGAACCATTGAATAAAATGTTATATACTTAATTTGTGCAAGGCTATATGCACACCAAGGGCAGTACAGTCTTTTTCTTAGAGGAGGTTATGATCTTGTTTGTGTATGGAAGTTTATACAGGGAAAAGAAAAAGAAAAAATAAGTAACAACACAATGGGACAATATGAGAGCTGCCACCGTTCCGCCTTAATTATCAAAATATATGACTAGAAAGATAAGTATTTTCATTGATCAGAGGTGGAAAATCCCTGTGAGTTAGCCGGAAGCTTTCTTGAAGAGGCAAATGAAATGAAATCAGTGTTGTTGTTGCATTGGTCTTCTGCCGGAACATATTCTTCTTACTGTAACAGGAAGTACACAGAACAGGCCTGACTTACTTTCATGGGTGGAACCCCAAAGGAATTCCCTAGCAGGGAACCTCTAGCTGGCTTCCTGTCACTACTAATCTTTATTCAGGACTTAATCTTCTTGCAGTACCCAACCAAAGGGAATCTGCAAGCTCAAGCCTGCAAAAAAAGCAACAGGGTAGGTATGTCTATTTAGTCAGAGTCACATATTTTGATTTGTTTTAATGTTGGAGTTCAAACAAGGACTAGGCCATTATTTTGAGGTAAATGAATAATTTTATTGTTGTCTCATACTTTCTTTAATGCAATAATTACTAGAAAAATTATTCTTAGGTTTGGATCATACAAAAGAAAAGAAGAATAAATTATATTTCTGAGGTCCTGGTAGAAAAAGACAAATAGCAGTTAACATTTTCCAAATAATGTTTACAGCAATGATTACATGCCTAAATAGGAAATTTCCCTTATCTCTCATTGAACTTTGAAGCAGAAAAGAAAAATAACCTATTAAGAAGTAGTCTTTCATGAGGTATAGATTCAGGGACAAAGAATTTTTTCCTGCTTTTTTTTTGTGATACTAAAGATCAAACCTAGGGTCCTGCACATGGTAGACAAGTAGTCTTCTACTGAGCTACATACCTCATTCACTCAAGACATGTATTTGGTTAATAATAGGTCTTGGGATCTCAGCGCTGTCCATGAGCGCTCCTACACTCCACCACTTTAAGACACAGGGTCACTTCCAGTTTTCTAGTAGTTAACTGGAGATAACAGTCTGAAGTATTTTCTGGCCCAGGCTGGTTCTGAACTGCAATTGTTGGATGTCAGCCTCATAAGTAGCTAGGATTACAGGCATGAGCCACCTGCATCCAGCATTGAGTTGTTCTTTAGGAACTTTTCTTACTTAGGGTATTCCCACTCACTCATTAACAATGCTCCTTTACTTGATCAAAGTTTAGTTAAGCTTCTGAATCATCTACTAAGCTCATCTGTGCAATTCAACGCTAGCACAAACAGTGCTGTTGATTTATCAAGAATCACATCTCTGATATGCGATCATCCTCTGTAGATGTGTTGGCCCCTCTTTCTTCCTTTCCCTAGGTGACATATGATCTCCTTGTCCTCAGCAAGAATCTTGTTAAGTGGGTTTAACTAGAATCACTCCCTTAACCTATTGTTTATCTTTTGTAATTTTAAGTCCACAGACCCTCCACCCTGTTCCTTGTCTACAAATTCCCACTTGCCCATTCTTTGTTAAAAGTTAAGCCCTATTTCTCTGCACTGTGGCGCTGATCTAAGACAATGATCCTGAATAGTCTTCCTTATCAGGCTTTAACAAGAGGCATTGAGTAATTTTTCTTTCATACCCTAAATCCCAACATTTTTTCAAGCATATCAGACACTGTGTGTTGTCAATGTCACTTAACATGGTTAGCGTGGGATCTAAAGCCAGGTAGCCCAGGCTCATGTCCCACAACTACTTCTTGTGCCACCTTAGACAAGTTTAAGCCTCATTTCTTCACTTGAAATGGAGCTGGTGAGACTAGTATTTTCCTCCCAATGCTCTGTGAAGTTCAAATGAAGTTCAATGCCCATCATGGGTTCATGTCCCAGAACTACTTCTTGTGCCACCTTAGACAAGTTTAAGCATCTAAGCCTCAGTTTCTTCACTTGAAATGGAGCTGATGAGACTAGTATTTTCCTCCAAATACCATGTAAAGTTCAAATGATGTTCAATGCCCATCATGAGAATAGACTTAATGCATGTAAACTAATATGTATAGTTAATGGTCACATTATTACTATACCAGAAGCTATCCATGTTTAGAGGTCAATGCTGTAGAAGTATTGATCTCATGATGTTTCTCTTTGAATAGAATCTTTTTTTTTTATAATTTAGTATGATATGTTACTTATCTTTCCAGTAAGTATATCAACAGTTAAAAATTTCAATGACATTTACCTAAGAGGCTGAGATAATTGAAATTTAGCTTCCATGAAAGACAGAAGTGAGCTTAGTGAAATCCCAAATCTTATGACTCAAATCTGACACCAGCCTATGGAATAATCATCACTGTGGTATTACTCCTATGTTTTTCAGTCTCCCACAGCCTACATTTGCATGTGGCAACATAATTTCAGGTAAAGCAATGTGCTACTGTCTCCTTCCTTTTATAGAATTGTTGATTCTTAATTCAAGTGCCCAAATTATTCATCACTCATGCATTGTTTCCTCTAGCTTGAACAATGTATGGAGCAATGGAGACACAAAAATGAACCAGACACACTCATAGAGGGAGACACTATTATATATCACTATGATATCTGTAGTAGAATCACAAGATGCCAGGGTGGCTTAAATAAAGGAGTGTTCAGCCACGCTTTAAGGAATATAAATCAAAGCTAACTTAGTTACCATTGGAGTATCACTGATTTTTGCTGCTAAACTTTCTAAATTTGCTGTTAGTTTGGGTTGATAGTCTGTATCTTTTTTCCATCCTCTTCCTATTTGGTGTACATCTTGAGGATAAACTGCCATACCATTACAGAGCATGTCGAGGTGAAAACTGGATTGAAAGGGAATAAAGACAGAGAGACCTTCCCTACTCCCGTCACATCTATGGATCTTAGAAGCTGAAGTAACACGTGGAATAAATTTGTCTCATGTCAACAGGCCAGAATGTCATAGCTGATGGAAGAAAACACATCTCCACTTCGCAGTGCCAGTGGAGGCAATAGATTTTATACTAGGAAATGACTATTTCTGTAGTTGTCCTTTCAGTCAGATTTTAAAAACAATTGCCAGAGATGGTGGTTAAAATATGAAGCAATCTCCAGCCTATAAGTTAGGTTGTTGACAAACTATTAAACATAAAATATGACTTGGATATTTGGACAATGGTTTCATTCAATTATGAGTGGAAAAATATAAAAACCTTTTTGTTGATACTGTTACTTTTGAGAAAGGGCACTATCCTAATGGAAATCAAGAAAGGAGCTATAATTTCAAAGAAACTTTCTCACTCTATTATGATTTCTAAGTAGGTACATTTGATTTTCCTTGTTGTAAATGTTCTTTGTACTTTCCCATAGTAAATACCTTTCTTCAAGGAAAGTGGTTTATCATCTTTTTTTAAATATTTTATTTTATTTTATTTGTGAACATACTGTACAGAGGAGTTACAATTACATGGGCAGGATAATGCGTACATTTCTTACCAAGCTGGTTTATCATCTTATACAGTTAAATCGCTATTCTTTTTTTTTTGTATATATTTCTCTGCATTATTCTTGTTAGTGAGTTTTCACTGAAGCCTGCTCAAATTGTGTCTTGAGGAAAACTTCCATACAACTTCTTACAAATAAACACAATAAAAATAAAAAGCAACAAGAGATGGGAGGGCTTTTAAGGTAAGAGCAGAGTAAGGCAGGGACCAATGAAGGGATAAGGTTGCTTGAACTGAAGGAGACATTAGTTTGGAAGTGGGAGAATAAATACCCAGTGTTTTAGTTTAGAGCTAATGTCAGCTGCTAATATTGAGAGGGAACATCTGAGGGGAGAAAAGACAGGGTAGAAATGCATAAACATGACTTTTTGATCAACTGACTTTATACCATATAATGGGATTGAAGCAAGAGAAGTGATTTTAATATGCAGAAGGTAAAATTTACTCAACATTGTCACTAGTTGAAGGGGGTCAGGAGGAGGAAAAATTCCCATGGGAGGGATGCAGTATTTCCTCTTCCCAGAGGCTGCAGAAAAAGTGGAGCAAGTCTTGCTATGGAAATGAACCTTATAAAAACTTATGTGGACCTGTGATTCTGACTTCTGGGTCTCGGTCCAGCATTGCTTTGACTCAAAGCTGGTGCCTTCACAATCAACCAGTTTCTCCTTAGGGAAGCAAAACCTTTAGGAAATCAGCTCTCTGAACATCCAAAATCCTTTACAGGTCTGGCTGGAAAAACTAGAGAATGAAATGATATAACAAGTGGTAAAACTGTTACTAACTCTATACCAGGTGTGAAATTCTCCACATCATAGAGAGATGACTAAATGATGATGTCAGAGTTACAGGAAATAAGTTGTTAGAAGTTATGTCAAATGGTCTAATAATAGCATAATCATTTAAGGAAGCAACAGCTAGCTATCCATAATGGCCCATGTTGGTAATTCCAGCTACTCAGTAAGTGGAGGCAGGAACAACATGAGTTTGAAATGGGCCAGGCAAGACCTTATTTCAATAACAATAAATTTCAATAAATTTAAAAAAGGATTGCAGAAGAAACTAAAATAGTACACTATTTTCCTAGATTTAATACTTAGCAGGCACACACACACACACACACACACACACACACACACACACACACACACACACACACACACACACAACCAACAATACTACTAACAGCAATGGACTAGATGTCTCACTCTGGAATGAGGACAGCAAACAGGATAGACTTTCTTAGAAATGAGGATGCTGCCTTAAAAAACAAATGTACTCTGAAGTTCTCCACTACAGGATAGAACTCAATGCTAAGCTCCCTTCATTGACTGGCACATTTAGGTGATGGCCCTAGACTTGGGTGCTTGCTGCCCAGAGAAGTACAGGCTGAATTTGGGGTGAGGAAGGGAGAGGCTTGTGGAACAAATGAAAAGCTTCCTGGTCCAGAGGCTGCAAAACTTGTTCCTGCCAGCAATGGCTCTTGGTACACAAAGAAGGGAAGCTTCTCAAGTCAAAGCAGTCTAGAATCAGAGCGCTGAGCAGTGACAGCACTCACCCTCAGCCAACATTCAGCATCGGCCTAATACACTAGGAACTTTAAGAGACCCAAGCTAGTTTTCCTCTACCCAAATGCTGCTAGATGACAGATCCGGTGCCCTGAGTATCTGGGTAAATATGTGGCTGCTTTTCTAGGCAGTCCAGTGGTGAAAAACTGCATCTCAACTCTGCCACTGTAACTGTCTGACTCCTGAGTAGATAACCAGATGATGATTAGGGAAAAATCAAACACTGCAAGGACACAAAATGATATGTGCTAGATAGCATACAATAATACCTCTGAAGGCTGATAGTCTCAATTCTCTAATCAAATCAGACTGACATCTGTTAAACTGTAAGACCAAGTCAGGCACTGGTGGCTTACACCTGTGATCCTAGCTACTTAAGAGAGTAAGAGCTCAGGATCTCAGTTTGAAACCAGCTTGGGCAAGAAAGTCTTCAAGATTGTAAGTTTCTATTAATCAACCAAAAAGCCAGAAGTGGATCTATGACTCAAGTGGTAGAATACTAGCTTTAAACAAAGTAAGTTCAGGGACAGTGCCCAGGCTGAGTTCAAGCACCAGGACCAGCAATAAATAAATAAACAAACAAACAAACAAATAACAATTGATTTGTTGCTTAGAAGAAATGTACTTTACTGGCAAAGAGACACAAGTTAAAGTAAAAAGATAGCAAATGGAGTCTAAAGCAAGGGGAAGAAACTGCATTCATATATGATAAAGAAGACCTCAAACAAAAATTAGTAGAAGAGACAAAGTTCACTTTATAAAGAAAACAATCCAATAAGAAGTGATGACCATAAACATAGTATAGTGGATATCAGTGCAATCTGTTACAGACAACATTTCTGAGCATTATAGATACCCATATAATAATAGCAGTGATAGAAATAACTCACTCCTGCCAATAGATCATCCAGACAAAAATCCAACAAAAAGCTTCAGAATTAAGTGACACTGTAGCTCAAATCGGCTTTAGAGACAAAATCAAATGAAAATGGAAATATAACTTACCAGAGCTATAATCTATCTACATTAAAAATCACAATGCTTTCAAAGTAAGCTAATCATACCTCAGAATATTAGAAAAATAAGAAAAATCCAAACTCAGAGCAGTAAATAGGATTAAGTAATATCAGTTTAGAAAACAATGAAATGAATAATAAAGGAACAATAAAAAATCAATCAAATAATAGAAAGATGAAGCTTAACAAATCCTTAGTGAAACACCAAAAGAAAGGAGAGGTGTTGCATGAATAAAATTGGGGACCTAAATAGTAAAAAGAGCAATATTTTAATTCATTTGATAATAATTAAAATTAATGTAATCAATGATTTGTTAGAGACCAGATAAGTCATGAAATATGTAATCTAATATGACCTAACTATCAATTCATAAATAAACTCTATGAGTCAGGCATTGCTAATACCTCCATTTGACAAAGGTGTAGGAATTTTAAACAGTTTAGTTCAGATTGTTCAGTTCTATAAGGATTAGCACTCAGGGTTAGTCCTACTACTGTGAAAAGTAAGGAATCAACTGAAAACCTTGTCTCTAGATAAATGAAAGAATGACATTTTTCTTAAGACTAATTCATTTTTTTTCTATCAGATGTCTAGAATATTTCGACGTTCTTCTGGAGGAGGTCGATACATCAAATCTCATGTTATCAAATTAAGGTATGTAGACTTGATGTATAACTTCATATAAAAATTGTTGAATGGGGTATAACTTCAAATAAAAATTGTTGAATGGGGTATTTGATTAATGTGATTGCTCAATTACACTGAAAAAATCTTAGTAGCAAAAGGATTTAATATATTTTAAGCAACGCAAATTCTATTTTTTCATCTTTTCCCTATCACAATTGCAAAGATGTAAAGAGCACATGAGACATGATATGCTCCTGGAAAAACACTCCAGGAAGGACAAGAAATGAGAAACTGCTGCTGACACCATCTGCCCTTTATGCATGAAACTAAGAACAAATTTGGTCATTTTTATGTTTCTCATTTTTATTACATTTTTATTTAATTTATTTTATTATACAGGTGATGTATAGAGGGGTTACAGTTATATAAGTAAGCTAACGAGTACATTTCTTATCAAATAGTGTTACCCCCCTCCCTCATTTTCTCCCACTTTCCCTTCCCCAGACTCCTATCCCCCAATTTGTATAGTTCATTTCCAACATAGTTTCTTGTGAGTATCACTTTTGTATTGGGTCACTCTTTGTCCTTTGACTCACCATTTTGTTTTTCCTCTTTCCTTCCCCAAATCAGATAAATGTGTGTGCAAGAAACAGGGTACTAGAATCAAATACAGTGGCAACAGGGGATAAACCAAAGAAATTTTTTTAAAAAAGAGAAAAGAAATAACTTCACATAGTACATTAAAAGACCCTCTTTCCATATCTTGGAGTTCATTTCATTTAGCATCATCTTATATGGTCATATGTACATAGCTACTGAGCTATTGTGATCCTCTGCTAGGACTATATTGGACATATACTAATTATTGAAAATGAGGGAAACCATGGAGCCTATGTTTTGAGTCTGGCTCACTTCACTTGATATTATTTTCTCCAAGTCTTTCGATTTCCTTACAAATAGGGTGATGTCATTCTTTATCCTTTCATCTACTGAAGGGCATCTGGTTTGGTTTCATATCTTTGTTATGGTAAATAATGCTGCAATGAACATAGTTGTGCTGGTAGCTTTAGTGTGGACTTCTTTGTGATCATTTAACCTTCTCTTTAATAAGGTTTTTTTTTTCCGTAGTGTCAGTGCATTTTGTTATTATTTTAAATTATTCTTAACTTTAATTTTAGTGAAAATTAACATACATAGATCTGGAGTTATGGTTTGATATTAAGTTAAATACTAGAATACATTATGAGGATATTTCTTACATGATTTCTAAAAGTTCTTAATTTCATATATGTATATAATGTATATAATGTTTATGTTTTTCTTTATTTTTTGTTGGTAAACAGTATAAATATGGTTAAATTATTAAGGGATCCATTTCTTTTCTTGCTTTCTTGCTGTTCCTTTTTCTGTTCCTCTATTTTCTTTGTCTTCTCTCTCCCTATTTTATTCCTTCCTTCCTTTTTTCATTTCTTTTTCTTTTGTCTTTGGAAATCATTCTCAAAAGGTTGTTAGAAGCTTTCTGGCCCTACAAATCACAATATTACACTGTAAATTTTAATCACTGAACTAATGATCTTTTTATAAACTTCTCTTTCATTTACTAACCAAAGTATCAAACACTAAACTATTTGTGTTTTGTTACAATAAAGGCTATTTTATTTTCAGAGCACAGAACTCATTGGACAGTTTTGCCAATCTCCCAGAGAGGCTAAAAGATGCATTCTATGTGCTCATAAAGCAAAGGTCTGTTCACTGGGTTTGGCAAGCAAAGGTGTTATCTCTGCTGTGCACTCAGAAAAATAATGATCTTGGTTATAAATTTTCTCAAAACACATTAAAAAGCAAATTCTTTAACTTCACAGAAAGCGTGATTTCATGATCATCTCCACCTAGCAAATAATCAAAGCAATGAGTTAAGAAAGGGCAGAGAATCTGATCATATTTAATAATATTTATTAAAATGAACTCCAGGAAATAGAAACAGGAGGTTTTTTTTCTCTTTGTTGCTGTTTTGTTTTCTTTTCCTTTTGTCTTGTTAGTTTACAATAATGATAAGAAAGTTTTTTGTTTTTGTTTTTGTTTTTTTTTTAAAGAGAAAGGGCAGAGAATGGTCTTCTTTGGGAACTCTGGGCTTGGGTACTGTCCCTGAGCAATTCAGCTCAAGGCAAGGGCTCTACCATTTGAGCCTTAGCTTCACCTCTGTTTTTCTGGTGGTTAATTGGAGATAAGTGTCTCACAGACTTTCCTGCCTCCCTTGGCTTTGAACTATGATTCTCAGATCTTAGCCTCCTGAGTGGTTAGGATTACAGGCGTGAGCCACTGACGCACGGCAGAAATATATTTTATACAGTATTTTTAGCATGTTGCCTTTGTTTCTTCTACAGTGCTTCTAACTTTCCCAATTATTGGACATCCACTCTTATTCCTTTGGTCTAGAGATAATTTAAGGTATATCATTCATTATGCTTCTTTAAACTTAATGAGTTGGATCAGTCATTGGCATGTTTTGTCTACTGTTTTGCTCTTTAGTCCAGATGAAAAAGGTGTGAACATTCTATTAGTGCTGATGTTCCGGTACCCATCTACTGATAGTGTTGAGCGAATCAAGAAAAAGATAGAAAGGAATTTATATCAAAGTATGAAGATCAAACAGTTACCTTTGACTATAAATAAACCATCATTTACACTCACACGTAAGTCTGATTTTTATTTGCCATTTTTGTAAGTACCTCTACTTGTCTTTATTTTTCATTGGAATTTGGTTGAGTCATTCTTTCATTTATGAATTTATACTAATACTACCAATTGATGTAGAACAAAACTAACAAACCAATTGATATAGAATAAAACTAACATAAGTATTTACTATGAGGTAAAATTTGCTATTAGATTATTTCTCTTTTTTAAACTAGGGCTTGTGAGAAAGCTTAAAATATTTTTTCCTATATGAGATGAGATCGGATTCTTACTAAGCTCAATAAGATAGGTATAATTTTCACTATTTTATGGGCAAGAAAGTTAAAAGACATTGCATGACCCAATCCCTTGGAGTAAGTAAATGTAGGTATTGTAAACCATAGATGTCTTTACAGGTCAATTCTGGGAGTTAGTTTTTTCTTTTTTTTTTGGTTGGTCATGGGGCTTGAACTCTGGGCTTGGGCGCTGTCCCTATGCTCTTCAGCTCAAGGCCAGTGTTCCACCACTTGAGCCACAGTGCCACTTCTGGCTTTTTTTTTTTTTTTTGCTTATGTGGTGCCGAGGAATCGAACCCAGGGCCTAATGCATGGGAAGCAAGCACTGTACCACTGAGCCAACTTCCTAGCTCCAAATCTCAGTTCTTAATAATGTCTCTACAACATGATCATATATCCTAAAAATAAAATATCTATTATAACATAGGTCCCGTGGGTTCCCTTATTTGCAATTACTAGTATATGTTTGAGACAAGCAGAAATGATCATATAAATTGACGTTAGGTGAAATGAACCCCAAGATAAGGGGGGGTGGGAAATAGGAAGGGATGGTAAGGGGAAACAAAGGAGGAGGCAACAATGCTTGATAGGCAATGTACTCATTACCTTGCCCATGTAATTGTAACCCCTCTGTATGGTATTTTCACAATAAAAACTTTTTAAATGAAGAAAAGAAGCACCAAATTAAGAGGGGTAAAATCATTTTTTCCTTCTTTTAATTTCCACATTTGAATTAATGAAATGAAATTTCTCAAACCATTTATTTGTTTTTTATAATTTTTAAAAAAAATTGTTATTGTAAAGATGATATACAGAGGGTTTACAGTTACATAAGTCAGATAAAAGAACATTTCTTTTTGAACAATGTCACCCCTGCCCTCACTCTCTCCCAGCTTTTCCCTCCCATCCCCGCTCACAAGTTATGTAGTTCATTTTCAACCTACTGTCTTTCCCCAGTAAGCAATACAGTTAACAAAAACAAAAACAACAAAAAAGTTGTAGAATTTTTATTTGACAAAAATTTTTATTTGACAAAAATAACTTTTGATCTCAGTCACACACAATGATCATTTATTATACAGGTTGTGTGAAAACTAAAACAAGTATATTCCTGTCATTATGCTCAGTAACAAGAAAACTAACAGCATGTATTGTCTTCTGCCATATACCTGCCACTCATTTAAAAAAAGATATCTCTAGGAAACTTCTAGTAGAGACTGGGACTTTCCCATCTTTGAATGTCATAGATCAGAGTGAGATACCCGAGAGTATGAGGCTTTGACAATCTAACTCAATCAAAGGAGCCCAAGAAACAAGGGCTCTGTGAGCTTTTCCCACTCTTTTCTCTTCTACTTGACTATCAAAGCCAAGCCACATAAACTAGAATATCAAATCAGCTCATTAAACAGAAATATTACTCTAACCTTCCCTGAATTTCTGTGTAGGAGATGGTCAGAAAAAAAATTCTGTTGCTTGGGGCTGGGAAGGTGGCTCAGGGGTAGAGCGCTTGCCTCGCATGCATGAGGCCCTGGGTTCGATTCCTCAGCACCACATAAGCAGATAAAGCTGTGGCTCAAGTGGTAGAGCACTAGCCTTGAGCTGAAGAGCTGAGGGACAGAGCCCAGGCCCAGGGCTCAAGCCCACAACTGACCAAAAAAAAAAAAATTCTGTTGATCATGAGGCCCTCCTTCCAGAGGGTACTGCCTAGGGAAGAAAGAATACAGTTGTGAAGGATCAAGAAGAGACTGAACAGATAAGCCCTGTTGGGTTCCCCTCAGTCTGTTATTTTGAGATTATCTCCTCTTGTTTATTTGTATTTCTACAATACATGACCATGTGTTTGTTGCTAGACATAATTGAAATGGGAAAATTTTTCCTGAGTTTTTGTTTTTTGAGTCCTGAAAGGCTCCTATGTTAAAAAAAAAAAAAAAAAAAAAAAGGAGTTTGTGTATTTTCCCATGCTAATCTATCCTAGTCTACTTTGTGACAGAATACCGAGGAACTCTATAATGGATGAATACTTTTGTTGCTGTTGTTGTTGTTGTTTTCTCCATTCTGGGAATGTCTGTGCTCCCCAGAAAAGTGACAGTATGATTTTTCCACTTTCTTGCTGACCAACAAAACAGAACCGCTACCAAGTCAACGGAAATCCAGTGTAACTACGTTTAAATAAGCAGGAATAAGTAACTCTGAAATGAAAAGGATGAGACAGAAGGTGTCATAGGTGTCTGTGTCATAGTGGGGTCTTAGCACTGTGTGAGAGCATCCTGCACTGCCCATCAGATCAGTGACCTAAGCCACAAACTTCCTGGCCTTCCAAGGTAGAGACAGTCCTTAGTGAGGGCTGGTTATCACTTTTGTCAGACCCAGGCCTTGAAATTGGGTCCCCAGGGACAAGGGATGCCCTTAGCTTCCTGGATTTGCTCTCTCATTGCTGGCCATTGGAATGTGCCTGAACCATCTAGTCTGATAAAGCGGTGATTGTGTGGAAATTGAGGGTTGCTTCTTCAATGTTTGCTTAAGCGCCAAAAGAAAGCAAGCAAAGGCATTGATCTATATTCATTCTTTCCTACTTTTATATTCTCCTTCTCTTTTTTTCCTCCCTCCCTCCCTCCTCTCCTTCCTTTCCTTTCCTTTCCTTTCCTTTCCTTTTTTTTGTGTGTGTTGTTGATACTGGGGATTGAGCTCAGGCCTTGAACTTACTAGGAAAGTGCTTCACCACTCAGTTATATGCTCAGTCCTTTTGTTTCTCAGATAGGGTCTCTTACTTTGCCAAGGCTGGCTTTGGACTGAAATCTTCCTGTCTCTGCCTCCTGAGTAGCTGGAATAACACATGTGTGCCATCACATCTGTACATTTTCTAATATCTTCTTGTTTCCAAAGAAATATCAGAAAACCAAATGCTATCTGATTTTATTCTCAAGTAGAAATTTACAATTTGAACCAAAAATCATATGAGAGTAGAGGTTGATTGTAAAGCCCATGTTCTCTTGAAATATGAATGTCTCAGATAATCAGCATCTCTATTTATGAAACTTTGGCAAAAATAACATGAAAATGGGGACATATTTCATGCAAATTAATTCATATATTCATATATTACAGCTATTGACAGCAGAAAGATGCGAAATCTTCTCAACAGTCGTAAGTTCCAAACCTCAGAAGTAACTGTTAATTTCAAGTAAAGATAATGTTTAAGAGCCGCAGAAAAGTTAGTTTAATTTACCAACACTTTGATCATTTTATGCTTTTATAAACAACTCAGTCTTTTTAATCTCTTAATATTTACCATATTAAATTTATAAGTTTATATCAAATAAGTATTCTATATATTATATTATTATTCTCTTAAAAAATTGCTCCATATTCTCTCACAATTCATGAGAATGCTTTAAACTAGTAATGAGCTAAGAATTTTCTTGCCATTTTACTGTTTTCTTCTATTTTTCTAGAAGTATTTGATATGCATATTTCTTCTTCCTTTGCCATTTGTCCTCTAACACTTGAGCATATTTTTAATTTTGGTAGACAAATATATGCCCATTAAAATATTTTAAGAACACTTCCTACTTTCTATGTGTGTATGAAGGTAGAAAAATAAAATCTATCCAAGTTGTCATACAAAGGGGTGATCGGGTATGGGGGAGAGGGATGGAGGAGGTGAATTTGATTGGAATATATTGGCTGCAAGTATCCAAATGTCACAATAAAATCCCTTGTTTAATTAATATATGCTAATAAAATTGTTTGTCTTTAAAATATCTTTAGGGAGACTGATTTTAAAGTTTGACCAGTTGAAGATTTGACATTGAGGAATAAGAATTTTAAAAAACTTATCCTTTAATTTTTAGAACTTAAAGAATATAGGTTTTTAAAATATAATTAATATAGTCCTTGCAAAAGAAGTAAATTAATTCTCCTTAGTTGTATGAAGGGCTGTCTTTCCATTATAAGAGTGCTATTTGCTGCTGGCCTGAATCTCCTAATTTTATATCCTACTTGCTCAATTAGCAATGTATAGTCTCCTCCATGGTTTAGTTTTCTCATCTAAAATAAATGTTGCTAGAAATGTATCTCAACCATTTAGCAGGAGATCTATACATTTCTGAAGCACAATTAATTATCCATTGATAAAGTAAAAATCAAAATAGTTGTAGGATGAAGAAAAATCCCTTCCTGCGCATTAGATATGTGCTAACAAGGGCAGAGGGCCACAAAGGCATTGCTTGTAACAGAAACAGAAACTGCCAGAGGGATTCTCAGTTATGATGTCTGGTTGACATTATTCATCTATGAATGTTTTACAGAAACAGAAGTCAATGTTTATACTGAATTCCTTGACATGTTAGCAAATATTTCTTAGACTCAACACTGTGAGTAAGCTTTGTATAAAGTAACTTCACATGCTGAGTGATATGACTATGTTAGAGTGACTGGAGCAATGAATTTCCAAAGTAATTCTACCTAATACAAATCAGGATCTCTCTCTCTCTTTCTCTCTCTCTGTCTTTCTCTCTCTCTCTCTCTCTCTCTCTCTCTCTCTCTCTCTCTCTCTCTCTCTCTCTCTCTCTCTCTCTCTCTCTGTCTTTCTCTGTCTCTGTCTCTCTCTCTGTCTCTCTATCTCTCTGTCTCTGTCTCTGTCTCTGTCTATGTCTTTCTCTGCCTCTCTGTCTCTCTCTCTGTCTCTCTGTCTCTCTCTCTCTCTCTCTGCCTTTCATGAGAGCAAACTAATATCTCTTTATGTGACAGGTTGTGGGATAAGGATGACATCTTCAAACATGCCATTACCAGCATCATCTTCTACTGAACGAATTGTCCAAGGAAGGGAAACTGCTATGGAAGGGGAGTGGCCGTGGCAGGCTAGCCTGCAGCTCATAGGGGCAGGCCATCAGTGTGGGGCTACCCTCATCAGCAACACCTGGCTGCTCACAGCAGCTCACTGCTTCCGGAAGTAAGTGTAATGGAGCATTTGTGAGCATCCTTTATGACTGCTGCATTTATTTGCTCTTTGTCCCTCTATTTCTGTGTAAGGGCAAGTTTTATGTCTATTAAAAATGATCCTGCCGGGTGCTGGTGGCTCACGCCTGTAATCCTAGCTACTCAGGAGGCTAAGATCTGAGGATCACGGTTCAAAGCCAGCCAGGGCAGGAGAGACCGTGAGACTCCTATCTCCAATAAACCACCAGAAAATCGGAAGTGGTGCTGTAGCTCAAGTGGTAGAGTGCTCGCCTTGAGCTGAAGGGCTGAGGGACAGCGCCCAGGCCGAGTTCAAGCCCCACGACCGACCAAAAAAAAAAAAATGATCCTGGTTGTTGAGAAAGTGTGGCTGTGAAACACTTCTTGACAAAATGTCCAATGACCAAAGCAGGTTGAATTGGCCTTACTTTGTAAGGCTTCCCTCTCTTATTTCACAATGTATAAAGGGATGGAACAATTCGACTTTGGATTTCCAAATAGTTGATGAGCTCCTCAATGGGAGGCACATTAGGTTACCATAGCATGCAGAATTCTAATAGCTAGTGTCTAGCTTTGAAGTGAGCTCTACAATCCTAAAACTTCTGTTTGAATAAAATCTTCCCTTCACACATGAATGAGTAAGATGTGTGACAGAATTCCCTCCTCTGGGCCCAACTTAGGACAGTACTTTGGAAACCACCAATCTTTCAGGTTTTCATTATTCTTAAAAGTTGACGATTCACCAACATTGAAATCCCTCCCTTTGTGTGTGATTTCCTTCTTCAGAATTTTCCTCCACCCAGAAGACTTGAAGTGTCTGTATATGTCCAATTATTCTTGGTGGCAATATATTTTAAAAGAGTTAAATGGCCTTTAGAGAAGAATTAAGAGGCATAAAAAAACTGAATAGATCTAAGTTGTGGGAGGGCAAAGTGTCTGTGAGAGCAGTTTATAAGAGAACAAGCCATGCTAGATCAAAGAGGAGCATGGCTTGTTGTTAGGTCAGCTTAGCCTTGAATACAAGGGAGGGGTATGGGTACAGGTGAAGAAATAACTGTGTGTACACATGAGGGCTTAAACAGCAGACAACATCTACCTAGCCTCAAAAAGCACAGTACAGGCCAGTAAACAAGAGCCAACAAGTAAGTCATAAAATAAAAATAGATGAAGTAGTTGATACAAAGGCATAATGCCTATTGATATGCATAGTATTTAAAACAAATAAAAACGTCTACTCAACTCACTGAAATTGAGAAATAGAGAAGAAACAAAATCCGAAGAGTTCTTAACAAGACAGGAACTTAAAGTTTGAAAATGAATAAAGCCAACTGAAATTGAGAAATAGAGAAGAAACAAAATCCGAAGAGTTCTTAACAAGACAGGAACTTAAAGTCTGAAAATGAATAAAGCCAACTAAATAAATTGTGTCTAATTATTTAATAGTAGGAAGTATTTTTCCTATAAAGTCATCAAGTATAAAGTCTCTAATCAGAGGGCTCTCTCAGGAGTAAAATTCCAAAAGTGGAGTAGAAGTACAGTTGCAATTTTCATTTTGTTAAAGAATAAAGTGAAGCATAACAAATCTTTTTTTTTGTTTTTTGTTTTTTGTTTTTGTCTTCCAGGAATAAAGACCCAAGTCAATGGATTGCTACTTTTGGTACAACGATAACGCCACCTGCTGTGAAACGAAGTGTGGGGAAAATTATTGTTCATGAAAACTATAAACGAGAAACAAATGAAAATGATATTGCTTTGGCTCAGCTAACTGGCCGTGTTGAGTTTTCAAATATAGTCCAGAGAGTTTGCCTTCCAGATTCGTCTATGAAGTTGCCTTCAAAAACAAGTGTTTTTGTCACAGGTTTTGGGTCTATTGTAGATGATGGTAAGCATTCAACCTAATTTTGTTAATACAAAAATGTCTTCAGGTTAAACAAGCTTTTCGTAAAAATAATGCTAATGCTTACTAGATGTAGGTCCTTGGGCAAAATGGAGTGGTGGGTTGAAAAGTTAAAGAAACAGAGCTTAATCTTTGAGTTTACAAATGAAGTACTGGTAAAGGGGGATGGCTGATATAGAAGAAAAGGATATGATATCAGAAATAACAAAATATTATAGGAGTAACTAATTAAAATTATATACTTCCTAGATACATATTTTGATCAGCATCAAACTCTTAACAGTAGGTTTTTGTTGCTTGTTCAAATCAATTCTCATTTTCATAAGCATCTGTGATGTCCATAAATGTGAAAATAGGGTATGAATATTTTGAGAAATTTTATTTTTGTTAATTAACAGTAATCTTAATCTAGCACTTTTTCTAATGTTGCTGTACTGAGGCTTGAACTCAGAGCTTTGGGCACCCTACCACTTGAACCATACATTTAGCTCACCTTTCTGCTGGTTAGTTTGGAGACAGAGTTTCCTAGATTTTACTGGCCAGGCTGGCAGATCCTCCAGGTCTCAACCTCCAGATTAGCTAGGTTACAAGTCTGAATCACCAACACTCTGATGTGTGTGTGTGTGTGTGTGTGTGTGTGTGTGTGTGTGTGTGTGTGTGTGTTTATATAATATATGTTTTGTGCTTCTGCCTCTGAGAGGATACAATTTATGTGTCTTCCATGTTTTATATGCAATTATATTTGAAAGACACTGTTTTGTTTATCTGTGTACGTATGTTTGTGTAATAGGACCAACACAAAATAAACTACGGCAAGCCAGGGTAGAAACCATAGGCACCGATGTGTGTAACAGAAAGGATGTGTATGACGGCCTGATAACTCCAGGGATGTTATGTGCTGGATTTATGGAAGGAAAAGTAGATGCATGTAAGGTACGTTCAAAGTTAAGGTCAAAACTTCAAAAGAAATGTTTCCACCAGCTACTAACGTTGGCATATAGTTTATGTTGGAGGAAAAACAATGACATCTATTTTACCAAGAGCTAAGTTTATTTAATAATCCTAACAACAAATATCCTTGTATCAACTATTTAATGTGACTCAAGCCAAAGACCAAACACTTCCATTTATAGAGTGAGATACCCCCACTGCCATAATGATCCCCATTTTTCGAATAGGAAATGAATCTATGGCTTCCACTTTTGCTCTTCACAATTTTATGCTGTATTATTTTATTAATCAAAATATCATATTTTCCCTCATAAAATAATGAGAAATGGCATTAATATAAAAAGAGATTGTTGGGGGGACAGCAAAAGGACAGAATGCAAAAGGAGCATGTAATAGAGCATGTATAATTGATTGACATTATACATTATATATGTATGTATATAGACCTATATGTATATAACTATACAGGTACATATATATATATGTATATATATATATATTTGTCAAAAGGCACCATAAAACACATTTGCACATTTTTACATTTATGGATGCTAGTAACATAGCTCATTAAAAAACATCAACTTCTAAACAAGACTCAGAAAGCTCCACAGGGTTTATAATCTCCTATCTCTCCAGTCCTCTCCTCTAGTTCCCTTCTTTCTAGCCCCCTCCCCAACTCTGTCATCTCTCAGTGTTTGCAATACTGTTCTATCTGCTGAGAATGTACTTCTTTCCATTTGCATTTCATTTTCCTTTGTTTTCATTCCAGGGTGATTCTGGTGGCCCTCTGGTCTATGACAATCGTGATGTCTGGTACATTGTTGGTATTGTAAGTTGGGGACAATCATGTGCTCTTCCAAAAAAACCTGGGGTGTATACCCGAGTGACTAAGTACCGAGACTGGATTGCTTCCAAGACTGGCATCTAATGTAGATGGCCCCATGAGTTATATGGTTCATGAAACTGAAACACTTACCTACATATTGTATATTATTATTTAGATTCATGAAGGTTGAACCAGTGTTTTTGCTAGATGTCAGGAAACTCTTCAGTCCTGGACCAATTTAACATGTGACTTCTTTGTATGAATAAGACCAAACTCTACCATGAGGGAAGAAGACATAGCAACAAACAGGAAGCACTGATTCCTCACTCACAAAGCAAACTGTGACGCCTCTTAACGAAATGAATACCTTATATAAGTGGTCTCCCTTCATGGAGGATGGGAACATCATTTTCTATAGGAAATGAAGAACTGCTGGGCTGCCACAATCTTACCTCAGATGATACGTAGAACACCAGGAATTGTTGTTGTAAATAGGAAATGTCAGTCTTCCCTGCGGATTCAGGGCATCATCATTCTAAAAGTGATGACTGGACATACATTGGATAGAATGAAGGAGCAAGGGGCCTGCAATATAACTTGAACTCTCAACCTGTATTTCTATGTAACAGTACAGAGCAGCAGAGTGCTGTCATTAACCTCAGGAACTATCATTTATTGAAATGTGTCTGAACTTGCCATCAATGTTTCAATATGCCCTCAAGCACTAGCTTTGGGAAGCATATTGTGTTGTTAAGAAGTATTTATGATTTACTCTTTTTAATAGTGTCTTGCCATTCCTACATCAAATTAAAGCCAGCCTAGAAAAAAGAAAAAAAAGACTCATTGGAGCATTTTTTCATGAATATAAAAAGGACGTAAAGCTGAGCTGGTTTCAATAATTACTAGCACAGCAGAGTGCTAAGTTCTTCATGGAAGAAACTCTCTAATGATTTATCTAGAAATTATATCAGCCTATGGCTACTGGTGCTTTTTATTTTTTTATATCTTTAGCTCTCTTACAGGTTGAGTGGCCATTGTGGGGTTGTGTGTGCTTTGTCTAAGAACACCAAGCATAATGGTTGGCATATATAAGGCACTACATAAAAGAAAGGATCCACGTTTTAATATTCAAGAACTCAATTCAGTTAAATAAAGGAATGGCCTTGAAGTTTATCTGTAGCTGAAATTATAGTGTTGGAGCTAGTGAAACAGCACAGATTGTCTTTGGACTAGGCTTCTGGGAATTTGAACCCATGCCACATATACACTGTTTGTTCTCATGCAAATCACCTAATTTTTCTGTTCACTGGCTTCTTCATCTGGACAATGGGAATAACAGTGATGCTACCTCACATGCTTGTTACGAGGATTGAATGCATTAATACAAGTAAAGTATCGCTGCCATGACTGCACAGAGCAAGCCCTCAAGATGGATAAGCTACTATTGATCATAACTACTGTGCTTTGGATTCAATAAAACTGACTATATTTGTAAAAACAATTGCTCCTTTCTCCTTTAAGACAGCACAATTGATTTTATCCTATGCTAAATAACATTGTAAAAACATAGGCGAAGGATTAAACTTCCAAAATCACTTTCATGATTCCTTAACTTCCTTTGAAATACATCTACTTACAGACAAGTAGTCTATAGATCATTTAACTACAGGAATGTACCACTTGTAGGCAAAATTGTTGCTCTGATCTGTCAGAGGAAAACCTGGCCTATCCATTTTCTTAATGAGTGAAAGTTTTGTTGGTTTACATTATATGGGTTTCTATGTAATAATATATGTAACCAAAATAAATATAACTTAAAAAGTGGCCTAGATGCTACTATTTATTTCTCAATAAGATGTAAGCATAGAAAGGTTTTGCATGAACACCTCTTCTTTTTCTTTTTTCTTTTTGTGTGTGTGAGTGTATGTGTGTGTGTGTGTATGCATGTGCATGTGTGTATGCATGTGCTCACATGCGCTTGTCCTGGGGCTTGAACTCAGGACCTGGGTGATGTCCCTGAGCTTTTTGACTCAAAGGTAATGCTCTACCATTTGTGCCACAGCTCCACTTCCAGCTCTACTTCTTGGTAGTTAATTGAACAGTCTCATGGACTTTCCTGCTCTGGCTGGCTTTGAACCACATTCCTCAGATCTCAGCCCCCTTAGTAGCTAGAATTACAGGCATGAGACACAGGCACTTGGCCACTCCTCCCTTTCAAAGAGGAAATGTCTTCAAAGTTCTGAGTTAATGATTAGTAATAACTATCATCAGAGAAAGCATGGTAAAAACATTCTTACACTTCAATTGCTTAACTTCTCATAGTCCGCATATAGCACAGAAATATCTAAAGATTTCTAAAAAAATTGGCAAGTAATAGATGGGCTTGATTAATGTTAGACTGTATATATTCTAAATATCTCTTTTGGTACATAGAGGAAAGCAAATCTATCTATCAGCAACTTACCTTCTGCTTTGTAAGTTCTAAAACAATTCATGCATACTTTTGTGTAATTTTATTTATGTTTCATAAGACTATGACAATGTTTTATATATGAAGTTTCTATAAAACTGTGATACTGATTAAATATTTTCATGCTTAATTAAATTAAATAACATTTTAACACAAATGAAAAGAATAAATACAAAAGGCCATAAGGAAACCCGAGAAATGGAAAAGAGAATTTTTAAATGGCATTTATGTATTTGGAGTTTGGTATTTACTGATGGGATATTCTAGGAATCATGTAATATCTTTTATCTCATGTTTTATATCTGTTAAAAGGAGCAATAAACTATAATGGATTGTGTGGGTTTTTTGATAAATAATACAGTTGAAAAGTTAAAAATGTTCAAAACCTGCTCAGAAGATATAATGTATATTATTGTATTAATACAGATGGTATTATAAACATAGTAAGATTATAAAAAGCTTAATTTGTGCTTTTCATAGTGTTGGCATGTGTATTGCTTTGTGGATTTTGTAAGCAAAAATGTGGTTTAAAATAAACAAGTACAAAACAGTAACAAACAGTAGGTTTTCCTGGAGGAAAAAACATTAGTAATTTCATTAAGCTCTATACTTTTTTCTACACTCTTTCAGATTCATTTTTTTCAGAGATAGATCAGATGCACTAGTAATGCAAAATAAAATCATTGCAGAATCTTAATTCTCATGGCTGTCGTAAGAATGAAGGGTTTGGGCTGGGAAGGTGGCTCTGTGGTAGAGTGCTTGCCTCACACACACAAGGCCCTGGGTTTGATTCCTCAGCACCATATAAGCAGAAAAAAAAAGATGGAAGTGGTGCTGTGACTCAAGTGATAGAGCGCTAGCCTTGAGTGGAAGAACTGAGGGACAGAGCCCAGGCCCAGAGTTCAGCCCCACAACAGACAGAAAAAAAAAAAAAAGAATGAAGGGTTAGTATCCAAATATAGAACAACATTGGACCACAATTTTTAATAGTCAACTATTGTTGTATTCATTATTCAACAAGAAGAATAACATAAATATATCAACAGGAATTTAGCTTTTCAATGTAATAAACTAGTGTGTGTGTGTGTGTGTGTGTGTGTGTGTGTGTGTGTGTGTGTGTGTGTGTGTGTGTGTGTGTATGGTGTTGGTCCTGGGGCTTGAACTCAGGGCCTGGGTGCTGTCCTTGAACTGTTTTTACCCAAAGCTAGTGCTCTACCACTTTAGCCACAGCTCCACTACTGGCTTTTTGGTGGTTAATTGGAGATCAGAGTCTCACAAACTTTCCTTCTTGGGCTGGCTTTGAACTTCAATCCTGTATCTCAGCCTCCTGCATATGCAGGATTACAGACTTGAACCACTGGCACCCTGCACTAGTTTTTGTTAATATGTTTGTTTGACAACAAATGATGTTTGGTGGTATTCCTTTGTGCAATCTGGAAAATGAAAATGAACTTTTCATAAATAATTGAAATTAATGCTAGAGTCATAGTTATTAGATCTAGGAATCAACACATCAACATTTTTTTCTGAGTAATGTGATATCTAAGCCAAATACATTTCTATAAAGTTATACAGTGGGCTGTAGCCAGTGTAGGAACAGAAATTCGAAGTTTTTCTATCCAGTCCAGTTTTGTCTTCTCCTCCACTGCTGTAGCCCAATTATGTAGGCACAATAGTCAAGAACATTACAATCCTAGAAATCACCAAAATTAAATGACCATTGCTAAACCACTGCTTATCCTTGTGAAACATAAATGTGAGATAGGCTAAATTCGCATGCTGTTCAAGCAAAGTGGTCATATAACTAAACAAGTTTTATGATTAAGACAACAACTCACTTAAAATTATATTCTAAGATAAAATTATAACTAAGAAAATGAAGGCTGTTTGGAGGTGTCTGGTCTTCAGGCAGTTTAAAGCCCATGAAATCTTATAGACACATTGGCTGCCCACATCCTGTCTGTCTGTTCTGATAATTTTGTATGACCAGAGAATGATGATATAAATATTCAAATGGTCCTTGGCAGAAAAAAAAATTTGTTACCGCTGGTTAGACAAAGCTGCTTGCTAAATTAATTAAATTGTAATTAATACTCAATGTATTCATCCTCACTTCCAAATTTACATTGTATTTTTTGCCTTACATTTTTTGTCTTTTTTTTTACCCTTCACATTGAGCTTTAAAGTTATGAAGTAACTTGAAGCCTTCACATGGTTCAAGTAAAACATTTATGCAATGTTTTAAAATGAAAACAAAACATTTTCAACTTTATCAAAATACGTGTGTTTTTTTCTCTTCAGTGTTTTAATGACCTGTTAGAAAAATCTGACAAATTAAACTACAGAAGCCCTTGACATACAGAAAACTAAAAAGAGGTTTTGATTAAGCTGCTTTTATAAATGCTTACACTCAATATCTTTATAGATTTCAGTATTTTTCTTGCACTAATGATGTAACTACAGATAATGAGCAAGGATATAGCACATGATTTTAAAAAAGAAATATACCTTTGTTTTAGCTGCCTACAAGCCACCAAATGGAACTATCATCAATCTACCTCATGAGGTTGTCAGGCTTTTTTGCTGAATTGTAAAGTACAAAAATCAAAGAATATTTCAAATTTATTCAAAAAGAATATAAGCCATACCAACAGAAATGATGTGCACATATGGAGATTTCAAAGATTTTTTTTTTCTTTTTTGCTAAGCCTGGGGTTTGAACTCTTGACCTGGCTGCTGTCCCTGAGTTTCTTTTGCTTAAGGCAAGTGTTCTACACTTAAGCCACAGCACCACATCTGGCTTTTTTGAATGGTTTATTGAAGATAAGAGTCTCACAGAGTTTCCTTCCTGGGCTGGCTTTGAACCATGATACGCAGATCCTCAGAGTAGCTAGAATTATAGGAGTGAGCCCAAGCATCTGCCTTCAAAGATTTTTATACAGTATTATCATGTTTCAAAGAGAAATTTTTGTATATTTCACAAATGCTGCTCTATTGAAGTAATCATATTTATTATTTTCTCATGAAAAATATGTAACAGCCTGTGTAGTTAAGATTCATTCACGTAAAAAGTATCAAGCAAATTAAATAAATTGTCTACTTTTTAAAAATTTAAAACATACTTTAGTATACTATGTCTGAAAACTACAATCATTCTATTTGGAACATTCTTTGTGTGTGTATACTGGTTCCTGGGCCTGAACTCAGGATTTGGGTACTGTCACTGAGCTTTTTGTGCCCCAAACTAGTGCTCTATCATTTAAGCCACATCTTTATTTCCTGCTTTTTGATGGTTAATTGGAGATGAGTTCCATAAACTTTCCTGCCCAGATAGGCTTCAAATTGCCATCCTCAGATCTCAGCCTCCTGAGTAGGTAGGATTACAGACATGAACCACTGGTGACTGGCTACTTGGGACATGTTTAATGCTCTGGTATAGTTGACATAGAAAATACCACACAGATTTGTGCCAAAGTGAGTCATGGCTAGCTAGAGTCATGACTTTCTGTGAAGTCCTATTTTTTGTATGTTTTGTTCCATTGTCAAATTGTGTTCCTATTCACTTAAAAATATTATTTTGTTTCTTTCCTGCTCTCCACCTAGGTAGATTAGATGCCTTCATTCTAAATGTTTTCCTTAGGAAAAATGTCATAAACACATGAAATTGCCAACATAATACTTCAAAAAACAATCCTTCCAAAACCCTTTTTCTGAACCTTAAAGATTTATCTTTCTTTTTCTATGTGGAGATTTTTATATTCTTGGAATAGCTTGAAATTCAGTAGTATTTGTCTGACAAGTGATAATCCTTAGGAAAAGGAAATTAGAAGGTTGAATGAACAGAGAAGCACTATGTAGTGATGAATATAAAAGTGGATAGGAGCTTGGTGCTAGTGGCTCATGCCTTCAAGCATGGATATTCAGGAGGCTGAGATCTGTGAATCACCATTCAAAGCCAGCCCAGACAGGAAAATCTGCAGGTCTTTTACCAACGACCAACAAAAAGCCAGAAGTAGAACTGTGGTTCAAGTAGTAGAGTGCTAGCCTTGAGTAAAAATGCTCAGGAACAATGCCCAACCCCCCAAGTTTAAGCTCCAGGATCAGCACAAATAGATGATAGATAGATAGATAGATGATAGATAGATAGATAGATAGATAGATAGATAGATAGATAGATAGATAGATAGATAGATGATAGATAGATAGAATAAACAATACAAGAATAAAAAGACTTAATAGTTGAACTAATTTACATTCTTACCAGCATTGAATATGGGATCATTCCTGCCAATTCATCCTTGATAATAAGCATTCTGACTTGGGTGCAAATGTAATTGTAACCCCTCTGTACAGTATGTTCACAAATAAAATAAAATTAAATTAAAAAAATAAAAAAATAAAAAAATAGAGTTTTCACATGGTCCAGTCATGCTAATTCTAGGGTAGAAGCCTAGAATATCAGCTTACTGTAGACATATCCACAATCTACTTTTATTGTAGTACTATACATAATAACCAAACTATATACTCAATCTATGTACCCATAAAAAATGAGCAGATAACATGTTTATGCACAACAGAAGTTGACACCTCTGTGAAGAATAATGAAATTACATCATTTGCAGAAAAATGGATAGAACTGGAGATTGTGAAGTAAGTAATACATGAAGTAAGCCAGTCTTACATAAACAAGTATCATATCTTTCCTCTCATATATGGAAGGACTTGTAAGTAAACGGGGTATTACTAAGGACACAGAAAGAGGAGATAAGAAAGAGTAACAGAGGAAATGAATATTATCAAACTATGTTACATGAATATGTGGAAGAGATGCTATAATGAAACCTCTTACTTTGTACAATTAATATACTAATAAAGAAGTTAAAAAGTAAGAGGAAAGATTATGCTACTGAAAGGATGCGTGAAACATTTCTTAGAAGCAAAATTGTGACATTTCAGAATAAAGATTTTATTTTTTTAAGAATTAGTGGAAATGGATGATTGATTTACTCCTTTAAAAATAATTTAGAGGTTAATATAACAAATTCTTATTGATGGGTAGAGAGCACATACTTATATCAACTTAACCTTTTAAAGAAATTATATCTTTTAATTCCTGCATGTATAAGCATTACTAATTGGTATAATAATGTGTATATAGTTATATCTTTTTCCACTTGAGATTATGTTATTTGTATACATATATTAAATGACTATTTTTTGCTTCATCATCAGTGTTAATTAACATTTGAGTTAATATACCAAGTAGTTATATCATAAAGACCTTGCCTAGGACATCAGACTAGTCTAACAATTTACTTTTATACCAAGATCAGGAACTCTCAAGTATGTCATCCATTTTGTCATTCCACAAACCCTCTATCACTGCACCAGATGAGGATGCTTGTAACCACTGATGCCTTCCTCTACTCTGCCTATGTCCCATCATGTAAGTGATTTTCTCCTCCCTTTGTTTCTCCACTGTTTAGCATCTCTCCCTTGTTCTTTTTTTTTTATTTTTTTTATTGTGAAAATACTGTACAGAGGGGTTACAATTACATGAGTAAGGTAATGAGTATGTTTCTTATCAAGCGTTGTTGCCTCCTCCTTTGTTTCCCCTTCCCATCTCCCTCCCCCCCACACACACCAAAGTTGTAAAGTTCGTTTTGCAACATAATGTCTTGTACATCTCATTGTTGCAATGGGTCCACCTGTATCCCTAAACGATTTGTTTTTTTGTACAGCTCCAACTGGTTTCAGATTCCTCCCTGTTCCCTTTTGTATATTGCTACATTTGACATCATAGAATATTCCCTCCTGATCTTGTAAAACTCTAGATGTAACTTTATTTCTTTTAAAAATGTGTTTATTACTACTATAAAGGTGGGTTACAGTTACATATTCAGACAATGTAAATGTAACATTATTTTTGTCAATCATGGGGTTTGAAGTCAGGGATCAGGCTCTGTTGCTGAGCTCTTTTGCTCAAGGCTAGTGCTCTATCACTTTGAGCCACAATGCCATTTACAGTTTTTTGTTTGTTTGGCTGGTTGGATGGTTTTGGTGGTTAATTGGAGATTAGAGTCTGATGGATTTTTCTACTCCCTGGGTCACCTTTGAACCATAACTGGGGTACTGTCGCAGCTTTCAAACCTTTTTCAGGTCTCACAGCTCAGCTTCAGTGTTCCTTACAATGCAGTAACAAGGTCCTTGCTAGATGCCAACCAGACACCAGCACCATGCCCTTGTATACTCCAGACTGCAGAACTATGAGCCATTAAGTTTAAAACAAAACAGAACTTCCCAGTCTGCAGTGGTGTTATAGAAACACAAAACATAGTAAGAATCTCCTTATTTCTTAAAGCAGGAATACTTGTCCTAGAAACCAAGGATGTTACGGAGAGAAAACCCCTTAATCTTCCATTAACTTCACAAAAATTTGTTATTTCATTTCAATTACTAAATTGGCACATAGAAAGAGAAATAGTTAGACCAGTGACTTTGTTAACCAAGAGCAAAAACTAACGCTAGAAGCTTGTTTACAGGGATGGTTTGTGGAAGGTTAATCAGACAAAGGGAAAATCAAAAGAGGAGGAAGTTATCTTTAAAAAAACCTGAAAGGGTTTTGGAGTGAATGGATCCCATATTGACAGATTCTAATGAAATGACTAATTGTGAAGCAAGTTGTGAGTAGAGAATATAACATAAAGAAGGGAGAGACATATTCAGCTTGTGGAGCAAAATCTCAATGGGAGAAAAAGAATAGACTAATACAAGAACATTCAACTAAGTCAACTAAATCAAAGAGAGTAGAAGATAATGGAACTAAAAAGTGAAGGGCACAGAGAAGAGAGGTGAAACTCATGGTTTCATGACTAAGATGGTGCACATCTTAATCAAAGTATATTTTGATTTTTCCATCTAAGCAGAATCTCCCTTTAGAACAGACACAATGAACTGTTGGGTCAGATATACTCAGCATGTGTTCTCTTGGAATAAGCAAATCTAATCAAGAGCAGTCAAGTGTTTCCTGAAAACCTGTGATCTCATCTTAGGCTTGCCCTGGACAGAGATGAATAGCTGGACCTCAGGCTAGCCTTGTACTGACTCAGAAGGAAAAGTGCTGCCCCTTGAAAGACAAATACAAAGCTTCTCAAAGTATCAAAAGGTGTGGCTTAAGTTTGGGACTTGACGTTGTTTTTCACTTAATTTTAATTACCCACAATCAGGATATTTTTATTTCCTGAAACAAGGACTTATCGAGAGATTCCTCAAACCAGATTGTGAGTTAACATTTACCCATCCCAACCTGCTCAACAAGTTCCTCTTTAATCCTTAAATGTTCTTCACTTTAGTCAGCTTACAAGTCTGAAAGAATACTCAGGAGACTGATCATTTGACAAGAAATCACAAAGAAGGACTGAGGAGGTGGGAGAATTTCTAGTCTCGGAAGTGTGTGATGTATCAGTAAGTTTAATTTTATTTCATGTTTGAAAGATTTGTTTTGTATTTGGGCTTCCAAATAGCAAATTGGAAACAATTCTGACTTGGAAATCTAAGAATGTTCTCTACTTTTACTTTTTTAGCTAACAGTTATCTAGTAATATTAATGTTCTGTCTCAGAAAACCATGTTAATAATTTTAGATTTGGGGTTTTAAAATTTTCATGTTGGATTAATT
The DNA here is from genome assembly GCF_024711535.1 of Dipodomys merriami. Classification (NCBI taxonomy): domain Eukaryota; kingdom Metazoa; phylum Chordata; class Mammalia; order Rodentia; family Heteromyidae; genus Dipodomys; species Dipodomys merriami. The sequence goes on from NW_027206512.1 coordinate 26,312,133, forward strand.
GAAAATTTAATCTTATGTATTTCAATTAGGAAGTTTTATGTGAAAATCAGATCATTGTAGATGGGAGGAAAAACAGAAATGAGATGAGGAAAAATGCAATTTCTCATCCTCATCTAATACTTTGGAATGTATAAAGTTGCTATGAGTTATGCTATAAATTGATACATTAAAAAGAAAGAAAATACTTAAGTTATAGAGGAAGCACTGAATTTTAATATCCCTTTTTGATGTCAGTAAATATGACTAAAACTCAGAAACATGAGTGAGAATTTTAATGTCCTTGGAGAAATGCTTTGCCTTAAGAAATAATACAGGGCAACATAAAACAATTTCTATTTAAGCATATAATAGAGAGTAGCAAATAAGTGACTATAAGACTTTTTGTATTTTGCTGGATGTGGAAGTAATTTTAAGTAAGTAATTCTAAACAATTTTTAGTTCCCACTATCATATCTGAGGCATTCTGTATTTTGGACTGTTTGTGCCATTGTCAGACATTAATTCTTCATCTACTGTATGAAGTGAATGAGAAAAAACTATCAAAACAATGAGGATATTTTCTAATAGTAATGATTAAAGTTGAACCTTTTATTTTGTCAGCAGTAACTGGATATTTATTTATGAAATTCAATTAAACATGAGTGGATTTCTAGACCATAATTGCTCTAATAAAGTTATCCATTTACAATCTTTCAAAGTGGTCCCCTTTCTACCTTGCTTACATTATAACCATAATTAAGTGTTGGTTTGCTAAATTATAAACTAACAAAACAAAACTTTTTTGGTTTTTTTTCTTTTTTCTTTCTCTTTTTTTTATTCAATTGGTCCTATTTACAGAACTGGTACACATTAAGATTTACTTCAAAAATAAGTTATAACAGAAGCAGATTATTAATATATCTTAATATCATTATTTAAACATTTTCAGTCTAGAGGAAAAAGTTGATGTCATTCCAACAAAAACAGTTCAGTGAAACTCATTTTTAATCTTGATTTCATTCATATTTTGGCATTTATTTAATGGCTATTATTTGCCAGAAAGCATTCTTGGTATCATAAAGCATAAAGTTTGAATGAAATTTTTATTAAGATTAAATATCAGAAACAGTAATAAAGTGGATTTGGTCAAATATGTTATATGAGTATTTAGAAATACTGTAATAAAATCCCTTTGTATAATTAACACACACGATTTTTAAAACGTTGCCAGGCACAGTTATGTAAACCTAGCTATTTGGGAAGCAGAAATGGGGGAAATCTCAGTATGAGGCTAGCCTATGAACTAGGCATAAAAAACGTTCCTAAGACTCCATCTCAACCAAGGCTTAGGCACAAGTGACTTCAACCTGGTATTCCTGCTACAGAAGAAGCACAATGGATGGGTGCAGACACAAAACCCTGCCAAGCCGCTAAACTCAGGGTAGAACAATCGTTGCCCAGATTGACCTGGGCATAAAGTGAGACTCTACTTCAAAAATAATCCAGACAAAAAGGAGCTGAAGCCATGCTTCAAGTGGTAGAATGCCTGCCAAGCATGTGTGAGGACCGAGTTGAATCCTTAGTATTGTATAAATAAATTAAATAGATAAGTAAGAAAGAAGAGGTGTGGCTCAAATCATAGAATGTCAGCCTTGAGGGAAAAGGCCAAGAGCATGAGGTCCTGAGCACAAGCCTTAATGCCAACACAAAAACAAACAAATAAGTTCCTATTAGATTATATAATTCTCTAGTATAGTAAAGACAAGATAAATCCACCTTCAAGTTTAAGAAAACAAGTGATAGTGGCACTGAAGGAGAGAAACTGGTAAAATAATCAAAAGGTTAAGAAGCTACTTAGATTTTTACCTTCCTGCTAACTCCCATTTACAAGAGTTTCAAAATTGTCCCCTCTACACTCAAAATTTCATAGTCCCATTCTCTATTCAGATAACCCATATGGAGCTGGACACGGGTGGCTCACATCTGTTATCCTAGCTACTCAAGGGCTGAGGGCTAAGAATCACAGTTTGAAGCCAACCCAATGGAAAGAAAGTCACTGTGACTCTCATCTCCAGTTAACTACCAAAAAGCTAGCAGTGGATCTGTGACTCAAGTGGTAGAGCTCTAGTCTTGAGCAAAAAATGCTCAGGGGTGCCTGGTCCTGAGTTTAAGCCCCATGACCGGCACACAAACAAACAAAAAGTAATAGATAACTGTTATGCCAACTATCTAATACTTTGCGGCATTTTTTTTGGCTTTGTGTCTCAGAAGGAATGGATATAGGAAGTGCAGGAAAGCCTTCTCTAATCTATCAGTCAATGCCTGAGAGCTTTCTCTGCTTTGAAACATAAATAGATCTTTATTTTGTTGTCACCAGTGAGTGATGTGAAGAAAATGTATCTATTTCTTCATTGTACATACCATTATCCAATATGATGCTTACCACATTTGTGAATTGAATCACTTAATTGTTTCAATTTATTAAAGACCAACTCACTTCTAATAAAAATATCATCAGTTCCTGGTCATCTGGGTTTAACTCCACTTTTACAAACTCTTGTGTTAGACAGTAAGTATAAATATATTTTTAGTATTTAATTCTCATTTGTATCCCTAAAAATGAATAATTATGAAATTGATTCTTAAGATAATCTTATTCTTAAACTAATATTCTGAACTTTTCAATTCTCTTTGTTTCACATGGAAATTCTAGTCTCTCCCTGTAGTAATACCTATCAGTGGATTTTAATTCATTTCCCACAGAAGTTGTTAAAGTCAAGTTTTGGTTTTATAATAGTATGAATTAAAGGATTCTGTCAAATAATATCATATCAATATAGAAAACAAAGTCTAACCATTTTCATTTGGAGACCAAATTTATCATTTCAGTGAGAGGCTTCCCTTGTCTTTCATTTAAAACTTAATTAAAGCTTTATGAGAACATATACACATATACAGATGTATGCATATATATATATATATATATATAAAACATGTATATTATATATGCATTCCATTTTTGCTTGTGCATCCTGTAGCTTGAACTTGGGGCCTGGGCACTGTTCTTGTGTTGTTTTTTACTCAAGTCTAAAACACTTGAGTCTCTTCTACCTTGTTGATGCTTACTTGGACACGAGAATCACATGGACTTTCCTTCTCAGAGTGTCCTTGTACTGCAATCTTCACATCTCAGTCTCCTGAGTAGCTAGGATTGCAGGTGTGAGCCACCTGTACCCAGCTACATTCATATTTTTAATAATGTAAGGAGTTTTAGATAAGATTTGAAACACAAACAGATTTCTATTAATTTATAATTAGAATCATTTCTAGAAAAAGATCATAAGGATCTTCAAATGCATACTATTTAAAAATTTTTCCCAACACATACTGAAGTCAGTATTGCTTGTGTAATATATTTGAAGCATTATTGCCAATAATAGGCATCTTTTTACACATTTAAGATCATTCACTTAAGAGAACCAGTCATATATGGGTACTTGTGGCTTTATTATGTTCTGTGATCCTAGATACTCAGAAGGCTGAGATTTGAAGATTGCTGTTAAAAGCCAACCTGGAGGCATAGAAGTCCATTGTGTATATATACCACATTTTCTTTTTTTTTATTTTATTTTATTTGTGAACATACTGTACAGAGGGGTTACAATTACATGGGCAGGATAATGCGTACATTTCTTACCAAGCATTGCAGCCTCCTCCTTTTGTTTACCCTTCACGTCCCTTTCCAGCCTCCCCCCTCCCCCCATCCCAATCCTTCTCCTTCCCCCCCATTCCCTCCCCAACCCCCGCACCGACTTGTAAAGCTCGTTTTGGACATGACAACTTGTACTTCTCATTGTTGCAACAGGTCCACCTCTATCCTTAAACAACTGGTTTTTCCCCATCTCCTCCACAAGTTATACTGACATCAAATATAGTAAAAGCAGGGGTTATACTGTGGGGGAGGGACATACAAAGCAACAAAGAGATAATCTTATAAATGCGTTAGAAACACATGCATGAAAGAAAAAAAAACATTAAAATACATATCTAAGGGTTCATTTTCCTGACATCACATTATCTGACCTTTTCCGCTTGACTCATGCATATACTAGATATTGCAAATAAGGGAAACCATGGGACCTATGTTTCTTTGGGCCTGGCTTACTTCACTTAATATAATTTTTTCCAAGTTTTTCCATTTCCTAACAAATGGGGCAATGTCATTCTTTCTGATGGAGGCATATAATTCCATTGTGTATATATACCACATTTTCTTGATCCATTCATCTACTGAGGGGCATCTGTGTTGGTTCCATATCTTAGCAATGGTAAATAAGGTTGTAATAAACATAGTTGTGCTGGTAGCTTTAGTGTGATCTTGTTTGTGAACATTTGGGTAAATGCCCAAAAGTGGGATTGCTGGGTCATAGGGGAGCTCTATGTGGAGTCTTTTGAGGAACCTCCATACTGCTTTCCAAAGTGGTTGAACAAGTTTACACTCCCACCAACAATGCAGTAAGGTTCCCTTCTGTCCACATCCCCTCCAGCATCTGTTGTTGTTAGAGTTCTTGATTTTAGCCATTCTAACTAGAGTGAGGTGGTATCTCAATGTTGTTTTGATTTGATTTCTTTTATGGCTAGGGAGGTTGAGCATTTCTTCATGTGTCTATTAGCCATCCTTCTTTCCTCTTCAGAGAAGTTTCTCTTTAAGTCTTTAGCCCACTTGTTTTTTGGGCAGTTGTTTCTTTGAAGATTTGTTGTTGGGGGATTTAATTTTTTGAGTTCCAGGTATATTTTAGATATGAGACCCTTGTCCGTTGTATGGCTAGTGAAGACCTTCTCCCAATCCGTGGGCTTTCTATTGATCTTGCTAGCTATGTCCTTTGCCATGCAGAAGCTCTGCAATTTCATGCAATCCCATTTGTCCAACCTTTCTTTGATTTGTTGTGTTTCAGGGTCTCTGTCGTAATGTCGAAAACGAACTTTACAACTTTGGTAGGGGGGAGGAGGGTTGGGTGGGGGAGCCTGGGGGAGGATTGGATGAGAAGGGGAAACAAAGGAGGAGGCTACAATGCTTGATATGAAATGTACTCATTATCTTGCCCATGTAATTGTAACCCCTCTGTACAGTATTTTCACACACACACAAAAAAAAGAGTGGAGAGTGCTAGCCTTGAGCAAAAGAAGCTCAGGGACAGTGCCCAGGCCCTGAGTTCAAGCCCCAGTATCAGCACATGAGAGAGACAGAGAGACAGAGAGAGAGAGAGAGAGAGGGCCAATCATGAGACTCCTTAAGCATATGTCCACCTCTCAATTAATAAGATTAGGCATACACTGCAGGGGAGAAAGAAAGGAGCCCTCCCCCTCTGTACACACACACACACACACACACACACACACACACACACACACACACACACACACACACACACATCCCAAGAGAGAAATTGTGGATATGTGTGGACACCTGGCGCTGGAACTTCTTGCACAAGGAATCATTCTCATTCATCCTTTCACTGTTTCTTTTGATTACAAATAAACCTACTCTGCTTAAGAAAAAAATAACTATTGCCTTAAGGTAAATTATTTTCTGTGCATTTTCAAAATTTCTGAAACACTGCCTTAATATTTAAAAAGTACTCTACAGCCTACAACTTTCATTAGCTATATTCTACAATCTCCCTGGTAAATTAAAATATAATTCTTTCCTCATCAATATGATTCACTATGGCCATCTTAAATAAAGGTCGTTTATCTCCTCATGGTCTAGGACACTTCATGGTTAGGAGTTTAATTGAGCTTAGGAAATTGTCTTGTTTCTTTAAGGTTCACATAGTTCCATTTTCCACCTTCTTGCTTCCCTCAGGTCTATCCTTACAACTCCCATGAGAATGTCCTTTTCCAATCACTGCCTTTTGCACTTCTCTATCTCTTTTTTTTTTTTAACATCACATCCTACGTTTACCCCAGGTAACATCAGTGTGTTCGTGATAGGTGTTGAATTCCCTAGTTATTTATTTCCTTGATATTCTCATCTGTGTGATTTTCTCTTCAAATACTACTCTCCTGTCCACACCCTGGATTTGTCATTACAGGGTTATGATTCTATATGAATCATAACTTTATACTTCTACTACTATTCTAAACTTCCTCCTTAAAATCTTTCTTCTAATACATCAGGGTTCTCAAACATATATTTAATATTGCAATTTTGTAGGGGGTTTTTGAGACAAAGTCTCGTTTGTGTAACCTAAGCTGGTCTTGAACTCATAATAGAGCCTGCTAGCCTTTCAAGTACTGAGATCAAAGGCATGTGCCAACAAGCAGGCCAAATCTTGTTTTACATTGTATTCTGGTTTTGGTTTATTTGTTTTATCTGAGACAGGCCAATCTAGAACTTGTGATCTACCTAGCTGTACCTTCTGAGTGCTGGAATCATACTTTTGGACCCCCACACCTGTCTAAATGAATATTTTAGCAATACCTTTGCCCTTTATCTTTTCTAAGGGAAATATAATTATGTGAAACAGGGGGTGCCTCTTCTAGTACTACCATACAAGTATTTTTTTTGGTGGGTTGTAGAGCTTGGGCGCTGTCCCTCAGCTCCAGCTCAAGGCTAGCGCTCCACCACTTGAGCCACAGCACCACTTCTAGCTTTTTCTGCTTATGTGGTGCTGAGGAATCGAACCCAGGGCCTCATGCATGCAAGGTAAGCACTCTACCACTGAGCCACCTTCCAGCCACCACCATACAAGTATATAAAGAATTTACCCATTCAAGTCCGGTATCTGTATACCACCATTGCTTATTTTCTTTTCCTTTTTTTTTTATTGTCAAGGTAATGCACAGAGGAGTTGCAGTAACATAAGTAACGTAATAAGTACATTTCTTGTCAAACTTGTTACACCTTCCCTCATTTTTCTCCTTCTTTCCCTTTCCCCCCATCCTCACCCAAGTTGTACAGCTCATTTCCAACATATTGTCTTGTGATTATCGCTGTTGCATTGGTTCCCTGCTTGTCCTTTGTCTCACCATTCTATTGTTCTACTTCCCTTCCCTAATTCAGATAAATGTATATTCAATACCCAGGGTACCAAAATCAAATACAGTGACAACAAGGGATAAACCATAGGGGGAAGAACACACAAAAGAAACAAGGAATCACACAGTACATTAAAAACAACAAAGAAAAACCTATTCTGTCCTTGTCTTGGAGTTCATTTCACTTAGCATCATCTCATATGGTCATATGTATATAGCTATTGAGCTATTCTGCTCATCTGCTAAGATTATCCTAGATGTATACTAATTATTGCAAATAAGGGAAACCATGGGACCTATTAAGGGAAACCATGGGACCTATGTCTCTTTTGGCTTATTTCACTTAATATGATTTTTTTCTAAATCTTTCCATTTCCTTACAAATAGGGTAGTGTTATTCTTTCTGATGGAAACATAAAATTTCATTTATATATATATATATATATATATATATATATATATATATATATACACACACACACACACACATACACACACACACATCACATTTTCTTGATCCTTTCATCTACTGAGGGCATCTGGGTTGTTTCCATATCTTAGCTATGGTGAATAAGGCTGCAATAAACATATTTGTCTGGTAGCTTTAGTATGGCCTTATTTGTGATCATTTGGACTATTTTCTACAATAACAGTTCTAACTTCTCCAGCTTCCCCAAATTTCCCATTTTTATCGCCTGCCTTCTCATCTTCTATTTTGTTGTTGTTGTTGGTGGTGGTGGTCATAGGGCTTGAACTCTGGGCCTGGGCCCTGTCCCTCAAGGCAAGGCGAGCGCTCTACCACTTGAGCCACAGCACCACTTCCAGTTTTTCTGAGTGTTTTGTTGGAGATAAGAGTCTCACGGACTTTTGTGCCGGGGCTGGCTTTAGACTGTGATCTCAGATCTCAGCCTCCTGAGTAGCTAGGATTACAGGTGTAAGCCACAGGAGCCTGGCTCTCATCTTCTATTAATTAACAAAGATAATATGTTTGATTTGATGAGAATTCCTTTAACTTCCTCAAATTAAAACAACAAATCTACCCACATCCATCCACATTCTCAAGCAGATGTGTAGTTGTCCAAGTCCCTCCATATAGCAGGTTGAACCATGTGACCTTATCAATCAATATATAAACACTTTTAACCTATATGAAAAATGGATTTATATGAGTGAAAGTAATAGTTTTTGTATAGATTGCTCAAACACGTTCTATACTCAACTCCCCTCACAATAATTACTGAGCAGCTTTTACAATTGTAAAAACTATCAAAATAGCCTGGGTGCTCGTGCCTGTAATCCTAGCTACTCAAGATGCTGAGAGCCAAGGATCTTGGAGACTTGGACTCCTATTCAGCTACCTAGGAACAGACTTAACAGAATATCTTACTGTATTTTGTTTTTGAGTGAATTAACTCTTCATACCTAAATGCTTTAGCTTCCTCAAGAGAAATGATTATTTCCTAGCCTTTGCCTCCTTTGAGGCACCTAGAAAGCCATAGGTCAGTCCATGTCTTCACTCTCTTGAGGCATGCACTCTGTGACCCAATGTGCTTTTTTACTATCTGATGGACAGCTCCCCAGTGAGTCTTTAGTTGCCATGGCAACTCCACCTACTAGTAATGCTCTTAGTTGTAGTTAAGTACTACTTTTATATGTCTTGAAGTTTTTCCAGAGTTGCTAGACCTTGTATGGAAATAATAAAATTCGATCTCACAGTGCAATTCTCCTCTGTAAAATGTATTCTTTATCCTTAAGTTCTGTTTTTTTAATACATGCCATGGTCATGGGTGCAGTAATCCTGCATTAGAACCTATACTCTATAGAGGAAGTATTGCTAACAGAAGATATTAAGATAGACTGAACACAACACCATTTCAAGTTCTTAGAGAAATCTCTCTAGCCTCAGTACCCTGCCTTGAAAAATGGGCATAAAATTTCTTTTTATTTATTTATTTTAACTATTTATTGGGAAAATACCATACAGAGGGGTTACAATTACATGGGCAAGGTAATGAGTACATTTCTTATGAAGCAGAAGAACTTCACATAGATGGTGGGTAAATCTCATTAAGGAACATATGCATTTAAAACTGTAGAGTTCTAGATAAGTGAAAGCTATTAATTATCAGAGTAACTTTATTTTACCCTTTGTTTTCTAAATCGTCCATGAAAACAATGGTACAACCTTGAGTTAGAGACTGCTCTAAAATCACTCTTACTAATGCATTAAACAAAGGCAGAAAGAGCCTCAAGAAGTAAGGTAGCCTACCTGATATATCCAAATGATATTTGTATTTAGTTAAAGGAATATAATGGAGAGTATATTATAGTAAAGTATTTTCTAGGGAAGTTTGAAAATGGGAGAAGAGGATTTTGTAGTCAGAGATCCTTTGATTAAAAGATCATCAGAAAAAAAAGATAATCAGGAACTTCCTAATGGGAATGACTTCTATGTGGGGTTCAACTGTCTTGATAAAGGAGATATCAACTGCTTACATTTTTAATAGCTTCATTTTGTTCCGCAAGATCATTTTGTTTAACTCAATCTGATACTGCTAACATTGATTGAGTACTTCTCCTATCTTTTCTTTTTCAAAATAGTAATGTAGCGGTTGTCTCAGTATTACAGACTACGCAACTCAAGCTCCAATAAGTGAAGTAAGATCAAATAACTTTATAAAGTGTATAAGAATTCAGTCCAAATATAAACCAGACTCTTTCTTCTACATGTACATGCTCTCAGACAGCTAGTATAGCTATTCTGACCAAATTCTGATAAAAAATAAAATGGTAAATAAACTGTTGATTTTCTGCTCATCCTTATGTGATATGCACAGGATTGGCTGAAAAAGGCCAAAAATATAATGTTAAAATTCACTTATTTTTCCTGTAACCTATTTATTGATGCATAAAAATATATTCAAACATCTTCCTTAAATATGATAGTACTCAATATATAAAATAAGATGCAGCCCAATAAGTCTAATGTCTGCAGTAAGTGGTAATATATTTTATATTTGAAATTGCAGAAGTAAATGTTAAATATCTTCAACACAGAGAGGCACACAAAATGGAAATTTGCTGAGAAAGTTCATATTTACAAAATAAGAAATAGCAGTTTTGTGAAGTGACAACCATGTTAATAAGCTCACAATTTCACAATTTCACAATGGATTGCCTTGTCATAACATTTACCCTAAATATTTGTAATTTTTGTCAAAACAAGAGAACTCTAAAGCAGAATTGTCAAAACTAGTGGAGAAGAATTGTTCTGGGCAATTTTCTTCAAGATACTTGATCAATGGCAAATGCACTATTTTAGTTGTTATCAGTTTTTAATTGTCTCAATAATCTAAAATTTCCTTCAAGGTAATGTTTTCTCATGGAAAAATAAGTAAATTTACATTGATTTATAAATCTTTGAAAAATAGTACTCGCTGACCTTCCTTATCACCTTCTGAACTCTTAACTACTAAAAAAGTTATTTTAATCACATTTTAACTGTAGTATGACTCAACTTTCCAGTTACAAAACATTTTGTCTTTCATATTTATATAATGTGAGTTTATGAAAACAAGACTTACAACATATCAGAGCACAAAGAAATACAAAACAAAAAAGAAACCTCTTTTATCTCTTAGATAACTTTTAATATTTGTGCCTTAATCACCAATTTTATGAAAGTCTCATTGTATCTGCTGGTAAAATGAGATTGATTAGCAGTATCACTAATAAGGCAAGTCATGATGAATTACAAGCCCATCATCTACTAAGATATGACAACTTTCTTCCTGCATTATTCTTTCTTCCTTAGTCAATGAAACAATATCCTAAAAGAGATGAGCTACCTATTTTATTTTATATTTTCCTACATCTTAATATCTTTGGCCAATAATTGATTTTCTTGAGGATATTCCAGAATTCAGTTAGCACAAAATGACTACTTCTGAAATTGGATTGTCCAATAGACTCTGCTAGACCTTCTCCCAAGCTTGGAATGTATAGAGAAAAAAAATCTATGCTAGAAAAAAAATCTATGGGAGGAGGATAAATAGAGCTTTGCTGTGCTCACAGGTGTTCTCCATAACAGTAGGAACCTGTGTTGAGAATCATTTCAGATTCCAAAGTACTGACAGCAGCTCCCACATCCAGGGCTTTCATGAGCAGCACTACCAACCATCCAGCAACCCCTTCCACCAAGTAGAAACCTTTTGGTGGAGGTTTATCCTTTCTCAGCTGCTTTGGAATAATCAGATTTCATGAGCAGTAACAGTAATAATCTGAAGTCTTTACTGAGTTTCAGTTACTGTTCTAAGTGTTCTTTTCATGTGCAGCATTAATTCATTTAGTATTTGTAATAATCCCACAAGGTGGGATTATTCCCACTATACTGATAAGGAGTCAAGGCACACAGAAGCGACTACCTAAGGTCCAGCAAAGAGGACTCGGTATAAGAATGTGATTTTCTTTTGTTTCTTTAGTATGTTCTCCCTATGGAATATTCCCTGTTGTTGCTGTATTTGATTGTGGTACCCTGCATCTTGTATATACATTTATCTAATTTAGGGAGGGGAAGGGAAAGGTAAATAACAAAATACTGAAACAAGAACACAGGATAACCCATTGCAACAAGAAGACTCACAAGACACTATGTTGGAAATGAATTTTACAACTTTGGGAGGCTGGGAGAGGGAGGAATGGAGGAGGTGAGGGAGGGAAGGGATATTAGGAGAAAAACAAAGGAAGGGGTAACTGCTCGAAAAGAAATGTACTCATTACTTACTCATGTCACTGTAACCCCTCTGTACAGCATCTTTACAATCAAATACATTTTTTTAAAAAAAGAATTTAGGTAGGATACCTGTAAAGCCTGCACCTTGAACCACCATGTTCAACAACCTCTTTGAGAACGTTCTCACTATTGTAGTCACTGTTGTGACCGAAAGAAACCCCATTGTTCTTCATCTCTGAATCACTGAGTGAGTTTCTGGTCAGAGCACATGCTAATTCCCAGGATTAAAGGACACATACACACAAAATCCCAAATGCTAAGATATCTATCCAAGGGAAAAGAACCTAAAATAGTGTTTGGAAAAAGACTGTAATGTCAAAAGAAAATGTTCTGCAAAGATTTGCTTCAGTGAGATAATATAGTTAATGCACTTTCAGGGAGGGAGGAAAGTGAGAACACTGAAAACCATGCTTTGTTTGTGAAGACTTTTTTTCTGGACTGATATGATGAATGGGTAGTTTCTGTCACTGCTCACATTCATGGTCGTATGGATAGGAGAAGTGAGGGGGAGAGAAGACAGGAAAGAAAAAGCATGATCCTTTAGCCAGTTTTAAGAATAAAATTTGTGATTGTATATTAATTCCTTTTATCACTTGTCTCCTTCTCCTGTCATGGATGAAGTTCATCCTCAAGTCAACTTTCTGGTTTTGTGTCGCAAATGGTCTATGACACATTGTTTTTGCAGATAAATATTTACCAATTATGTATGAGGTACATGCTTCTACCTGTCTAGAACAGCCACTGAAATCAGGCACTCTTTATGTTAGTACAAAAGCAAGTAGGAAGAAAAATATTTTATTAAAAAATAATCTAGAGCAGGGAGGGTGGCTCAATGGTAGAGTGCTTGCCTTGCATGCACGAAGCCCTGGGTTTGATTCTTCAGCACCACATAATCAAAAAAAACCCAGAAGTGGTGCTGTGGCTCAAGTGGTAGAGTGCTAGTCTTGAGCTGAAGAGCTGAGGGACAGTGCCCAGGCCCAGAGTTCAGGCCCCATGCCCATCAAAAAAGAAAAAAGAAAAAGAAAAAAAAAAATCTAGGCCCAGTGTGGTAGCACATATCCATAATGCCAGCTACTAAAGGAGTGGAAACAGGAGGGCCTTGAACCCCTACTGAAAAACCAATTCAAAGGAAAAGAAATGAGGTGTGGCTCTCGTGTGAGAGTGCTTGCTTGGAAACACTGAGGCCCTGAGCTCAATAAAGGAAGCAAGGGAAGGGAGAGGCAAGGAAAGAAGAAGGGAGGGAAAGGAAAGAAGGTATACTTTGAAAAGAAATATATGTGTATCTGCATGGCTTAGGAAATCTATTCACACAATTTCTCACTTATGAAATACTCCTAAGACATCACTCAGTCACAATAATGCTTCTTACGTTAGAAATGGAATGATTCAAAAAGTAATCACATCATTTTTCAATGAGAATTTTGTTACAAAACAAGCTCCATTTTATGAATGATGATTTAGGTAGGAAGACAGTGAAATGATACATCCAGTCTCCTTAAGCTTAAAAACTTTTCAGTCAATTCCTTCAGAAAAGGCATCATTAGTCCTCTGAAAGTCTCCTAGCAATTTTCTGTACCTCTGCTAGTTAATTTGTGTACAATTACACAAAAACAACAGCTAGTGTTCAATTTGTTTCTAACATACATTTGTCTCTCCAAGGCCAGCTCTCCTGGGTGGTAGAACAAATACATTGAAGCCATGGATGATTGCACTCATTGTTACAGCTGTTGTTTTGGCTCTAGCAATAATCATTGGTCTCCTTATTTATTTTTTAGCATATGGTAAGTTTGTGTTTTATTTATTATTTTTGGAAATTTGATGACCCTTTCAATTTCTTTCAAAATCTTCAAATTATTCCATGCTTCATTTGGGAAATAATAATCTTTTATACATAAAAATTTTGTTACCATTTAAAAACCTAGTGTGGTTTGTATAATATTACCTTTTGAACAAAGCAAAAACTTCACATGCTAAAATACTTCATGATATAATTTTACCCAATACACTGGCTGTAAAGTATTTTGGTGAAATCATACCTACAATATTTGCAACAAGAGGGTTTTTTTATACTATTTCCTTTTAGACACACAGTGTACACTGAATCAATTATCTTCTCCATCATATTCCTATTGCTTCCGTCCCTCCTCCTCATTTTACAGACAGCATTTGTTGAGTTTCATTATATTATATTCATATAGTAGATATGAATATAGGTAAATATATTGTACATATGTGTATGTGATACTCCCTCTGACCCCTTTTACATTCATGAACTGTTTCCATGACTATCATCATCATCATCATCATCATCATTCTAAGCTCTATAATCCATAAATAAGAAAGAACATGAATTGTATTTGGCTTTTGACCTTGGCTTTTCTCACTCAAAATGATGATTTCCCTAGCCACCTATTTTCATGAAAATGATGTAACTTCGTTCTTCTTCATGATTAACAGATTTGAAGATATATGTATCCCATAGATTTTTGAGTTGTTGAGTACCTTGGTGGATTCCACAGTTTGAACAGACTTGCAGTAAAAATGACTATGTATGTTATCTCTTGCTACTAAGTTACTTATATTCAGATATATACTCAAGAATGGTATGTTGAGGTCATAATATAGGTAACTTTAAAAATGGTTTTTTGAGGATCCCTCAAATTGATTTTTGGAGTAGTTACCTTCTCACCAGTGGTAGGGTTTTTTTTCTAACATGTTTGTTTTTTATGTTCTCTGTTTCATATATTTACACAAGTTCCATATATTAGAGAGAAAACAGCGGCTTCTATTTTTCCTTCCAGATCAGAGATCTCACTATTACCAAGCTTCTTTCCAGATCCCCAGTATGGAATATGATCCTGAGTTTTCTGTAGAACACTCAAGAGCTAGTCATGCCTTGAAAGAAAAAATTAACACTGAGGTAAGTCAGAGCTTTCCTCGCATCATTCCTACTCAGGAAATTCTGATCAGCCCAGGTGTAGAGGGGAATGGCAAAGTACTTTGATATAGGAAGCAACATATTTAATTAGAGACATCTCAGCATGTGGAGTCAGAAACATCTAAATACATATTCAAATTTTGTGGGTGGTAATAACTAAGTTAAGAATATGTTCACTTACATCCATGTTAAGCTTCCCAGATAAAATATGCAATGCACATGTAAGTTTTAATTTCACATTCTATTATAAGAATGATTTCATAACAAGAGGGTTATTATACCTAAATGAGCTTTTCAGGGATAACTACTAACAAGCATTAAATAATATATATTATAGAAAGTTTTCAAGTAAGTACTTTGTGACATATTGAAATATATATAATTCATACTTAACAAAATTGTATTTTTTTCTTTTCTCAGATAGATCAGATATTTCAAAGATCCATTTTAAGCCAACATTACATCAAGTCTCATGTTGTCAACTTTAGGTAATTCTAATTAATTCATATAATAAAATACCACAAATTATAACATATAATAATTCATTAATGTACATAATTATTTATACAATTATTTTATATAATGCAGCCACACAATAAATTTATATGACTTTATATAATTATTTTATATTGTAGTCTTACATTAATATTTTCCTGAATGGAGTGTTTATAATGGAGTATTTATAAGTAATAATGTAATATTACTAGGTGTCATTTTATAGTACTTAGCATGTCAATTGAAGATTCTTACTATCACATATAAAAGGTACACATATAAACTCATGACCAGAACTATTTATTTATTTTAAACCCAAATTCTACATTTGTCAGATACTTTCCCTTCCTTGATTATGATGGAATTTTATAAGCAAGGAATGATTCAAATATAACACCAAGGTGGTAAATCCAGAGGGGAAAAGTCATGCCAATAAAATACCTATGTTACATTTTTAAAGCTATATGTAATATTTAGTGTAATGCTTACTGTGACTATGATCTCACTCAGTTTGGTGTTTTTGATTTTTCAGGCCAACTAATAGAGGTTTGAAAACAGATGTATTGTTTCTATTTCAAACTCCATCTGTCAAAGCGGACACTATTAAATGGCAAGCTGATAATATTTTGCATGAAAATTTGAAATTGAACAAGAGCTTCTTGAAGATAGATATTTCATTACCACATCTTAGAGGCAAGAAATGTTACTTCTTTCCTTTGTTATAGTTAATGATTTTTAACATTCTTCACAAGAAAGAAAACTCTCACCACAAAATGAAATCACTTTTCAGTTGTAAAGATTATAGTAACTTGAAGATGGACAAGTCATCATACAATCAACATCAAAGCTTTTTTTCCTTTGGCTAGCATAATAATAATTATGAAACATGAATGGTATGGCTAGCAAAATACACTAGGATTTCTTTCCTTTTATAAAAGTTATTTTATTATATGAAGTAATGTGTAACTAACTTATGTTATTAATTTGTTGTATAAAGTATTAGTGAACTTAAAAAAATCATATCTTATGGGCATGGTATTGTATATTTTAGCAGTTGCATCAATTATCAATGATTTTTGTTTTATTTTTTCCAGAAATGCATGGAACACAAGCAAAGCACATTCTGAATAGCTGTGAGTTAATCGATATCACTGAGATGACCATAAACCAAAGAATAATACTACAAAGCATTCGACCTTTCTCTATTCCCATGTTTAGTGTTTCCTAAACATTAAATTATTATCTAAATAAATATGTTGTTTTAATCTTTTGAACGGGAAACCATTATTGCTAGCTGGGAATATTTTTATAAATTCCTTGGACAATTTTTCTTTTCCCCACAGAAAGTTTCATTAGTGACTTCTTTGACCATATCTGTATTTTTGTTTTTAATTTATTTTTCTCGTAGGGTTGTGTGTACAGTCCTGGGACTTGAGCTCAGAACTTGGGTATTGTCACTGAGGGTTTTGTTTATTTGTTTGTTTGTCTGTTGTTCAAGGCTACCACTGTGCCACTTGAGCCACAGCTTCACTTCTGGCTGTTTGGTGGTTAGTTGGAGATAAAAGTCTCCCATACTTTCCTCTCCTGGCTGGCTCCCAACTGTGAGCTCAGAGTAGCTCAGGCCTTCGGAGTAGCTGGGATTATAAGCATGAGCCACTGGCTCCTTGCTCCATATTTACCTATGATTGTCTTATTTTGTAGTAGAAAAATTGACTCAGGGGTAAATGGTATCCATTAACTCCAATATGGAAATTAATACTTGAACTATAGTAATAATGTATTTTTACTAAATTAATGCATTTAAAAACAGTACAAATGATGTCTTCCTACCATACATAGTGTGTGTTTAGCTCTCAAAAATGGCAAATATCACTGAGTTAAACTGCTTCACATATGAACGTGAGAGATACATGAATAAAACAAAACTTAAAGGAAGTTGCTTCAAGCACACCAAAGAAAGTGTTGAATAATCTTTAAATGTTTTAATTTAATAATAGAAATACTCACATTCTATCAATATGAATAGTCATCAGTGCACAAAGTGTACTATTTATTCCAACAGACTTTTTAAAGGCAAGTGACAGTCATCAGTGTTTCTTAGTTAATGGTATGCTGACCATTCCTAGTTACAATTTATAAATGGATGTAACCATTTTGCTCCTTTGTGACAGGTTGTGGTTTAGGAATGGAGTACCCACCCATGGAAAGAATTGCTGGTGGCAAAACTGCAGATCAAGTTGCCTGGCCATGGCAAGCCAGCCTTCAGATGGATGGCAGCCATTGGTGTGGTGCATCACTGATCAGTGAGGAATGGCTCCTGACTGCTGCTCACTGTTTTGACAAGTAAGTCCTGCTACCCACAAGGGTGCCAGTGCCATCTCTTTTTCTCACCTTCACATCCAGGCATGTTTATCTCTCTCATGAATATCTTTTTTTTGTTTTTTTGGTCGGTCGTGGGGCTTGAACTCTGGGCCTGGGCGCTGTCCCTCAGCTCTTCAGCTCAAGGTGAGCACTCTACCACTTGAGCTACAGCGCCACTTCCGGTTTTCTGGTGGTTTATTGGAGATAGGAGTCTCACGGTCTCTCCTGCCTGGGCTGGCTTTGAACCGCGATCCTCAGATCTCAGCCTCCTGAGTAGCTAGGATTACAGGTGTGAGCCACCAGCGCCCGGCTCTCATGAATATCTTCTTCATGAACATCTAGTGCCCCCAATGATTCCACTCAGGACTGTCCACAGGCCTAGGAAGAAGTGACAATTACTGAAGAATAATAGACATAATTAGAGAGACTGTCTTCAGCTCAAGCCAATAACACATTAGGCTGCAATCTCAATTCATTTCTTAAGTATGGATAAGCCACTGCTGTCCAAAATTGAGCCAAGTTTACCAACTTTTCCGGAGCTATATTATAGATTTTTTAAAACTCCACTAACATAGCAGCCATACCTGCAATTTACCCTAAGATTTTCAGGGGTGAAGAACATTGGACTTGTGGGCAAAAGATTTCACACCTTTATATGATGCTGTATTTTTTATTTTCTGTATGCCTTTTGAAAATTTGACATTCATTCCCTTTGAAGAAAAAAGAGATGTAGTAACATTAGTGAAGTATATATAAAATGGGAAAATAGCAAGGTGCTGGTGGTTCACACCTGTAATTCTAGCTACTAGGGACGCTGAGATCGGAGTATCATGGTTAAAGCCATCCTGGACAGAAAAGTCCACGAGACTCTTCAGTTAATTACCACACAAAAAAAATTAGAACAGAAATTGTGACTCAAGTGATAGAGTGATAGCCTTGAAAAACAAAAAAAGCTCAGAGACCAGTACTCAGGCCCTGAATTCAAGCCTTGAAACTGACACACACACAAAAAAGCGTGAGGGAAATATATTAGATAAAATGCTCTGTGGAAAAGAAGCATAAAAGAATGTATTTGAAATGACTCCATTTTTCTTAGTGTCTTCCTTTTTATTTTTCTATCTCTCAATAGCTACACACACGTAAATATATACAAATAAACATATGAACATATATAAATATATAATTGCATAGTTATGGGCATGTATGTGTACACACATGAAAATATGCAGGTAAAAATGTCTCCTGTTTTCCTTCAATGAATCTGTATTATGGCAGTATTGTATGATTTTAAAAATACAAACTTACCTCAAGGAGAGTAATTGAAGCCACCTTACAGTGGAGGGGGTTGGTTACCTACTAGACAAAAGAAAAATTGCTCTAGGGAGGAAATTTTGAATAATCACTTTTAAAAATTTGCCCTTCTCCCATATTTATGTCCCGTGTCCATTCAGATTTCTGGGCAACTTAAAAATCAGAATGACCCCATTGTGCTCTTTTTACTCTATGATCAGTTCCAAAAACCCGAAACTATGGACAGTCAGTTTTGGAACAACCCTCAGACCTCCGCTGATGAGCAGAAGAGTGGAATCAATTATTATTCATGAGAACTATGCCGCCCACGAACATGATGATGACATCGCTGTGGTGAGACTCTCCACGCCTGTATTCTTCTCTGAAGATGTGCATAGAGTCTGCCTCCCAGAGGCTACTTTGGAAGTCTTGCCTAACAGCAAAGTGTTTGTCACTGGATGGGGAGCAACAAAAGCCAATGGTAAGTGTCTCAGAAAAATAATAGAGCAAAAAAGGTAGACTCAACCTCTTTCCAAATGGAGATACACAACAAAATCGAAAAACATATATATATATATATATATATATATATATATATATATATATATATATACATATGAGAAGAAATACTAATATCTTACAACAGATACAGAAAAGGCAAACATAAAACCAGGTATGATGAATTATGAAAACTCTATTAACTATTACTAGTACATAATACCTATATTTGTTTCCATTTGTTTTTATTTTAATTTTTGTCAGTCATGTGGCTTGAACTCTGGATCTGGGCGCTGTTTCTCAGCTCTACCACTTGGGCCACAGCACCACTTATTTGTTTCCAGTTATATAGACTATTAGAAGCTTGATAGCATTTTCTTTAAGAAATACTTAAAGCTTATCATTTCACTTGATGTGACTTGCAAGTACTAAGAATGTCAGGCTGCTGAGATGTGTTATGCAGCTAAACAGAAATAGCCATACATAAGGAATTGGGATGGGGTACCTCTCATTCATGTATTTACGAAGCTGTTCTTGAGCCTGATACTTTATAAAGTTCACAGCAATTTCATCTTACTCCACTTTATAATTCACAATAAGCTGAAAGAGTAGACTTTTAAATATTGATAGGAATTCTCAGCGTTTACATTCTCAGTTAGACTTTTTACATATGGTTTGTTCTACCTTCAGATTCCTAATTCTTATTCTTTGCTCTGAATCTGAATTGATATCTTACATATGGACTTACTCAAAGCACCTTTTTGATCAGTCTTTATCAATGGCTAATTATGGAAATGCACTTCCTTCCAAATGTACTTGAAAAAAGTTTAAATTTTTATTGTAGAGGTGATGTACACAGGGGTTACAGGTCACATAAATCAGGTAATAAGTACATTTCTTTTTGAACAGTGTCACCTCTTACTTGAAAATTGGGTCCACTGTCTTTTTTTTTTTAGTAGTAGTACCAGAATCAGAACACAAGGTTTTCATACTTGCTTGGTTTGCTTGTTCAGCTAATACTCTATTAGTTGTGCCATGCTTTTACCTCAGCTTTATGCTGCTCAATTTGAGGTAAAGTCTTTTGGACTTTTCTTCCCAGGGTGGCTTTGAACTAGGATCATTGAGATCTTAGCCTTCTGAGTAGCTATGGTTATAGTCATAAACCACCAGCGCTCAACTTAGAGGCCAAGAGTTGTTGTTGTTGTTGTTGTTTTTTTATCACTCAGTGTTGGCATTGTTTTTATAGGAAATAGTATTGAATAAAAAATAAAATTAAACCTTTAAGTTTTAAAGCCACTTCTGGTGAGAGTAGAAATGGAAAGCATTGCATTTTTTTCCTAGATTTAATTAAACACTTACTACTAGTTGTAAGGCATATTTTGGATTTCATCATGAACTTTTCAAAGTACAGTAGTGTGCAGGTAACTGTATGGTGTGCTATCTACTCTAACAAGTTGTATAGTTGTATACCTTTCAAAAATAATACTGTATATAGGTAACACTTCAAACTGAAGCCAACAAATAGATATTTGAGCATGGTTTCTGAATTTCAAACTGAAACAAGGATTACTTAGGTTTCCTTTTCTTGCCTTTCAGGATTTATTCAATTAAAAATGTTACCTGGTAGGCAAACTGAAACTTTCTGTTCTCAGAAATTCTTTCCTGAATTATTGGTAGTATAAAGTATCTTGTTATATGGTAAGCACTTGCATGTTTTTGAAGTTTAGGTAATGGAGCTTGAACTCGGGGCCTGGGCCCTATTCTTTTTTTTTTTAATTCTTTTTTTATTAATAAGTTTTTTATTGTGAAAATACTGTACAGAGGGGTTATAGTTACATGAACAAGGTAATGAGTACATTTCTCATTAAGCATTGTTGCCTCCTCCTCTGTTTTTCCCCTACCATCCCTTCCATCCCACCTCTACAACTACACTTTCCCCTCCCTCGACCCCACCTAAATTGTAAAGTTTGTTTTTTCAACATAGTGTCTTGTAAATCTCATTGTTGCAATGGGTCAACCTGTATCGTATCCCTATTTAAACATTTTGTTTTTTCCCTTCCTCTCCCCAAATTATACCAACATCAAATACAGTGAAAACAGGGATTACACCGTGGGGGAGGAACGTACAAAGCAACAAAAAAAATCACATGGTACATTATAAATACATTAGAAACAATAGCAGGAAAGAAAAAAACCACTTGTGTCCTTATCTTGGGGTTCATTTCACTTAACTTCATCTTATCTAGTCATATGTACATAGCTTTTGACCTTTTCTACTTGTCAAAACAGACAAACATTGCAGGACGGAATAGGAGAAGCCCTGTTCTTGATCTGTTTTGCTCAAGGCTAGTGCTCTATCACCATGAGCCAAAGCTCTACTTCCAGATTTTAGGTGGTAAATTGGAGATAAGTCTCACTGCCTTTCCTGTCCCAGCTGGCTTTGAACTATGATCCTCAGATTTCAGTCTCCTGAGAAGCTAGGATTACAGGCATGAGCACCAGTGCCCAGCTACATCTGAATTTTTAAAAAATTGAGATTAAGGTATGATAAACTTTTACCCTTTAAAAGTAGCATCCTATATCAACTAGCTAAAATAAAATTACAAATTACAAATAATTGTGATATAGCTGATTATATCTTGAGACTATAAAAAATCTGAATGCCTTTCTAGATAACCCAAATAGTATATATATATACATATATTGGACATGTAAGTAGTTTCACTTGCATAAAAATCTGTGTAAAGAGAAGTTGGAGAGCTGATTCTCTCACTAAGAGAATTCATAGAAAAATGCTAGAGGAATGACCCAGGTGAATAAATTCACCATAGTCTTGATGATCTTCAAGGTCTGTAGAGAAATTAAACATATATTCTGAGCAACATAGTCTTAGGTGAGTAGATTTATCAGCTTCAAAACAGAGAACTGGATTTCTTTATACTGAACATTCTTTACAAAACCCTGAGATACCTGAATCTCCTCTTATAAAAGCTGTTGAGGTAAAGTAATCTTAAGTCAGCTAGGAGAAGCACAGATTCTCCTAATTATTGAGGAATACCCTGAGCTTAAATCTAGCATTTTCCTCTATTTAGCTATATAATTATGGCAAGACTCCTAGGCAGGTAAGATTTGGTCTCCTATCCTTTGGTTGCTGCAAGAACAAATAAGATTGTAGGAGTAAATGGGCTGGACATGGTACCTGTCATAGAAGTCTTCCCCCCAAATGTAACTTGTTTCCAAGCACAGTAATCTAGTACAGAAACCTATTAACTCAAGATGAATGATTTACCATTGATTTGCCTTATGTGAGACAAAACAATTAACTATCATAACATGAAAGTAGAAATTCTTCACCTATTTATTTATTTTTCTTACTAAGGTCCTTTTCCCAATACTCTACGACAAGTTGAAGTAGAGATCATAAGTAATGATGTATGTAATCAAGTTAATGTATATGGTGGTGCTGTATCATCAGGTATGATATGTGCTGGATTCTTGACAGGAAAACACGATGCTTGTGAGGTAAGAATAGATGCAAATTAAAAAAATGACTGTTGAATAGGGTTGGACTTAGCCACTGGTGTTAGTCAGACTTCCATTGCCTTTGACAAAGACTTGAGAGAAACAGATGGAGGAAAGAAAGGTTTCAATCATGCTGGCATGCTCGATCACATTTAGACCGTATAGTAAGTTTCAACATGCCAGAGAGCATTTGGTAGAAAAGAACAACTCAGCCAAATGGTGGCCAAGTGATGGAGAGGAGGGAACAAGAAAGGGACCGAGGACCAGACATAGCTCCCAAGCACATGACTTCAGTGACTTACCTCCTCCAACTAGGCCCATGTGGAGAGGTACCCACTACCTTCAATAATGCAATCAAATCAAGCATCCATGAATGGATTAATCTATCCATTAGATCAGAGCTTTCATGTTCAAATCATCTCTTAATGATTGGACCCACTAATTGGGGACCACATTGTCAACAAATAAAGCTTTTGGGGACATTCCCTATCTAAATCATAACACTGGCAATAGACCAATGTTACCTCTATGAAATAAATTTATGGGGGAGAAAAAAAATGTAGAAAGAGGGAGTGAAGGATTCCAAGACATATTCTTTATTTAACATTCTATTGACCCATCTGAAAATGGTCCTCAGTTGCAAAATAGAACTCTAATTGGAGACTAAGAAGTAGTAGCCAATTGAAGAACAAGAAGTAGTAACCAAGACAAAAAGCTATTCAATCAATGCTTTAAGGAACAGATAAAATCAACAGTTAGGTATGCAGTCCCTCCTAACTGAAAGCTATGATGAGATGAACCCTGCAGACATTTCCACAGTCAATAAAGTTTCACTTTTCCAGTTTCTAAGGCTTTGACCTTAAAAAGTGTAGATCCAGATTGCAGAATATGTGTCCTCCCACTGGAACAAAGGAGAGACCATTTGGGCCAAGATATAACTAAATCATATAACCTAGAGAAGAAAGAGATATATGTCTGTATAAGAGTAGATAATTCTCTTTTCATTGGTTTATACTTCCTTGCTTCCTTGTACCACATTAGCACAGTAAATTATTGAGGAATTACATTAGGGTGGATACCTGAGAGATGGGAGTTAGAAGATGGTTTTTGGTAAACGAAGTTTTCCACACTTTGTGCAACGAACACTGTAGAGGAATAAAAATGTGAAGACAATGGAAGAGGAAAAAGCTTAAGGCATATGAATCTAGAAGCTTATAGTTTCTTCAAATGGGATCGTTTTTGTGATTAAAAATACCTGTGATAGCTTTCACATTATATTTCCTTAAAGCAATATGTTTATTTTGAAAAGGTACTTTGAAAATACTTCTTCACCTTAGTCAAAGATGCAGGACGTTTCTCATGATTAAGGAACCATAAGCCAGTTCATTATGACCAGGGATTCCACCTTGGTTTGAAAGAAAACAGTAATAATGTGTACAATTGATGTAATTTCTAGGATGCCTTCCTATTAATTGGTATGAGTGGAACAAAGTGAGATTTTGATTCAATACAGGATATGATTTCTATCTAATAGAGTTAGGAGGAGCTTAATGTAAGAGTTGACATTTTACTTGAATACTGGCTTCATCATTTATAAGAAAATTTGAGACTTCTAGACTTAACTTTAGTTTCTGGTCTCTGTTTAGACAAAGAAAAACTAAAACCTTAGCCTTATTCACAAAAACTTCCAGATGAATACACAGAGGAGTAAATAATTAACTCAATTATCATAGTAATACTAAGTCAAATAAATTAGTTTTACATATTTCAACTCAACATATGGATTTCTTAAACATCTAAATGGAAACTGATTCTCATTCTGACATCAATTGATCCATCACAGTGACTGTTTTCTTCTTCTTCTGCAGGGTGATTCTGGAGGACCTCTGGTTATTACACTTGATAGAAATATCTGGTATCTTATTGGGATAGTAAGCTGGGGTATAGGCTGTGGAAAAGAAAACAAGCCTGGACTTTATACCAGAGTGACTCATTATCGGGACTGGATCAAGTCTAAAACTAACATCTAGTGTGTCAACTACCTCCACATTCAAACTGTAGATGTCATGTGTGGTCTCCAGCAAGTCATGCTTAGTGTGTGTCGCCATGTGTATTGTCAATGTCAAGTTGAAAGTGACCTTGCTCCTTAAATATGAAGAAAGAAGTCTTTCATCAGAAGTGCTTTGTTCATCATGAGCACAGAAGACGCTGGCAACTCCACGAAGATCTGTCATTCTTCAAAGTGTCTCTCCTTACCTCTTTGCTCATCTTTCAGTCCCTAATACTATCTGTATATAATCTGGTATTTTAATTAAGTAAATCACAATTGGTTTGGCATTCCACACTTGTTTCCTGACAGAGCAGGCCTCTCTTCTGTAGTGGCACCACCATTTGTCAGCTTCCTCTGTAGAGAATTCTCATTAAGAGTAGCAAGTCAAGATAGTTAGTTTTGGTCAGTGTTGTCACAAATGATAGTGGGTGCACTAGTTGTAAAACTAAGACTAAGACTAAGACTTAAGAGATGGCACTTTCATTTTTGCTCTCAAATGTGCATTTAACAGCTCTGAAATATGAACATTTGTCATTATTTATATTTGCATCCAGTGGGCAGATTTTAATTTTTTAATGATTTTGATACATGTTTTGAAGTAGTGAAAAAAAATCCTTGCATGATATAGAAGGTGAATTGTAAATATTGCCTAAGACAGGATTTGTCTTTGAACTATGTAAAAGTGCCGGTGGCTCATGATGAGATCCTAGCTATTCAGAAGGTTGAGATCTGGGGATCATGGCTCAAAGCCAGTCTGGGCAGGAAAGTCCATGAAATTCTTATTTCCAATTAACCACCAGAATACCCTAAGTGGTGCTGTGGCTCTACTAGAGCACTAGCTTTGAACAGAAAAGCTCAGGGACAGTTCCCAGGCCCTGAGTTCAAGCCCATGACTAACAAAAAAAAAGAAAAAAGAAAAAAAATGTCTTTCAGGACTCAGAAATTAAAGGCCAATTTTCTTTGTATTTAATTTTAATTTCTATTCATTTGAAATGTAAAGAGGCCAGATGTCAATGAGAAGGAATTCTTTTGCAGCTCTATCTCTAAAAGTAATAGAAGATTCCTTTCTTGTGTAAATATACTTTTCAGTTGCACTTCATTATCTATAATGTATTTTTAAACAGTTTTATTTTCAACAAGATTTAGAACAATTTAGGGACCTGAGGAATGAGAAAGTCACCAGTGCAGACTTATATGAGAAACCAAAATAAAGTGAGACATTCATAAATAGTAATGGTTCAAGACTTGAAGATATTTACTTGAAAAAGATACTTGGGAAAGTATAAGACAAAGGCATTATACTGTTAACAAATACGATGTTTAAATTTATGTAAAAATGACATGCAGTGTTTGCTGAATGGTATTTATAGAAAAAGTTCAGATGATCAAGCAGACATCTTGGAAGAGCTTAATATTTTTGATATGGTTGTTCTTTTCATATGTATTACAGGTTTTCTAATTCTTTGTATGACTACAGAGTAATATTAAACAAAACTCAAAATTATTCTATGCATCTAAACTTTATTCATTTTACATTTTTTACTGAAATAAATATTATTTTTAAAACCAATAATAATTTAAATTTAATTCTCAAATTTACTTGCACAAGGAGTTGCCATTCCACAACATAGCTTATGAATATAACAATATTGATCAATATCGGCCAATTCATCATTCTCCCCCATGCCTAACTCAGCACACCCCTCAATTTTTTAAATTTTAAAGAATATGCATTGAATTTTATGACTGCATTCTTCCCCCTTCCTCTATTCATATGCTAAGATTTTGTGGGGATTTTTTAAATCAAATAGATGTCTCTCCTACCCCCATATCATATCATATATATATTCAATATATCATAATATATTCAAATATATCTGTGACAATAGGCTCAAATCAATTCTTCTTGATTCGTCACTAAGATGTAGGGCTTCTCAGCCTTTGAGGAAAACAACAAATTTGTGACAGTTTGTCACAGTAATTCTCTTTTGAGGAAGGAGACTGTCCTTCATACTGTTCAATGCCTAGCAACATTTCATATTTCCATACATTGCATTCCAATAGTGTTCCATCAAGATATATTAACCAAAAATGACTCTAGACATTGCCAGTTGTACCCCTGAGATCATTACAGAATAGGCAACATATGATCACTGGTTAAAAAAATTGTACACTCATAACTCCTACGAATATTTAAAAATATTCCCTTCCTTTGTTTATCTGGGTTCATTGAAAATGTCAAAAAAATCTCTTAGGTTATGTCTGCACAATCCTAGCCAAATTATTTGCAAACTGAAGTTAGTTAGAGGAAGACTGAGGACCAGGCATCTACAGAGAGAGCATTCACTTATCTAAAATCTTACAATGTATTTGTTTGTCATATGTTTAATTCCTGCATCATTGTACCAAGTATGTCTACTTAATGCACAGAATACATAAGGACCACTTGAAATGGGGTCTAAGAATTCAGGGAGGCACACAGCTTATTAGCCACTCAATGTTGCAAAGTACAGAATATTAAGTTGCAGAATAACACTAAGCACTAAAAGCTAAAATGACCCAGATGTTAAGTAGACACTAGCTAGGTAAAGCTATTTGGATGTAAATTAACTATTATTTAATACATTAAATTTTTATTTTTCAATCATACGAATGACATTGCAAACACAAGAAAGCTACTTGTGGCTGATAGCTACTATTCTGGTTAGTAAAGATCTAGAAGAATTCCTTCACCTCAGGATGTCATCTTGGACATCACTGACCTAGAGTATTCAAGGCAACAACCTATATAATCACTTAGCAGCTCATATAACAGTTTTGGTCAGTGGTTCAATTGACACTATATGAAAGGATCAAAAAGGTTTTGTTTTGATATTTCTTATCATCTTAGAACGTGAATTAATAACAACTCAACAAAAAGTAACTAATGGGTGAACACTGGGGGTGACTTCTATTGAACACAGCAAATGGTGTGTTAAGGAAGACGTCAAGCCAAATAAAACAAGAATTTAATTTCATAATGCATTAATGTGCTTTGATGCAGAAAATGGACAGCAGGTCACAGTGACCCACAATTTTGCAGAATAGTAGTCAAGATACTCTCATGGAAAGTGCTACTCTACTGCCATCTTCTGGCTCAGGTTTAATTAATTAATTTATTTATTTAGTGGTTGTGGGGTTTGAACTCAGGGCCTGGGCACTGTCCCTGAGCTCTTTTGATCAAGGTTAGTGCTCTACCACTTTGAGCCAAAGCGCCGCTTCTGGTTTTTGAGTGGTTAATTGGAGAAAAGAGGCCAAGGGGACTTTTCAGTCCAGATTAGCTTCCAAATGTCATCCTTAGATCTCTGTTTCCTGCATAGCTAGGATTACAGATGTAAGCCATCATCTCAGGTTATATTTTTAATACAATTATAATTTTTTTTTTTTGGTCGGCCGTGGGGCTTGAACTCTGGGCCTGGGCACTGTCCCTCAGCTCTTCAGCTCAAGGCAAGCGCTCTACCACTTGAGCTACAGCGCCACTTCCGGTTTTTTTCTGATGGTTTATTGGAGATAGGAGTCTCACGGTCTCTCCTGCCCGGGCTGGCTTTGAACCGCGATCCTCAGATCTCAGTCTCCTGAGTAGCTAGGATTACAGGCGTGAGCAACCAGCGCCCGGCTTACAATTATAATTTTATTTTAAGCTATATGAAATTTTTCTCAACATAGAATGCTATAAAAAGAAATCTGGCAATCACGCCTCAATATTCTCCTAAGCAAATCAAAACTTACAGTTTTTGTGCATCCTTTTACAAATATAAATAAAGGGGCTTATTTTTTTGTTTAACAAGTGAGATAATTTTATTAGTGCTTTGGTTTGTGATTGTGTCTGTGTGTGTATGTTTCTGACAAAATTAGGAACAAGAACAAGACACTTGCTATCGTTTTGTTGTTTTCTTTTTTAAATTGTGAAAATACCGTACAGAGGAGTTACAATTACATGGTCAAGATAATGAGTACATTTCTTTTTTTTTGGGGGGGGGGTTCTGGTCGTGGGGCCTGAACTCTGGGTCTGGATGCTGTCCCTAAGCTCTTCAACTCAAGGCTAGCGCTCTACCACTTGAGCCACAGCGCCACTTCCGGCTTTCTTGTTTTTGTTTATGTGGTGCTGAGGAATCAAATCCAGGGCCTCAGGCATGCAAGGCAAGCGCTCTACCACTGAGCCACCTTCCCAGCCCCATAAGTATACTTCTTATCAAGCATTGTTGCCTCCTCCTTTGTTTCCCCTTCCCATCCCTTCCCATCCTTCCCCTGTCCCCTCAATCCTCCCTGCCCCCCCCCCCACCAAAGTTGTAAAGTTGGTTTTCGACATAACTACTTGTACTTCTCATTGTTGCAATGGGTCCACCTGTATCCCTATTTAAACGACTTGTTTTTCCCCTTCCCCTCTACAAGTTATGCCGACATCAAATACAGTGAAAGCAGGGGTTATACTGTGGGAGGGACATACAAAGCAAAAAAGAAATAATCTTATAAATGTATTAGAAACAATTGCATGAAAGAAAAAAAAAACATTTGAATACATATGTTAGGGTTCATTTTCCTAACATCACCTCTGACCTTTTCTGCTTGACTCAGACATATACTAGATATTGCAAATAAGGGAAACCATGGGACCTATGTTTCTTTGGGCCGGGCTGGAACATTCCTCAATACAACAAAGGCTGTTTATGACAAACCTACAGCCAGCATTATACTTAATGGTGAAAACTAAAGCCATTTCCTCTTAACTCAGGAACAAGACAAGGATGTCCACTCTCTCCACTTCTCTTCAATCTAGTATTAGAATGCCTAGCTACAGCAATAAGGCAAGATGCAAACATAAAGGGGATCCAAATAGGGAAAGAAGAAGCAAAACTCTCCCTCTTTGCAGATGACTTAATCTTGTATTTAAAGAATTCCATAGACTCCACTCCCAAATTACTCAAGCTGATTCAAAACTTTGGCAAAGTAGCAGGGTATAAAATTAACACTCAAAAATCAATGGCTTTTCTGTATGCCAACAATGAGAAAAGTGTGGCTGAAAGTAGGAAAGCAACTCCATTTGTAATAGCCCCACAAAAAATAAAATACCTAGGAATTAACTTAACCAAAGAAGTGAAGGACCTCTATGATGAAAACTTTAAAAACCTGAAAAAGGAAATCAAAACAGAACTTAGAAAGTGGGAAAAACTCCCATGCTCCTGGATTGGAAAGATCAACATGGTGAAAATGGCAATACTTCCCAAGGCTATCTACAAAAGCTATCTACCCATCAAAATTCCAACCTCATTCTTCAAGGTAAAGTTCATTTTCCTTTTTTTGTTATTAATTTTTTTATTGTAAAAATACTGTACAGAGAGGTTACAATTACATGGGCAAGATAATGAGTACATTTCTTATCAAGCATTGTAGCCTCCTCCTTTGTTTCCCTTTCCCATCCCTTCCCATCCTCCCCTTGCCCCTCCCCACCCAATCCTCCCTGCTCTCCCCCCACCAAAGTTGTAAAGAACGTTTTCGACATAACAACTT
Organism: Dipodomys merriami; assembly: GCF_024711535.1. Lineage (NCBI taxonomy): Eukaryota > Metazoa > Chordata > Mammalia > Rodentia > Heteromyidae > Dipodomys > Dipodomys merriami. The sequence continues at coordinate 26,342,646 of NW_027206512.1, forward strand.
GTACATCTCATTGTTGCAATGGGTCCATCTGTATCCCTATTTAAACAAGTTGTTTTTTCCCTTTCCCTCCACAAATTATACCAACATCAAATACAGTGAAAGTAGAGGTTATACTGTGGGGGAGGGACATACAAAGCAATAAAGAAATCATCTTATAAATATGTTAGAAACAATCGGATGAAAGAAAAAAACATTTGAATACTTATCTTGGGGTTTATTTTCCTAACATCAACTTATCTGACCTTTTCTGCTTGTCTCAGACATATACTAGTTATTGCAAATAAGAGAAACCATGGGGCCTATATTTCTTTGGGCCTGGATTACTTCACTTAATATAATTTTTTCCAAGTCTTTCCATTTCCTACAAATGGGGCAATGTCATTCTTTTTGATGGAGGCATAGAATTCCATTGTGTATATATACCACATTTTCTTGACCCATTCATCTACTGAGGGGCATCTGAGTTGGTTCCATATCTTAGCTATGGTAAATAATGCTGCAATAAACAGTTATGCTGGTAGCCTTAGTATGGTCTTGTTTGTGATCATTTGGGTAAACGCCCAAAAGTGGGATCACTGGGTCATAGGGGAGCTCTATGTGGAGTCTTTTGAGGAACCTCCATACTGCTCTCCAAAGTGGTTGAACAAGTTTACACTCCCACCAACAATGCAGTAAGATTCCCTTCTGTCCACATCTCCTCCAGCATCTGCTGTTTTTAGAGTTCTTGATTTTAGCCATTCTAACTGGGATGAGGTGGTATCTCAATGTTGTTTTGATTTGCATTTCTTTTATGGCTAGGGAGGTTGAGCATTTCTTCATGTGTCTATTGGCCATCCTTCTTTCCTCTTCAGAGAAGTTTCTCTTTAAGTCTTTAGCCCATTTATTTATCAGGCAGTTGTTTCTTTGAGGATTTATTGTTGGGGGATTTAATTTTTTGAGTTCCAGGTATGTTTTAGATATGAGACCCTTGTCCGTTGTATGGCTAGTGAAGATCTTTTCCCAATCCGTGGGTTTTCTATTGATCTTGCTAGCTAACGACACTTGCTACCTTCTACAAATCAACTCCATATAAAAAATAGAAGAAGTAAACATGGATTCTGACAGGACTATGAAATGGGATTTTCTGAAATGGAGTGTGGAGGAGGAAAGAGGGCTGAAGCCTACACAGTCAAAAGGAAAGCTTTGATTTTAAGTTTTACTCATATGACTGCTAAAGCTCTACTTTGCCTTTTGTTGCCTTGAGACAATTATTACACGATTTGCATATCAAAACTAATCTGAGAGCAGAAAGATGTCTCTTAAAGAGAGCAGTTTCTGGAAATCATAGCACTAGTCAAGTATTTTCAGATAGTCCATCCTTTCTGTTATTTTTTGAAAATGAAGTAGCTTTTTTCCAGTTCTTTCCCTTGTCCCTTCATATCAGCACATCAGAACCAAGGGATGTCCTTTCTCCTAGTGTTACTTTCCTACAAAAGTGTATTAGTGTAGTTCTTAGAGAAGAGGTTGGTTACTGAATAGGTCATTGAATAGGAATGAGTAATAATATTTTTGTGGCCTATCGGACTCTCTATGCTAAATTTACCCCCAACTTGTCCCTTAAGATTCACCTCAACTCAGGTGAAGTCTTGATCTTTGGGTCTTCCATAGTTCACACTGCCAGACAAAGAAGCTACATCCATGAAGCCAGATCCCAAAATAAATGGATTGAACAGTGCAAGTTCCTCAAAAGAAAGCCAGTAGACTAAGGTAACAAATATCCTTAAAAGCAGAAGCATTAGAATATGCATACTAGTGGCATTAGTCTCATTTGAATAGAATGTTATAAAGTAAGCATGATATCAATAAAGATATAAGGAAAGTTATACTTGTCTTCGTGTACATTGATCATCTGAAACAAGAAAAAATTTAAAAAGAGAAGTAAATGGATCTATTAGACCTGAAAAAATAAGAATAGAAATGTAAAAAGGTATTTGGTGAAACAAAATAGTAGGATTAATTGAGGAGCCCTCCTAGAAAAGCAGAATGAAATAAGTATTGAAAAAATTCAGGAATACAGGAAGCTCAATGATCCAGCCATACCACTCTTGGGCATCTACCCAGAACATCACAAACCAGGATACCATAAAGACACTTGACATTCATGTTCATTGCTGCATTATTCACAAGAGCCAAGTTAGGGCAATAGCCCAGATGCCCTACAATAGATTAATAGATTTAAAAAATGTGGTACATATACATAATGGAATTTTACACAGCCATTAAAAGAATAAGATTATGTCATTTTCAGGGAAATGGATGGACTTAGAACAAATCATGCTAAGTTATGTAAGCCAAGCTCAGATAGACAAACGTTACATGTTTTCTTTCATGTGTGGAAGCTCTATCTAAAATACCCCTGGACATCATAAATTTTATAGGGCTACAGACATTCAAATGCAGTGAGACCAGAGAAGGATGCTCTTAAGGTAGAAACACAAAGGTGTTTTGCCTATATTCTGCTGATCATATATATATAAATGAACTCCAAGAAATAGAAATAAAAGGTTTTTTCTTTGTAGTTGTTTTGGCTTTCTTCTCTTTCTGTCTTGGTTATTTGTTTATCTGTCTTGGGGAGAGCAAGAGGGGGCACAGAAATTGGGGGGGGACAAAGAATGAACAAATGCAGTGGTGATACTCGGGACACTATTGAAAATGAACTACACAACTTAGGGATGGAGATGAGATTTAAAAAAAAAACTAAGACTTTCCATTTCCTAGCAAATGGGGTAATGTCATTCTTTCTGATGGAGGCATAGAATTCCATTGTGTATATATACCACATTTTCTTGATCCATTCATCTACTGAGGGGCATCTGGGTTGGTTCCATATCTTAGCTATAGTAAATAATGCTGCAATAAACATAGTCGTGCTGGTAGCTTTAGTGTGGTCTTGTTTGTAAACATTTGGGTAAATGCCCAAAAGTGGGATTGCTAGGTCAAGTGAAGTAAGCCAGGCCCAAAGAAACATAGGTCCCATGGTTTCCCTTATTTGCAATAGCTAGTATATGTATGAGTCAAGCAGAAAAGGTCAGAGAAGGTGATGTTAGGAAAATGAACCCTAACATATGTATTCAAACGTTTTTTTTCTTTCATGCAATTGTTTCTAACACATTTATAAGATTATTTCTTTTTTGCTTTGTATGTCCCTCCCCCCACAGTATAACCCCTGCATTCACTGTATTTGATGTCGGCATAATTTGTAGAGGGGAAGGGGAAAAACAAGTCGTTTAAATAGGGATACAGGTGGGCCCATTGCAACAATGAGAAGTACAAGTAGTTATGTCGAAAACGAACTTTACAACTTTGGTGGGGGGGGGCGGGGAGGATTGGGGGGACGGGGGAAGGATGGGAAGGGATGGGAAGGGGAAACAAAGGAGGAGGCTACAATGCTTGATAAGAAATGTACTCATTATCTTGCCCATGTAATTGTAACCCCTCTGTACAGTATTTTCACAATAAAAATAAATAAATAAATAAACTAAAAGTGAAGGAAGGGGTGATATCCCAAAAAATAAATGTACTCATTATCTGACTCATGTAACTGTAATCCCTCTGTATATCACTTTTATGATAACAATAAAACTTTTTTTAAGGAAAATGAAAAAAGTTTCAGAGATAAAGAAGAAATAAAAATGCTGACATCACAATAATATATATATATATATATATTTTTTTTTTGCCAGTCATGGTGCTTGAACTCAGGACCTGGGCACTGTCCCTGAGCTTCTTTTGCTTAAGGCTAGCACTCTATCACTTGAGCCACAGCGCCACTTCTGGCTTTTTCTGTTTATGCGGTACTGAGGAATCAAACCCAGGGCTTCATGCATGCTAGGCAAGCAACCTACCATTAAGCCATATTCCCATCCATAATAAGAATTTTAAATGGAGAAAGGGAATGTTTGAAAAAATAGTGATAACATTTTCATAATTTGAAAAAAAAACACTTTATGTTAAGAAGTTTAAAGATTGAATCCTGCCCAGGCAGGAAAGTTCGTGACTCTTATTTCCAATAAACTGTTCAAAAAAGCCAGAAGTGGTGCTGTGCCAGAGTGGTAGAGTGCTCTCCTTGATTAAAAGAAGCTCAGCTCAGGGTCAGTGCCCCAGCCCAGAGTTCAAGCTCCAGGACTGACAAAAAAACAATCTTAAGTCTTAAAAAAAAGTCTTAAAACCAGGTGCCAGTCCCTCATGCCTGTAATCCTAGCTACTTGGGAGCCTAAGAAGAGGAAAATGGTAGGAAAATGGTGGTTCAAGGCCAGGCAAGACAAAAAAGTTTGTGAGACCCCTTTCTCAAGCCATAGCAGAGCACTGTGATAGCCACCTATTAGCCCAAGCTGTGAGACATGACAAGACTGAGAGAATCATGGCTCCAATCTAGCCCACGAAGAAATGTTCATCAGATTTCCTTTTGATGGCGCAAACCTGGACATGGTTGTCTGTGACTTGTCATCCCAGCAATAACAGGAAGGCGAGTCACGCCTCAGTAGCCTGCTCAGGCAGGAAGTGAATGCCTCTCCTAAAAATGACCAATGAAAACAAAGCTAAAGGAAGGGCTGCTAAGAGCACCAGCCAAGCAAGTGAAAGGCCCTAAATTCAAATCCAGTGCCCCCACCACCAACAAAGTTCCTAAAGAGCTCTCAAGAGCCATAAGGAAAAAAGAAGAAAAAGCTAGTACCCAGGTACACTAGAATAGGCTTTAAACTATTAAGGTAAAACCTTTTGGAAGCTACCAGAGATTACTTATGGCTTATTTAGCAAGACTAGTCTTGTTAGGAGTAAGAATATTTATTTATTTATATGTACTTATTTTTACAGTATCAGTACTACCTGGGTCTTGTTTAATCAGTGAGTACACAGATAACTGAGTCTCTGGCTTATCAGTTGAGAAAGTAGGTACATAACTTGATAGGGCATCTGTTATCTTATAGGGACTAGAACTGTGCAGCCTGCAGCTTCTTTCCACAAGGGAGAAAACTGGCTCTTAATAGACAAGAAGTATTTGTGGGTTTTTTTGGCCCAAGCTAAGGCTTGAACTTAAAGATCTTACACTTAGTAGACTTGCTTGTTAACAGCTGTTTCTCTACCACCTGAGCCACACCTTGCAGTCTAGTTTTTGTTATTGCTGTTGTTGATTCATTGGAATTAGAGTCTCTTGAACTTTTCTGCCAGGAATAATTTTCAAATCACTATCCTTCAGTTCTCAGCCTCTTGAGTAGTGAGGATTACAGGCACCAGCTACCAGTGCTCAGCTGAGGAGGAATCACTTCTATAAACTAACAACTGCATAAGGGTTCAGAGTCTGCAGAACCAACATTCTCAAAGGCATGATTCAGTTTTCACATCTTACATTTCAAATTCATGTTTTCCTAATCAGGGTCTTGAGTGAAGCAAAGCAAATTTGGTTGGACTAAATGTTCAAACTCTGTGAATCTCTTAGATCCTCATTGTATTATGATATGATGACATACAAGAAATGATCTGTTTTTAGTATGTGTTCAGACTTGCTCTGACCTAAAAGAGGAAGCTTCATGAGCTGATAAAGTGAATGTGTATTCTGGAATGTTTTATATTTATCTGTTAAGGAAATTTAACTCTGATGTTTCTTTGTTAATTTCTTTTTCAGTGTTTGGTTGTTTGTTGAATGGTTGGTTGGTTTGGATGTTGTGAATATTCTCAAGAGGGATATTTTAATTACCCACTATTATTAGATTGGAGCCTATCTCGTTCTCTATGTTCTGTGGTATTTGTTTTATGAAATTTAGTGTACTAATGTTTAGTGTAATTATAATCATTATATTTTCTTGATAGACTATTACTTCTGTCTATATGTAGTGACATTCTTTTTCCCTTCTGGTTTAAAGTGCGATTGGTAAGATATTAATCTATCTACCCCTGCTTGCTTAGGGATTCCATTTGCTTAAAAGATCATTTTCCATCTTCTCACTTTCAGTCTGTGTTTATCTTTGCTGTTGAGGTGAGTTTCTTATTTTTTTTAATCAAATCAAGCAGTCTTGAGTTCTTCAATTGAAAAGTTTTGACTATTTGTGCTTAAGGTTATAGTTGAAAGGTACGTACTAATTTTGGTGGCTTATAGTTTTTATCCTGTTCGTTTCAAATACTCATTTTCTCCCTCCCACCCCTATTCCTCTGGGAGGTTTGATGGTTTACTGAATTCCTAATGTTGGACGTGTTCCTAATTCTCGTTTGCTTATCTATTCTTTGTATTTCTATGAGGGTTCAGAGAGTCTGAATATTCTGCCTATTCTTTCCCATGCACCACAGTTCTATATCTCTTTCATCCTTTTGTGTGTACAATTCTTTTAGGTATCTTATGTATCTATTTACACTCTTGGTCTTTATGATTTCTCCTGAGAAATCTGCTGTTATTCTGATAGGTTTGTTAGTTAGTGACTTCAGCATGTAACTCGGTTTTATCTTCTTCTAGACTTATTAGTCTTAAGTTTTTACTTTTAATCATGTCCCAAAGGACATGTGACCTGTTTAAAATTTATTTCTTATTAATATCTGAATGTGATGACTTATCAACCTGTTCTTTAATCCCTGATATTGCTTCTTCAACTTGATTAATTTTGATGAAGGTTTCAACTCAATTATCTTTTATTACTGAGGTGTTCTTTTCTATTATTTCTGTGTGGTTATTTTTTATAATCACTACTTAATTTTTTGAATTTCTCATTCATGTCTTATGCTGCCTTTCATTCAATTATTTTGTTTTATTCTCTTGGAAGTCGCTGATCTTTTTTTAATTTTTATTTATTTTTATTATGAAAATACTGTACAGAGGGGTTACAATTACATGGGCAAGATAATGAGTACATTTCTTATCAAGCATTGTAGCCTCCTCCTTTGTTTCCCCTTCCCATCCCTTCCCATCCTTCCCCCCCACCCAATCTATATCTGACATTTCATCCACATCATCTTTGGAATCAGTTACTAGAGAGAGATGAACTTTTTGAAGAGTCATTATGCCTTTTCCTCCCTTTTATTTCTATGTGAAGCTTTGTACATTTGTTAAAATGGGTATCTCCTCCACTTTATTTTATTTTTATTTCTTTTGGTGGTGTTTTTGTTTTTTGTCAGTGGTGGGGCTTGAACTCTGGGCTTAGGAGCTATCCCTGAACTCTTCAGCTCAAGGTGAGCACTCTACCACTTGAGCCACAGCACCACTTATTTTTTATTTTTTAAAATAAACTTTATTTATTTATTTATTATTTTTGTTGGTCATGGGGCCTGAACTCTGGGCCTGGGAGCTGTTCCTCAGCTCTTCAGTTCAAGCCTAGCACCCTACCACTTGAGCCACACTTCTGGCTTTTTCTGCTTATGTGGTGCTGAGGAATCAAACCCAGGGCCTCATGCATGCAAAGCAAGCACTCTACCACTGAGCCACCTTCCCAGCCCCCCACTTTTATTTTTGAATGTATGCTGCTTTTGAGGACTGAACTCAGGGCCTGGACACTGACCTTGAGCTTTTTTGCTCAAAGCTAGTATGCTACCACTTGAGCCACAGCTCCATTTCTGGCTTTGACGCTGACCTTGAGCTTTTTTTTTTGCTCAAAGCTATTATTCTACCACTTGAGCCACAGTTCCACTTTTGGCATATGTATGTGTGTAGTGTTATTGTGGTGGTGGTGGTGGTGATAGTGGTAGTTAATATTGATCCTCAGAGCTCAGCCTCCTGAGTAGCTAGGATTACAGGCCTGAGCTACCTATCTTCTTATGAGACTGCATTCTCTTGACAGTATGCTCTGGAATACTGGATAATCCTGTAGTGTTGTTTAATTCTAAATCAATTAAACAATTTTAAATCAACTAATTTTCTAGTTTCCTTGGCTTCTTAAGTTATATATGGTGGATTTTAATTTATGTAGTGTTTCAAAACCTGAGGGACTTTCTTTTTCCAGGCAGTTACTTATATGAGTTATAGATGATTATGTAGTTTGGAGATAGAGATAGAGATCTATTCAGCCCATCATCCCAGTTACCATCCCAGTCCCTGCAGAAACCCATGCAGAGCTGGTTTTGCTCCTATTTCTGAGGTCCAATCTCCATTCTTAAAAGGAACTACCTCCCTGTTTTCTCTGCAATGCAGCCCTGTCCAAGTAACTATCAGTCTCTTGGATACACGCTGCCTCTTCGGGTGACCATCCCACTGAGTAAGTGAAGAGAAGAGGCCATTGATATTTGGAAACATAGAAGAACAGGGGCTTCTGATCCCCCAGTGAGAAAGAGCAAATGGTAGAGCCCCTCAGTAACTGGCTCTTCATTAAGGCACTTCTGTGAGTTTGAGATTTCAGAGGCATCAGAGCTGATTTAGTGTTCCCAATGAACTGTACTTGTCTGGTTTGACTTGCCTGTAGGACTTATGAGATACCAACTGAAGATACTAGACTTTGTTTCTCTTACCTAGAACACTTTCAAGGCAGAGAAGCAGATTCATGGAAGATATTGCTCAAACCCATTAAAATGCCAATTAAGTAGATGAAGCAAACAATAGGCACATTGAAAGCCTGGAAAGAGAAGGTAAGGAGTAAGAGGCTTTGGGGAATCAGGGGAAAGGAAACATCTTGTCTATGCATACTGGGAAAATACATGTCCAGATTGCATGCCAGATGCCTGTGCAGAAAAATCTGAGAAGACTATTAGCCTTCATGCCTGGCTGCTCTTAGATTCAGTGCAAACAGGATGTAAAGTCTAAGGAAGATCTGCAAATGGCCTGACTTTGTTGAATGAGTATTTCTACATACAGCTAGTTTGAAAAGGCTTGAAATTTTATTATGCTTTAGGGATGTTTTTCTTTTGCATTGTTTGTAGGCTCCAAGTACTTGTGGAAATCCATTATCTAGACAGTAAGCTAAAGGAACAAAGACTTCAGAAACTACATGTGATGATGAATACTCTTTATAAAAATAGTTTAGAGGAGTTGCTGCACATACAAATAACCATAGCAAACAATGCTACCATATTGAGGGAAACAGAGATATTCTGACTTCTAGAGACATCACATCATAATATTCAGTATCCATTTTTCAAGTAAAAATTGTGAAATGTGCAAAGAAACATGAAAAACAACCCATTCATAAGAAAAAATAGAAATTCACAGAAATAGTCCTTGAGAAGTACAAACATTAGGCTTACTAGACAAATATTCTAAAACCTCTCAATGACTTCCAAGAAGTGTCCTCAAACCTGCATACCTACATAAAAATGAAAACAATATTTTATTCTATGTACAAAAGTTAGGACCAAATATCTAAAAGCAATAGATAAAAGTACAAAAGTCCTAAAAAAAAATGTAAAGGACGTTGAACTGGCAATGATTTCTTGGCTAAGGTACCAAAGGCACTGACAATAAAAGATGGGTAAATTAGGCTGCAACAAAATTCAGAAGCTTTGTGTGTCAGAGAACGCTATAAACCAAGTGCAAAAGCACTTTGCAGAATGGAAGCAAAACATTTACAAATTATAGATCATATGGAGAATTAATGTGTGGAATATATAAATGACTCTTACAACTCAACCATTAAAAAGCAAACAACACACTAAAAAAATGAGCAAAGTACTTGACTAGACATGTCTCCAACAAAAATATAAATATGATCCTGAGCCCAAGGAAAAATGTGTAACATCATTAATCATTAAGGAAATAAATCAAATACTTAGCAAGATAGAAGTTCAAACCTGTATTAGTCTTTTTCCTTTCCATTAGGGTTTTAAAAATATCTGAGTTTTTTATTATTTTTTGAACAGAGGTTTATATAAACTTCTGAAAATCAAAAATCCAAATAGCATAGTGCAGGTCCTGGTGCAGTGCTCCTTAACTGTGGCCAGCCCTCATGACAGCTGGCATCATAGTGAGCATGTGCGTCAGAGAAAATCGGGGCAGACAGAAAGGAGCCAAGCTTACTGTCTTGCAGCAGTCTCCTCATGAGAACCAACCAGAATGACACAGGAACTACGTCAATTCTCTCCAATCATCCTCTATCACCTAATTGCTTCCCACTAGCCATTAGCTCATAAAGATTAAGATCACCTTCCAACACCTCCACACTAAGAACCAAGTTGCCAATATGTGAAGCCATGGTAGACACATTCCAACCATATCCAAAATATAGAACCAGCCTTTAGCATGGAAGACAGCAACAAGTGTTGTCACTGTGTGGAGAAAGTAGAATCCTTGTGCATTGTTGGTAGGAATGTAAAATATTGCAACTATTGTCAATAATAGTATGACAGTTGGTTCCTTTTTTAAAAAGTGGTCACCACTGGGCACTTCAATTATAACCCCTTTGTACAAGCTTTTGAAATTAAAAAAATTAAATAAAAAAGAGAGACACAGAAAAAAGAGAGGACAAAAGATATCGCCATAAGAAGATAGAAGCAAAAACTGGATTTATCAGACACAAGCTAAGAAAGTGATGTCACCAGAGCATAAGAAGTAAGAAATGAGTCTCTTCCTAGAGATTTTGAAGAGAATAAGGTAAGGCCTCGGTGACTTCATGACTTTACACTTATGTGCATCATGGTGAAAGAATACAATTTCTATTGTTCTTACCCATCAAGTATATAACAATTTTTAATGCAGTCATAGCAAACCAGAGCAGTTGTGTAGGACCCAAGAACATCAGCTGAGAGTGAGAATGGAGAACTTGGGGAAAGAGTTTAAGGAGATATGAGAGGCAAGAAGCTATTGCCCAAGAGTTTTGGACAGTGAATGTCTTTAGGGACTATAAAATGACTGCCTGCAGCAATGAAGTCCACTCTAGTTCAGTCTCAATGATATTCTCCAACCCTGTTTATCTGCCCTATAGTGAAGAACTACAGAAAATTGAGTCATCTAAAACTAATCTTTTCATTAAAAGAATAGAAATTACTTCACTTAATATAATTTTTTCCAAGCCTTTCCATTTCCTAACAAATGGGGTAATGTCATTCTTTCTGATGGAGGCCTAGAATTCTATTGTGTATATATACCACATTTTCTTGATCCATTCATCTACTGAGGGGCATCTGGGCTGGTTCCATATCTTAGCTATGGTAAATAATGCTGCAATAAACATAGTCGTGCTGCTAGCTTTAGTGTGATCTTGTTTGTAAACATTTGGGTAAATGCCCAAAAGTGGGATTGCTGGGTCATAGGGAGCTCTATGTGAAGTCTTTTGAGGAACCTCCATACTGCTTTCCAAAGTGTTAGGAAATGGATAGGCTTGGAAAAAATTATATTAAGTGAAGTAAGCCAAGCCGAAGAAACATAGGTCCCATGGTTTCCCTTATTTGCAATATCTAGTATATGTATGAGTCAAGCAGAAAAGGTCAGATAATGTGATGTTAGGAAAATGAACCCTTAGATATGTATTTAAATGTTTTTTTTTCTTTCATGCATTTGTTTCTAACGCATTTATAAGATTATTTCTTTGTTGCTTTGTAAGTCCCTCCCCCTCAGTATAACTCCTGCTTTCACTGTATTTGATGTTGGTATAGTTTGTGGAGGGGAAGGGGAAAAACAAGTCCTTTAAATAAGGATACAGGTGGACCCGTTGCAACAATGAGAAGTACAAGTTGTCATGTTGAAAACGAACTTTACAACTTTGGTGGGTGGGGGGGAGGATTGGGTGGAGGGCGGGGGGGAGGTTGGGAAGGGATGTGAAGGGTAAACAAAGGAGGAGGCTACAATGCTTGATAAGAAATGTACTCATTATCTTGCCCATGTAATTGTAACCTCTCTGTACAGTATGTTCACAATAAAAAATTTTAAAAAAGAATAGAAATTAAAGGGCTAGAAGAGTTGAAGATACACAAGAAAGTGATTTTAATAAATTGCTTTTACTTTACTTCTTTTAGTCCAAGTATATCTTAGGAAAAAATCGCAGAAATAGAGAAAACAATGAATTTCTGAAAGACAGGATGTTTATTTTCACACATCTGGATTCTCTGAAATACCAAAACACAACAATCAGAGCTACTATATGCATTCACTTCTAAGTAACATGATATCTTTTGACCCTTCACTTTCAACATGGCAATATTTATCTGATATCAACTTGTAATTTCTCTGTACAAAATGGGACAATAACACTAGATTGAAAAAAATCTCAATTGGAGAAATACCTTCCGTCTCTTTCAAACAAGGCATAATGATATTACCTCATCACATGACAAACTACAATAGTTTCTATCATAGCCACATTGACTTTTAGATCATAGCGAATCAGCAGCATGCTTATTTAAGTTACATTGACAATTAAAAACAAATGAAAGAAAGATTTTCTGCAACGTAAATATAAATGCAAGTTTAGGTGTAATTCCATGTAATTTTGAGATGGTATGACTTACTGATGTCTATTGAAATAGATGTTTAAAATGTGACAAAAGTCAATTTCATCCATTAAAAATGTGATTGGCAACACTCGTGATAGAGATTGCATCTTTGTTTCAACCACATCAGCAAATTATTTGGGATACTATATTTGTTTAAGGTGTTACAACACAAAAGATAGATTAGAATAGTAGTTGAAGTAGTTGGTCCCTACCTCCAAATTCAAGGTCTGCGACCCTGTTCTGGAAATTATATTTATATTTTCTCATTATATTTTCCTACTCTTCTATATCCAAAGACCCAGAAAGTGAAGAGCCAGGTGACATCAGAGTCAAATTTCATTTCTTACACATAAGCAAGTAAACTAATCCTAATAGTACTAGTCAATGTTTTATGCTGTGCCCATTGGAAGAGGTGCTAGGTATTTTATACAGATATATGAAGTACTTATAACTAAGCAAATACATGCTTAAGTACTTATAAAGCATTTATAAATTAAGCACCTACATATAAGCACACATGTTTATATATGTATATACATATATGTGCATATACAGCTTAAGTACTTATAAAACATTTATAAATTAAGCACCTACAAATAAGCACACATATTTATGTATGTATATACATATATGTGCATATACATGTGTATGTACATGTACATATCCTTATTTACAGTCCACCAGTACCTTATAAAAGTAATTATTAGTATAATTCATATTTTACAGACATGAAAACTGTCAAGATTTGAACCCCAGCATTTTGACACTGGAGAATATCTGTACTTCAAGTGCTATTCTGTCAGATTATTTCAGCTGTCCCTTCTTCCCTAAATGTCAAAGCAAGCTTTCATTTAGAGTTAGTTTCCCTTTACAAAGTAACATTTGTTTGCATTAAATAACTTGATTAACTAAACATTAAATAGCTTAGTAGGTCAGCAGCTGTTAGCAATAGAAAGTTCTTCAAAAACATTAAATGAACAAAAACCACATTGATAAATTTAAAATACCCAAAGGTCATTTTTCTTTGGATATGTATGTATATACATGTTAATGCTTAGAGTGTTCTATAAAGAGATGTTCATTCATAGCAACAGTGGCTTCTGAGTAGGAAAGGAACGAAGATAAGGACATAGTTGAACAGGATTTCAGTCTCATTTCTAAGATTTTAATATTCACTATGCACATGTGTGCATTATTGTTCAGTTTTCTTGTTCTGATAAATGTGTACTATGTATTTGTACTATATTATTTGTATTAGATTTTTGTCCTCTCAGGAGTAGGTATTTTAAAGGTCATTTTATGTCACTATAGCCCTATGAAACATAAAAATGCCTTTTGCTCAACAAAAACTTAAGCATTATTTCTTGAGTTACATTGGGAATATGGGTTTTAGGAATATCTGATTGTTTTCACTGAGAGCTTTTATGTGGTTTGCTTTAAGATATTTGTATGCCTACCAGTAATCTACCTTAAAAATTCTTAATCCCACTGCATTCCTAAAATATTTCTCATCCAAATTCTTGCAGTTTATTCTTCTTTTACAAATGTAGTCAATCTCTCTCTCTCTCTCTCTCTCTCTCTCTCTCTCTCTCTCTCTCTCTCTCTCTCTCTCTCTCTCTCTCTCTCTCTCTCTTCTTCCCTCCCTCCCTCCCTCTCTCTCTTTTGTTGGGACTATGTTTTCTCTGGCTGTTTTCTTCAAGCTTTTCTATAGGCTGAGGCTTCTCTGTTCAGACTTGTTGAACTAGTTTCATTTCAACAACTCATAATTTGTTCCTTAGTTGTTCCAGTAGTAGATCTCCAATATACTTAGAGATGACAAAGAGTTGATTAGAAAGTCAAGTCAGTGGGTACAGACCTACCAGTTCCTTTTCTTCCTGTCAATGATGTATCGGTAAGTTCAGTTTTGTTTTGTAAATGGATCCTTTACTTTACTGTATGATCTGTCAGTGGCTGGATTTCCCATGGTTGGCAGAGGAACTCTCCCTAATGGATTCAAATTGCATCGAAGCTTGAGAGATTTCTAGTTAGCAAACTAAACTCAGTAATATCTGTGGTGTTTTTTTTTTTCTAAATCAATGTTTTATATGAAAATCATTGCCAGCACTATTTTATGTTGCTGAGTTCAAAAGATAATAGTTGGGATTTTAAGAGAAGCAATTTTTAATTGTATTCTGATTGATCCTAAATTGGGAGGGAAGTGTTCATTTGTTTTAAGATGAGCCTCTGTTCAGCAATTTAACAAACGTTAGTTTCTATAAGACTTATTCTTCAGCTGTTTTTTCCTTGTACTTTGTAGCCCGTCCTTATGGATTAGTGTAGATGGAACAGCAGTAGCTCCAGAGACCTGCCTCCTCTAGAGAAAAAAAACAAACAAACTTCCTATGGGAAGAATGAGGGAATGGGAAATCAAAATTGGGGACAATACTCTCAACTTTCTCATATTAAATGTCAAAGAAAAAGGAATATATGAATTGTTTGGGTTTTTCCCCAAAAGTAATATTCTTTGTCATAACTTTATGCAAGTAAGATGGTGATTTTAATCATCTGTAATGATACAAATATTTCCTTGTTGAGATTTATACCATTTTCAAGATGTTTTTTATAATTTATGTTATTTCTTTTAGGAGCCAAGGCAGCTTGTGTGCTTTGTAAAATAAGAATCTAAAAGGCAGTTACAAAATTCTTGGGCCATCTTCAGGGCTGTCAAATGTCAGAATGAAAGCTGAAATTCATTACCTTCTCAACTCAATGTTCTTGACAATGTTTTTGTTCAATGTTCAATGTTTTGACAGAGCTTACTAACTTTACTACTTATTGCCTCTCTAAGTAGCAAGCTTACCACTCAGGGGATTTCAGAATGAGAATTTGATATGGTTAGTCACTAATTTAGTTGCTAATGAAAGAATTTCTCTGGGCTGACCTTCCACTTATAAAATATACATTTATGTTCAGTCTTTTAGACAGAGCCCAGTAATCATCAAAGGACCTACCAGGCTCTAAGAATGGGTCTTCACTGCTTCCTACGTGGTCAGCACTCCATATATATTAAGTGAACAAATGAATGAACAAATAAGTGTAAATATATTACCTTAGTGTTGTGCTAATTTGTTAAAACTTAAATTTGAATATTCATATCTTTTTCATGGAAATCATGATGTTATGGTTTCTCATATTTCACATTCTCTACATTATCATTTTTAAAATATCAGTCATAATTTGATACATTTATTAATCTATAGGAATGTTCAAAGTTCAGGAGAAATAATTTACTGGAATAACACTGGGGGCAAATACCATTGTTCTGTACAACTCTAACACAGGATAACTCAGTAAGCAGGCCATAGGAATATTGAATGGTCGTAGCTTCTTTAAGCCTAATTCACAGTATACCAATTGCGAATCTGGAGAGGTTTCAGGAAATGGCAAGTCAGGCCAGCAAGCAGGTGTAAGGATTAAGGAAAAGTGATGTCTGATAATCAGTATCACATCCTATGTCTCATCTCCACTCATTCGGGAAGAGATTATGGTCAGTTATGCTGACCAAGAAACACAATAGGGAAAGTTTAGCAAAGTTTAGTTTATATTTGATTCATATTCATGTTGTCTTTGAAATCTTGAACTTTGGGTCTATTCTTTGTGGATTTTATGACCTTTATTTATTTATTTATTTTGTCGGTTGTGGGGCTTGAACTCTGGGCCTGGGCACTGTCCCTCAGCTCTTCAGCTCAAGGCTAGTGCTCTACCACTTGAACCACTGCGCCACTTCTGGTTTTCTAGTGGTTTATTGGAGATAAGGGTCTCCTGGACTTTCCTGCCCAGGCTGGCTTTGAACTGTGATCCTCAGATCTCAGCCTCCTGTGTAACTAGGATTACAGGCGTGAGCCACCGGCACCTGTCTATGACCTTTTTCTCTAGAGTTCAGGTTGGTTTTAGTGTAAAGAATGTGTGACTCCATTTGCATTTGTATTTAGAAATTTCTCAATGTCTACCTTTTAAACTGCTTAATTGGAAGATTCACTCACTTTAAAATCTTGGTTATCTTTCTTATAAAAGATAAAATCCTAAATGAATTCTTAACCTGATATAATTAAAAAACTAGTCTCAGAAAAGCAACATCTTTCTCTTTCTATAGCTCTTTACTTTAAATAATGGTTAAGACAAGCAACATTATTTCTCCTCTTGACTTGTCTAGGACTAGGCAACTCATTTGCTGAGCACTCACTCTATACATTTTAATTTGGGGGCAATTTGTCCTTTAATTTACAAATCTGTTAAACCCAATATATATTTTAAACCCCTAATATATTTTAAAGTTACATAATAAGAATTAAAATAGAAATAGCAAAATAAACCTCCATATCCAGCCCTTGTTAGCTTTTACTGGTTTTTCAGATAAGGGTTTTGCTCAGGGATGGACTCAGACTGGGATTGTCCTATAGATTTTTCCTATGTAGTTAGGAATTTTGCATGAACTACTATACCTGGCTTGTTGGTTGAGAAGGAGTGTAATTAATTATTTCCTCATCTCAGATCACAATCCTAACAATAGCTGTCTGAATAACAAGGCTTTCTATATGCATTGGCTTTCTGGGATACTTCAGCACCTTTGTTATATTAGAAAGTACATAGATTTGTGGATTGGCCTGGGAAACTGTACAACAATTCATTTTTATATCAGATAATGTGTTTTGAACTTCAAAAAACAGTTTTTACAAAGGCTTGTGGGGTTAACTGATTTGTAAATAGTCAATTCTATAATAATAGGTCTGAATTTCTGTAAATGACAATGCATACTCATAAAAGCATAAAAATGATTTTGAAAAAATGAGTTTGGAGCTTGCAGATAAAGTGGTGAAGGGAAAGTAGTTGAAGATGGAACAATGCAATGACTGACTTTTAGGGAATAAAGTGACTTTTATGGAATAAAGCCATCTGCGATCTCAGGTACATGAAAATCACTGAGGTGCCCATGCCATAAACATAGCAACTTGGGAGTCTGAAAAATAACTTGGGATTATGATGCAAGACCAGCTTGGGAAAAAAAAAGTGAATGAGACCCTATCTTAGCCAATAAAAAACTAGTCATGGAGGCTTATGCGTGTGATCCAAGCCACAGTGGGAAAGCATAGACAGGAGATTTTAGGTCTAGGCAAAAAGCAAGATCTTATTCAAAAAATGGCAAAAGGGTGGGAATATCTGGCTCATGTGGTAGAGCATCTGCCTAGCAGGCTCAAGGAATTGAGTTTAAACTTACTGCTAACAAGAAAAAAAGAGGTAGGTAGGAAGGAAGGAACTGAAAATCACTAAGGAATTTTATATTCCAACTCTGATCATTAATGATTCTTGTTTGTCACTCTATTTTCCTCAAGTATGTAGCTTTTAACCAGTAAGACTGCAAAAAGCAAAGTCACACAATCACTCATTATCACCATGTCCTTTTAAAGTATTTTAGAAATAATGTCATGAATACACCCTTCTACAACCTAAATAATGAAGTTTAATGAAAGTTTAGTGGGTATGATAAATTGGAGCTTATGGAGATAGTCATGTTATTCAAAATAAGGATCATCTGCACCTACTTGTTCTTTAGAAGCATACAGAGTACCGATCAGTTAATAACTGGGGATTACCTTCAGCTCTCTTCTTATTTAAATTTCCACAAGTTCACTTTGAATTCTTGCAATTGTTACTTGAGTAAAATCTATACCTGGCATAGAATTGACTTTTTAGGGAATAGTTCCTAACTACCACCCCAACAAAAATTAACCATTTAACTCATATGCTTTCTTTTAAGGTTACAAATCTTGTTCATTTGCACGTGGGTGGTCCCCAAGATCCTCACCCTCTGGGATACATACACTTTCTTCAGTTATTGAATAGGATGTTAATGTAGATGCTGTTGTCAAATGTTTGTGAAGGTGTAATTAAGCTCTCTCTCTTCTTCAAGAGGAGGAGGTTAAATTTGGGGCCTAAATGAATCAGTAGATGGCTTAGAAGGATGGGGCTTTACACAGAAATTTGTTAAGGAGTGATTTAATGAAAGACACATTCTATTGCTGTCCTTTAAGACAGAGAGGCCACTGGCAAGGAAGAGATAGTATTTATGACTAAGAATTCAAGAGAACAGGGACTTCTGCTCTCTAGGGAAGTGAGTTCTTGAGTGAACTTGGAAGAGACTCCCAAATCTCAGATGAGGAAAGCAAGTCTAACCAATTCCTTGAGTTCAGCCCTGTGAAATCTTAAGCAGAGGGCCCAAATATGGCACATACAAAAGTATGGACTAATGATTGAGTATTGTGATACTTAGTTACACAGCAATAGAAGATGAGTACATTTGTATTTGTTTGATACAAAATAAAGTAGCAAAAAAGAATGGCTGAACAAAATGGTCCATCTCTGCTATAGACTAGAAGTTTTTTAAAAAGACTCTAATATATGTATGTGTGTGTGTGTGTGTGTGTGTGTGTGTGTGCTCAAGGCTAGTGCTATACCACTACAGCCAGAGCTCCACTTCTGTTTTTTTGATAATTAATTTGAGATAAGAGTGTTACAGACTTTCCTGCCCTAGCTGGCTTTGACCCATAATCCTTAGAGTAGCCGCCAGAAGTGACAATACAAAAATAACTAGCATAACCTCTTCAGAATAGAAAGGTAATGATAGATACATGTATTCATATCTTGCTTGTTTATAACCATAAAATCTGGTAGTAAATTGAAAGGTTGTTCATAAGTAGCTGCAGCTCTAAACTCTGGACGTTGTTGCTTTTCTGATTTTTATGCTATACATGATAGATTTTTAGCTCAAAGATTTTCTCAAAAGAATAAACAGTCTAAATGACAACATTTCACTTTATTTGTTGCTATTTCACCCAGATGTTCACAGTTCCTATGGAATTTGAAGTAGCAACTATTTTTCAATGGTGGTTGAACCACTCTTCCGCTCCTGATTCCATGGTTCAACCAGTAGCCATATGAGTTATCCAACTGGGTGATGAGGGTGTGATTTTTCCATAACCCACACTCTCCATTCATTCTAGTCAAAAGAACTGTATTATCATGGAGAGATGGATTTGAAAGCTAATAACGTTTCTTGAGTTCTAGTTTGTTTTTTTTTTTTGGCTCCTCTTTTATTTCTAATGACCTGGAGTCACAAATGAAGGGACCCCACAGGTAGAGAATATATGAGTGGGTGAATAGGGACATAAGTGATGCATATATTCAAGAATTCAAATGCAACTAATGAACAGGCAGTCTAACGAAGAATAGAAGTATCCTAGCCATTAGAAGACCTGTGTTTGAGAAGACAAGTTCTAGTGTATCAGAGAAATTATTTACTCTCTCTGAACCTTAGAAAGCCACTAAATTATGCTAAATAGTCTCTTGGATTTCTCTCATTTCTATATTGAGGCTTCCAGCCACTTAAGTGGTGAACTATTATCTCATCCCATGCAGCATGTGTTTGTTGTTACAGCAGTGTTCTGGTCCTTGAATAAGTGAATGCTGCATTTCTACCACTGAGTCCCTCTTTAATGAAGCAGTGCTCACATCATCAGTATATTTAATTAAGAAATTTAACTAAATTTAACTTAAGAAAGTTCCACTGTATCTATTGGACAAATGGTGGTACTTAGGCCCAAACTACCATTTTCCTAAATACTGAAACAATTTTTTTTATTTTTTAACATGTATATGTAAAGGTTTCTTACATTCAAAAGAAAATTTTCTTATAATTCAACCAATATTTATTAAAAGTTTACTTAGCACAAAGCATTGTCATACATCCTGTGAAAGAAATAGGAAAATCTTTTATTCCCAAAGAATTTTATTTATATACAGATATAAAATGATTGAGCTCATAAAGTAAAAAAAAAAATCAGTATCATTGCAAGTTGCAGAGACAGAGCACTAGAGCTCTGTTTTAATAAAAGATGAAAAAGACTAGTGTAGTCCTTTAAGGAGTACCAGTTACCTGTATGTAGGTGAACACTTATTCAAACAAGTAATGCAATGTAAGAACACAGTTGTTGATCAAAAGCCACTAGAAGAAAAGCAGCCACTCTTTCTACAAAATGTGGGAAAAGTCCTCCATTCCTTATGAAATGCAATGTAAAGTACACAGTACTACATTAGATCTATTCTTGCCAGATGCATTTAACCAAAAAACATCTATTAAAGGCTTTAGAGCTATGTTCTAGCTTACAAAAATAAAGAGTTTCCTCCGAATCCCTCGAGAGCTTGTTTAGCCTCCAGTTTCTCCGCCATCATCCTCCTTAATAAGCCAGGCCCAAAGAAACATAGGTCCTATGGTTTCCCTTATTTGCAATAACTAGTATATGTATGAGTCAAGCAAAAAAGGTCAGATAAGGAGATATTAGGTGACATGAACCCCAAGATAAGGAATCAAGTGGTTTTTTGTTTCTTGCTATTGTTTCTAACATATTTATAAGATGATTTCTTTCTTGCTTTGTATGTCCCTCCCCCATGCTATAACCCCTGCTTTCACTGTATTTGATGTTGGTATAATTTGTGGAGGGGAAGGACACAGGTGGACCCACTGCAACAATGAGATGTACAAGTCCTTATGTTGAAAAACAAACTTTACAACTTTGGCCCGGGGGTGGGGGCAGGAAGGGGGGGGGAGATGGGAAGGGATGGGAAGGGGAAACAATGGAGGAGGCAACAATGCTTGATAAGAAATGTATTCATTACCTTGCTCATGTAATTGTAACCTCTCTGTATGGTATTTTCACAATAAAAACTTATTAATAAAAAAAAAGAAAGAAGAAAGAATGAATCATGCAAATCCAGAATATGAGAAGATCCTAAAGACCTTGATTCTTCAACAGGGCAGTGTCATTAAAACTTAAGGAATGTTTTAGACTGAAACAGGCATAAAGGACCTGTCAGCCAAACATAATACATATCCTGTCTGTCCTTGTTTATCTAAAATAGCTGTCTAATATAACATTTACTTATGTTTGCATAAAGCAATTGTAAATATAATGAGGATAATAAAGAAAATTTGAAGATTGATTGGTACTGAAAGATATAGGAGACACTTCAATGTTTAGAAATACTAATAATGTTAGAAATCTCTTTTTTTTAATTGTGAGAATACCATACAGAGGGGTTACAATTACATGGCAAGATAACAAGTACATTTTTTATCAAGCATTGTTGCCTCCTCTTTGTTTCCCCTTCCAGAAATCTCTTAATTGTAATAATGATTTGGTGAAATCTCATGAAGTATCTTATTGCATAAACTAAATACAGCAATAATTTTAACAAAATAGATTTTAAAAATTCTGTGACAAACATGTATGTTTATTTATACCATTATAATTTTTCTGTGTCTGAAAACTTACAGAATAAAGAGTTAAAAACAAAATAAATGGGGCTTGGAAGGTATCGAAGTGGTAGAATGCTTTCCTTGCATGCATAAGGCCCTGGGTTCGATTCCTCAGCACCACATAAGCAGAAAAAGCCAGAAGTGACACTGTGGCTTAAGTGGTAGAGTGCTAGCCTTGAGTTGAAAAGCTGAGGGACAGCACCCAAACCCAGAGTTCAGGCCCCACAACCAACAATAAATAAATAAATAAATAAATAAAATAGTGTGTAGATAAAAGGAAAACAAATCATCAGAAAAAGGAGGAATGGTTATTTATTTTACCACATATGCTACTTTGACTCCATTACAAGTGTTCAAGCCTAGACACAAGTGGAGCTTTAAAATGCCTTTAGACATGGGAACCAAGAATGACATTAGAGTTTTTAGATTCTGATTTTGTTTTTACACTTTCTCTCAAGCCACAATGATCTTTTTTAAAAAAATGTATTTTAATCTTATTGTAAAGGTTATGTACAGAGGTGTTACAGTTACATATGTCAGATAATGAGTATATTTCTTTTCTTTTTTCTTTTTTTCAGTCATGGGGCTTGAACTCTGGGTCTAGGTGCTAACGCTTAGCTCTTCAGGTCAAGGCTAGCTCCCTACTACTTAAGCCACAGCACCACTTCCAACTTTTTCTGCTTCTGTGGTGCTGAGGAATTGAACTCAGGAACTCATGCATGCAAGGCAAGCACTCTACCACTGAGCCACCTGAACAGTGTCACCTCTTCCCTGATTTTCTCCCAGTTTCTCCCCTCAGATTGATCTTAACCAAAATGGAAGACAGATGTCTTCCATTGAATTTATCCAAGGAAACCTGCATAATCCAAGGAGACTTGAATTTATCCAAGGAAATCTGAACTAGTTTCCTTGACCTTGTGGGAGTAATGCGGGGCCTTTATCTTGTTGCAGAGTATCAGGATTTGGCCCAAAGAGCAGAGCTCTGAAGCCATGGCTGGTTGTCCTTCTCATTGTGTTGACACTGATACTGATGGTCCTCACTGTCGTTGTTCTGGCTCCCTTCCTAGGCTCTGGTAGGTAAAACCACAGATTTCACTTTTAAAAATCTGTTACTATAAAGGTGATGTTCAGAGGGGTTATAGTTTCATAAGTCTGGTAATGAGGACATTTCTTTGTGAACAGTGTCACCTCTTCCCTCAAGAATTTCACTTTTATTTGCAGACAAGTGAAGGAAATTTATGCTTGCATCTGTAAATGGTACGTTTAGAATATTTTTAAATGTATCTGATCATTTCCTTAGCAAATAGTTAATATGTTTATCACAGGCAAATACTTTTCTGGGTTCCCAGGGTACACCATTAAGCAAAGTAGGGAAGGTTTCTGATTTCACAGAGCTTGCAGTCCAGTATTCTACATAAAATATTTTAAAAGAGTCATTGTACTAGACTAAACATGCTAAACAATTTTCATCATTCATTACATATTTAAATAACAAGCTGTGTTAACCCACTTATTTTTAAATGTAATTTCCTTTTGTCTCTTTTACTCATGACCATCATTTTCTGCCTACCAGCTTTTCTAGGACAAATAAAAACACATATAAAACAAAATAATGATAGCTAAACCATGAAAACATCACTTTTTAGAGAAAAGTGCCCTCTTCCCCAAATAGTATTCAAGAATTGTATTTTTTGCCTAGTATATTTAAAATATCATAAACAATGCATTTTTGAACTCTCCTCTCTCTTATTACATTTTTTGGTCAGGACTTGAACACAATACCTGATGTTTTTGCTCATTGACTAATGCTCTACCACCTGAACTACACCTCCAACTCTCGCTTTCCTCTCAATGCAAAGTATAAATCATTTTCTTTTTGATGAATCCTTTTGTCATTCTCACCTTCTGTGGGTGGTTAAAATGATGAGTTCAATTGTGGTCATATCTGTTGTCACCTTCCTCAGACTTGATGAGGGAATATGCCTTTAATAGGAAACTAAGAGGATTTAAGTCCATAATCCAGTCTTCATGTGAAAACCCCAATTGTAGTTTATGCCAATGGCAAATGATACTCGAGTTAATTCATTTGATTGCACAAAACCCTCTTAACTATGAAAACAAAGTTTGATACCAGTATGGACTATAGTAAATAAGTCAAAATCCACGGGTTCAGAGATAGTCCGTTTGGAGTCATTACCCTTCAGTCTTTCCTTTCTCAGTCCATTGTCAGGAGACCCATTACTTTTTATTGCAAAGATCTGATTGACTTATTACGTACTTTTCTTACCTACAGTCTCAGTTAGTGTTTCCCCTAGCCTTCTTATAGCTGTTTGTCTGTTTCTAAGTATCTCACTGCAAGTAAAAATTCATAAAAATACCCATTTACCTCTATTATCAATCAGTAGACTATATGTGGCAAGGAGCAATGTCATAATGAATATTTAAGCTCTAGAGCCAGATTGTAGAACACAAACTTTGGATAAGTCACCTACTAATTGTAATGATATAACACAAAGCTAATTACTTATGCCACTGTGTCTTATTTTCCTCCTCTGTAAAATAAAGGGGATGTGCATCCTAGAAAGTGAGTGTGATCAGATAATACATGTTAACCACACAGAACAGTACTGGAAACACAGTGCACATTCAACAAATGCCAGCTACGATTTATTATTAACATCTAACAGCAAACTAATACTTATGAAACTCAATTTCAAAGAAGCTCAAAGACATATTTAAGACTTCATAATAGCTGTATTAGAATTAAATCTTTGTCCTAAAATATTTTCCTGAATCATTTAATTTCCTACTTTCTTTTTTCTTTGCAGGTCAGAGAATGGAATACGACCATGGCATCGTTGAAGTTTCACATCCCCAAGACAATAGTCATACTGAGAAAAAGAGTTCATATCAACTTAAGGAATTGCAAGAGATGAATGAAAACTTGGTAAGTTGATAAAAACTCTTGTTCTTGTAAAATAGCACACATGATGAGAATTTTGTAGATAGTTTCCTTTATTTTGAAACGTAAGAGTTTCAGACCATCTCCATCAGAATCAGCTGGCAGATTTCCTAGTCCACCCATATCTCATCCATCAGTATCTGATGAATGAGAAGGTTGAGAGAGGAGTAAAGAAATCCTCCTATCCAACATGTGGGTAATTCTGAGAAACCATTGTCCCTACTCAACCACTTCATTTAAAGATGATAATACTGAGACAATTGTTTTCCCAACTTCACCACAATACTTTCCTAGTAAAAGTATAACTGTATCAGAGCTAGTTATTTATAATTTTGTACCCTTTTTTCAAGACCTCATTTTAAGATTTAGAGTATTTGTGTGTGTGTGTGTGCCAGTCCTGGGACTTGAACTCAGGGGCTGAGCACTGACTCCCTAAGCTTTTCTTCTCAAGGTTAGCACTCTACATACACTTGAGCCACACTCCACTTCCACCTTTTTTGGTAGTTAATTGATGGGTTGTCTAAGAACCATGATCCTGATATCTCAGTCTCCTAAGTAGCTAGATGCCACCAATGCTGGGCTTTACAATATTTTATAAAAAGATGAGAAAATAAGGACAACCAAATATATTCAATTTACTTCACCAATGTATTATTAAAGACAAAAATATGCAGGCCTAGATGGAAGCTAGTAGCTTACGTCTACAATCCTAGCTACCCAGGAAGCCAAGACCTGGAAGAAGGTGATTTGAAAGCAACCCTGGCAGAAAAGTCTTCAAATCTCCATCTCTAATTAACCAGTAAAAATGCCGACAGGCCTCTCAGGGACAAAGACTGAGTGAAATAATGACACATTCTCATCAGTGTAATATGCAAAGCCCCTTTCTGGTTGTCAATCATCATCTCTTGCTTAATATCCTTTATTCCCACAAGCCCATACTAATTGCTTTCTGTGATTCATGAGTGATTTGTTTGTATTCACTAGTGTAAAATTGCATTTTTGTTTTATGTGCCCAAGTTTCAAACTTATCTTTTATATTAGAAGTAAATTTTGTCTCAACTTTTCATGTTGCTGAATGTACATCTAATTGATTGCTATTAGCTACTATATGACAATTCATACTTTATGCCTGCCATGTGTTCCCTGAGTACTTGCCTACAACCCCAAGAACTGCTGCCATAAACAGATTCCTATGTATTCCCTTTGGGTCATGCAAACATTTCTGGGAGTAAAATTACTATGCCGTTTGCAAGTATTTCATTTAACTAATTGGTACAGGACAGCACTTCATGGTGGCTGAATCAAGGTGCATGTCCATCTATGGTATGTAAGTGTTCATTGGTTCTAACTGCTATAACCAAAGTACTATACATTGGATGAATTAAACAGCCAACATGTATTTCAAGTGGAAAGCTTTAGGAGTCTAAGTTCAACTAACCAGTAGGTTTGGTGTCAGGTGAGGGCTTGCTTTTTGATTCCTAGAAAACCAATTATTTCTTGGGTTCTCATATGTAGTAAAATGTAAGAAGACCCTTTTCTCTTTCAAGATGGCCTATCTTCATGGACAAATTATGGCTTCCCAAACCTCATTTCCTTAGGCCATCACTGTGGGTTAGGATGTCAAGATATGGATTTGGATAAAACTCATTTCACAACATCTAGAATTATGTGACTTTATTTTTCTTTTCCTGGTATCATTTGACAGCCTAATAAGCATAAAATAGCGTCTTATTTATGACTTAATTTGCATTTTTAAAGTAATAATGAATTTGTATATCATTCCCTATACAGATTAGCTTATTGGGTTTTCATTTCTGTAAAGTACTTGTACATGTTTTTTGCCTCCGTTTTTTGTTTATTCATATATCTTTGCAGGAGTTTCTTACTTTTTCCTAGATACTAATAGTATATTAATTGTAGATATTCTACTTATACATTCTGTGTTTTGTTAATATTGACTACTGAAACAAAGGTCTATAACTTGGAAGTAATCAGATTCATCAGTTTTCTTTGCTTTATAACTACTTTGGAGGAAACTTATTCCCTCCTAAGTCATAAAGTATTTTACCATATTTTCTGATATTACATTCATAGACCTTTATGCTGTCTCTAAAGCATCTCAAGAACACTTCTGAAAAGTGCTATTAAGTAAGAACTAAATTTCTAGACACTATATAATGAGGCAGCTTTCAAATAAAACCAGATAACCAGTCAAAGCTTTCCTCAATATATATGGCATGGTTATTGAGCTCTCTGTATTTCTTGGCACCTGGATCTTACAGAAAAGGAAATATGATCTGTCTTCTCAAATTGTTACCAATTTCTTTGAAGAGATATGAGTAATACATGTGAAGTTGAACAACATGGCATGATATAATTATGGATTAAATTGGATCTTGAGGGCAATAATATAGAGAATTTCACAGGAAAGGAAGATCAATAAGGACTCTCAAAAGAAGAGCTTTGTATTATTTTATACCTGTTTAAATGAGACAGGTATTCTTTCCTCTGCCATCCACCCCTTCCCCATCAAGTTTGTTTTAGAGAAATTACAGGAAGAGTGGGTGCCTCATCCTGAGCCACTCCTGCCTATTGTTGCTAAATCCTAATGAATAACATCAGATTCTTCTCTCTCTCCTATATGGGTACTAATTAGATTTCTCAGAAAGGCAAGTTGTAGTTCCTGTTTGTCTTCATAACTTAGGATTTCCTGATTTGAATTTGAATGGAGCTGGAAAAGTAAAATGAGTTCATGCTCAAATTCTACTAAAACTCAGTCTAATTCCCTGAAATAATGGGACAGACATAGCCCTTCTCTCATATCATTCTTTAGAGATGACTCCAGTGACCAGATACCAGCTCTTCAACTTAAGATCAGACCACCTCTTGATAAATTCATCATACTTGAAAATATCATAAACAAAAACAATGTTTCCCATACACTTACATTACTAAACATCAATAGGTTAGTCTAGCCTGCTTTAACTATGCCCAAAACACATTAAAGTGAATCGTTGATTAAAATCATCTAGCAGAAAACTTGTTTAATAATAAAGTATTCAATGGTGCATATAATTCATTAAATATCTATATTCACAAAAGGCTAAAACTGTAGCATATTACTGCCCAGCTTTGGTACCTATTTTTAGTCCAGAAAATGATCAGAATCTAAAATTCAAAGTACAAGTTCTACTGAGAGTAGAAAGTTTCTATAAAGCACAGTTTCTACTGAATATATCTAACTTTCACATCTTGTAAAAGTCACACAAATCATAAACAGAACTATTGGAAGCTGGATGCAGTCCATAATCAGCAATACTCCCAAATAAGGACATCACTTTTGTTGTCACTCAGAGTTTTTGAGTTTGAGTAAAGTTACTACTTACTGAAAGGAATGCCTCACTTAGTATATTTCAGAAAGAG
The DNA here is from genome assembly GCF_024711535.1 of Dipodomys merriami. Taxonomy (NCBI): domain Eukaryota; kingdom Metazoa; phylum Chordata; class Mammalia; order Rodentia; family Heteromyidae; genus Dipodomys; species Dipodomys merriami. The sequence continues at coordinate 26,370,752 of NW_027206512.1, forward strand.
GAAAAGCTCTTAAGATCATAGCATCACTACCTATGTGAAACTTCTGACCTTATAGTACCATGGTGATAGTAAAAATTAACCTTTTGAATGTTAGGTACCATACTGAGCATCTTATATGTATTATTTTCACCTTATCTTGAATAGCAACCTTGTAAGGGAGGTAAAGTTACTATAATTTTCAAATCTAGGTGCAGAAAGGTTAATTTTCTCAAGGTCACATACCTATTAAATGATACAGTTAAGATTTGAAAGAATCGGAGACAGAAGCCACCATGAACATTAAAAATAGCAACACTTGGGACAAACAGTGACTAAGTCCCATGGGGAAAGGGTGGTGCTAGGCATTGAACCCAGAATCTGCTGCATGAGGACAAATGTTCCACCACTGAAATACCTCCCCAGCACTTAGCATTTTTAAGATAAATTCTTACTACAACTCAGATTGGCTTTGAATTTACTGTGTAATCTAAGTTAGCCTTGAATTCTTTTTTTAAAAATTCATTGTAAAGATGCAGTACAGAGGGGTTACAGTTACATGAGTAAGGTAATGAGTATATTTCTTGTTGAGCATTGTTACCTCCCTCCTTTGTTTTTCTCCTACTATCCCTTCCCTTTCCCACTTCCCCCACTCCTCCTCTCCCCTCCCAAAGTTGTAAAGTTCATTTTCAACATAGTGTCTTGTGGGTATGATTGTGGGAATGATTGGGTCATTCTGTGTCCTTATTTCAGCATTTTGTTATTCCCCTTCTCCTCCCCAAATTATATAAATGTATATACAAGATGCAGGGCACCAAAATCAAATACAGCAACAACAGGGGATGTACCATAGGGGGAAAACATACAAAAGAAACAAAAGAAAATCGCATAGTACATTAAAAAAAACAACAACAAAGAAAAACCTCTTATGTCCATATTTTGGGATTCATTTCACTTAGCATCATCTTATATGGTCATATATACATAGCTTTTGAGCTTTTCTGTTCATCTGATAAGATTATACTAGACATAGTAGCTGCACTCCCCTGCTAGAACCTCCAAACAACTCCCATGGACTTGAATTCTTTATCTTCCTGCCTCAATTTCCCAAAGGCAAGGATTACAGGTATAGACCTCCACTCTCAGCTTGTGAAGGAATTTTTACTTGAGATTTCAGACTTGCATTTATTTATTTATTAAAGATTAGACATTTAAAAAGATACATATCAGTATTTAACTTGTATCCTGGAAAAATAGCTAATTATATAAGTTCATATGGAACCTACAGGTTAACATTACAAGAAGGTGTTGTTGTCTTCTCTTTACAGATAAGAGAACTAAGTCTGAGTTCAAAGTCTATAGCTTACAGATGATGGATGGGAATTTTGAGGCTAGCTAGGTAACACCGAACATATGCTGTTCAACTACATGTCAAGAAGAGACTCAACTAAAAAGGAGGATAAAATGATTCAAACCTACATCAATTGTTTCATTTATTTTTTAAAATCCATAAGCTTATAAATTATTAATTATGGTGTCATTATAAATATGGTTACAATATAATCTTTTATCTGTGTGTAGGCTAGTTCCAGGTTTGAACTCAAGGCCTGAGCACTGTTCCTGAGCTTTTATGCTCAAGGCTTGTATTCTACCACTTGAGACACAGCTCCACTTCTAGCTTTTTTGGTGCTTAATTGGAGATAAGAGTCTTTTTTTGGGGGGGGGGTTTCCGGTCATGGGGCCTGAACTCTGGGCCTGAGCGCTGTCGCTCAGCTCTTCAGCTCAAGGCTAGCGCTCTACCACTTGAGCCACAGTGCTACTTCCGGCTTTTTTCTTTTTGCTTATGTGGTGCTGAGGAATCGAACCCAGGGCTTCAGGCATGCAAGGCAAGCGCTCTACCACTGAGCCAACTTCCCAGCCCCAGAGATAAGAGTCTTAATGGACTTTTTTGTCTGGGCTGGCTTCAATATATGATCCTTAGATCTCAGATTCCTGAGCAGCTAGGATTACAGGTATGAGCCACCAGTGCCTAGCCACAATATATTCTTAACTGATATATTAGAATATATCTTCATCATGGTTAATTCATTTATTTGTGTTAGTTTTGGGCTGAGGAAGGCAACAATAGAAGGTACTATAGCAGAGAGAAAGAATACAGATGGTTATAGTTGTGTATATGTTTATCATAAAAGTCTAAAGTTGGAGAAAAGGTATGGATGGCTATATCTTTTGAGAGAAATTTTCTAAGAAAATAAATAGTATGAGATATCTAAAACTTGATTAGATTTATAGAAATAATCAATCCTCAGCATAGGAAAAAATTTAATGTGTGAAGTCTGTGTTTACAGACTTCATTATGCCACATTACCTAGAATGTCATATACCACTCAGTAAATTTAGCATCTCATTAGGCATTACAACAGAGGCTAAGTGAAATGATACTCAATCTCTATTGATCTATCTATCTACTTATCTATGAAAATTTCAAAATACATGAGCCTTCTAATAACTACCTTTTTTTTGCTTTAGATATTCTAGTTTTGATACCACTTCGTTCAATTTTTAAATAAATCCAAATTAGGTTTATTTGCAGACATATTCTGTGACACAGTAAAACATTAATACTTTATCATTTATAATCTTTAATTTGGGGTATTGTTTTCTAGTGTATTGCAACTGACTGTGTGCAATTACTTGGCCCTTGATGTCTATCTGTTTCCTTCTGACATTCCACAAAGAGATATTGAAGTCACACTGATGCAATCAAAGAAATGACTGATAACATCACAGAATGACACCCCATTAGTGACCTCATTATCTTCTAATTTAGAGCAACAAGAAAGCCACACTTCCATGATACTCCACCCATACCCACGGACCTCTGATGGCATTCTGTCCAACTCTAGATGAAGCACTGGGCTCAAAGCTGTGGGAGAGAGACCTGATTCTCAGAAGTTAATGAACCCCAAAATCTTGGGCAGCATCCCTTAATGCTCAGCCTGACCATGTACCAGCTAGGCTGGAGAGATTTACAGCTGACACCTTCAATTTGAAAAACAAACAACACTGACATGTTAAATGAAGACAATAATGTATGGCAGTAAAAATTGTCAAGATTATACTCCTTCAGTTGCTGGTCCACTTAGGGACCACTCACTGCTGCTTGTGTATTTGCCTGTGGTCAGCACTGTGAGAACATTAACAGACTCTGAGTCTGGATGGCCTTGGCTAAATTCTGGTTCTATGGCTCACTGAAATGTCATCTTGAGCAAGTCACTTCCTCATCCATATAATGCAGATAATAGCAGTATTCACTTTAGATGCTGACGTGGAAAGCAACTGGCCTGAAATATAAGAGACTTAGTACTTGGTACTAAGGAAGAAATCAGTGATTATTATTCCTGATTTTATAAAGTCTATAGTCTCATAATAAAGGGGTTTTCTACAAAGAAACAACTGACACAAAAGGTGTCCATGAGGAGAAAAAAATATGTCTTCAAATAATTCATGTGTATTTTTTCTAGGAATGCTTATCTCATTCAAATGTATAAAGTACATTCAAAACCTTCATAATGTTAACAAGTAAATGCAAGGCTTTCTGCTAAATTAATTTTTAATTTCCTTTTATTTATTTATTTATTTATTTATTTATTTATTTATTTTTTTTTTTTTTTGTCGGTCGTGGGGCTTGAACTCTGGGCCTGAGCGCTGTCCCTCAGCTCTTCAGCTCAAGGCGAGCGCTCTACCACTTGAGCTACAGCGCCACTTCCGGTTTTCTGGTGGTTTATTGGAGATAGGAGTCTCACGGTCTCTCCTGCCCGGGCTGGCTTTGAACCGCGATCCTCAGATCTCAGCCTCCTGAGTAGCTAGGATTACAGGCGTGAGCCACCAGCGCCCGGCTTCCTTTTATTTATATACTAATTCAGCCAACTCATTTTGCAGTTATCATACAAAAATCACTGCAGAATATGACAACATAAATCAGTCTATGCAAAATGCTTATCACTTTAGTAAAGGAGATCACATATTTACATAAATAACTTTGTGAACTAGAAGAAGATGTAAAAGGGATAAAAAAAAAAAACCTGAGGTGGAAGGAAGAATGATTGGTCTGAGGATGAAGGAAATGCCAACGGAGGTATTATCTGAGATAGATCTTGAGAGACAGATAATTGTGATTCAGAAAAGCAAAGCTAGCCGCAAAGAAGAAGGTGCTCCAGGCCAAAGGTCAAGTTCACAGGAAAATACTTGCAAAATATCGAGGGTAAGAACATGGAACAGGCATGCTGTGGACAGATGGTAAGAACCTCAGAAGTCTAACAATGATGTGAACACAGTTTAAAATGCAATTGCACTCTATTTTCTATGTCTATCTTGAATTCATTCCTTATTGGAACTGTAAATTCAATTAAGACTCACTTCAGATTAAGGTTGTCTTTAAAATAAAAGGGCCTCTTTTGCCAGCTTTCATGTGATATAAATTATATCTATATAAATAAATAAATTATATCTATATAAATATCTATATATAAATTATATCTATATAAATAAATGATATCTAAAACTTTTCCATGGTACACCTTTAGTTTCTTGAGTTCTTAAAAGCTTATCTGGTATCATATTGGAACCAAGAGATAGCCAATTCCATTTTCCAGTCTTCATGGCATAGGCATCTGAATTTTGATGTCTGAGACCAAAGAAATCCCTATGGAAAGACAGAGATTGCTGTAACAGAAGCAGCTGACAGCGAAAGGTGGTGACATGTAAGAACAGCTAGTTAAGGAATGAAAGATGAATGTCTGGGCGTATCTGTTTGTTTGAGTTGTCAACCTCTCCCTAACTCTTTCATTAAACCCCAAACTAACCTTCAATTGCCCAGAGACCTTAATCCTAACACAATTTCCAACGTTCCAATACCATCAAGCAGAAAGAGGGGGTCTTTTGTTCCATGTTAAGAATAACTCCAACTATAAAACTCTACAAATTCCCCTGGAAGAAAGAGGCTACAGGGATTTGTAAATCACTAATTCTATCAAGTTGTATAAATAATAATAATAATACACTGACAGAAAAATGTGTGTAGGTTTGAAATGAAGAACTGTCTTCCAAAACTGTGGCGCAATTGGAAGATCTTAATTTTGTCCTAAAAAAAAAAGTTGTTTTGATGCAAGCCTTAACTCTCTCAGGCAGACAAAATTTCAAGGTTTCTGGAAAGCTCATTTCTGGATAAACTCCTTTCAGCCATTACATTTATACTCATGTTTTCTCAGGTTTCCCATTATAAATTCGGTAGTGTTTTTTACCAAACTCTGCGCTACTTTTCTCAAAATGTCCGGCAGCCCATAGCTCCAGAAGATCCCGGGACCTCACTCCTGACTTGATTCTTGAGACTTTCTAAACATAGGGTACTATAATCTGAATAATAAAAAAGAAATTTTGTATTATTGGCATCACCTAAGTTTCTTCTACCTAGACTTACGGTATTCTTTTAGCTCCTATTTTCCCAACAAATGTAATAATTCAAAGATCGAATTAAGGCTAGGGCTGGCCATTTTCAGTGGGCACACTGCCAGATAGAGTGTATCATCCAGAGTCCAAAACCTGATCCAGTGCCTTCACCTAGTTCCAAATGACCAAGAATCAATGATGGGTGGAACTGATTCAAAGGATGATGACAAACCAAAGTTACTGAAATATCCAACTGCTATTGACTTTCCTTCCTTTTAAAATTCATCACATTTCCCACTTCCTTTTAGTTTGCCTTTTATTTTCTTTGGGAACTTCCTTGCCAGGTACTGAGTAATAGAACTAGTTGTCACAAGAACAATGTCATTCTCAGAAAAGCACACCTTACAAAATAGCTTGGTTTCTTTCATAGAATCCCCAACCACCAAATTTAGGATTTCCTTATGGATGAAGGCATATTTGTGATAGTAACAAGTCATCAATATTTAAGTGTTTCCTTTGATCTTATATCTAAAACTAGTACCAAATATGTCCCTTTAAAAGTATTCAACTGAATTATCTTTAGGTTAGTTAACTATTTACTTGAAAACCTATAGGAATGTTCTCTAAGGGAAATAAACTGAAGTAAAGTGTGCATCATATTTAACAAGGAAACTATCTTATTGCATGGACAAATATGGATCCCATAAATACAAAATCTAGATTTAAGTCCCAGTTTATCATTAACTACATGAAGCCAGGGGGAAAATTCGCATAGTATCTTTGAGTCACAGTTTTCTTTTTTAGTAAAAACAGGAATCAAAATAATATTTTTTTTCCATAGGGAATTGTAAAGGTCAGAGGAGAAAATTATTTTGGATTATAATGGTTCCAAATGAAGCATCTACCGCTTCCTGGTATTGCTAAAGGAGTCATGGCTTGCCTCTTGATCCCTGAAAGAGCTTTCCTTTTTATTTTTGTGGTTTTTAAAAAAGAGTTCATTTCCTTAGCTTTTTCTTCAGACATTTCCCTCCCCACCCTTCACCCCCAACATACAAACATTTGGCTCATCTACTTGAATGATGGCCACCAAGTGTTTACTTGGGAAGACTAAACCAAATTCACCACAGTACCATGCTGTAGCAGGCAAGCACAGCTGTGTATATTGACACAAAACAATCCCCTTTCCTTCTTCTTCCTCAGTGGCACAGACTAAGTAATACAATTTTGACTTAGTGTTTAAATACTACTTTAATCATTCTTTCTTCCACAATCATCAATTTAAGTACTATTGGCTCTCACTTAAATGCTGAATGTTTCTTCATTTTCATTATATCTGAGAACCAAAGACCTGCAGAAATGGCTAAGACCTGCAATGCCAACATGGAGGCTAGAGGACCAACAATTACCAGCCCAAACATTCCCAGTACTTTCTATATATTTAATCCTCCTAGCCCTATGAGTAAAATATTAATATCCTTTGTCTTATACGTTATAAAACTGAGGCTTTACTTGATTTAGTGTATTCTCCAAAGTTGGCCAGTTCATGAGCAGCAGAAACAAACTCTGTTTCTCTCCATCACTTCTCAAAGCTTCATTCCAGAAGAGGAGAAGGGAAGAGTGAAGCCAAGAATAAATTACGCCTCCTACAAAATTAAGAAGAGGGGCTGGGAAGATGGCTCAGTGGTAGAGCCTTTGCCTTGCATGCCTGAGGCCCTGGGTTCGATTCCTCAGCACCACATAAGCAAAAAAAGAAAAAAAAACGGAAGTGGTGTTGTGGATCAAGGGGTAGAGTGCTAGCCTTGAGCTGAAGAGCTGAGGGACAGCACCCAGGCCCAGAGTTCAGGCCCCATGACCAGACCCAAAAAACAAACAAACAAAATTAAGAAGAGTGAGGAAAGGGGTGGGTGGGGAGGGATGGGTGAGAATGTTGAACATGGTGACATTGAGCAAGATGCTTTATGTTCGTTCATAAACTGCTTTGATAAATACTAACTCCTTTGTACAACTACTTAAAGCTCATTTTAAAAGTAAAAAATTTTAAAGCCTCATTCCCTCTCTTATCTCTGTTCTGTAGCTTTCTATTATTCACTCTATAAGTTTTAGAGTATCTTCTACTCCAGACACTTACACTAGAAGCTAGAATCATTTGGAGAGGTGCCTTAAAAACATGAGCAGCCAGGTCACTGTAAGTCCAATTGAAATTTTGAGAGAGTAGACCCAATATCTGTTATTTTTTTAATTCAGCCAATAATTCTGTCATGCTGTGAAAATTGAGAATCGTTTATTAAAACAAAAATGCTATTATTCCTGTATTTTAAAATCCAGAGTATAGCTTTATTACAAAATATCTCGTTAACATACTGTTTCTCTCTTGAAATAACAGGTGGAGAAGATATTCATAGATTCCACTTTGAACAAGCACTACATCAAGAATCAAGTAGTCAGGCTGATGTACGTATGTTGGGGCTAAAGTATAACCACAGCCTAGAGGGTCAAAGGGCAAAAGATTCAGGATCCTTCATATATTGTGTGTCTCTGTGATTCAGCCCTTACTAGGATGCTCATAGATACTATGTCTCAGTCTATATCTGTAATACAGAGCTAGCCACTATTTTGTAATAGAAAAGTAAGATTTTGGGTGGTGTGGAAGAGGAAGTGATATACTTATATTTCCCCGGGAGACAGTTATCCCAAATAGCAGAAGCAAGATTCAGAGTTTATCAACTGGTTATTAGGTCTAAAATCTGCATGCACTAAGTACTATGCTTTTGACAGATGTGTCACTTTGAAAGCATTAGGAAGACAGAGTTGACTACGAAACTTTACCAGTAGAAGAACCCTAGTCACAAGAGACATGCCCAAACAAAAAGATGTTTCTATTGTATTTGTTGTTATTGGGATGGAAGAAGGCTCAGATCAGTTGCAGAAAGTGCTCAGAGGTTTCAGTTGTCTTACTTTGAAAATCACATAGCTGAACATTCAGACACAAATCCATGAATATGTATGATTAATCTTCTTTTTCGTGGGGCCTGAACTCTGGGCCTGGGCACTGTCTCTCAGCTCTTCAGCTCAAGGCTAGCGCTCTACTACTTGAGCCACAGCGCCACTTCCGGCTTTTTTTCTTTTTGCCTATGTGGTGCTGAGGAATCGAACCCGGGGCTTCAGGCATGCAAGGCAAGCGCTCTACCACTGAGCCAACTTCCCAGCCCATGATTAATCTTCTTAAAGGAAAAGAAAAAGGTTATATTCATCTGTGGATTTATTTAAAAGAAATAATCACTAATAGACTTTGTTACCAATAGACTAATGTCTTATTGGTTTACTTATTCCAAATTCTTATACATTTCTGGTAACTGAAGACTTTCGTGAGACTGTTATAGTATGAATTGGATAATTTAGAAGCTGAAAAGCATACAAACACTAGAACTCTCTAAATTTCATGCCATCTTTTTTTTTCAAATTCTGATTTGTCATGGCATCCTAGAAACATTCTTATAGTTTTATGAAATCCTTCACATTTATAACCATTATTAATATGTAATTTATTTTGTGTGATTCTAGAGAAATTCTATCTGATGATCAGTGTTAATTTCTCTTATTTAAGATGGAAATTTACTTGGACACCTATTTGTATTTGTATTTGTACTTTCCTATCCCAACACCTGAAGGGAACACAATACATAAAATGTCTTGGAATCTATATAACACTCTACTTTTTTAGCCAAAGATTCTGGGAAAATAGGCCTATAATTTTTTTTTTTACTGTTTAGATACTTTGTAGCAAAATTAGAAAAGATGACAGATTAATATATATTATTTTCAACTTTTAAAAAGTCCCAAAATTGTTTTATTTTCCTAATTTAAGGATCTATTAAAAATAAGTTCCATGCATGGCAGAATTGAACCTATACAGATACAAAGTTGAAGAAACTGCTACATAGCTTGAATAGGAATAAGAGACCACACCTTCAAGTATAGCAAAGAGGGAATTGATACTTTTAGGTATGTTGTAACTATCTACTAGTCCTAAGCTTTGTGGAATGGAAAACAAAGGGAGCAGTATTTCAATTTGAAATAAACCAAGTCTCAAGATCAGAGCTGATCAAAGAGAAACCAGCCTTTTAAGGAAACAAATGTCCCATCATTTTAATGACTGCACTAGGGTTAGAGGACCGCTTCTTATAAATCCTGTAGCAATGATTCAGATATCAGATTATGATTCATTGTCCCAAGAGAACAGGAAGCTTTCTTCCAGTCCTCCGAGCTCTTTATTTGGATGATGACTTTTTATGACTGCAAGTTACCCAACTGCTGTAACCAGCCTTCAAAAGAATAAGGGAAACACACTTAAAACATAATAAAAGCTGGAAGAAGGAACCTATGAAATAGCCTCAGGTCAAAAATACATCAAGGATGACATACAGAAGAAGGGTGTAAATATGAAAGCACTAAACTTTGGCAGTCAGCAATTGAGGCATAAATCAAGAAGGAAGATACGGGAAAGATCATAGGACAGTACCAGATGCATCTTTTGAACGTGCACCTTTCTGTTGTATTTGTCATAGCCCAGAAGATGAGGTGAAGGCAGATACTGTTACAGCATACCAGATCCCCTCTACTGTGCCTAAGACAAAAAGAGAGAAGAAAATCCACCACATCTTAAATCAGAAGATTAGAAAAACAAGAGCCCTGCCGATAAATGTCTCATCAGTACAAGCCAATAGTAAGTCGCTTCCTTTCTATGTGACATGAACTTCCCTATTTAGTTGATGTTTTGTATAAACATAAACTCATTTGTCATTTCCACTTCAAGTCAGTTAGAATTCATAGGTAAGAGAATTCAATTTAAACATATGGCATTTCAAGAGTTTTTTTTTTTTTAAGTCATTCTCTGATGAAAGGATGTCTGAATGTAGTCTTCAAGTGGTTTTCCTGGAAGAAATTGATTGGTAATCACCCCAAAATAAAAGCAAAGCTTTACAGCAAACAGAGGGTTAATCTGAGCAGCCCCTGCCTATATGACTGAGCAAGTGAAAATACCAAGGGTAAAGCAATAACTGTGATTCTAGATAGGAGCTTCCAAAAGCACAAACTTATCTGTTGTCTTTTGAAAGCATAGGGAAGGGATCGTAGGGGGAAAACAAAGGAGGAGGCAACAATGCTCCATAGGAAATGTACTCATTACCTTGCTCATGTAGCTGTAACCCCTCTCTCTGTACAGCATTTTTACAATAAAAAATACAAAAAAAGCATGGATGGGTCTATATATGGTGATGTTATAAGGTTTTTAATGACTTTCATCCTATAAGCAATTGGAGAAATGATTATAAACCAACTTTGGAGCCACTAAAACCATCTGATAAACAATGCTATAAGAATCACTAAAAACCCAGGTGCCAGTGCCTCATGCTTGTAATCCTAGTTATTCAGGAAACTGAGATCTAAGGATTGGGGTTGAAGGGTAAACAAAGGAGGAGGCTGCAATGCTTGGTAAGAAATGTATGCATTATCCTGCCCATGTAATTGTAGCCCCTCTGTACAGTATGTTCTCAAATAAAATAAAATACAATTAAAAAAAAAAAAAGCTGGAAGCAGAAAAAAAAAAAAAAAAGAAACTAGCCCTAGTAGAAAAGTCTGTGAAACTTTTATCTCTAATCATCAAAAAGCCAGAAGTAGAGGTGTGGCTCAAGTGGTAGAGCACTAGCCTTGAGCATAAAAGCTCAGGGACAGTACTCAGGTCCTGAGTTCAAGCCCTAGGACTAATGAGAAAAACTAAATTAAAAAAATCACAAAACAGAGGGAAAAAGCTTTACTGGAAACATTTCTGTATCCTTTCCATTTCCCCTTTTTGTTCACTTTCAGCTATTTACACTGCTATCATTTCCTTGAATTTGAGAGAAACAACACTTATCAAGGCCTATCTTCTATATCTCATTACTATATTCCAGTGAAGTTGGGAAGTGGAGCTGTGGCTCAAAATAGCACAATGCTAGCTTTGAGCAAAAAGAGCTCAGGGACAGCACCCAGGTCCTGAGTTCAAACTCCAGGACTGGCAAAAAAATTGTACATTTGTCTCTTAGAAATTCATTGTTTGTGTTAAGATATTCAAGACTTTGAGAAGTCCGGATATGCAGATACCTGTTTCTTCTTGTATGGCAATAGATTTCCATAGCACTTACTTTCAGCAGACGAATATGGAATTTGTAGGGAAAATCCATATTTTGTAGGGAAAAAATCCATTGGCTACCAGGTTTAAGAGTCATAGAGGAGAGTCAGAGCAAGTAATCTGTATCACATATGAGATAGGATGCCCTGCCATGGTAAGACTAGCTGATTCTTGAAGCGGAAACCTCATCTGGAAGTGAAAATCTGAGATAGGGAAAGGAGCAGAAGTTTCCTGATGTGATTGAGAGTCAGCGACTTAGGGAATTAATTAAGCTATAGACCTCTCCCAAGTAGAAAGAAGGAACTGTCAAAAGCTTAATCTACCTTCTTTGTTAGGTGGGAAGGCCCAGGAATGCAGGTTGTGAAACAGTAGCCATTCTGCTGTGTTGGGTTGTACCTAATTTCCAATAATGTGTTAATTTGCCAGGAATTTAAAAGCCTGAACTCTGTGAAACCAGAAATGGAACATTAAATGGTCTTCTTGTTATTTTAATGACTGTAGTAAATTAAGAGGTTAAATTGTACTGATGGAGAACCTAATTCTTGTAACACCACTGAGTCACTAAGGACCCAAGTATTGCTCCATACCTTTGCGTCCATTTCTGTATCTAAAATTGCAATGAAAATATCTGTTCTATCTGAAATCATAAAAAGATCATGAGAATATACAAGAAAGCAGAAAATGTAATGTAGAACCAAAAGACTGCTTTGACTTAGGAGTGAATATGCTTTGGAGACCTCAAAGAATTGATGTTAGTTAACTGATAGCAGGGACAGCTAAAACATTGAAGGTTTCAGCATTTCCAACTGTATTTACTGGCAGTTAGAAAAGTTCCATACAGCAGAATGCTCAGAGCCATTCCTCACTAAAGCAGTCCTTAATTTGGCAACTTCTAAAAATATAGAAAATGGCAGGGATTCTAGGTTGAGAATAGAAATAATTATGTAAGTCCAGATTCATTTGGTTTGTCAAGAATCAGTGTTTTGTCTGACAAAGAATAATAGGGTTTCTTCCCCCAATACAATGTATCAGAGCAAAGATAAAATCAACTTGCTGGTACTAAAAAAGCACCAGAACAGCTCACTTACTCTGTATCAGGCATTGGATGCTTCAGTTCCCAGGACCATGTCTGTAATATTTAAAGCCCAGAATACTGACCGGACTTCTCTCAACTGAGAAGTATTCAAGAAAAGAGTGTATATATTTCTTTTCACTTATACACTGGAAAGTAATGCTAGTTGGTGAAATATAGAAATCTATAAGATATTAATATTAGAAAATAATATATATTATATAACATGATATTGTATATAGTTGTTATATTATGCATAACATAATATATATAACATGTAATGTCAAAGATATTTATATTATATATTAGACATTATTTTATAATATTAGGATTCTATTCTTAAAACTTCGGTTACACTTAATAGCCATTATGTTTAAACACCGATCATTCCTAAGAATGGATAAGTTGCATTTTTTGTGTGTGTGTTTATGCTAGTTTTGGGGTTTGAACTCAGGACTTGAACCATTAGCTCTTTTGCTCAAGGTTGGTGCTCTGACACTTGAACCACACCTCTACTTCTGGCTTTTCCATGGTTTGAGGTAAGAGTTTCATGCTCCGGCTGTTTCAAACTGTCATCCTCAGATCTCAGTCTTTTGAGTAGCTAGGATTACAAGTGTAAGCCAGCAGCACCTGGTAATAACTTTCATTTTGCTAGACTAATGTTATTTTAACTGAAGAACTTTAACACTGTGCAATCATGAAAATCCTGAATCTACATTTGTTGCTCACAAAGGGCACTAACAAAGGTTAGTAATTTGAGGACAAGTTGTTGGGGAAGGAAAACAATTGATCTGGTAAGCAAAAATAAAAGGATTTAACTTTCCTCCTCCTCCTCTTCCTCCTCTTCCTCCTCCTCCTCCTCCTCTTCTTCCTCCTCCTCCTCCTCCTCCTCCTCCTCCTCCTCCTCCTCCTTTTCTTCTTCTTCTTCTTCTTCTTCTTCTTCTTCTTCTTCTTCTTCTTCTTCTTCTTCTTCTTCTTCTTCTTCTTCTTCTTCTTCTTCTTCTTCTTCTTCTCCTTCTTCTCCTTCTTCTCCTTCTTCTCCTTCTTCTTCTTTCTTCTTCTTCAACTCAGGGGCTGGGTGATATCTCTGAGCTTCCTTTGCTCTGGGCTAACACTTTACCACTTGAGCCATAGTACCACTTCCAACTTTTTCCAACTATTTTTGGAGGTACGAGTCTCATGGACTTCCCTGCGTGACATGGCTTTGAACTGCTATCCTCAGATCTCAGCCTCCTGAGTAACTAGGATTATGGGTGTGAGTCACGGGTGCCCGGCTTAACTATTTTCTTAAGATAGACCATCATCAATACAAATCATCTTCTTTTATGGTTGTAGACCCAAAGGTTATATAAAAAGTTGTGAGAGACAGTTTCGTGCAGTCCCATCTGTTTTTCTGATGCACACAAGGACTGCTATTTTCTTAGCTTACTGGATTGTCTAGGTTCTATAAATCTAAGGAAAAGTTACTGATTAGAAACTTTGTAAGTCCTATCCTAGAGTTGGTTTTCCCAGGAATTATTAAATCAACAGTTAATGTTTAGGACAGAAAGAGTGTCTTTTCCCAGGAAAAGAGAGAATATAACAAATAGCTATTGGTTCCTAGTGGTTCACATAAAACTGAGGATAGTAATTTTCCTCTAAAGGAAAAGGAGAGAAAACATTCCTTAGAGAATACTGTGTTTGTATGTGTGCATGCTTATGTGAATGTGCTATGTGTTACTGGGGCTAAAACACAAGACCTCACATCTAGGCATCTACCACTTGAGAGCTATGCTTCTCACATTTTCGTGTGTGTGTGTGTGTGTGTGTGTGTGTGCGTGTGTGTTGAGATAGGCTCTTACTAATTTTTGCTTATACTGTCCTTTAAACTGTTTGTATTCTTGTCTCTGCTTCCCAAATAACTGTTCCACCATGCCTGGCTCTAGGACAACAATCTAATCCATTAGATGGCTTCATTCAAGAGTGTCCTCCATAGAAAAGCCAGTGAAAATCAACTAAAAGTAGAGCTACGTAGGTCTTGTCTTAGCAACAATTATACTACTTTCCATTTTAATACACTACTGTATGTTATAAACAAGAAATGTATATATAAATAAGAAATTTTTCTATCTTAAATTACATTTGACAGAATAGTATATTTCTCCCATAGACCAAGTACTTAAAACCTGGTCTGGACATTTGATTCTTCACCATGGAGTAATTCAGGGATATCATTTAACATATATTTTTGAAAATTTTCTCACTTTGTGGAATACAAAGATGTGACTCATAGAAAGTTAGTAAAATAAAGCATTCCCATTTTATACAATGGGAAATAGAAAGCTAAGGCCCTAAATCTGAGAAACTTGGCACTAGTGCAAAAAATGAAATAGTTCATTGTCATCACTCAGTAAGCCATTTTAACTTAAAAGTCATTATAGAGCCCTTTTTGTTTTACATTGAGTTTTCAAAATATTTACTGTCATTTTGTTTTTGTTTGTTTTCTTGCTTTAATGTAGTACTGAGATAAACTTACAAAAAAGACAAAAAGTACAGAAATAAAAAAACGTGACCAAAGGGGGGAAAAGATACAACAAAACAAAACAAAAATAAAAAGTAAAATAACAAAAAACTTCTTGTTTCTATTTCTTAGAGTTCATTTTGATAGAAATCATTTTATATAATCATATGCACATAGTTATTGAGTCTTTGTGATCCTCTCCTAAGAATGTCTTCCTTTGGTCTCACTGTGTAAATGTTTAGAGTCCAGGATAATCTATTGTATTCTTTAGTAGGGAAACTAAGTGTCCAGGCAAGTATGTCTAGTTAGCTTATACAAACAATGCCCATTGCCACATTAACAAAGATACCTTCAAATATTAGTTCACAAATTCCCATCTGTGCTTCATGTTTTCTTTGGGAAAAAATAACAATTGGGCAACAGACATAGATTTATTTTGCTCTAAGACTGATGTCATGTCTAGGGCTGAGGCACAATTGGCCCAGTGGTAGAGAACTTGCCTTGCAAGTGTGTGACTCTGGGTTTGATCTCAAGAACTTTTGTGTGTGCACCTGGGCCTGGGTACTGACTCAGAGAGCTTTTATCTAGCCTTTTATTCAAGGCTAGCTCTCTACCACTTGAGCAATAGTAAGACTTTCAGCTTTAGTTAATGTAAGGTAAATGCTTCATGGACTTTCCCTGCCCACGCTGGCTTTGAATTGTGATCCTCAGATCTCAGCCTGCTAAGAAGGCTTTGGAGGTAGGATTATAGACATAAACCACCAGCATCCAACTTTAGCTTTTTTTTTTTTTTTTTTTTGGTCGGTCATGGGGCTTAAACTCAGGGACTGGACACTGTCCTTGAGCTCTTTTGCTCAAGATTAGAGCTCTACCACTTTGAGCCACAGTGGTACTTCCGGTTTTCTAGTGTTCAATTAAAGATAAGAGTCTCACGGACGTTCCTACCTGGGCTGCCTTCAAACCACAATCATCAGATCTCAGCCTCCTGATTAGCTAGGATTATAGGCGTGAGCCCCTGGCACCTGGGTTGCACAATTTTTTTTAAAGCATGTTTAATTTTAAAAATTTACATAATAAAAATCTTGGAGAAATTTTAAGAAAGTATATATTTCTGGTTTATAATAAGTAAGTTTGCTTTTCTAATTCTTTTTTTTAAATGCTACGAAATGTGCTTTCTAAATAAACTACTGTGAAAGCAATACATACGAAAGAGATAAAGCCCTATGGTCTGACACCAATCATTCAAAATATAATAACCCACCTTCATAGCTGGCAGTGACTTCACTAAAAGATTTTACAAAGGTGATGAAAAACCTAAGTGGAGATACTCATATATTTGCTTTTGTGTTTTGCAAACAGCCCCAATATTTTTATCTATTTATTTGTTCATTCAACTAAAAAGATTTTAACATCCTACAAAGTAATTGTGCCCGGGGGCTGGTAATACTACATGTTATACACAATCAAATTCAAAACTATACTTCAAAAGTAAGGAAGAGTGGAAACTAAGTAGGAAATAGTAATACAGTGAAGGTGTGCCATTCCATGATAGTTACAATATTAACCTGGCCTTTGGAGTAAGAGAGTGAGTGATTCCTAAAATGGCAGAAAAGTGCTGATGAATGGTTCAGTATCCTGAGAGGGGAGTAGTATGAAATAATGCTATGAAACAAATGAGAATATAGCCATTTCTTGTAAATGAAAAGTGTCATCATGGCTGGAACATAGGATGGGGACTTGAGCATGTAGGAGAAGGGTGTAATTAATATAGACAAGGACCAGAACCACACTGGGACCTTTTGACTTTGTTTGGAAGGACATGAAATGTCAGCAAAGGATTCACACACTGCAGAATGATCTCTCAAATTCCAATGTGCTAAGTAAATTGAGAGCCCAAGCCTGGAAATAGAAGGATGCAGCAGGAAGTTGCTGAAATCCATAATATGAGGAAAAAGAGGTTGCTTGAAGGAGAATAGTGGCAGAGTGATGACTTTTTTTGAAACAGCTGGCCATATTTGGAGTGTAACCAACAGCAACAACAACCTTTTTGATAGCTAATTAGCTAGAACCAGAATGAAACCCATTGTATGTTCTGTATCAAACTATGTTCCCGCATTCTTTAAAAGAACTGTAAGCAACAAAGTAATCTCTGGCTTGACGTACAGAACACAGCACATGTTTTCTTTTTCCTATTAGTGCCGAATATGTTATTTATATAGAATATGGAAACTTCTATCCTTAAGAGACTTGTGTTCCACAAATCTACAAACATATGAGGAGGTAGTCACTCACAGAGTGGATAGGAGAGGGGTAATTAGTGAACAGACAGCATTGTTTCTCTGGTGAGAATTTTATGAAAAGGTAACATGGTTGGATCACCACAAACCATGGCAGGATATGGACTCTAACTGGGAACTCTCAAAATAATGGCACTGTGCTATGTCAATTCTCAACAAAGCATTAGTAGGCCACATACATTTGCACCTACAAAGAGAGAGAGAGAGAGAGAGAGAGAGAGAGAGAGAGAGAGAGAGAGAGAGAGAGAGAGAGAGAGAGAGAGAGAGAGAGAGAGATTGAGCAAAATATCAATGCATGGGGGACATAGAGAGAATGAAGAATGAAAAAGTACCTCTCTATGCAATAATAGATGCAATTATTCCATGATAGTACTTTACTGGGGTCTTGGTGTCAGATTAGACATTTTTTAGATCTTAACAATCTCATCTCTTACAGGCTGTGGTAAACGAGTTGCTCCATTAATAGTCAACAGAATAATGTCTGGGGAACTTGCAGCTAAAGGGGCCTGGCCTTGGCAAGCCTCCCTCCAACGTGGTAATATCCATCAGTGTGGAGCCACCTTGATTAGTAATATGTGGCTTGTCACTGCGGCTCATTGCTTTAAAAGGTAAGTTACTCATTTCAAGTCAGATCCCAATACTGAAAGTAAAAAGGCTTGAGTTTTATCATATTTGGAAGGAATAATCTGTTCCAAATGTTGCTGAAGTAAAACAAGGAAAGCTCTCAGATTCTTTTCTAAAATTATAGTCTCTTCACATATTTATTTGGAAAATTTGTTGTGAAGAAAGGGAGTATGAATCATTATTCTAGTATTCATTAATCAAGTCTTCAAAGCTTTATTCAAGAAACTATAAGAAAGCAGAAATACTCCTAACACAAAACATTTACAAAGAACTTATGAAATCAGTCCCATGTCAAACAATGTTCTACATTTAGTACTGGTCTATTTTTGCAAAAATACAAAAAGCAGAAATGTGCTTTGACATGTGAAAATGATATAGAAATATTTGTCAGGAGCTAGCTTACTTAGAATAAGTTGTATGCAGAATTCTATTCTGATTTATGTTGCATTCTTAAACATCAGAGCCCAGAGTATATGAGCGCTCAGGCTTCTGATTAAACCATGTCTGGAGTATTAAATCTGTGGTGCACAATACACTTCAAGATGTCTGGGAAAAATAAAGTGATCTTAGAGTCTTGGGAAAAACGATTCTCAGCCAGGCATAATAGCTCAAGCTCACCTACTTGGGAGCTGGACATCAGATAATCATAGTCTGAGGTCAGTCCAGGCAAAAAGAAGTTTGAAAGACTCCATTTTGGCCAATGACTGGGTGTAGTGGTGTATACCTCTTAAGTCACAGACACAGGGGAGCGCAAGTAGGAATATAGCAATCTAGGCTGGCCCAGCTGTAAAGGGAGACCCTATCTTGAAAAAACAAATGTAGAAAGGGGCTAGATATGTGGCACAAGTGGTAGAGCACCTACCTAGGAAGAGTAACTCCTTGAGCTCAATTTCTGACAAAAAACACAAAGGAAGAAAGAGAGAATGTATATCTATACAGCCTTTCCACTCAAAGTGTGGCCCACTTAGCACTATGCAATTTGAAAGAAATTTTAAAAAAGTAAATCTTAGCCAAGACTCATGTAATCAGAAGCCACATTTTAATAAGATCCCTTAATTATCTGTGTGCATATTAAAATCTGAAAAATGTCTTGAGAGATAAAAATATTTTTCTGGGTAACCTCTATAGCACAGATGATTGCTGCATTAATAGATCTGAAATTCTGTTAAATGCAAGAGAATTAGAGTTAAAAACATATTTGCCACCAGGCAGAGCTATCCAAAGGTGAAAGGAATTCCAAGTTACAGAAACAGGATTCTAAGACATCATGCAGAAGAGCTCAGGCATGACAATGCTTTTGTAATGACAACCAGCTCCAGTTATTAAGCTATTACTATGCTACGGACATTTGATTAGATATTTACATTTTTCTTTTATATAAAATCCTCATATCCATTGAACTAAGTCCTGTTTGGTAAGCTGTTTTTCACAGAGGGTGATAAGAAAAGGTGCTTGCCTGCAGTCAATGTTTGGAGATGGTGAAATTCAAAGCATATTTTTCTGATGCCAAAACTCATCTTTCACGGATGGGGAATCAGTGAGAGGACTGGTCAATTTTTTTTTATCATACGTATGAGATATATTTTATCATACATAAAAATATATTCTATACAATACTTGATATATAAAGTATATATATCATTGTATGACATAGATCAGACACAATTCATCTTATATATTATGCATTATACATAACACACATATATCACATGTATATATGATCATGCATATACCACATGCCAGACATTTGATACATATGACACACATAACATATATCATACATATGAAATATATAATTTATTTTCCTTAAGTACAAATGGATTTCAATTTGTTATTTGGAAAATAATAATCAACAATATTTACAAATGCCCTTTCCTTAGGGATATCTTTCTAGAACAAATGTTACCATTTTGAATTTTTACAGTTTACTTTAGAATTAAAACAAGTTCCTATGAATCTATGCTTATCATCATTAATTTTTACCTTAATGATTTGGGCCCTGGTTAAAAGTTTAGAAGCCTAAACCTTACCTAGCATCTCTAAAGTTATGCATGCTTTTAAGGTTTATAATCTATGAATATAATAAAATAAAAGCTGAACTAAATATATTGGTTCATTGTTTGAGAATTTCAGTGTGATCATTCCCATGTGAGTAAATACAATTCAACATCTAACTTTTTTATTTGTAAGTCCAAAACAGGTATATACTAAATTTATCTAGGCATATTTAAGTTTTAGCTTACAAACCAAAATGTCAATATATGTATAATATATAAGTTATTTTTATAAACCAGTCTTTGGTAAGCTTCTTTACTGTATTTTTATATCAAAATGTTGTATGAAAGCAACCACAATAATCCCAGCACAATTTATATAGTTGCAAAATGAGACTTATCTCTATTATCATCTTTATATACTTCAGCTAAAGCTAATCACCAAAGAATTACTGACTGAAAAGCAAGTGTCATTTGAGTCAATTCTAGGCACTTTATCACATCTTATAAGACATGCTGGTTCCTTCTTACCTCTCCAATTCAATCATCCCAGTTATTCTTCCCCTTACCTCCTAAATTTAATCTCGTCTGGCCTACAGCCTTGAGATGTTTACCTGGAAACGTGTCTCCCCATCTTCTCAGGGCTCACTCCTCTTCCTTAACCATGTTTTAAACTAACTATGTTTGAGAAAAAGAGCATTCCCTAACTAGCCCCTAATATTCTATGTATAATCCTATTTTATTTTGCCTCTAACGTTCAGATCATCTACTTTTGAAAATTTGTTTTGACCCTTTTTCTTCCCCAAGTCTAGTAATCTTGTGAAGTAGAAAGCTATGTCTTATTCTCTTCTCCAGCCCTAGTTTTTTGATAATATTCAGTTTACAGATATTCAATAAATACTACCTGAAGGGCTAAATGAGTACTATTGCATGTGCCTCATGGCACTAAGATTGCAAATTCAATATGAATTTCACCACTTGAAAATAATTTGGGGAGGGGGTAGTTGTGGAGGTGGGGAGGAAAGGGATGATAGGGGAAAAACAAAGGAGGAGGCAATAATGCTCAATAGGAAATGTACTCATTACCTTGCTCATGTAACTATAACCCCTCTGTATAGCATTTTTACAATAAAAACATACAAAAAAGAATAAATTAAGATTCAAAGTTTCAAGAAAGTACAAAAAGATAAATCTTCCTACCACTTACTTAATTCGCCAATGGGCAGTGACTGAAGACCCACAACGGAACAGCGAGTCCTTTGCCCGACACTTTGAGTGATAAGACACTGACAGAGCCCTTCTCCGAGGCAGTCATGGGTGGGCTTTATAGAAACATACTGAGAACTGGAAATCCAGAACAAAGAACTATCCCAACAACAGACTGCAAAAGAAAAAAGAAATGGCAGCTGGGAAAAATAAATTCCTTAAATGTAAAAAAAAAAAAAAGGAAAATAAGTTATTCTTCTATCTACTAACAGTAGACTATATTTAAATGGGCAAAGAAAGTTATCATTGTAACCAAATATTGTCAGAGTGAGGTAATTTTTTCTTTTCTTAGCCTAAATGCAATTAATGTAGCTCGTATATTCTATGGTGTTCATATTTTCTGTGATTTTCTAACCTTACCAGCAATGCTAACCCTCGACAATGGACTGTCAGTTTCGGAACGACAATAAACCCTCCTCTGATGAAACGAGAGGTCAGAAGAATCATCGTCCACGAGAGATATCGCTCCCCAGCAAGAGAGTACGACATTGCAGTTGTACAGATCTCTCCCAGGGTCACCTTTACAGATGACGTCCGCCACGTTTGCTTGCCAGAAGCCTCTGCGTCCCTCCGACCGAATTCTACAGTCTACATCACAGGATTTGGAGCGCTGTACTATGGTGGTGGGTATCTCAGAGAGCTCACGGAATGCTAAGTGCCAACAGGGTGATATCATGTCCATCGATACTATCCTGCCAGCCAGGCCCGCAGCTTGTTACTTTTTTATTAGAACTCTTATTTTGCAAGTGAAATGGTATATACCACAAAATCAAGAAAAATAAAGGAGTAAGTGGAAGGGAGGTAAAAATGTTGAAGGTGCTGAAACAGTAAAACACAGTGTATTCATGAACTTCTTTGTTACATTGCAAATCAATACATAGCCTACAAAATTAAGAAAAGTTAGGAAAGGGATAGGTTGGGAGGGATGGGAGAGAACTTTGAAAGGTGGATGACAGTCATCTATATGCACTGTATTAAAATGCTTTGTTGACTGTCAACTCCTTTGTACAACTATTTATATATATATATATGTATATATATATATATATATATATATATATATATATATAATGTTATCCTAGCTACTTAGGAGGCTGAGATTTGAGAATCTTAAGGTCCATGAGACTCTTATCTCCCAATAAACTACTCAGAAAAGGCCAGAAGTGGCTCTGTGGCTCAAGTGGTAGAGCATTAGACTTAGTGTTAGCCTTCGGCAAAAGAAACTCGAGACAGTGCATAGTCCCTGAGTTTAAGTCCCAGAAATCACACACACACACACATACACACACACACACACACACACACACACACACATACACACGAAAAGTTAACCAACACAGAAACAAAGAAAGATAACTAAAACAGAAAACTTGACCTATAGGAAGTGGAAGTCAATGCAAGTGAGGAGTAGGACTTCAAACATAGCTAGAATCAGGACTTCATAGGATGCTATGAATCTCTGAATGTCACTTCTCCTGGGGCCAGGGGAGGTTCTGCCCTCTTTGTCTTCATTTGGAGGGCCTCTAGCTCCACATAGTGGCAGAGATGGCCAAGTGAATTTGGATTGATGGACCAACTACCTTTGTTTTAAATAATTGTTATTTAAAAATATTGTAAAGGTAATTACAGGGGGGATACAGTTACATGAGTCAAGTAATTAGTACATTTCCTTTTGAACAATGTCACCATTCTTTATTCTCTCCCAGTTTTTCCCCTCCTGATGTAATTCCCCCATAAGTTGTATAGTTAATTTCCAACATAGTGTCTAGTGGGTTTCACTAACTTGATTCACCCTTTGTCCCATCATTTCTGTGCTTCCCCCTTCCCTCCCCAAATTAGATAAGCTTATAAACAAGACAAAGGATACAGATATTTTTTAAAAAAACAGCGACACCAAAGCCACCAACACAACTATGTTCTTTGCAGTATTGTTTACCATAGTCAAGATATGAAATTGACCCAGATGTCCCTCAGTGGACGAAAGGATCAAGAAAATGTGTTATATACACAATGGAATTTTATACTTCCATCAGAGAGAATGGCATTCCCCCATTTGTAAAGAAATGGAAAGACTTGGAAAATTATACTAAGCAAAGTAAGCCAGACCCCCAAAAACATAGGCTGCATGGTTTTCCCCATCTGTGATATCTAGAATGTGCCTATAAATCTATAACTAAACCCAATGCACAGTAAAAAACAAATAATTACATCTGGACATGATTAATTAAACAGCAATCTAAACATTTACACAGTGAGAACAAAGGAGGATGTTTTTGGGAGAAGATCCCAAGAACTGAATAGTTATGTGCATAAGATCATATAAAATAATGTTCATTGAAATGAACTCCAAGAAAGGGAAGTAAGATGTTTTTTTATTATACTGTTTGTGGTTCTTTTTACTCATTTTCATATTTCCTTTTTTCTTTGGTTTATTCCCAACTATTCTTTTAGGCCTGTGGGAAAAAATTGCTTTAAAGAGACTGAAATGTATTCAAAAGACAGAATAACTTTTAAATTTTCTTGCTATATGTTTTGTAATTACATTTTCTAAACTTTGCATGAATATTTTCTTAGCACTTTAAGCATGTCTTACAGATGCCTCTTTAGAAATAAAATTTGAAATGGTTCTTTCTCTCTCTCTCTCTTTTTTTTTTTTTTTTTGCCCATCATGGGGCCTGAACTCTGGGCCTGGGCGCTGTCCCTCAGCTCTTCAGCTCAAGCCTAGAGCCCTACCACTTGAGCCACAACACCACTTCTGGCTTTTTCTGCTTATGTGGTACTGAGGAATCGAACCTAGGGCCTCATGCATGCAAGGCAAGTACTTAACCACTGAGCCACCTTCCCAGCCCTGAAATGGTTTTATTGATATTCTTTTAAAAAAAGTCTATTTCTATTACAGTGTAACAGATTACATGAACTTAACAGCTTGAAGCAGCACCTATTTATTATTAGTTTTGATTTTTGTGGGTCAAAAGTTCAGATACAACTTGGTTGGGTCCTCAGTCTCTCACAAAACTGCAATCAAGGAATAGGCTGTGGTGTAGTCACATCTTTGGCTCTGGTGTCTAGGCCAAGCTGACTGATGGAAGAAGTCTGTTTCTTGCAGCTGGAAAACTCAGAGTGTCTTGCTTCCATAAAGGAAATTGTCTCTGATTCAGCAAAATTCTAAGCCCATATGGAAAAGTAATAACTGGTTTGAATAGTCTTACCTTGGATAATCTACTTTTTTGTAAGCTAAAAATCGATTTGGTTAGGGACTTTAATACATCTGAAAAATTCCTACATATAATTATGAAAATTATATCCATTATATCCACAGATTGCCAACATAATTGGGGCAGGAATCTCTTATGAACCATCTTGGAATTCTATTAATCAGAACATTATGGTTTTTTGACCAGTATATAGTTTTATAGGAGAATACCACATGCCAAAATATTGTGTTATCCATTCTAGTGAATGTACCTGCTATATTATTGACTTCAGGATTTATACAAGATTAAATCATTGTTACTTAGTGATATAAATGTAAATGGTATAATGAATGTACACAGTATAGTAAGTTTTCTGTTAAGCCAAGAAAGAAGACCATACAGACATGAAAAGTTTCTAGGAACAATCTAGAATCTGCACATTCAAACTTCATAAAAATTGGCATGTCTTCCATAAAAATTTAAACTAGCTTTTTTCAAAGATTGTCATTTTAAAAAACCAAATGGTTAAATATTTTTCTTTCTTAAAGTACTTATAAAATATGAAGCACAGTAAGCATCATAAAATGTGCCAGATTTTAATCATATTTTTTCTCTAGGACTCTTTTATGCTGATCTTATTCCATAGAGACAATTTTAGAACGAAAAAGATTAGAAAAATCTGTTCATTCCATTTTAGGTAAGGATGCTAATTGCAAAATCTAAAACTACTTTTCTTTTTCTTAAGGGGAATCCCAAAATAATCTTCGAGAAGCCAGAGTGAAGATCATAAGCAATGCTGTGTGCAAGCAACCACACGTGTACGGCAATGACATAAAATTTGGAATGTTTTGTGCTGGATTTCTGGAAGGAAATTATGATGCCTGCAGGGTAGGTTGAAGGGAGAAAATAATGTAAATATCTGTAATTCAAATTTTTATATGTCCTAGGGAATACTTTGTGGTTTTTTTCTGTTAATATAAAATACATATATCATGTCAGCTTGAAAAGATTTTAAATGTAAATTGCACAATGGGTACATATTTTAAGTGTTTTATTAGGCAATATGAAATAAGCAAAGAGTTTCTCTGAGGCTATCAAGCTAACTAAAAAATTAAAATTTCTTAATAACCATCAACTCTAGGAAAAGCAGAGTCTGTATCCTCAAAGGGCTCCCCGTCCACAGAGGAATCAAGGATGTACAGTGAATTATGGTATGAGGCTATAAGTAACGTAATGGAGAGAAAATTTTTTTTCTTGAAGGGGATATCTTTAGAACATGTTTCACAAAAAAAAGGTATTTCAATAAAGTCTGAAGCTAAATAGACACAATTATGGAGTAAGAATATTATATGAGGGGCAGGGGGTTAGCTCAGCGGAAGGGTACCAGCCTGGCACGCACAAGGCCCTGGGTTCAGTCCTCAGCCTTGGGGGGAAAAAAGAATATTATATTAAGAAAGAGGAAGTATGGTCAAAGTGATGAAGCTGTTGAGTCTCAGCATGAGGAGCAGGGTTGGTGAGATTAAGCTATTTGTTAGTGTCCTAAAGTTCTTCCCAGTGCTTTTCCCAGCCTCTAAAATCCACCTGCAGATCTATTTTTTTTAAACAAGGGTATGAGTGTTCAACTTCTCAGAAGCACTCGTGCTTTTTTTGTATGTTTTTTATTGTAAAAATACTGTACAGAGGGGTTACAGTTACATGAGCAACGTCATGAGTACATTTCCTATTGAGCATTGTTTTCTCCTCCTTTGTTTTTCCCCTACCATCCCTTCCCTCCCACCTCCACAACTACCCCTGCCTCCCTGTCGAAGTTGTAACCTTTGCTTTCCACATAGTCTTTTGTACTTCTCATTGTTACAATGGTTCAACCTGTATCCCTATTTAAGCATTTTGTTTTTCCCTTCCCCTCCCCAAATTAGAGAAGTGTATATACAATATGAGGGCACCGTCATCAAATACAGTGAAAACAAGGCTTATACCATAGGGGAGGAACATACAAAGAAACAAAAAAAATCACAAATAAATACATTAGAAACAATAACAAGAAAGAAAAAATATGTTTCCCTATCTTGGGGTTCATTTCACTTAACATCATCTTATATAGTCATATGTACATAGCTTTTGACCTTTTGTGCTTGTCCTACACATGTACTAGTTATTGCAAATAAGGGAAACCATAGGACCTATGTTTCTTTGGGCCTGGCTTACTTCACTTAATATAATTTTTTCCAAGTCTTTCCATTTCCTAACAAATGGGCAATGTCATTCTTTCTGATGGAGGCATAGAATTCCATTGTGTATATATACCACATTTTCTTGATCCATTCATCTACTGAGGGGCATCTGAGTTGGTTCCATATCTTAGCTATGGTAAATAATGCTGTGATAAACATAGTTGTGCTGGTAGCTTTAGTATGGTCTTGTCTGTGATCATTTGGGTAAATGCCCAAGAGGGAGCTCTATGTGGAGTCTTTTGAGGAACCTCCATACTGCTTTCCATAGTGGTTGAACAAGTTTACACTCCCACCATCAATGCTGTAGGGTTCCCTTCTGTCCACATCCCCTCCAGCATCTGTTGTTATTAGAGTTCTTTATTATAGCCATTCTAACTGGGGTGAGGTGGTATCTCAATGTTGTTTTGATTAGCATTTCTTTTATGGCTAGAAAGTTGAGCATTTCTTCCTGTGTCTATTGGCCATCCTTCTTTCCTCTTCATAGAAGTTTCTTTTTAAGTCTTTAACCCACTTATTTATCCGGCTTTTGTTTCTTTGAGGATTAGTTGTTGAGGGATTTAATTTTTTGAGTTCCAAGTATATTTTTGATATGAGACCCTTGTCTGTTGTATGGGAGCCTCTTCAATAAATGGTGCTGGCAAAATTGGTTAATCACTTGTAGAAAACTAAAGCTAGATCTTTATATATCATCCTGCATCAGAATCAACTCCAAATGGATCAAGGACCTTGGAACCAAAGCAGACACCCTGAAAACATTACAGGAAGGAATAGGAGAAACCCTAGGTCTCCTTGGCACAGTCCAAAAATGTTCTTAATAGAGACACAGAAACACAACAAATCAAAGAAAGGTTAGACAAATGGGATTGCATGAAATTGCAGAGCTTCTGCATGGCAAAGGACATAGCTAGCAAGATCAATAGAAAGCCCACGGATTGGGAGAAGATCTTCATTAGGCATTCACTTTTTAACATGAAATTCTTGAAAACCCCAAAAAGTGTTGAAAGGAAGGGAATGATATGAATATGAGGTGACAGGAAGCTCTACCCAGAGTTCTATATATATGGGCAACATTTGTTAGGAAAGCAGTGAATTTTGTACCTCTTGCATTGAGCAAGAGAAAGATCTAATTTCAATGGATGAAAAAGGGTAGGGAGGCAACCAGAATTGAAGTAATGCTGAAAGATATCTGTGCCACAGGAAGCAAGCAAAGGCAGGGTCTGGAGGCTTAGAGCAGACAAGGTATTATGATTCAATGAAATTAATGATAAGCTTCATAAAGAATCTTCATTGAATTGGAGCACAGAGGTAAGATTCCTGCCTAATCGGGCAAATATGTACTTATGGAAAAATGGGGAAAGTTATCAAGAAAGGGGGTCAGGTACAAGAACTCAATATAGAAATACAATAGTTGTAGCTGATGCACATGATGGCCTTAATCTATCTGATAAGATGGAAATCCAGGCACTAACATTAAATGATCAGCTTAGGATGCACAACAACAAATGGTACCAGATCTGGAATAGAAATCATGGGAGTCCATTATCAAAGAAACTATCGATGGTTTTTAATTGTGAAGCTTTCTCTGCCTCCTATTGAAACAAAGACCCAAGTATTCAAAACCTCATCATGACAAAATGTTAGGGCCCTAGCGATAAAGGAGGAAAACTTCAGAATTGAAGGAATGGGTATCACACTTGCATAGAAAGTCTCAATAAACTTGGAAGGTTGAGGACAGGGAAAAACACTCAAATTTCAAAAAGAAAGTTTTTTAATTCAAGATTCTTGCCCATGAAATCTGAAACTAGTATTAACTATGAGAGTAGAACAACAAATTTGAGACAGGCAATGTCTCAAAAAAATGCATTTCTCATCGTGTCTTTCTTAGGAGAGAATCGGGGTACTCAGCAAAATGGAGTTGAATATTAAGAAAACAGAAAGAGCCTAAACCATTGTGAATCTGACACAAGAGAATGATGTGTGCATGTGGGTCTGAGAGGGACAGAAATATAGACAGGTCATAGGGAGTAAAAAAGCTGACATGTCATCTAATGTCCTTGAGTATTAGGAACAATTTTTTTTTGGGGGGGGGGTCCGGTCGTGGGGCCTGAACTCTGGGCCTGGGCGCTGTCCCTCAGCTCTTCAGCTCAAGGCTAGCACTCTACCACTTGAGCCACAGCGCCACTTCCGGCTTTTTTCTTTTTGTTTATGCGGTGCTGAGGAATCGAACCCAGAGCCTCATGCATGCGAGGCAAGCACTCTACCACTGAGCCACCTTCCCAGCCCAGGAACAATTATTATTAGATCATGTCAGATTTTTTGGAATATTCAACATTTGCCACAGGTACATGGAAAACTAGCCCAATGAAAGAGTATTGATAAGAAATTATTATTGGTTGGTTATCATTGATAAGAAATTATTGATAAGAAACCCAGGTCTGCCAAATAAAAGTACAAAGAAATCAAGATTTTGCTTGAATTCATAACATTTACAGAACAATAGCTGTTAGTATAACCAAAAGTAGAGACTAAATCATAATGATATAGTGAAGGAAAGTGGGGAAATGTTGTAAAATAGATAGATCCCAAACTACATGACAGGAAATTCATATAAATCATCTAGAGAAATAGAAATTTGATCATCTCATTTAATGACAAGAAGTTAGATGATATAAGAAATCATAAAACTAGTGTGAGTTAGAAAAATGAATCAAGAAATGTAGGATGTACAAGATGCCAATAGACCATAGCAGTGATCCTAGTTTTTTGGGTAGCTGAAGATGGATGAATTCTGGTTTGAGGCCAGCTGAGTAGAAGCTCAATGTGGTGGTGTACACCTGTGATTTCAGGAATATTGGGAAGCTTAAATGTAGGTGTAGCAAAGCTTAGGCACGAACCAATACCACATACCAACAAGACCCTCTTCTAAGAATGATGAGTAAAAGCAAAAGCCAGAAGTATGGCTGAGCAGTCCTGTGTGAGTTTTGTAAGTGCTAGACCCTGAGTTCAAATTCCAGTTCTGCCCACCCCCAAATGTAGTACTATTGTTATTCTATTGTTTTCTCCTTTTAACTATGTATTTATTTACTTTAACAACAATAAAAATGATGTGAAATGTGGAAATTTAACCTTCCTGATAATTTTGAAGTCCATTTTTAATTTAATTATTCTATATTGATATATAGAGTCTGATATGTAGAATCTATATACTGTCTATTAATACAAACAAGTATATCCTCTAAGCATCTTAAATCATAAGGTTTGTGTTTTACTCACTTGCATTTGTTTTTCCTTTATCTTTTTACTTTCAGGGTGATTCTGGAGGACCATTAGTGGTAAGAGATCCTATTGGTACCTGGTATCTCATGGGAATTGTGAGCTGGGGTGATAACTGTGGCCAAAAGAACAAGCCTGGAGTCTACACACAAGTGACCTATTACCGACGCTGGATTGCTTCAAGAACAGGCCTCTAACTCACCATGAAATCTAAACAAAGAGTGCTGCGTGCAGGACGCACATACGTGAAGACTCAGACATCCAACAGGCATTCAGTACAATAAAGTGAGCTTGGATGACTAGCAGCATGAAACCATGACATGATTTGTTTTACAATTGTTTAGTCAGTCGGTGATCCATGGCCAAGATAAAAGGGCTTTTTATCTGTAAATTAATGTCAGTTTATCCTAATGTGAAAAATATAGGGGCTGGGAAGGTGGCTCAGTGGTAGAGCGCTTGCCTTGCATGCTCAAGGCCCTGGGTTCGATTCCTCAGCACCACATAAGCAAAAAGAAAAAAGCCGGAAGTGGGGCTGTGGCTCAAGTGGTAGAGCGCTAGCCTTGAGCTGAAGAGCTGAGGGACAGCGCTCAGGCCCAGAGTTCAGGCCCCACAACCGGACCCAAAAAAAAAAAAAAAAAAAAAAAAAAAAAAAATATAGCAATGATATTCAGCTCTTTAAGTCAAATAAATTGGAGGATAAAGAAGACACAATGCAAATTCTCTGTTATCCTTGAGAGTTTAAAGCAAAGTGTCAAGGGTGTTTCCTTAAGTGAGAAACTTCTTGAACTCTCAGTGTTCAGAAGAATCATATAATCCCATATGATTTCTCCAGACTTCAGGAATAATACTATTCATTTCCTTTTCTAGAACTTTTCTACCACAGGAAATAGCTTGCTACTTCTAAAAGCATGTGAGGAATTTTTATAATATATATATATATATATATATATATATATATGTAATATATAGGAAACAAAGTCGAGTGGTAAATTAATGACTTTTTAATCTATAGCTGTGAAACCTCTATAATGTCTTCATGGATTTTTTTAACACACACAGAGATCTCTAGTGTGCATAGACAAAAAATTTTTGAGACAATAAGATCATGAGCAGTCCCCAGACAAGGTTTCAATAATTTGACATTTTAAAAATGCAGTTACACATTTTCATCACCAGGGGGAGATTTTTAGCTATAATTATTTTAAAAAGTTGCATGCTCAAAAACTATTCAGAATGTACAGTCATGCTTAAAATCTGCCACCACCCTGGAGCCCTAACATCTATAGAAGAAGAGGAGAAGGAGGAGGAGCTTTGCTTGTCTTACTAATTATAAAAACATTTACCACATAAAATGTATGGGCAAAATAGTCTAAATTAACATGCTCAGTTAAGTGTTTCACGAAGACATTAGGAGAGTTAGGCTGCTACATTCCAGAATACAGCTCGATGAGGGTCTTGTAGAAATGGTACTCTGCTTGGCAGAGCCTGTGAAACTTCAACGTTTGTGTGCTGGGGAATCTCAGGTAGTCCAAATTAGCCAAAAATCATTGGAACAGTGAAATTATTTTAGAATAATTTCCCTATTTGCTCTTGAGAAGACATAAATAATCCTAATGCAATCTATTCTTACCTAATGCAGTCTGAATGGGATTTATGATTTGTCCACCAACAATTAATTCATAATTTAGACTAATAGAACTTTGAAGTTTAAGAAAGATCCCATAGGTCATACAAACAAACACAGTCATAGTGAAGAAAACTGAAGCTGTTGGTAGCTGGCATTCTTGTGTATCATTTTTCACATGACCTTTTCCTAACTATCTTTATGATGGTCTGTAGTTATTGAATCAGTAGGTCTATGAATATCAGTAAGTGGTATTAAATCAGTTTTTAATTAGGAAATTCTTAAGGCAATTAATGATTTTGAGTGATTCACTTAGGCAGCTGGCTGCCAATTCTCTAAATTATTATGTATTATGGTGGTAAGGTGAAATTTTCTCTTTGAATGCTAAGAATTAGGAAATGATTTTAGAGTTGCAAATTATGAACTTGTAAACTTGTGTAGCATTTCATTTTGGGTCATATGTAAGCAAATGTTGATATATCATTTCAAATCTAATAAACTTGGTGGTAAGAGCATTCTACAAACAATATTACTGAGTCTGTGTTAGCCTAGTAGTGCAAGCCTATTAACTGTGGAAACAAATGACATGCCTTTTAGTTTGAATCATTTTGAAGCCAGGTTTCTTAACATTGATGCCATTGTCAGAAAACCTCATTGTTTTAGGGGCTGCCCTGTTCACTGTCAAGTGGTTAGTAATATTCACTAAATGCTACAACATCCTTCTTCCCCCAAATTATGATAACTAAAAATAACACAAGATATTGGTAAATGTTTCCTAGGGAACTGAAGTACGCCCTATTGACAACAACTATTTTGAAGGAAGTTGATCACTTTTAGAAATGTGAAACTCAAAAATACGACATTAAGCAACAAAAAAAAAAAAACTGTACTGATCAATCTCAACCTTCCCTATTCAGTCCCTATAAGAACAGTAGCATAACTAGCTGGTCCTGCAGTCAATAGTTACTTCAAATACAGACTGATCTCTCCATACAATTTGTTTCTAGCATTTCTATCTGCCCAACATGCACAAGAACTTGGGGTTCAATCCTTAACACTGTAATAAATCAAACAATTTCTAAACCAGAGTACTGCCATACAGCCCCTAAAATTTTACTTTGAAAGATAGAGTTTTACAAAATCATTCTCTCATGAAATTTCACTTCCTTGACCACAATACACAGTATATTCTACTTCATAGATCCATTATATATGACAAAACATGGATATAGTAAAATCTGAAACAGAAGCTTTATGAAAACAATACCCTTCCTGATGCATCTAAATCTCACATCATGATTCCATTCTATTCTTTGTAAAAGAGCATACCATCAGTGAAACTAATTTTGTAATTAGCACTTCAGAACTAAAGACTAGACCAATCACGCACTATTATTGACATTGAATTATTATGCCATTATCATTTTCTCTACCTTCAATTTCACTGTACAGTATTCGCTTAGCAAATCGCTGCCAGGTTATAATATTGTTTGATATTTTCATTCCCATATTCTCAGACCTCCACTCATTTTCCCTCTGCCTGAAAAAGAGTCTAAATCCATGTGCCTATTGCATTTAAGATTCTTTTTTATTAAGATCTACAGAAACTAGTAAAATCTTTATTTTGCTGCACCCTTTATATGTGTATTATATGCTGCAATTTTTATGTGTATTAGCTCTTAAAATATTTTCAATCCTACAAGGTTAAAGGCCACTTTATTAGGCTTAGGCATGGTGGTACATGTCTGTACTAGCAGGAAGGTATAGGTAAGAGGAATGCCAGCCCGGAGCAAACACACCGAGCTCTATCTGAAAAAAAAAATGTCTAAAGCAAAAGGCCTACGGTTATGGCTTACGGGATTGAGGACCCAACTAGCATCTAACTTCAGGTCAGCTGTCAGTTCACCAACACACAAAAGGAAGACACACTGCAGCCAGAAATCTTCGCAATAAGAATTCTCATCTTGCACTGTAGAATGGAACCTTCCCTCCGCCATTACCCATGAGATGGAGCTCTGGGCTGGAGCCCAATGTCACAAGGCCAGCCCACGGTACTGGGCTCCTCTCTCCCACGATCGAAGCCGCAATTCACAGAGGAGGGAGACAGCAAAGGCTTCCTCAGCCTTGTAAGGTCCTGGTAGCGCATCCACCTCCTCACACACACATCCCCCCCAAAAAAGAAAAGGAAAAAATCTGCCTTATTATTTCCTACAGTATTTAGAATATTATTCAACACGTCTTAGGTAAATTTAAAGGAAAGACTATATTACCCAGTGCTGATGGCTTATGCCTATAATCCTAACTACTGGGAGGGTAGAAATCCGACGACTTTCAACTCAAGGCTAGCCTGCGATCTCAGCCCACCCCATACTGGGGTGCATTGGGTCACACTTGTCATTTCAGCTGTGTGTTAGGTGGAGACAAGGAGGGGCACAATTTCGATTGGTCTTGGCAATAACGTATTTTTTTTAAAGTATGATAGCCCCCTACCTCATTAGAAAAGGCTTGGCATGCTGCTACAAGCCTGTTATCCCAACTACAGTGGGAAGCATAAATAGGAAGCTTTAGCATTCGCATAAAAGCAAGACGCTATGACAAATACAACTAGTGCAAAAAAAATGGTAGAAGTGTGACCCAAGTTTCAGAGATCCTGCCTAACAAGAGCAAAAGCCTGGGTTTAATCCCCAAGATGGCAAAATATTACAATTAACAGACTATGCCGATGAAGTAACTCATTCCCAACTGTAACGACCCCTCCTCCGACACCTTTTCCCTTACTGAACTGTTTGACTATGCAGTCTGATTCTGCACTTTTGAATGTTCCTAAACACTGCCTGCTCTTTGCCTTCATCAAAAGAAACCAAACAGGAGCAGACAGGCCCTCCTTCAGGATGGTTTCCTGCCAAGAGTCCCTTCAATTCAAAAACATTTCCCCTATGTTCTTCAGCAGCTACATCTGAGGATCCAGGTATATCAGGAAGCAAATCTTTGCTGTACAACATTTCTTGATTCTTTTTCTGCTTCTATTTAATCTATCAGTATTTGACCTTTCTTCCTCATTCTTCATAACTACAGACTGTTCCTTAATCCCCAACAGATATCACAGTTATGTGCTTAAAAGCTTTGCAAAAATCAAGATGAATCAGTAGAACTGTATCAATAGTACTAAAGACCAACTCAAGTCTGTTTACTCCTTCAACAGTGAATGGATGCTGTTATATTCATGTGGGTAGGATGTTATGACACAATTTCATGGCTCCAAAGGACTTCAAGCCCTGTTTAACTTCCTCTGCACCATCATATATTTTATAGTTTAGAGTGAAAGAATAAGTGAAGTACTAGAATAAAACCTGATTAAATAATTATTGACTTCAGATCAAATAATCTTTAAAAATATTTGTAAGAGATTACATTACCAAATCACACATTTGCCAAATGATGGGTAATATAACATAGAAATAATATGAAGTCAGGCAGAACTGATTTAAACCTCAGCTCCATCATGATAGATGAGTGATACGGGTCTGTTATTTGAACTCTGTGATAGTTCTTGTGTTGATGTTGTTTTGCAGACAAAATTTCATCATGTAGCTCAGGTTAGACTTGAACTTGCTATGTGGCCTAGGCTGGGCTCAAATTCACAATTCATATATATATATATATATATATATATATATATATATATATATTTCAAACACAATTTTTATGTTTTCATGAGGGTGTTCTTGACTAATATTAACATTTATCCTCATCTGTTTTGGAGTTGCTGAAGTAAAATGAATTAAGAATAGATTTTTAAGCCCAGCCCTGATGGTTCACACCTATAATCCTAACTACTCAGGAAGCTGAGGTATGAAGAGCAAAATTCAAAGCCAGCTGGAAGTGGAACAGTGGCCCAAGTGGTAGCTCTCTATTCTTGAGCAAAAGGAGCTCAGGAACAGTATTTAGGCCCTGAGTTCAAGCTTCAGTATCTACCCATTATATATATACATACATATATATATGTATATATATAAATTTATTTAACTGCACCTATTGAGGACCTATGGTATCACAACATGCTAGGTGGCATCACAGGTAGACACACACAGCATGCTAGGTTACATTTTTCTTCTTTTAATAAGCCTCCTAATACAAGCTTATTATTCTTTGGCTCCACCCACATGACTACATCTATTCTTAATTCTCTTTTAAGGCCCTACCTCCAAATGCTACTGACCTATGAATTTGAGGATTAAGATTCTAACTTTTGAATTCTGTAGTGACACACCCATACTATTTAAATCCACAAAATTTGAGTAAACAGTAAGCAGTAAACATAATATGATTGGGCCTGAACAGAACTAATAATAGACATCCTCTAAGCAAGAAGAAATTTTTTTTTTGTTAGTACTGGGGTTTGACTCAGGATCTCACATCTGCTCAGCTTCCTTGCTCAGAGAAGGCACTCTACCACTTAAACAACACCTCCAGCCTGGCTTTTTGCTTGCCATTTTGGAGATGGAGTCTCATGGGCTTTTCTACCCAGGGCTAAGCAGAGAACCTCCAGATCTCACATTTCTAAGTAGCTAAGGTGTGAGCCAAGGGGGTTTGGCCATTCTTTCATTAAAAACAATAGTTTGGATACTAATTCTTGCCAGTTTTATTTTATTAGTGTATATTAATTGTATAAAGAGATTTCATTGCATCATTTCAATGAATGCATTGCAGTTTCCTTTGGTCATATTCATTCCCTCTATTACTCTTTCTCATTCTCTCCTTTTTTATACAGACTAATGGATTTCATTCCAGTGTTTTCATATGTGCAGATGGTATATCATCATCTCTTTTCACCTCACCCTTCCTGTTGGCAACCCCCATCCCCAAACACTTTTGCATCATGTTATTTTGTTCTTTTTTTAAGTCTTTTTTTTTTTTAATTCTGCATATGAGCAAAAACATGCAGTGACTGTCTTTCTGGATTCTGCCTATTTCACTTAATGTAAATTGATGATCTACAGTTTCATCTGTTTTCCTGAAAATGACATTGACTTCATTCTTTTTCATGGCTGAATTGGATGCCATTGTGTACACAATATTATTTTTTTTCCTTTTTTATTATCTTTAAGTAGTTGTACAAAGGGGTTTCAAATCAACAGGTTAGTTTGTACATATTGATCAATGTTACTTTTTTCATCATTCTCTCTCATTTCATTTTTTTATCCTTTTACCATAGCTTGTTTATTATAAATAACACTGCTATAAATTTGAGTGTGCAGGTGTCTGCATCATGTGCTGACTTACATTCCTTCAGATAGGCCATTCTTTGCTAGTTCTCTGCAAGGAACACTGAGGCTTACTCTTTCATTGTACTTCACAAAGATGAAAAAGAAAATAAATAAAATAGGACAGAGGAAACAGGTGGAGAAGCAAGGAGACCAGGAACTTGTTATTTCAATGATCTAAGTGAGAGATGATGGCTTGCACCAGGGCAGTAGCTATGGTGGTGTAGAGAGTGAGAAGAGTTTGGTTTTCTATAAATAGACCTTAGGAGATTTGCTCTTGGCTCAGCTGAGAGATTTAAGAGAAAGAGACTATTTTCTTAATTGCTTTCCCTGCTTCTGTCTTCGCCTCATTCACAGAAGCCAGAGCCATCATACTAATGTCATCATGTCTTCAGAAAAACTCGAATAACTTCTCATCACCTATTCTAAAATCTAATTTTCCACTCTCTCACATGCATCGTGACCTTCCCCTCTCCCTTCAGCATACTGGGTCCCATGTTACTGTCTCCTTTATGTTCATGCTGTGGACCTTTGCATTCCATGTCTCTTATCCTGCAAATATTACAGGAAGGGATAGGGGATACACTCAGGCTCCTTGCCACAGGTGAAAACTTCCTAAATAAAGACCCAGAAACACAACAAATCAAAGAAAGGCTGGACAAATGGGATTGCATTAAACTGCAGAGCTTCTGCATGGCAAAGGACATAGCTAGTAAGATCAATAGAAAACCCACAGACTGGGAGAAGATCTTTACTAGCCATACAACAGACAAGGGTCTCATATCTAAAATATAATTAGAGCTCAAAAAATCAAATACCCCCAAAACAAATCTTCAAAGAAACAACCATTAATAAGCGGGTTAAAGACTTAGGAGAGACTTCTCTAAAGAGGAAATAAAAATGGCCAATAGACACATGAAGAAATGTTCAACATCTCTGACCATAAAAGAAATACAGATCAAAGCCACATTGAGATTCCTCACCCCAGTTAAAATGACTATAATCAAGAAATCTAATAACAACAGATGCTGGAGGAGATGTGACCAAAAGGAAACATTATTGACTGTTGGTGCGAATGTAGTCCTAGCAGAGGTACATATGTACATAAAACATACAACCAATAAAATGATGCTAATAGAAATGATCTCCATGATATGGAAGCAAGAGGGATTTTGCGTTTTTTTTCTCTTTTTTTTCTGTACTGTCTGTAGTTATTTCTTTTGTCTTTTTTTTTTCTCATCTGGTTTATTTTCCATGGTCACGGTTTCTGATTGAGGGACCCTTTGTCTTGTGTATAAGTTTATCTGCTTTGGGGAAACAAGGGGAATCACAGAAATGGTGGGACAAAGGGTGAACCAATGCAACAGGGAGATTCACTAGACACTATGTTGGAAATGAACTTTACAAATTGAGGGGGAGGGTCACAGGGCAGGGAAAGCAGGAGAAAGTGAGAGAGGGCTAGCACTGTTTGAAAAGAATTATACTCATCGGAGGAATATCAAACCCAATTTCAAACTCTACTATAAAGCCATAGTAATCAAAACAGCTTGGTATTGGCATAAGAACAGACCTCAGGACCAATGGAATAGAATTGAAAACCCAGAAACGAACCTACAGACCTATAGCGAACCTACAGACCTATAGCCATCTAATCTTCGATAAGGAAGCTAAAACAATAGAATGGAAGAAAGACAGCCTCTTCAGTAAATGGTGCTGGCAAAATTGGTTAACTACATGTAGAAAACTAAAGCTAGATCCTTATATATCACCCTGCACCAGAATCAACTCCAAATGGATCAAAGACCTTGAACTCAAAGCAGACACTCTGAAAACATTACAGGATGGAATAGGAGAAACCCTAGGTCTCCTTGGCTCAGGCCGAAATTTTCTGAATAGAGACCCGGAAACACAACAAATCAAAGAAAGGTTGGACAAATGAGATTGCATAAGGTTGCAGAGCTTCTGCAGGGCAAATGACATAGCTAGCAAGATCAATAGAAAGCCCACCGATTGAGAGAAGATCTTTACTAGCCATACAACGGACAAGGGTCTCATATCTAAAATATACTTGGAACTCAAAAAATTAAACCACCCAACAACAAATCCTCAAAGAAACAACTGCCCAATAAATAAGTGGGTGAAAGACTTAAAGAGAAGCTTCTCTGAAGAAGAAAGAAGGATGGCTAATGGACACATGAAGAAATGTTCAGCATCCCTAGCCATAAAAGAAATGCAAATCAAAACAACATTGAGATATCACCTCACTCCAGTTAGAACAGCAAAAATCAAGAACTCTAACAACAACAGATGCTGGAGGGGATGTGGACAGAAAGGAACCTTACTTCATTGTTGGTGGGAATGTAAACTTGTTCAACCACTTTGGAAAGCAGTATGGAGGTTCCTCAAAAGACTTCACATAGATCTCCCCTATGATCCAGCAATCCCACTTTTGGGCATTTACCCAAATGTATACAAACAAGACCACACTAAAGCTACCAGCACAACTATGTTTATTGCAGCATTATTTACCATAGCTAAGATATGGAACCAACCCAGATGCTCCTCAGTAGATGAATGGATCAAGAAAATGTGGTATATATACACAATGGAATTCTATGCCTCCATCAGAAAGAATGACATTGCCCCATTTGTTATGAAATGGAAAAACTTGGAAAAAATTATATTAAGTGAAGTAAGCCAGGCCCAAAGAAACATAGGTCCCATGGTTTCCCTTATTTGCAATATCTAGTATAGGTATGAGTCAAGCAGAAAAGGTCAGATAATGTGATGTTAGGAAAACGAACCCTTAAATATGTATTTTAATGTTTTCGTTTCTTTCATGCATGTGTTTCTAACGCATTTATAAGATCATTTCTTTGTTGCTTTGTATGTCCCTCCCCCACAGTGTAACCCCCGCTTTCACTTTATTTGATGTCAGTATAACATGTGGAGGAGATGGGGACAAACAAGTCGTGTAAGGATTCAGGTGGATCTGTTGCAACAAGGAGAATTACAAAATGTCATGTCAAAGCAAGCTTTACAATGTCGGTGTGGGGGGGGAGGGGGGTATGATTGGGTGGGGGGGAGGGGGGAGGCTGGCAAGGGAGGTGAAGGGTAAACAAAGGAGGAGGCTGCAATGCTTGGTAAGAAATGTATGCATTATCCTGCCAATGTAATTGTAACCCCTCTGTACAGTATGTTCTCAAATAAAATTAAATTAAATTAAAAAAAAGAATTATACTCATTAACTTACTTATGTAACTATAACCCCTCTGTACATAACTTTTACAATAAAATAAAATCTCTTTAAACATGAACGGACTACTTTTTTCCTTGCCTCCTTCAGATCTTTAGTCTAAAGTCACTTGCCTTAATTATCCTTAATTATCACGTCTGAAATTGAATGTCAACCCCTTACACCTCCAGGAGGCTTTATTTCCTTTAAAAAAATGAATTTCTTAACAAAATGCTGAAATACGAATACAGGTTGACCCATTGTAACAATGAGGTGTACAAGACACTATGTTGAAAATGAACTTTACAATTTCGGGGGACGGGAAGGAGTTGGGGAGGTAGAAAGAGAAGGGATGATAGGGGAAAAACAAAGAGGAGGTAATAATGCTCTGTAAGAAATGTACTCATTACCTTACTCATGTAACTGTAACCCCTCTGTACAGTGTCTTTACAATAAAAATATATACAAAAATAAAAATAAACATATTATGTAAAAAAATGGATTTATAGGGGCTGGGAAGATGGCTCAGTGGTAGAGTGCTCACCTTGCATGCATGAAGCCCTGGGTTTGATTCCTCAGCACCACTTAAGCAGAAAAAGCCAGAAGTGGTGCTGTGGGTCCAGTGGTAGAACACTAGCCTTGAGCTGAAGCACTGAAAGATTGCACCCAGGCCCAGAGTTCAGGCTCCACCATGGACCAAAAAAGAAAAAAAATAGATTTCTATATATAGTGGACAGACTTCTCCTCCCATTCCAGCCTCTGTTCTCCATCACTGGTGCTATGCCTATAAGCACGTCATACTATGCAGAAGGTGAACTGTGCAGACAGAATTAAAGTTTTTAATACTTTATATGTAACTGAGACAATCCTGAATTATTCAAACGGATCCAACATAATAAACACAGATCCCTAAGAATTGAGAGAGCTAAACAAATTTTCACTAAGAAATGTTAAGCTGATTTGTTTTAAAGTGAAGGCTAGTGAGCATATGTGAAATTTACAAGGATCCCAAGGGCTAGAGCAGGAAACATATAACTAAAGGTCAAGTAGAACATGTTATGTGTTTAATAGCTTTGACAAAAAAAACAAAGTTGTATTTACAAATTCAGGCCCAAGACAGCAGATTATACAAGTTAACAGTGAGTGTCTATGTTAGAAATGAACTATACAACTTGTGGCAGGAGGGAGATCAGGAGGGAAAATAACTGGGAGGAAATGAAGGAGGGGTGAAACTGTTCAAAAGAAATGTAGTTATTGGGCTGGGAAGATGGCTCAGTGGTAGAGCACTCGTCTTGTAGGCCTGAAGCCCTGGGTTCGATTCCTCAGCACCACATAAGCAAAAAGAAAAAAGCCGAAAGTGACGTTGTGGCTCAAGTAGTAGAGCTCTAGCCTTGAGCTGAAGAGCTGAGGGACAGTGCCCAGGCCCAGAGTTCAGACCCCAGGACTGGACCCCCCTCCAAAAAGAAATGTAGTTATTATCTGACTTATGTAACTGTAACCCCTGTGTACATCACCTTTACAATGAAAAAAATTAACAATAAAACGGTGTGTCCAACTTGTCGTATTCTTAAGCAACCCTACAATAGCTTGTTCTAGAGAACACAGATTCAGGAGTTTATTTAGTCAGATATACTTAGTAATCTCTAAAAGACAGATAGGTCTACTCAAGTTCTACAATTTTCTTGAAATATTATGAATTCACATGCTTTTAGAAAAAGTTATATATATGTGTGTGTGTGTGTGTGTGTGTGCATATATAATAATCCATGACTTTTTTTCTATTTTTCCTGCTTTTTAAATAAATTTCAACTTTTGGATTTTCTGCAGTTATTTTCTTGAGTCAAATAGTTATAATATATACCTATGTATATGAATATTTGATGTCATAATATTTTTCTCTAAAACCATTCGAAGAGTCTATATCTTTCACTAAATGTGTTAAAATAGTTCATATATATTGGCATTATAAAAATTAGATTCTATAGCTGAATTCCCATCAACTTCATTCTTTATTTTTTAATGTGAAAATACCATACAGAGGAGTTACAATTACATGGGCAAGGTAATGAATACATTTCTTATCAAGCATTGTTGCCTTCTCCTTTGTTTCCCCTTCCCATCTCCCCCTCAACAATTTATTTCCTATAAAAATTCAATATTAAGAATATCCAATTTCTTAATTATCTGTATCACATTCTCCAGACCAATATCCATCATCAGGCAATTAGCAACTTGTTAAAAATTTACAAGATAGTCCCTTTTATAGTGGGAAATTTTCTACTCCCATTCATATTGGTCTGAGTATTCTTCTAGCAACTATAAGCTGTTTACCTTAAATATCTAAAAACAAAAACAAAGAGTTTATTTGTTTGGTTAGTTGGTTCATTTTTAAAGATTATGTCTGTCACCCACTGTGATTATAAGGATATACCACTACACTTAGCTCACAGAAAAAGTTTTTACTCAAATACTTAATTTCCACAACAGCTATACTTGTCTCTCCTCCCTAATGAAGCCCTTTCTTTACTTATTAATGTTCTTCCAGACCTACAGTGGGTTTTATTAAGATATAAAGAAAGCCATTCATCCAGGGAACCCAGACATGGGTTCTAAGCATTTAAACTACCAAGTTGTGTATAGATATATTTTTCAAAATTAACTACATTAAATAGCCATAGCTTTAAGTCACTATGATAAGGCGTTGTCTCCAGCTTAAGATGATAGTTAAGTTCTTTTAATTTAATCATCTCCTTTGCTATGGTTCATGCCATTAATACTATTAGAAAATAATGCCCTAATAAAAGATTTTATTTAAACTGAGCAAAAACCATGTCTAAGTATTTGTGGGAATTTTATATTTGTCTGTGATTTGACTAATATTTTCTTAAATATTTCAATCTTATTATTGATTGAGAATTTCTTTAAGATGAAAAAGATACAAAAGACAAAGCAGGGACTGGGAAGG
Source organism: Dipodomys merriami (assembly GCF_024711535.1). Taxonomy (NCBI): domain Eukaryota; kingdom Metazoa; phylum Chordata; class Mammalia; order Rodentia; family Heteromyidae; genus Dipodomys; species Dipodomys merriami. Next base: position 26,413,881 of record NW_027206512.1, read on the forward strand.
TGGCTCAGTGGTAGAGCGCTTGCCTTGCATGCATGAGGCTCTGGGTTCGAATCCTCAGCACCACATAAGCAAAAAGAAAAAAGCCGGAAGTGGCACTGTGGCTCAAGTGGTAGCGCTCTGCCTTGAGCTGAAGAGCTGAGGGACAGCACCCAGGCCCAGAGTTCAGTCCCCACGACCGGACCCCCCCACACACACACACAAAAAAAGGAAAAGGCAAAGCAGTGTACAATCGAATCAACTACATATCACTCTTAACCTACACCGAACATATTTTATAGAAAAATAAAACCTTCTCTGAATTTTGTCTCCTTATGTTAAATAAGTGAAATTAAATGTGTCGTGAAGCTGGGTGCCAGTGGCTCACATCTGTAATCTTAGCTACTCGGGAGGCGGAGATCTGAGGCTCAAGGTTCAAAGCCAGCCCAGGCAGAAAAATACATGAGTCTCTTATCTCCAATTGAAAACTCAGAAAAATCAGAAGTGGTGCCATGGCTCAAGTAGTAAAGCACAAAAGAAGCTCAGGGACAGTGGCCAGGCCCTGAGTTCAAGCTCAGGACCAAAAACAACAACAAAAATGTGTGATGGTATTATCAGATATTCTCTTTCTACTTTCAAGTTAATAATATAATGTGAAATGCCTTTAGTGACTGTAACAATCACAACAGAATCAGTTATTAAAGAAGTACCAAAGGAGAAGGAGACTACTCTTGGTTAAAAGTACACAGTTAAGATATTCCCCTATTGGGAATGTAAACTTGTTCAACCACTTTGGAAAGCAGTATGGAGGTTCCTCAAAAGACTTCACATAGAACTCCCCTATGACCCAGCAATCCCACTTTTGGGCATTTACCCAAATGTTTACAAACAAGACCACACTAAAGCTACCAGAACAACTATGTTTATTGCAGCATTATTTACCATAGCTAAGATATGGAACCAACCCAGATGCCCCTCAGTAGATGAATGGATCAAGAAAACGTGCTATATATACACAATGGAATTCTATGCCTCCATCAGAAAGAATGACATTGCCCCATTTGTTAGGAAATGGAAAAACTTGGAAAAAATTATATTAAGTGAAGTAAGCCAGGCCCAAAGAAACATAGGTCCCATGGTTTCCCTTATTTGCAATATCTAGTAGATGTATGAGTCAAGCGGAAAAGGTCAGATAATATGATGTCAGGAAAATGAACCCTTAAATATGTATTTTAATGTTTTTTTCTTTCATGCATGTGTTTCTAACGCATTTATAAGATTATCTCTTTTTTGCTTTGTATGTCCCTCCCCCACAGTATAACCCCTGCTTTCACTATATTTGATGTCAGTATAACTTGTGGAGGAGATGGGGAAAAACCAGTTGTTTAAGGATACAGGTGGACCTGTTGCAACAATGAGAAGTACAAGTTGTCATGTCCAAAACGAGCTTTACAACGTTGGTGCGTGGGTGGTGGGGGGGAAGGGGGAGTAGGAGAAGGATTGGGATTGGGGGGGAGGGTGGAGGCTGGGAAGGGATGAGAAGGGTAAACAAAGGAGGAGGCTGCAATGCTTGGTAAGAAATGCACACATTATCCTGCCCATGTAATTTTAACCCCTCTGTACAGTATGTTCACAAATAAAATTAAATTAAATTAAAAAAAAAGTTATTCCCCTATTGGGAATATAGGTCTATGTGTTTGAGGAAAAAGGGCTGGTCCTTCTAGAATGAAGGATGCCCACTGTAGTGAGCTTCCTCTCAACTAACTAGTTGGTGTCTTTGGTGAACAGGGCTATGCAGTGGGCATAGTGGATTCATCCCAATGCCTCCCTGATAATCATGTTCCTGGTGAATGGCTTATTATCTAGGTATTCCCATGAACATAATTTTCTAATGTGTTTTCTGGCATCACATATCTATTCACTATGCCTACTTTGGGGAGGTTTTTAATTCCTTTCTGTACTGAGTCCTATAATGATCTGGCAGTTCAACTTTTCTTGACATGGTCTATTATTTTCTAGGCTTCTAGGAGCCACTCCCACAACAAGTTTATGCCAGCTGGTTATGCTCTGACTTAACTTTGATAATAGGACTTGCAACCAGAAGTAGAAACACATTTAGCTCCTGGAAAAGACAGTTCTTTCCTTTTGAGGAGAAAGGTTTCTGTAATGTCTCTTCTGAGTGATAGTTTTCATTAGGAGAAGGATAATTCTGCATGGCCAGAAGATTTAAAAGAAGCCTGCTAAGTGAAAACCTTTAAAGACATCTGGAGAGATTTTTGACATCCAACATGTAAGATGTTCAAGCTAGAATCCTGACTTTAGAATAACTGATTTATCTCAGTTGTCATTCAACTCTCATCAGAGTTCAGCTACTCTAGCCAGTCCTTTCTTTGTTTTTCAGCTTTTTCTGCTTTCTCAGTACACACGATGAAGGATTTTCAATCATCTAATAAAAAGCCTCTGGAGCTTCTATTCATATTTTTCAATTGTGTTAATTGCCCTCAACTTTTCAGTTCTTACATGTTGGACATAAGTGCAGCCTTTTGGTAACCATGTAATTTAATTTTTTTGTATTTATCATCTCCATCCCTCATGACTTTCAATTATGTGAAATTACACTGTCCAATCAACATTCCAACATACAAAGAGAAAGTTATAACAAGAATATCACCCCGTGCTAGATGATGTTGGTATGGCACATTTCACTGAGTCCTCATTACCAGGAAGGCGGTGAGTGATCCAGCCTCTAAATCTAGCCTTAATGTTTGTTTCCTTGGTATTTTCTTGGTACCATTAATCACGTGTGGATTTATGCACATAAACATGTAGACAAAATAAGCCCATGGATTTATTGAGGAGTAATACTTGTTAAAAGAGAAGGAAGGAAAAGATATTAGTCAGAGTTGCTGTCAGATGGCAGTGCCAGTCTGACAACTTGTCTACCACACTAACAATGAGTTTGTTAATAAACATTGCCTATTAGAAAAATCCACAGGAGGCGGGAATGGCTTGTATCAACATCTTGCTCAATCACTGGCTGCAAACTACTCAGAGAAGAACACAGAGCTAACTCTGAACAATTTAATAGAGACAAGTTGTAGTAAGCCCATCTTTTTAACCTGATACTTAAAAAAAAAGTAAAGATGATGTACAGAGGGGTTAAAGTTACATGGGTCATATAGTTAGTACATCTCCTTAACAGTGTCACTCCCTCCCTCATTCTCTCCCAGTTTTTCTTCCCAACTTCCCTCCCCCCCAAAAAACTTGTATCGTTCATTTCCAACATAGTGTCTAGTGAGTATCACTGCTGAATTGGTTCACCCTTTGTCCCAGTTTCTGTGCTTCCCCTTCCCCTTCCTAATCAGATAAATTTATACACAAGAAAAAGGGTACAGAAATTTAGAAAAGCAACAGAAGGAATAAAACAAAGAAAAAAAGGAAAGAAGAAAAGAAAGAAAAAACAAAAACTAAAAAAAAACCAAAAATGAACCATAAACATTATAACAAAAACATTCACACAGTGAGCCCAAGTAAGTGAAGAGAGTTTTTATTAACCTGATACTTTTATGTATTGGAAGGGCATCATGCATCCTGTGAACTCTGTCTTTCCCAGAACTAATTCCTAAAGGCAAATTTCTTCCCTTAGTAAGATTTTCACATTTAAACTAAGTAACTGAGAGCTTAAACCCCAATGAACTCCTATTTGAAACTCTCATAACTAAGGCCATTATTCAACCTCTCTAATCACCTCTAGGATCCATGTCAGAGAACTAAGGATAGCCCTTCCACCTCAAAGCCTCTGAAAGTTTTCAAACTAGCCCTATACCCCCTTACTATCACCTGTGTGTTCAGTCACCTGTGTCTCTTTTCCCCAGAAAACCATGATAGTCTCATCATGGTTCTTCCTTTCCTCTCCTATGTACTCTGGGGCTTTCATTTGTGACCCTGTGTGACCCTGGGCGGCATGGTATGCACTCTTCTCCTGCTTTCTTCCTTGCTTGTTTCAGTGCTAGGGATTGAACTCAGGGCCTGGGTGCTGTCCATGAACTTTGTTATTCAAGGCTAGCACTTAGCTCTTAAGCCACAACTTACATCTAATAGACTTAACTGCCTGGGCTGGCTTCTAACCATCATCCTCAGATCTCAGCTTCCTCAGTAGCTAGGATTGCAGGCGTGAGCCACCAGTACCCTGCTCAGACTTGTCTTTTTTTGCCAGTTCTGGGGCTTGAACTCCTAGAACCTGGGCACTGTCCCTGAGCTTCTTTTGCTAAGGCTAGCACTTGAACCATCACACCACTTCTGGCTTTTTCTGTTTAGTGGTACTGAGGAATTGAACCCAGGGTTTCATGCATACTAGGCAAGTACTCAACCACTAAGCCACATTCCCAACTCCAAACTTGTCTTTTTAATGACAAAATCATCTTTGGGACTGATAGCTTCATAAATCTAAAAGATGAGTATTTGGAGCTAGCGGAGGCTTTGTTTCAGAAGAGGATCTAAAGTATATTCCCATGTTTGCTACCTGGATGATGTTTTGTAAGTTGATACATAGCTGGAAACCAGGGCTTATGCCTATAATCCTAGCTACTCAGCAAGCTGAGATCTCAGGATCACGACTGGAAGCCAGTCTAGGCAGCAAAGTCTGTGCGACTCTTATCTACAATAAAGTACTCAGAAAAAGCCAGAAGTGTAGCTGTGGCTCAAGTTGTAGGGTACTACCTTTGAGCAAAAGAAGCTCAAGGACAGAACCCAAACTCTGAATCACACACATACACACACACACACACACACACACACACACACAAGTTGACACACAGTTGCAGTACTACAGAAAGCAGTGTATTCTTAGTCTCAGTAAACATTTCAAAAAATACTTAAATATATCACATGGGCAGGTTTTCAAAATAAATACAAAATTCTTTCAATTCTTTCCCTCATAGACTCTATTGTTTAACGAATAAGAATTTCTTACTGTTGTTTTTTGCTTTGTTTTCTGAGGATCAAACCCAGGGTCTCATGCTAGGCAAGCACTGTATTACTGAGTTACAACCCAGTCCTCTATGTTGTAATAATTTCAAAATAGTGTTCAGTGGACTGACACAGGATCACATTTCAGAGCAAGCAGTCCACCCAAAGAGCCAGAACCCCTCACAAGGGAAGAAGACAAGCAGAAACTAAAAAACAAAAAAGATTGCGATTTGAAAACTAAGAAGTAGTGTATTAAAAAGATGTAGAGAAAGATGGTTCCAGTTGAGTGAACAGATTTGCAAGAGACAAAGAAGAGGTATATTCTAGTAACTCAAAGAAATTCAATGGATAGAGTGTAGCATTTAAGAAGCAAGTAGGCAAGGAAAAGAAGAGCTAAACGTAGTCTAGAAAAGGGTGAGATAGGACCTTTAAGGGCTGGGAAGGTGGCTCAGTGGTAGAGCGCTTGCCTTGCATGCCTGAGGCCCTGGGTTCGATTCTTCAGCACCACATAAGCAAAAAAAAAAAAAGAATTAATGGAGATAGGACCTTTGCCAACCACACAAAATGGGCAAATTACACGTTAAGTGCAGTGAGTTTCTAATAAGTGATGTGTGTGTATGTGTGTGTGTGGTGTGTGTGTATCTATCTGTCTGTGCACGCATATGCATGTGCATGAATTGTTGAAGATCACTCAACTTATAGCAATCATTTATGTAGATGTGAATGATGAACCAGAGTGGAGATGATACAGATGAGAGCTGTGGTAGTAATCCAGCTGTGAGTACAAAGTGGACTGCAGTCAGGCCACCAATGATGGAGGGAATACAAAGAAAGAAATGAGCATTACAGCTCATAGAACATTGAGCAAAGAAGTGGGGTCAAGGAAGGCCTTTGGGCATCCTGGGTGAATGAGAGGTTACTCATGGAGAAGGGGAAGACTGGAGAAGCAGGTTCACAAGGAAGGAAGATGTGCTTTCCCAGCACAGGTGAATGGAATGGCCACCCACGGAACCAAGAAAGCCTCCTCCAATGTAACAGGAAGAAGTGGGCAGATACAGTACAGATGTGAAGACAGGATAACAGGAAATTGGTGTGTCCATCTCAAGTCTTCTATTTCGTTTTCTCCGGAAGTCATATGGTAAGTGGCATATTGAGAAACAAGCACATGCTAAAGAAGATGGAAAAAAATATTTGAGGAAGAAGAGAAAAAAATAGAATGCTTTTCATAAACACTAAGCAAGGCACTAACCAAGGAAACCTAGCTGTACTGCTAGGCAATATCAAAGAGCCAGCTTAGACCAACAAGCATACATTTAAAATGCAATTGATTTTTTTAAGTTCTACTTTTAACAGCCTCCTGTACTTAAGAAATTCTCATCATTGGCCAAACAAACATCACTTAACAGCATCTTGTGGATATACTAAAAATTGTCAGGAAGTAGGGTTATCAGACCGTTAAGTGGGTGAAATGTTTTATGGTGTCATATATTAAATGTTTTTTATTCATTTGCTTTGATCTCTTCTCTGGATGTGGAAAACATTGTAAGACTCACACCTGAGTCTGTATGCAACAAGGTGGAACAGAAAATGACTCTGCAGCTCAAAGAGAACCAGGAAAGGAGAAAAGGGCAGACATTCATTTTAAGAAGTTAGAAAGACGCCTGTAAAAGATGCCTCTTTTATCCTCTACAGTGAAAAAGCAGTTTAAAAATTTCAGGTGAAAGTGAAGGGTAAACAAAGGAGGAGGCTGCAATGCTTGGTAAGAAATGTATGCATTATCCTGCCCATGTAATTGTAGCCCCCCTGTACAGTATGTTCTCAAATAAAATAAAATACAATTAAAAAAAATTCAGGTGAAAATCATACACAAAAAATAGCTGAATGCCAAAGGGAAAGCCAACACAGATTCTTAAAAATGTTGTACGAATAGTTAAGAAATAAGACTGGCTTGAGAAGCAAAATAACATGCAGCTTTAAGGAGGTAAACACTTTAGAAATATCCAGTACATCAACTCTCCACCACCTCTCAGTAACTGTGACCTCTCAACATTCACACATGCTTATACATAAATACATGCATGCACACATACAACCTTCAAAATAAGTACTAAAGGAATAACTACTTTGCAAATGGTTGAACATGTCAGATGTTTTTTACTTGTTATTTCACTTTATTTAATTTCACTGAATTGGATTTTCATCGCTCTATGAGATGGTATTTTAACCTCCATTTCTAAATGTAAGAAAACTGAAGAATAAAGAGAACAAAAAATTTAGTGAGACATTTCAACCAATAATCCTGATATGGTGGTGTCTATGGTCTCAGCTACTAATCTACAAGGAGCCCCAGATGAAAATGTACAAACTTGTCTGCAAAAATAACAGCAAGAGATGTTTAGAAGCGTAGCATAAGTGTATATCATATCCCTTAAAAAGTTAAGGTACCCTTTGTTCAAATTCCAGTACTGTCAAAAAAGATGAAAAAGAATGAGATGAAGGAGGAGGAAGAAGAGAAAGAAGAAAAGGAGGAAAAATAAGAGGAGGAGGAAGAGATGTAGGAAGGAGAGAAGTGGGAAGAACAGGAGGAGGAAAAAGAGGAGATGAAGAAGGAAGAGGAGGAAAAGGAGAGTAAGAGAAGGAGAGGATGGAAGAGGGAGAGAAGGAGAAAGAGGAAAAGGAAGGAGAGAAGGTGAGGAAAAAGCAATAGGAGGAAGAGGAGGAACAGGAGGAGGAAAAGAAGAGGAGATGGAGGAAGCGATGAAGGAGGAGGAGGAAGAAGAAGAAGAAAGAGGACGAGATGGAGGAGGAGGAGGAAGAAGGAGATGAAGGAGAACCACCGAGACTTAGAAAGATAAACATTTTTATACCATAAGAAGACCTGCCAGGGCATAGAAAGATAATACTTCTAAAATTTATTTATTGCTATTCTAAGGGTGATGTACAGAGGGATTATGATTACATAAATCAGGAAAAGAGTACATTTCTTTTTGAACAATGTCACCCCTTCCCTCACTTTCTCTGAGTAGATAATATTTTTAAAACCTTGCCAGGCAAGGCACATTCTACTTCCACAAATCCTAGAGTTTACTATCAAACTTTCTGAATAGAGAAAGTCTTTGCAATACAGTAGTATGTATTCATTCCTTATCTCCTACAAGTCATAATCCAAAAAATTATATTGGGCACATTTTCAAAATTCACTTATTATCTAATTTTAAAATTTGTATTATAATAAATGTAAATACAGTTAAATAACATCATATAGGTTTTGCTTGGTGTGTGTATCCATTATTTTTTCTCTTTCTGTCTACATTAACTTTTTCATTTCTACATTAACTCTATGAAATGATAAATGATAAATCACCAACTGTAGTCATGCATCTGTTCTGAGTCCAAAACTAAAAACCAAACTCTCTAGGTCCACCCCTTCTTAGATCATCTGCTTTTCAGTTGCATTTTTTTACTCATATTGTTATAACAAGCTCCGTTGAATGATTCATACTTCCTTCAAAGCCAGGATTTCTAATAGATATTTACTGATAAATATTGTAGAGTGTTGGATTTAATAGTTTGGAGATACTCTTCCTCTTCACCAATATCATGGTGTCAATTGTTAATTATTGATGAATCTACATGCTATATTTGTATATTTTTGTGACTTTTTTATTATTAATAACTCTTATTGTATAAATACCATACAGAGGGGTTACAATTATATGAGCAAGGTAATAAGTACATTTCTTATCAAGCATTGTTGCCTCCTCCTTTGTTTCCCCTTACCATCCCGACCCCCCCACCCCCCCCCTCCCAAAGTTGTAAAGTTCCTTTTTCGACATAGCATTTTGTACATTTCATTGTTGCAATGGATCCACTTGTATCCTTATTTAAACAATTTGTTTTTTCCCTTCCCCTCCACAAATTATACCAACACCAAATATAGTGAAAACAGGGGTTATACCATGGGGGGAAGGACATACAAAGCAACAAAAAAAATCACCTTATAAATATGTTAGAAACGATAGCAAGCAAGGAAAACCATTTGAGTCCTTATCTTGGGGTTCATTTAGCCTAACATCAACTTATCTGACCTTTTCTGCTTGTCTCAGACATATACTAGTTATTACAAATAAGGGAAACCATGGGACCTATGTTTCTTTGGGCCTGGCTTAGTTCACTTAATATATTTTTGTGACTTTGTCAATTATCTTTACATAGTAAGATTCATCTTCTTTCAAACTATGTGATCTGTACTATCTTCTTGTAGGTAGTCCTATCTGTTTGTAGATTGAATTGCTTTAGGGGAAAAGCAAGCCTTTAATAGTCAAGAAGAAATTCCCGTATTATTTGTATAAGGTGAATCTACACTCCTTTTTGAAAAAATAATGACTGCCCCTTAAAATAGACTAGATCAAAGCTGATCCTGCCACTCCTTAAGGATCTGGAGATAAAAGTCAACATCTTTGTAACTAGCTCCCATTATGAACAATTCCTTTGTCTAGTAAGGCCTAATTTCTGACCCACCTCTCTTGCTGTGTTGAACTCATAATCATGCAGGAAGTCACTTTCAGTTTGAATTCAATTTTCCTCACCTGACTCATTCTCAAGTTCTGTTGTGAATAAAAATAATAATAGATCTGAACTCATAGATTAGACATTCGAACAGACCACATTGAGTAAGAACCGACTTGTTCAAAAGGTGGAGGCTGACTCCTCCAGGAAATATAAAGCTGTGAGAGCTTACATACTCAAGGAGACATTCTGTAGACAAAACAAAACAAAGACCAGAAGACAACATTCCAATTTCTAGAAAAAAGCATTGTAAACAAAGTAAAAATTTAAAGATACTAAAGCATTTGGCCTAATGTGACTCTTCAATGTATTCTGAGTAACACTTCAGCAATAGGATGAACTATGATCATGAATGTGTCGCTAAGATAATGTAGAATATGTGCAAATTCTTCACATTAGAAAAATGACTTCAACATTGTATGATAAATTCATTTAGTGTAATAAGATTTGTCCTTTAAAATGCAGCTGTTGAAGTGGATGAATCTGAGTGTACATCTTATGATAGTTTAAAATTGCATCAGAACAAGATGTCATATACAGAAGCTACCAGAAATGAATATGGATATATATGAAATAATATTAAGTATCAAAATCAAAGGCCAAGTGAACCTTGTGAAAAAGATTTACAAATATGAGAAGTATTTAAACCTAACATATTTATAAATTAAAATTGTTTTGGTAATTCTGTTTGAAATTTTTATGTTATTACATTTTTTTTTACTGAAAAGACCACATACAGAATGTCATACATGGGATACAATGTCTAAAAATATAGTTAGGAGAGATAATGAAGGAGCAAGTATTCCTGTTTTTGTTGTGTGGATAGCACATTTTTTGAAATTATATACCTAATTGAATACTTTAAATTGAAGTTCTGTAGTAAAGTTATTGCCATTAGCTATTGGTGATTTTTCACATAAAGTCGTGTATTTTTAAAGTCGAAAGCATCCTCCAAGAACTCACTCACCTTTCCATTTTCTCAGAGGCCTAAGAGACTAGCAGAGAAATGAGTAATAGTTTTTCCTTTTATTGGAGAAGAAGCTAAGGTTTGCAATTATTAATGCTTCATCTACTTACAAGTTTCAATTCTTTAGGATTTGTTATTTCTCCGAAGTAACACCAACATACTCTCTACATTTATCTTCTATACCCCAGCCTATTCGGTATGAATCCCCTTTCTCAATGCCACACTTTTCTTATGTATGTGTTTAGTTGGGTTTTGTTGTGTAGAAGCTCCCCACATCACATCTTTACCTTAATTTTACACATACGTCTATTTCTTGCTACTGGAAACTCATCTTAAAAGCAGTGTGTTTAAATATTTGGCAAAAAGTGGATTTTTGTTTCATTTGTCTGCTTGCTTATTGTTATACACCTGTTCAAGTACTTCTCTCTATCTCTGTTCCAGACATTGTGAAGAAAAACATTGCCTTATAACAGAGACAAAGGTTTCAGAAGTAATGCTCATTATGTAGGAAAAATACTTTCTGATAATTCTTGGATTACAGTGGCTCATGGCAATGTGATAACATGGGCAGAAGTGGCATGTCCTCTTGAGTTAAAAATGGCTCTGCCATGTGAAATAGTCCTAGAATTTTGCAGAATGCTTACCATGTACATTTGTGCTTATTTACTAGAATACATGAAATCTTTACTGATTTGTGAGATACCCTGTCTGTTTCTGTTTTGGATCTACAAGTCATCCTATTGGTTTAAGTTGACTCCTTCAGACTTGTTTAACAAGTTAGATTTTAATTATGTGGGATTTCCTCCTGTGACTGCATTTCCTTCAAAGGTACACCTAAGACATAAGAGTGGTTCATTTGAGTGGGAATCTCAAAGCAGTTGGACAGGCAGAGAAAAAGGATCACGTTGTTATTTGGGGTTAAGATGTATCGGTAAGTTCTAAAGTTTTTTGCCTGTGTAGCTTTAGATTTACTGTACCTTAGAACATGTAAAAACTGTAAGGAAGTTTAAAAATGTTAGCTGTATCCAGGAATTACTTCTTTGAAAATTTCACAGAAACTCCTAGATATTGTTTAAATAGTATTTTCTTATTTGAAGTTGCTTAAATAAGGTACTGGGCTGCTCAGCTGAATATTTTATGAAATAAACAATGTTAAAGAGATGGATTAGTATTGTAACATATCTTTAAGGAAGTGTTTTGCTTCTTAGGTTTCACTTTTCAAGAAGTGATTTGTGGGTACTTTAAGATGTAATCAGTACACAAATTCCTTTTTTGTTTAGGAACGTTTTCATAACTCTATATTTTCTCTATCATTGTGTCTCTATTGGCTATTAAATATGATGTAAAATCCCAAAGTCTTAAGAAAGTAAAGACAGTATTTCTCTATATTTTATACAGTTATAGAAATGTACTCACTACCTTACTTATGTAACTGTAACTCTTATGTGCATCACCTTGGCAATAAAATTTAAATTTAAAAATTAACTTTTTATACTTTTGCATAAAAAGGAAACACTGTGGTGTAATGCAACATCAGATGATACCAAACATGAAACACATGAAAATCATCATATAATGTGATGTGTTGATATGGGAAACTGAATGTGTGTTGTATGCACTGTTTTTCTATAAACATAGCAAAACAAGATACTGGTAAGTTGTGTTGAAAGGTGATAACTAAAAGCAAGGACAATGTAAGGATATGGTATAGTTGAATTTTATTTAAAATTTCCTATACATTAGAAATTATGGAATCAAAATTTAAGCCATTAAAAACATAAACATCTATGTGATAAGCTCATTTGAGTAGTTAGTTAAGACCATGTGACAGTCTAAGTTTTTAATCAATGGCATAAAATGAGCTAAATAACTTCATATTCATAAAGTAGACCAGAGTATCCTGCTAAAATTTATGAAGGAGTACATATACAATGCATTTGTTCTCATTTTACATGCAGAAAAAGATGCTACAAAGTTGGAACTGACTGATCTATTATCAACTTGCAAAGACATACATGTAAAAATGCTTGATAAGGAATACAAAAAACTGATAAGTTTTTGGTTACAAAGTAGTACTTCTGAATTACATTCTATTATTTATGAATTGTGAATTACATTTAAGAATATTATATTTGTTAATATTTATTATGGATATTACATATATTTATGGATATTATTCCTAAAGTTTCATTGCAGTAATCTTCTTTTAGTAATCATTACATTTTGAAATGTAAATGCTAAAATATTTTCATTTAAAGAAAATTTCTCTGACTCTTAAAACAAATGGATACATGTATGCAGCTAAATGTACCCCTGAAGTTATTAAAGGAAAATAATGGAATATATAAGTAATGCAACAATAAAGGAGATTAGCAACTTTAGCTGTCCTCAGTCAATCTAATTTGGCCAGTCACAAAGGTCATTTCTTTGGTATTCTGTTTACTGAAGACTTTTTAGTACATTTTAACTTATAAGCTACTACCACTAATAATAACCAGATTTCTTGGTTTTATTAACCCAAAACATCTACGATGCTTGATTCCTTTTTATCGTCTTAGTCACTAATTTTTCTGAGAACAATATAGTGAAACTTTGAAAATGATTTCTCCAATAATCTTAACACTATGACTGAGAAATGATGTATTCTATCAACCTAAATCAGAGTCAGAATTTCCAATGGGAAAGGAGGGAGCACATTCCAATGCCCTGAAAAGTGTTTTCAAGTTTCAACTCTTCCCAATTCTTCAACATCAGTGTACCTAAACCAGGCAGGGGAAAGAAGCATGGAATTGTAATTTATGAAATTTACATAATTCTAGGTGATGTGTGTCTAATTTTTCTTAAAGCTGAAATAACTTTAATTCAGAATGGGCTCCTTTGAATGGTTCAATTGCTTTTCTATCAAAACTTCTGGGCTTTTTTCCAGTTGTACACTCTTAAAAGTTTCCACAAAAAGTATGTTCCTTTCCTTATCCACCTTATTCTCCTCTTTTCTGAAGATAGATAGTCTACAACAAGACTCAGAGACATGTTATGGTATGATAATTATTCTTCTGAAAATCCTGAAGGAGTTCAGAATTTCTCAGGTATACCAACAAAATATCCTTATCTACCATATTACACTAAAAATATGTGGCAAAAGTTTGAGAAATACAACTGAGATTCATAAGCTAAAATTGAGAATGCGGATTAAAAAAAGATTTAAAGTGACTGAGTATATCTCAGTTCTGAGACAAACCTAAGCATGTCTCCTCCTACCACAACAAACCTGATTTCTACTCTTTCCCCTTTGGTCTGTGTTTAAGAAATGATTAACTGACAATAGAAGCCGTGCCTCAGACTATCAGATGCCCTGCCTTGCAAAAGCCCAAAACAAGAAGAAACAACAGTTTAAAGGAAAAGCCATCACTTTCAAAATAGGTATCCGAAGCAAACAGTCCTGCTGTTTCAAGCTTGATATTTAGATTATTTTGTCCCTCAAAAAATGTTTAAAATTGAAATCATTAAGTAAAGGATATAGATCTTCATGGGAAAATCAGATGGCATTGATATATCTTCATAGTCCAAAATAGTGCATTTAAAGTACTACCTTGCTAAGTCCACAATGGTTTTATCCATACTGAACATACATCCACTTTGTTTTTCTTGTTGTTCCCTAAGCAATACAGTATAATAGCTACTTAATAGCATTTACATTGTATTAGGTATTATAAGTAATCCAGGGATCATTTAAAGCATACCAGAGAGGATTGCATAGGTTATATGAAATATTAAACCATTTACTTAAGGGACTTGAGCATCTATGGATTTTGTCATGCTCATGGGACTTGGATTGTATAGGTTTTATGAAATATTAAACCATTTACTTAAGGGACTTGTGCATCTATGGATTTTGTCATGCTTATGGGACTTGGGAACCAATCTCCCTCAGGTACTGAGGAATAACTGTGCATGTTCTCGCCTACATGCACCTGAGACCACAGGCACTACATTCGACTAAGATATTTTTTTTTCTAGTAGTGGGATAGATGCAGGGAGTGAGGATGTTATTATAAATCAGGAAGACTGCATGTCATCTATCATCTGAGGTTACATGTTTCTAGCACATATTCTCAAATCCACGGTCAACTTGTCCACCAGAAAGCATGTCCAAGTTATCTTCTCAGAGATTTATTATTTTCCTAAAAATTATTCTGCTCCCAACTGGACTATGGCTAGCACCCTTAAAATAAGTCATGAAGAAAAAAAAATACAACATCTACTATTGTAAGGAAATATAAAGCCATCCAATGTGAAAAGGCACTGCTCATATTCAAAGGATTCTGTTCTCTAGAGCAAAGATTCATCATAATTTGTTTCTAAGATGTTCAGTCTTTAGTATCTATATTTTTATTGTTATTATAAGAGTAATGTACAGATGGGTTACATAAGTTAGGTAATGGATACATTTCTTTTTTAACAATGTCACCTCTTCTTAAGTATCTCCCAGTTTTTCCCTCCTGTCTCCACCCTTAAGTTGCATAGTTCATTGTTAACATAGTGTCTAGTGAGTATCACTGTTGCCTTTGTTCACTCTGTGTCCAACCCTTTCTGTAACTCCCACCTTGCCCTACCAAAAATAAAACAAAAACATCAACAAAGAAAAGAAAACAAAAAAAACACTTGTTTTCATTTCTTGGAGTTCATTTCGATAAATATTATTTTATATGATCAGATACACATAGCTATTGAGACATTGTGATCCTCTCCTATGAATATCCTCCTTTGGCCTCATTGTGTGTGTAGAAACTTGTATAATTTATCATGTCCCAGTGTATTTTTTGTCCTTTAGTATCCAAGTATTTTACTTGAGGATTTATAGTCACATTCTAGCTACCACAAATAAAGGAAACTATGCAGCTTATGTTTCTTTGTGTCTGTGTCTCTTCGCTTAACATACTTTGTTCCAAGTCTTTCTTTATGAAAAACTTAAAAAAACTGTAAAAGAAATAGAAGCAGATCTAAGGAAATGGAAAATTCTTCCATGCTCTTGGTGTGTTTTTTTTAAATATTTTTATTGTAAAGGTGATAAACTGGAGGGGGTACAATTACATAAGTAAGGTAATGAGCACATTTCTTTTTTTATGATTTTTAAAATTATTTTTATTGTGAAAATATTGTACAGAGGGGTTACAATTACATGGGCAAGATAATAAGTACATTTCTTATCAAGCATTGTAGCCTCCTCCTTTGTTTCCCCTTCCCATCCCTTCCCATCCTCCCCCCGTCCCCCCGCCCCCCTCACCCTCCCCCAACCAAAGTTGTGAAGTTTGTTTTCGACATAACAACTTGTACATCTCATTGTTGCAATGGGTCCACCTGTATCCCTATTTAAACGATTTGTTTTTCCCTTTCCCCTCCACAAATTATACTGACATTAAATTTCTTTTTAAGCAATGTTACCCCCTCCCTCATTTTTCTCCCACTTACCCCTTTCATACTCCCCTCTC